>NC_137471.1:113770560-114517161 GCF_964235325.1 Thermobia domestica | reverse complement strand
CGTGAGAAGTCATTTTTTCCTGGTCAATTATTACCCTCTTTAGGAGAAATTTACTGTGTATTTCAAGCGAGTTTAGCTATAGGGTACAATTTGCCCGGGATATTATTACCCTCTTTCGTGAGAAGTCATTTTTTCCTGGTCAATTATTACCCTTTTTAGGAGAAATGTATACTGTAATTCTTTTGAGTATAGCAAGAGGGTACTATTTGCCCGGGATATTATTACCCTCTTTCGTGAGAAGTCATTTTTTCCTGGTCAATTATTACCCTCTTTAGGAGAAATTTACTGTTAATTTCAAGCGAGTATAGCTATAGGGTACAATTTGCCCGGGAAATTATTACCCTCTTTCGTGAGAAATCATTTTTTCCTGGTCAATTATTACCCCTTTAGGAGAAATTTACTGTGTATTTCAAGCGAGTTTAGCTATAGGGTACAATTTGCCCGGGATATTATTACCCTCTTTCGTGAGAAGTCATTTTTTCCTGGTCAATTATTACCCTTTTTAGGAGAAATGTATACTGTAATTCTGTTGAGTTTAGCAAGAGGGTACAATTTGCCCGGGAAATTATTACCCTCTCTCGTGAGAAGTCATTTTTTCCTGGTCAATTATTACCCTCTTTAGGAGAAATTTACTGTGTAGTTCAAGCGAGTTTAGCTATAGGGTACAATTTGCCCGGGAAATTATTACCCTCTTTCGTGAGAAGTCATTTTTTCCTGGTCAATTATTACCCTCTTTAGGAGAAATTTACTGTGTATTTCAAGCGAGTTTAGCTATAGGGTACAATTTGCCCGGGATATTATTACCCTCTTTCGTGAGAAGTCATTTTTTCCTGGTCAATTATTACCCTTTTTAGGAGAAATGTATACTGTAATTCTTTTGAGTTTAGCAAGAGGGTACTATTTGCCCGGGATATTATTACCCTCTTTCGTGAGAAGTCATTTTTTCCTGGTCAATTATTACCCTTTTTAGGAGAAATGTATACTGTAATTCTGTTGAGTTTAGCAAGAGGGTACAATTTGCCCGGGAAATTATTACCCTCTCTCGTGAGAAGTCATTTTTTCCTGGTCAATTATTACCCTCTTTAGGAGAAATTTACTGTGTAGTTCAAGCGAGTTTAGCTATAGGGTACAATTTGCCCGGGAAATTATTACCCTCTTTCGTGAGAAGTCATTTTTTCCTGGTCAATTATTACCCTCTTTAGGAGAAATTTACTGTGTATTTCAAGCGAGTTTAGCTATAGGGTACAATTTGCCCGGGATATTATTACCCTCTTTCGTGAGAAGTCATTTTTTCCTGGTCAATTATTACCCTTTTTAGGAGAAAAGTATACTGTAATTCTGTTGAGTTTAGCAAGAGGGTACTATTTGCCCGGGATATTATTACCCTCTTTCGTGAGAAATCATTTTTTCCTGGTCAATTATTACCCTTTTTAGGAGAAATGTATACTGTAATTCTTTTGAGTTTAGCAAGAGGGTACTATTTGCCCGGGATATTATTACCCTATTTCGTGAGAAGTCATTTTTTCCTGGTCAATTATTACCCTCTTTAGGAGAAATTTACTGTGTAGTTCAAGCGAGTTTAGCTATAGGGTACAATTTGCCCGGGAAATTATTACCCTCTTTCGTGAGAAGTCATTTTTTCCTGGTCAATTATTACCCTCTTTAGGAGAAATTTACTGTGTATTTCAAGCGAGTTTAGCTATAGGGTACAATTTGCCCGGGATATTATTACCCTCTTTCGTGAGAAGTCATTTTTTCCTGGTCAATTATTACCCTTTTTAGGAGAAATGTATACTATAATTCTTTTGAGTTTAGCAAGAGGGTACTATTTGCCCGGGATATTATTACCCTCTTTCGTGAGAAGTCATTTTTTCCTGGTCAATTATTACCCTCTTTAGGAGAAATTTACTGTTAATTTCAAGCGAGTATAGCTATAGGGTACAATTTGCCCGGGAAATTATTACCCTCTTTCGTGAGAAATCATTTTTTCCTGGTCAATTATTACCCCTTTAGGAGAAATTTACTGTGTATTTCAAGCGAGTTTAGCTATAGGGTACAATTTGCCCGGGATATTATTACCCTCTTTCGTGAGAAGTCATTTTTTCCTGGTCAATTATTACCCTTTTTAGGAGAAATGTATACTGTAATTCTGTTGAGTTTAGCAAGAGGGTACAATTTGCCCGGGAAATTATTACCCTCTCTCGTGAGAAGTCATTTTTTCCTGGTCAATTATTACCCTCTTTAGGAGAAATTTACTGTGTAGTTCAAGCGAGTTTAGCTATAGGGTACAATTTCTTCGGGAAATTATTACCCTCTTTCGTGAGAAGTCATTTTTCCCTGGTCAATTATTACCCTCTTTAGGAGAAATTTACTGTGTATTTCAAGCGAGTTTAGCTATAGGGTACAATTTGCCCGGGATATTATTACCCTCTTTCGTGAGAAGTCATTTTTTCCTGGTCAATTATTACCCTTTTTAGGAGAAATGTATACTGTAATTCTTTTGAGTTTAGCAAGAGGGTACTATTTGCCCGGGATATTATTACCCTCTTTCGTGAGAAGTCATTTTTTCCTGGTCAATTATTACCCTCTTTAGGAGAAATTTACTGTGTAGTTCAAGCGAGTTTAGCTATAGGGTACAATTTGCCCGGGAAATTATTACCCTCTTTCGTGAGAAGTCATTTTTTCCTGGTCAATTATTACCCTCTTTAGGAGAAATTTACTGTGTATTTCAAGCGAGTTTAGCTATAGGGTACAATTTGCCCGGGATATTATTACCCTCTTTCGTGAGAAGTCATTTTTTCCTGGTCAATTATTACCCTTTTTAGGAGAAAAGTATACTGTAATTCTGTTGAGTTTAGCAAGAGGGTACTATTTGCCCGGGATATTATTACCCTCTTTCGTGAGAAATCATTTTTTCCTGGTCAATTATTACCCTTTTTAGGAGAAATGTATACTGTAATTCTTTTGAGTTTAGCAAGAGGGTACTATTTGCCCGGGATATTATTACCCTATTTCGTGAGAAGTCATTTTTTCCTGGTCAATTATTACCCTCTTTAGGAGAAATTTACTGTGTAGTTCAAGCGAGTTTAGCTATAGGGTACAATTTGCCCGGGAAATTATTACCCTCTTTCGTGAGAAGTCATTTTTTCCTGGTCAATTATTACCCTCTTTAGGAGAAATTTACTGTGTATTTCAAGCAAGTTTAGCTATAGGGTACAATTTGCCCGGGATATTATTACCCTCTTTCGTGAGAAGTCATTTTTTCCTGGTCAATTATTACCCTTTTTAGGAGAAATGTATACTGTAATTCTTTTGAGTTTAGCAAGAGGGTACTATTTGCCCGGGATATTATTACCCTCTTTCGTGAGAAGTCATTTTTTCCTGGTCAATTATTATCCTCTTTAGGAGAAATTTACTGTGTAGTTCAAGCGAGTTTAGCTATAGGGTACAATTTGCCCGGGAAATTATTACCCTCTTTCGTGAGAAGTCATTTTTTCCTGGTCAATTATTACCCTCTTTAGGAGAAATTTACTGTGTAGTTCAAGCGAGTTTAGCTATAGAGTACAATTTGCCCGGGAAATTATTACCCTCTTTCGTGAGAAGTCATTTTTTCCTGGTAAATTATTAACCTCTTTAGGAGAAATTTACTGTGTATTTCAAGCGAGTTTAGCTATAGGGTACAATTTGCCGGGATATTATTACCCTCTTTCGTGAGAAGTCATTTTTTCCTGGTCAATTATTACCCTTTTTAGGAGAAATGTATACTGTAATTCTTTTGAGTTTAGCAAGAGGGTACTACTAGCCCGGGATATTATTACCGTCTTTCGTGAGAAGTCATTTTTTCCTGGTCAATTATTACCCTCTTTAGGAGAAATTTACTGTGTAGTTCAAGCGAGTTTAGCTATAGGGTACAATTTGCCCGGGAAATTATTACCCTCTTTCGTGAGAAGTCATTTTTTCCTGGTCAATTATTACCCTGTTTAGGAGAAATTTACTGTGTATTTCAAGCGAGTTTAGCTATAGGGTACAATTTGCCCGGGATATTATTACCCTCTTTCGTGAGAAGTCATTTTTTCCTGGTCAATTATTACCCTTTTTAGGAGAAAAGTATACTGTAATTCTGTTGAGTTTAGCAAGAGGGTACTATTTGCCCGGGATATTATTACCCTCTTTCGTGAGAAATCATTTTTTCCTGGTCAATTATTACCCTTTTTAGGAGAAATGTATACTGTAATTCTTTTGAGTTTAGCAAGAGGGTACTATTTGCCCGGGATATTATTACCCTATTTCGTGAGAAGTCATTTTTTCCTGGTCAATTATTACCCTCTTTAGGAGAAATTTACTGTGTAGTTCAAGCGAGTTTAGCTATAGGGTACAATTTGCCCGGGAAATTATTACCCTCTTTCGTGAGAAGTCATTTTTTCCTGGTCAATTATTACCCTCTTTAGGAGAAATTTACTGTGTATTTCAAGCGAGTTTAGCTATAGGGTACAATTTGCCCGGGATATTATTACCCTCTTTCGTGAGAAGTCATTTTTTCCTGGTCAATTATTACCCTTTTTAGGAGAAATGTATACTGTAATTCTTTTGAGTTTAGCAAGAGGGTACTATTTGCCCGGGATATTATTACCCTCTTTCGTGAGAAGTCATTTTTTCCTGGTCAATTATTATCCTCTTTAGGAGAAATTTACTGTGTAGTTCAAGCGAGTTTAGCTATAGGGTACAATTTGCCCGGGAAATTATTACCCTCTTTCGTGAGAAGTCATTTTTTCCTGGTCAATTATTACCCTCTTTAGGAGAAATTTACTGTGTAGTTCAAGCGAGTTTAGCTATAGGGTACAATTTGCCCGGGAAATTATTACCCTCTTTCGTGAGAAGTCATTTTTTCCTGGTAAATTATTAACCTCTTTAGGAGAAATTTACTGTGTATTTCAAGCGAGTTTAGCTATAGGGTACAATTTGCCCGGGATATTATTACCCTCTTTCGTGAGAAGTCATTTTTTCCTGGTCAATTATTACCCTTTTTAGGAGAAATGTATACTGTAATTCTTTTGAGTTTAGCAAGAGGGTACTACTTGCCCGGGATATTATTACCGTCTTTCGTGAGAAGTCATTTTTTCCTGGTCAATTATTACCCTCTTTAGGAGAAATTTACTGTGTAGTTCAAGCGAGTTTAGCTATAGGGTACAATTTGCCCGGGAAATTATTACCCTCTTTCGTGAGAAGTCATTTTTTCCTGGTCAATTATTACCCTTTTTAGGAGAAATGTATTCTGTAATTCTTTTGAGTTTAGCAAGAGGGTACTATTTGCCCGGGATATTTTTACCCTCTTTCGTGAGAAGTCATTTTTTCCTGGTCAATTATTACCCTTTTTAGGAGAAATGTATACTGTAATTCTTTTGAGTTTAGCAAGAGGGTACTATTTGCCCGGGATATTATTACCCTCTTTCGTGAGAAGTCATTTTTTCCTGGTCATTTATTATCCTCTTTAGGAGAAATTTACTGTGTAGTTCAAGCGAGTTTAGCTATAGGGTACAATTTGCCCGGGAAATTATTACCCTCTTTCGTGAGAAGTCATTTTTTCCTGGTCAATTATTACCCTGTTTAGGAGAAATTTACTGTGTATTTCAAGCGAGTTTAGATATAGGGTACAATTTGCCCGGGATATTATTACCCTCTTTCGTGAGAAGTCATTTTTTCCTGGTCAATTATTACCCTTTTTAGGAGAAATGTATACTGTAATTATGTTGAGTTTAGCAAGAGGGTACTATTTGCACGGGATATTATTACCCTCTTTCGTGAGATGTCATTTTTTCCTGGTCAATTATTACCCTCTTTAGGAGAAATTTACTGTGTAGTTCAAGCGAGTTTAGCTATAGGGTACAATTTGCCCGGGATATTATTACCCTCTTTCGTGAGAAGTCATTTTTTCCTGGTCAATTATTACCCTTTTTAGGAGAAATGTATACTGTAATTCTTTTGAGTTTAGCAAGAGGGTACTATTTGCCCGGGATATTATTACCCTCTTTCGTGAGAAGTCATTTTTTCCTGGTCAATTATTACCCTCTTTAGGAGAAATTTACTGTGTAGTTCAAGCGAGTTTAGCTATAGGGTACAATTTGCCCGTGAAATTATTACCCTCTTTCGTGAGAAGTCATTTTTTCCTGGTCAATTATTACCCTTTTTAGGAGAAATGTATTCTGTAATTCTTTTGAGTTTAGCAAGAGGGTACTATTTGCCCGGGATATTATTACCCTCTTTCGTGAGAAGTCATTTTTTCCTGGTCAATTATTACCCTTTTTAGGAGAAATGTATACTGTAATTCTTTTGAGTTTAGCAAGAGGGTACTATTTGCCCGGGATATTATTACCCTCTTTCGTGAGAAGTCATTTTTTCCTGGTCAATTATTATCCTCTTTAGGAGAAATTTACTGTGTAGTTCAAGCGAGTTTTGCTATAGGGTACAATTTGCCCGGGAAATTATTACCCTCTTTCGTGATAAGTCATTTTTTCCTGGTCAATTATTACCCTCTTTAGGAGAAATTTACTGTGTAGTTCAAGCGAGTTTAGCTATAGGGTACAATTTGCCCGGGAAATTATTACCCTCTTTCGTGAGAAGTCATTTTTTCCTGGTAAATTATTAACCTCTTTAGGAGAAATTTACTCTGTATTTCAAGCGAGTTTAGCTATAGGGTACAATTTGCCCGGGATATTATTACCCTCTTTCGTGAGAAGTCATTTTTTCCTGGTCAATTATTACCCTTTTTAGGAGAAATGTATACTGTAATTCTTTTGAGTTTAGCAAGAGGGTACTATTTGCCCGGGATATTATTACCCTCTTTCGTGAGAAGTCATTTTTTCCTGGTCAATTATTACCCTCTTTAGGAGAAATTTACTGTGTATTTCAAGCGAGTTTAGCTATAGGGTACAATTTGCCCGGGAAATTATTACCCTCTTTCGTGAGAAGTCATTTTTTCCTGGTCAATTATTACCCTGTTTAGGAGAAATTTACTGTGTATTTCAAGCGAGTTTAGATATAGGGTACAATTTGCCCGGGATATTATTACCCTCTTTCGTGAGAAGTCATTTTTTCCTGGTCAATTATTACCCTTTTTAGGAGAAATGTATACTGTAATTATGTTGAGTTTAGCAAGAGGGTACTATTTGCCCGGGATATTATTACCCTCTTTCGTGAGAAGTCATTTTTTCCTGGTCAATTATTACCCTCTTTAGGAGAAATTTACTGTGTAGTTCAAGCGAGTTTAGCTATAGGGTACAATTTTCCCGGGAAATTATTACCCTATTCGTGAGAAGTCATTTTTTCCTGGTCAATTATTACCCTGTTTAGGAGAAATTTACTGTGTATTTCAAGCGAGTTTAGCTATAGGGTACAATTTGCCCGGGATATTATTACCCTCTTTCGTGAGAAGTCATTTTTTCCTGGTCAATTATTACCCTTTTTAGGAGAAATGTGAACTGTAATTCTGTTGAGTTTAGCAAGAGGGTACTATTTGCCCGGGATATTATTACCCTCTTTCGTGAGAAGTCATTTTTTCCTGGTCAATTATTACCCTCTTTAGGAGAAATTTACTGTGTAGTTCAAGCGAGTTTAGCTATAGGGTACAATTTGCCAGGGATATTATTACTCTCTTTCGTCAGAAGTCATTTTTTCCTGGTCAATTATTACCCTTTTTATGAGAAATGTATACTGTAATTCTTTTGAGTTTAGCAAGAGGGTACTATTTGCCCGGGATATTATTACCCTATTTCGTGAGAAGTCATTTTTTCCTGGTCAATTATTACCCTCTTTAGGAGAAATTTACTGTGTAGTTCAAGCGAGTTTAGGTATAGGGTACAATTTGCCCGGGAAATTATTACCCTCTTTCGTGAGAAGTCATTTTTTCCTGGTCAATTATTACCCTCTTTAGGAGAAATTTACTGTGTATTTCAAGCGAGTTTAGCTATAGGGTACAATTTGCCCGGGATATTATTACCCTCTTTCGTGAGAAGTCATTTTTTCCTGGTCAATTATTACCCTCTTTAGGAGAAATGTATACTGTAATTCTTTTGAGTTTAGCAAGAGGGTACTATTTGCCCGGGATATTATTACCCTCTTTCGTGAGAAGTCATTTTTTCCTGGTCAATTATTATCCTCTTTAGGAGAAATTTACTGTGTAGTTCAAGCGAGTTTAGCTATAGGGTACAATTTGCCCGGGAAATTATTACCCTCTTTCGTGAGAAGTCATTTTTTCCTGGTCAATTATTACCCTCTTTAGGAGAAATTTACTGTGTAGTTCAAGCGAGTTTAGCTATAGGGTACAATTTGCCCGGGAAATTATTACCCTCTTTCGTGAGAAGTCATTTTTTCCTGGTCAATTATTACCCTCTTTAGGAGAAATTTACTGTGTATTTCAAGCGAGTTTAGCTATAGGGTACAATTTGCCCGGGATATTATTACCCTCTTTCGTGAGAAGTCATTTTTTCCTGGTCAATTATTACCCTTTTTAGGAGAAATGTATACTGTAATTCTTTTGAGTTTAGCAAGAGGGTACTATTTGCCCGGGATATTATTACCCTCTTTCGTGAGAAGTCATTTTTTCCTGGTCAATTATTACCCTCTTTAGGAGAAATTTACTGTGTAGTTCAAGCGAGTTTAGCTATAGGGTACAATTTGCCCGGGAAATTATTACCCTCTTTCGTGAGAAGTCATTTTTTCCTGGTCAATTATTACCCTCTTTAGGAAAAATTTACTGTGTATTTCAAGCGAGTTTAGCTATAGGGTACAATTTGCCCGGGATATTATTACCCTCTTTCGTGAGAAGTCATTTTTTCCTGGTCAATTATTACCCTTTTTAGGAGAAATGTATACTGTAATTCTTTTGAGTATAGCAAGAGGGTACTATTTGCCCGGGATATTATTACCCTCTTTCGTGAGAAGTCATTTTTTCCTGGTCAATTATTACCCTCTTTAGGAGAAATTTACTGTTAATTTCAAGCGAGTATAGCTATAGGGTACAATTTGCCCGGGAAATTATTACCCTCTTTCGTGAGAAATCATTTTTTCCTTGTCAATTATTACCCCTTTAGGAGAAATTTACTGTGTATTTCAAGCGAGTTTAGCTATAGGGTACAATTTGCCCGGGATATTATTACCCTCTTTCGTGAGAAGTCATTTTTTCCTGGTCAATTATTACCCTTTTTAGGAGAAATGTATACTGTAATTCTGTTGAGTTTAGCAAGAGGGTACAATTTGCCCGGGAAATTATTACCCTCTCTCGTGAGAAGTCATTTTTTCCTGGTCAATTATTACCCTCTTTAGGAGAAATTTACTGTGTAGTTCAAGCGAGTTTAGCTATAGGGTACAATTTGCCCGGGAAATTATTACCCTCTTTCGTGAGAAGTCATTTTTTCCTGGTCAATTATTACCTTCTTTAGGAGAAATTTACTGTGTATTTCAAGCGAGTTTAGCTATAGGGTACAATTTGCCCGGGATATTATTACCCTCTTTCGTGAGAAGTCATTTTTTCCTGGTCAATTATTACCCTTTTTAGGAGAAATGTATACTGTAATTCTTTTGAGTTTAGCAAGAGGGTACTATTTGCCCGGGATATTATTACCCTCTTTCGTGAGAAGTCATTTTTTCCTGGTCAATTATTACCCTCTTTAGGAGAAATTTACTGTGTAGTTCAAGCGAGTTTAGCTATAGGGTACAATTTGCCCGGGAAATTATTACCCTCTTTCGTGAGAAGTCATTTTTTCCTGGTCAATTATTACCCTGTTTAGGAGAAATTTACTGTGTATTTCAAGCGAGTTTAGCTATAGGGTACAATTTGCCCGGGATATTATTACCCTCTTTCGTGAGAAGTCATTTTTTCCTGGTCAATTATTACCCATTTTAGGAGAAAAGTATACTGTAATTCTGTTGAGTTTAGCAAGAGGGTACTATTTGCCCGGGATATTATTACCCTCTTTCGTGAGAAATCATTTTTTCCTGGTCAATTATTACCCTTTTTAGGAGAAATGTATACTGTAATTCTTTTGAGTTTAGCAAGAGGGTACTATTTGCCCGGGATATTATTACCCTATTTCGTGAGAAGTCATTTTTTCCTGGTCAATTATTACCCTCTTTAGGAGAAATTTACTGTGTAGTTCAAGCGAGTTTAGCTATAGGGTACAATTTGCCCGGGAAATTATTACCCTCTTTCGTGAGAAGTCATTTTTTCCTGGTCAATTATTACCCTCTTTAGGAGAAATTTACTGTGTATTTCAAGCGAGTTTAGCTATAGGGTACAATTTGCCCGGGATATTATTACCCTCTTTCGTGAGAAGTCATTTTTTCCTGGTCAATTATTACCCTTTTTAGGAGAAATGTATACTGTAATTCTTTTGAGTTTAGCAAGAGGGTACTATTTGCCCGGGATATTATTACCCTCTTTCGTGAGAAGTCATTTTTTCCTGGTCAATTATTATCCTCTTTAGGAGAAATTTACTGTGTAGTTCAAGCGAGTTTAGCTATAGGGTACAATTTGCCCGGGAAATTATTACCCTCTTTCGTGAGAAGTCATTTTTTCCTGGTCAATTATTACCCTCTTTAGGAGAAATTTACTGTGTAGTTCAAGCGAGTTTAGCTATAGGGTACAATTTGCCCGGGAAATTATTACCCTCTTTCGTGAGAAGTCATTTTTTCCTGGTAAATTATTAACCTCTTTAGGAGAAATTTACTGTGTATTTCAAGCGAGTTTAGCTATAGGGTACAATTTGCCCGGGATATTATTACCCTCTTTCGTGAGAAGTCATTTTTTCCTGGTCAATTATTACCCTTTTTAGGAGAAATGTATACTGTAATTCTTTTGAGTTTAGCAAGAGGGTACTACTTGCCCGGGATATTATTACCGTCTTTCGTGAGAAGTCATTTTTTCCTGGTCAATTATTACCCTCTTTAGGAGAAATTTACTGTGTAGTTCAAGCGAGTTTAGCTATAGGGTACAATTTGCCCGGGAAATTATTACCCTCTTTCGTGAGAAGTCATTTTTTCCTGGTCAATTATTACCCTTTTTAGGAGAAATGTATTCTGTAATTCTTTTGAGTTTAGCTATAGGGTACAATTTGCCCGGGATATTATTACCCTCTTTCGTGAGAAGTCATTTTTTCCTGGTCAATTATTACCCTTTTTAGGAGAAAAGTATACTGTAATTCTGTTGAGTTTAGCAAGAGGGTACTATTTGCCCGGGATATTATTACCCTCTTTCGTGAGAAATCATTTTTTCCTGGTCAATTATTACCCTTTTTAGGAGAAATGTATACTGTAATTCTTTTGAGTTTAGCAAGAGGGTACTATTTGCCCGGGATATTATTACCCTATTTCGTGAGAAGTCATTTTTTCCTGGTCAATTATTACCCTCTTTAGGAGAAATTTACTGTGTAGTTCAAGCGAGTTTAGCTATAGGGTACAATTTGCCCGGGAAATTATTACCCTCTTTCGTGAGAAGTCATTTTTTCCTGGTCAATTATTACCCTCTTTAGGAGAAATTTACTGTGTATTTCAAGCGAGTTTAGCTATAGGGTACAATTTGCCCGGGATATTATTACCCTCTTTCGTGAGAAGTCATTTTTTCCTGGTCAATTATTACCCTTTTTAGGAGAAATGTATACTGTAATTCTTTTGAGTTTAGCAAGAGGGTGCTATTTGCCCGGGATATTATTACCCTCTTTCGTGAGAAGTCATTTTTTCCTGGTCAATTATTATCCTCTTTAGGAGAAATTTACTGTGTAGTTCAAGCGAGTTTAGCTATAGGGTACAATTTGCCCGGGAAATTATTACCCTCTTTCGTGAGAAGTCATTTTTTCCTGGTCAATTATTACCCTCTTTAGGAGAAATTTACTGTGTAGTTCAAGCGAGTTTAGCTATAGGGTACAATTTGCCCGGGAAATTATTACCCTCTTTCGTGAGAAGTCATTTTTTCCTGGTAAATTATTAACCTCTTTAGGAGAAATTTACTGTGTATTTCAAGCGAGTTTAGCTATAGGGTACAATTTGCCCGGGATATTATTACCCTCTTTCGTGAGAAGTCATTTTTTCCTGGTCAATTATTACCCTTTTTAGGAGAAATGTATACTGTAATTCTTTTGAGTTTAGCAAGAGGGTACTACTTGCCCGGGATATTATTACCGTCTTTCGTGAGAAGTCATTTTTTCCTGGTCAATTATTACCCTCTTTAGGAGAAATTTACTGTGTAGTTCAAGCGAGTTTAGCTATAGGGTACAATTTGCCCGGGAAATTATTACCCTCTTTCGTGAGAAGTCATTTTTTCCTGGTCAATTATTACCCTTTTTAGGAGAAATGTATTCTGTAATTCTTTTGAGTTTAGCAAGAGGGTACTATTTGCCCGGGATATTTTTACCCTCTTTCGTGAGAAGTCATTTTTTCCTGGTCAATTATTACCCTTTTTAGGAGAAATGTATACTGTAATTCTTTTGAGTTTAGCAAGAGGGTACTATTTGCCCGGGATATTATTACCCTCTTTCGTGAGAAGTCATTTTTTCCTGGTCAATTATTATCCTCTTTAGGAGAAATTTACTGTGTAGTTCAAGCGAGTTTAGCTATAGGGTACAATTTGCCCGAGAAATTATTACCCTCTTTCGTGAGAAGTCATTTTTTCCTGGTCAATTATTACCCTGTTTAGGAGAAATTTACTGTGTATTTCAAGCGAGTTTAGATATAGGGTACAATTTGCCCGGGATATTATTACCCTCTTTCGTGAGAAGTCATTTTTTCCTGGTCAATTATTACCCTTTTTAGGAGAAATGTATACTGTAATTATGTTGAGTTTAGCAAGAGGGTACTATTTGCACGGGATATTATTACCCTCTTTCGTGAGATGTCATTTTTTCCTGGTCAATTATTACCCTCTTTAGGAGAAATTTAGTGTGTAGTTCAAGCGAGTTTAGCTATAGGGTACAATTTGCCCGGGATATTATTACCCTCTTTCGTGAGAAGTCATTTTTTCCTGGTCAATTATTACCCTTTTTAGGAGAAATGTATACTGTAATTCTTTTGAGTTTAGCAAGAGGGTACTATTTGCCCGGGATATTATTACCCTCTTTCGTGAGAAGTCATTTTTTCCTGGTCAATTATTACCCTCTTTAGGAGAAATTTACTGTGTAGTTCAAGCGAGTTTAGCTATAGGGTACAATTTGCCCGGGAAATTATTACCCTCTTTCGTGAGAAGTCATTTTTTCCTGGTCAATTATTACCCTTTTTAGGAGAAATGTATTCTGTAATTCTTTTGAGTTTAGCAAGAGGGTACTATTTGCCCGGGATATTATTACCCTCTTTCGTGAGAAGTCATTTTTTCCTGGTCAATTATTACCCTTTTTAGGAGAAATGTATACTGTAATTCTTTTGAGTTTAGCAAGAGGGTACTATTTGCCCGGGATATTATTACCCTCTTTCGTGAGAAGTCATTTTTTCCTGGTCAATTATTATCCTCTTTAGGAGAAATTTACTGTGTAGTTCAAGCGAGTTTAGCTATAGGGTACAATTTGCCCGGGAAATTATTACCCTCTTTCGTGATAAGTAATTTTTTCCTGGTCAATTATTACCCTCTTTAGGAGAAATTTACTGTGTAGTTCAAGCGAGTTTAGCTATAGGGTACAATTTGCCCGGGAAATTATTACCCTCTTTCGTGAGAAGTCATTTTTTCCTGGTAAATTATTAACCTCTTTAGGAGAAATTTACTCTGTATTTCAAGCGAGTTTAGCTATAGGGTACAATTTGCCCGGATATTATTACCCTCTTTCGTGAGAAGTCATTTTTTCCTGGTCAATTATTACCCTTTTTAGGAGAAATGTATACTGTAATTCTTTTGAGTTTAGCAAGAGGGTACTATTTGCCCGGGATATTATTACCCTCTTTCCTGAGAAGTCATTTTTTCCTGGTCAATTATTACCCTCTTTAGGAGAAATTTACTGTGTATTTCAAGCGAGTTTAGCTATAGGGTACAATTTGCCCGGGAAATTATTACCCTCTTTCGTGAGAAGTCATTTTTTCCTGGTCAATTATTACCCTGTTTAGGAGAAATTTACTGTGTATTTCAAGCGAGTTTAGATATAGGGTACAATTTGCCCGGGATATTATTACCCTCTTTCGTGAGAAGTCATTTTTTCCTGGTCAATTATTACCCTTTTTAGGAGAAATGTATACTGTAATTATGTTGAGTTTAGCAAGAGGGTACTATTTGCACGGGATATTATTACCCTCTTTCGTGAGATGTCATTTTTTCCTGGTCAATTATTACCCTCTTTAGGAGAAATTTACTGTGTAGTTCAAGCGAGTTTAGCTATAGGGTACAATTTGCCCGGGATATTATTACCCTCTTTCTTGAGAAGTCATTTTTTCCTGGTCAATTATTACCCTTTTTAGGAGAAATGTATACTGTAATTCTTTTGAGTTTAGCAAGAGGGTACTATTTGCCCGGGATATTATTACCCTCTTTCGTGAGAAGTCATTTTTTCCTGGTCAATTATTATCCTCTTTAGGAGAAATTTACTGTGTAGTTCAAGCGAGTTTAGCTATAGGGTACAATTTGCCCGGGAAATTATTACCCTCTTTCGTGAGAAGTCATTTTTTCCTGGTCAATTATTACCCTCTTTAGGAGAAATTTACTGTGTAGTTCAAGCGAGTTTAGCTATAGGGTACAATTTGCCCGGGAAATTATTACCCTCTTTCGTGAGAAGTCATTTTTTCCTGGTAAATTATTAACCTCTTTAGGAGAAATTTACTGTGTATTTCAAGCGAGTTTAGCTATAGGGTACAATTTGCCCGGGATATTATTACCCTCTTTCGTGAGAAGTCATTTTTTCCTGGTCAATTATTACCCTTTTTAGGAGAAATGTATACTGTAATTCTTTTGAGTTTAGCAAGAGGGTACTACTTGCCCGGGATATTATTACCGTCTTTCGTGAGAAGTCATTTTTTCCTGGTCAATTATTACCCTCTTTAGGAGAAATTTACTGTGTAGTTCAAGCGAGTTTAGCTATAGGGTACAATTTGCCCGGGAAATTATTACCCTCTTTCGTGAGAAGTCATTTTTTCCTGGTCAATTATTACCCTGTTTAGGAGAAATTTACTGTGTATTTCAAGCGAGTTTAGCTATAGGGTACAATTTGCCCGGGATATTATTACCCTCTTTCGTGAGAAGTCATTTTTTCCTGGTCAATTATTACCCTTTTTAGGAGAAAAGTATACTGTAATTCTGTTGAGTTTAGCAAGAGGGTACTATTTGCCCGGGATATTATTACCCTCTTTCGTGAGAAATCATTTTTTCCTGGTCAATTATTACCCTTTTTAGGAGAAATGTATACTGTAATTCTTTTGAGTTTAGCAAGAGGGTACTATTTGCCCGGGATATTATTACCCTATTTCGTGAGAAGTCATTTTTTCCTGGTCAATTATTACCCTCTTTATGAGAAATTTACTGTGTAGTTCAAGCGAGTTTAGCTATAGGGTACAATTTGCCCGGGAAATTATTACCCTCTTTCGTGAGAAGTCATTTTTTCCTGGTCAATTATTACCCTCTTTAGGAGAAATTTACTGTGTATTTCAAGCGAGTTTAGCTATAGGGTACAATTTGCCCGGGATATTATTACCCTCTTTCGTGAGAAGTCATTTTTTCCTGGTCAATTATTACCCTTTTTAGGAGAAATGTATACTGTAATTCTTTTGAGTTTAGCAAGAGGGTGCTATTTGCCCGGGATATTATTACCCTCTTTCGTGAGAAGTCATTTTTTCCTGGTCAATTATTATCCTCTTTAGGAGAAATTTACTGTGTAGTTCAAGCGAGTTTAGCTATAGGGTACAATTTGCCCGGGAAATTATTACCCTCTTTCGTGAGAAGTCATTTTTTCCTGGTCAATTATTACCCTCTTTAGGAGAAATTTACTGTGTAGTTCAAGCGAGTTTAGCTATAGGGTACAATTTGCCCGGGAAATTATTACCCTCTTTCGTGAGAAGTCATTTTTTCCTGGTAAATTATTAACCTCTTTAGGAGAAATTTACTGTGTATTTCAAGCGAGTTTAGCTATAGGGTACAATTTGCCCGGGATATTATTACCCTCTTTCGTGAGAAGTCATTTTTTCCTGGTCAATTATTACCCTTTTTAGGAGAAATGTATACTGTAATTCTTTTGAGTTTAGCAAGAGGGTACTACTTGCCCGGGATATTATTACCGTCTTTCGTGAGAAGTCATTTTTTCCTGGTCAATTATTACCCTCTTTAGGAGAAATTTACTGTGTAGTTCAAGCGAGTTTAGCTATAGGGTACAATTTGCCCGGGAAATTATTACCCTCTTTCGTGAGAAGTCATTTTTTCCTGGTCAATTATTACCCTTTTTAGGAGAAATGTATTCTGTAATTCTTTTGAGTTTAGCAAGAGGGTACTATTTGCCCGGGATATTTTTACCCTCTTTCGTGAGAAGTCATTTTTTCCTGGTCAATTATTACCCTTTTTAGGAGAAATGTATACTGTAATTCTTTTGAGTTTAGCAAGAGGGTACTATTTGCCCGGGATATTATTACCCTCTTTCGTGAGAAGTCATTTTTTCCTGGTCAATTATTATCCTCTTTAGGAGAAATTTACTGTGTAGTTCAAGCGAGTTTAGCTATAGGGTACAATTTGCCCGGGAAATTATTACCCTCTTTCGTGAGAAGTCATTTTTTCCTGGTCAATTATTACCCTGTTTAGGAGAAATTTACTGTGTATTTCAAGCGAGTTTAGATATAGGGTACAATTTGCCCGGGATATTATTACCCTCTTTCGTGAGAAGTCATTTTTTCCTGGTCAATTATTACCCTTTTTAGGAGAAATGTATACTGTAATTATGTTGAGTTTAGCAAGAGGGTACTATTTGCACGGGATATTATTACCCTCTTTCGTGAGATGTCATTTTTTCCTGGTCAATTATTACCCTCTTTAGGAGAAATTTACTGTGTAGTTCAAGCGAGTTTAGCTATAGGGTACAATTTGCCCGGGATATTATTACCCTCTTTCGTGAGAAGTCATTTTTTCCTGGTCAATTATTACCCTTTTTAGGAGAAATGTATACTGTAATTCTTTTGAGTTTAGCAAGAGGGTACTATTTGCCCGGGATATTATTACCCTCTTTCGTGAGAAGTCATTTTTTCCTGGTCAATTATTACCCTCTTTAGGAGAAATTTACTGTGTAGTTCAAGCGAGTTTAGCTATAGGGTACAATTTGCCCGGGAAATTATTACCCTCTTTCGTGAGAAGTCATTTTTTCCTGGTCAATTATTACCCTTTTTAGGAGAAATGTATTCTGTAATTCTTTTGAGTTTAGCAAGAGGGTACTATTTGCCCGGGATATTATTACCCTCTTTCGTGAGAAGTCATTTTTTCCTGGTCAATTATTACCCTTTTTAGGAGAAATGTATACTGTAATTCTTTTGAGTTTAGCAAGAGGGTACTATTTGCCCGGGATATTATTACCCTCTTTCGTGAGAAGTCATTTTTTCCTGGTCAATTATTATCCTCTTTAGGAGAAATTTACTGTGTAGTTCAAGCGAGTTTAGCTATAGGGTACAATTTGCCCGGGAAATTATTACCCTCTTTCGTGATAAGTCATTTTTTCCTGGTCAATTATTACCCTCTTTAGGAGAAATTTACTGTGTAGTTCAAGCGAGTTTAGCTATAGGGTACAATTTGCCCGGGAAATTATTACCCTCTTTCGTGAGAAGTCATTTTTTCCTGGTAAATTATTAACCTCTTTAGGAGAAATTTACTCTGTATTTCAAGCGAGTTTAGCTATAGGGTACAATTTGCCCGGGATATTATTACCCTCTTTCGTGAGAAGTCATTTTTTCCTGGTCAATTATTACCCTTTTTAGGAGAAATGTATACTGTAATTCTTTTGAGTTTAGCAAGAGGGTACTATTTGCCCGGGATATTATTACCCTCTTTCCTGAGAAGTCATTTTTTCCTGGTCAATTATTACCCTCTTTAGGAGAAATTTACTGTGTATTTCAAGCGAGTTTAGCTATAGGGTACAATTTGCCCGGGAAATTATTACCCTCTTTCGTGAGAAGTCATTTTTTCCTGGTCAATTATTACCCTGTTTAGGAGAAATTTACTGTGTATTTCAAGCGAGTTTAGATATAGGGTACAATTTGCCCGGGATATTATTACCCTCTTTCGTGAGAAGTCATTTTTTCCTGGTCAATTATTACCCTTTTTAGGAGAAATGTATACTGTAATTATGTTGAGTTTAGCAAGAGGGTACTATTTGCACGGGATATTATTACCCTCTTTCGTGAGATGTCATTTTTTCCTGGTCAATTATTACCCTCTTTAGGAGAAATTTACTGTGTAGTTCAAGCGAGTTTAGCTATAGGGTACAATTTGCCCGGGATATTATTACCCTCTTTCTTGAGAAGTCATTTTTTCCTGGTCAATTATTACCCTTTTTAGGAGAAATGTATACTGTAATTCTTTTGAGTTTAGCAAGATTGTACTATTTGCCCGGGATATTATTACCCTCTTTCGTGAGAAGTCATTTTTTCCTGGTCAATTATTACCCTCTTTAGGAGAAATTTACTGAGTAGTTCAAGCGAGTTTAGCTATAGGGTACAAATTGCCCGGGAAATTATTACCCTCTTTCGTGAGAAGTCATTTTTTCCTGGTCAATTATTACCCTTTTTAGGAGAAATGTATTCTGTAATTCTTTTGAGTTTAGCAAGAGGGTAATATTTGCCCGGGATATTATTACCCTCTTTCGTGAGAAGTCATTTTTTCCTGGTCAATTATTACCCTTTTTAGGAGAAATGTATACTGTAATTCTTTTGAGTTTAGCAAGAGGGTACTATTTGCCCGGGATATTATTACCCTCTTTCGTGAGAAGTCATTTTTTCCTGGTCAATTATTATCCTCTTTAGGAGAGATTTACTGTGTATTTCAAGCGAGTTTAGCTATAGGGTACAATTTGCCCGGGAAATTATTACCCTCTTTCGTGAGAAGTCATTTTTTCCTGGTCAATTATTACCCTGTTTAGGAGAAATTTACTGTGTATTTCAAGCGAGTTTAGATATAGGGTACAATTTGCCCGGGATATTATTACCCTCTTTCGTGAGAAGTCATATTTTCCTGGTCAATTATTACCCTTTTTAGGAGAAATGTATACTGTAATTATGTTGAGTTTAGCAAGAGGGTACTATTTGCACGGGATATTATTACCCTCTTTCGTGAGATGTCATTTTTTCCTGGTCAATTATTACCCTCTTTAGGAGAAATTTACTGTGTAGTTCAAGCGAGTTTAGCTATAGGGTACAATTTGCCCGGGATATTATTACCCTCTTTCGTGAGAAGTCATTTTTTCCTGGTCAATTATTACCCTTTTTAGGAGAAATGTATACTGTAATTCTTTTGAGTTTAGCAAGAGGGTACTATTTGCCCGGGATATTATTACCCTCTTTCGTGAGAAGTCATTTTTTCCTGGTCAATTATTACCCTCTTTAGGAGAAATTTACTGTGTAGTTCAAGCGAGTTTAGCTATAGGGTACAATTTGCCCGGGAAATTATTACCCTCTTTCGTGAGAAGTCATTTTTTCCTGGTCAATTATTACCCTTTTTAGGAGAAATGTATTCTGTAATTCTTTTGAGTTTAGCAAGAGGGTACTATTTGCCCGGGATATTATTACCCTCTTTCGTGAGAAGTCATTTTTTCCTGGTCAATTATTACCCTTTTTAGGAGAAATGTATACTGTAATTCTTTTGAGTTTAGCAAGAGGGTACTATTTGCCCGGGATATTATTACCCACTATCGTGAGAAGTCATTTTTTCCTGGTCAATTATTATCCTCTTTAGGAGAAATTTACTGTGTAGTTCAAGCGAGTTTAGCTATAGGGTACAATTTGCCCGGGAAATTATTACCCTCTTTCGTGAGAAGTCATTTTTTCCTGGTCAATTATTACCCTCTTTAGGAGAAATTTACTGTGTAGTTCAAGCGAGTTTAGCTATAGGGTACAATTTGCCCGGGAAATTATTACCCTCTTTCGTGAGAAGTCATTTTTTCCTGGTAAATTATTAACCTCTTTAGGAGAAATTTACTGTGTATTTCAAGCGAGTTTAGCTATAGGGTACAATTTGCCCGGGATATTATTACCCTCTTTCGTGAGAAGTCATTTTTTCCTGGTCAATTATTACCCTTTTTAGGAGAAATGTATACTGTAATTCTTTTGAGTTTAGCAAGAGGGTACTACTTGCCCGGGATATTATTACCCTCTTTCGTGAGAAGTCATTTTTTTCTGGTCAATTATTACCCTCTTTAGGAGAAATTTACTGTGTAGTTCAAGCGAGTTTAGCTATAGGGTACAATTTGCCCGGGAAATTATTACCCTCTTTCGTGAGAAGTCATTTTTTCCTGGTCAATTATTACCCTCTTTAGGCGAAATTTACTGTGTATTTCAAGCGAGTTTAGCTATAGGGTACAATTTGCCCGGGATATTATTACCCTCTTTCGTGAGAAGTCATTTTTTCCTTGTCAATTATTACCCTTTTTAGGAGAAATGTATACTGTAATTCTTTTGAGTTTAGCAAGAGGGTACTATTTGCCCGGGATATTATTACCCTCTTTCGTGAGAAGTCATTTTTTCCTGGTCAATTATTACCCTCTTTAGGAGAAATTTACTGTGTATTTCAAGCGAGTTTAGCTATAGGGTACAATTTGCCCGGGAAATTATTACCCTCTTTCGTGAGAAGTCATTTTTTCCTGGTCAATTATTACCCTGTTTAGGAGAAATTTACTGTGTATTTCAAGCGAGTTTAGATATAGGGTACAATTTGCCCGGGATATTATTACCCTCTTTCGTGAGAAGTCATTTTTTCCTGGTCAATTATTACCCTTTTTAGGAGAAATGTATACTGTAATTATGTTGAGTTTAGCAAGAGGGTACTATTTGCACGGGATATTATTACCCTCTTTCGTGAGAAGTCATTTTTTCCTGGTCAATTATTACCCTTTTTAGGAGAAATGTATACTGTAATTATGTTGAGTTTAGCAAGAGGGTACTTTTTGCACGGGATATTATTACCCTCTTTCGTGAGATGTCATTTTTTCCTGGTCAATTATTACCCTCTTTAGGAGAAATTTACTGTGTATTTCAAGCGAGTTTAGCTATAGGGTACAATTTGCCCGGGATATTATTACCCTCTTTCGTGAGAAGTCATTTTTTCCTGGTCAATTATTACCCTTTTTAGGAGAAATGTATGCTGTAATTCTGTTGAGTTTAGCAAGAGGGTACTATTTGCCCGGGTTATTATTACCCTCTTTCGTGAGAAGTTATTTTTGCCTGGTCAATTATTACCCTCTTTAGGAGAAATTTACTGTGTAGTTCAAGCGAGTTTAGCTATAGGGTACAATTTGCCCGGGAAATTATTACCCTCTTTCGTGAGAAGTAATTTTTTCCTGGTCAATTATTACCCTCTTTAGGAGAAATTTACTGTGTATTTCAAGCGAGTTTAGCTATAGGGTACAATTTGCCCTGGAAAATATTACCCTCTTTCGTGAGAAGTCATTTTTTCCTGGTCAATTATTACCCTGTTTAGGAGAAATTTACTGTGTAGTTCAAGCAAGTTTAGCTATAGGGTACAATTTGCCCGGGAAATTATTACCCTCTTTCGTGAGAAGTCATTTTTTCCTGGTCAATTATTACCCTCTTTAGGAGACATTTAGTGTGTAGTTCAAGCGAGTTTAGCTATAGGGTACAATTTGCCCGGGAAATTATTACCCTCTTTCGTGACAAGTCATTTTTTCCTGGTCAATTATTACCCTCTTTGGGAGAAATGTACACTGTAATTCTGTAGATTTTATCAAGAGGGTACAATTTGCCCGGGATATTATTACCCTTTTCGTGAGAAGTCATTTTTTCCTGGTCAATTATTACCCTCTATAGGAGAAATTTACTGTGTATTTCAAGCGAGTTTAGCTATAGGGTACAATTTGCCCGGGAAATTATTACCCTCTTTCGTGAGAAGTCATTTTTTCCTGGTCAATTATTACCCTTTTTGGGAGAAATGTATACTGTAATTCTGTAGAGTTTAGCAAAAGGGTACTATTTGCCCGGGAAATTATTACACTCTTTCGCAAGAAGTCATTTTTTCCTGGTCAATTATTACCCTATTTAGGAGAAATTTACTGTGTAGTTCAAGCGAGTTTAGGTATAGAGTACAATTTGCCCGGGAAATTATTACCCTCTTTCGTGAGAAGTCATTTTATCCTGGTCAATTATTACCCTTCTTAGGAGAAATGTATACTGTAATTCTGTAGAGTTTAGCAGGAGGGTACAATTTGCCCGGGAAATTATTACTCTCTTTCGTGAGAAGTCATTTTTTCCTGGTCTATTATTACCCTCTTTAGGATAAATTTACTGTGTAGTTCAAGCGAGTTTAGCTATAGGGTACAATTTGCCCGGGAAATTATTACCCTCTTTCGTGAGAAGTCATTTTTTCCTGGTCAATTATTACCCCCTATAGGAGAAATTTACTGTGTATTTCAAGCGAGTTTAGCTATAGGGTAAGTTTGCCCGGGAAATTATTACCCTCTTTCGTCAGAAGTCATTTTTTCCTGGTCAATTATTACCCTTTTTGGGAGAAATGTATACTGTAATTCTGTAGAGTTTAGCAAAAGGGTACTATTTGCCCGGGAAATTATTACCCTCTTTCGCAAGAAGTCATTTTTTCCTGGTCAATTATTACCCTCTTTAGGAGAAATTTACTGTTTAGTTCAAGCGAGTTTAGCTATAGGGTACAATTTGCCCGGGAAATTATTACCCTCTTTCGTGAGAAGTCATTTTATCCTGGTCAATTATTACCCTTCCTAGGAGGAATGTATACTGTAATTCTGTAGAGTTTAGCAAGAGGGTACAATTTGCCCGGGAAATTATTACCCTCTTTCGTGAGAAGTCATTTTTTCCTGGTCAATTATTACCCTCTTTAGGAGAAATTTACTGTGTAGTTCAAGCGAGTTTAGCTATAGGGTACAATTTTCCCGGGAAATTATTACCCTCTTTCGTGAGAAGTCATTTTTTCCTGGTCAATTATTACCCTCTTTAGGAGAAATTTACTGTGTAGTTCAAGCGAGTTTAGCTATAGGGTACAATTTGCCCGGGAAATTATTACCCTCTTTCATGAGAAGTCATTTTTTCCTGGTCAATTATTACCCTCTTTGGGAGAAATGTATACTGTAATTCTGTAGATTTTATCAAGAGCGTACAATTTGCCCGGGAAATTATTACCCTTTTCGTGAGAAGTCATTTTTTCCTGGTCAATTATTACCCTCTATAGGAGAAATTTACTGTGTATTTCAAGCGAGTTTAGCTATAGGGTACAATTTGCCCGGGAAATTATTACCCTCTTTCGTGAGAAGTCATTTTTTCCTGGTCAATTATTACCCTTTTTGGGAGAAATGTATACTGTAATTCTGTAGAGTTTAGCAAAAGGGTACTATTTGCCCGGGAAATTATTACCCTCTTTCGCAAGAAGTCATTTTTTCCTGGTCAATTATTACCCTCTTTAGGAGAAATTTACTGTGTATTTCAAGCGAGTTTAGCTATAGGGTACAATTTGCCCGGGAAATTATTACTCTCTTTCGTGAGAAGTCATTTTATCCTGGTCAATTATTACCCTTCTTAGGAGAAATGTATACTGTAATTCTGTAGAGTTTAGCAAGAGGGTACAATTTGCCCGGGAAATTATTACCCTCTTTCGTGAGAAGTCATTTTTTCCTGGTCAATTATTACCCTCTTTAGGAGAAATTTACTGTGTAGTTCAAGCGAGTTTAGCTATAGGATACAATTTGCCCGGGAAATTATTACCCTCTTTCGTGAGAAGTCATTTTTTCCTGGTCAATTATTACCCTCTTTAGGAGAAATTTACTGTGTAGTTCAAGCGAGTTTAGCTATAGGGTACAATTTGCCCGGGAAATTATTACCCTCTTTCGTGAGAAATCATTTTTTCCTGGTCAATTATTACCCTCTTTAGGAGAAATTTACTGTGTAGTTCAAGCGAGTTTAGCTATAGGGTACAATTTGCCCGGGATATTATTACCCTCTTTCGTGAGAAGTCATTTTTTCCTGGTCAATTATTACCCTTTTTAGGAGAAATGTATACTGTAATTCTGTAGAGCTTAGCAAAAGAGTACAATTTGCCCGGGATATTATTACCCTCTTTCGTGGGAAGTCATTTTTTCCTGGTCAATTATTAACCCTTTTAGGAGATATGTATACTGTAATTCTGTAAAGTTTAGCAAGAGGGTACTATTTGCCCGGGATATTATTACCATCTTTCGTGAGATGTCATTTTTTCCTGGTCAATTATTACTCCCTTTAGGAGAAATTTACTGTGTAGTTCAAGCGAGTTTAGCTATAGGGTACAATTTGCCCGGGAAATTATTACCCTCTTTCGTGAGAAGTCATTTTTTCCTGGTCAATTATTACCCTCTTTAGGAGAAATTTACTGTGTATTTCAAGCGAGTTTAGCTATAGGGTACAATTTGCCCGGGAAATTATTACCCTCTTTCGTGAGAAGTCATTTTTTCCTGGTCAATTATTACCCTCTTTAGGAGAAATTTACTGTGTATTTCAAGCGAGTTTAGCTATAGGGTACAATTTGCCCGGGATATTATTACCCTCTTTCGTGAGAAGTCATTTTTTCCTGGTCAATTATTACCCTTTTTAGGAGAAATGTATACTGTAATTCTTTTGAGTTTAGCAAGAGGGTACTATTTGCCCGGGATATTATTACCCTCTTTCGTGAGAAGTCATTTTTTCCTGGTCAATTATTACCCTCTTTAGGAGAAATTCACTGTGTAGTTCAAGCGAGTTTAGCTATAGGGTACAATTTGCCCGGGAAATTATTACCCTCTTTCGTGAGAAGTCATTTTTTCCTGGTCAATTATTACCCTCTTTAGGAGAAATTTACTGTGTATTTCAAGCGAGTTTAGCTATAGGGTACAATTTGCCCGGGAAATTATTACCCTCTTTCGTGAGAAGTCATTTTTTCCTGGTCAATTATTACCCTCTTTAGGAGAAATTTACTGTGTATTTCAAGCGAGTTTAGCTATAGGGTACAATTTGCCCGGGATATTATTACCCTCTTTCGTGAGAAGTCATTTTTTCCTGGTCAATTATTACCCTTTTTAGGAGAAATGTATACTGTAATTCTTTTGAGTTTAGCAAGAGGGTACTATTTGCCCGGGATATTATTACCCTCTTTCGTGAGAAGTCATTTTTTCCTGGTCAATTATTACCCTCTTTAGGAGAAATTCACTGTGTAGTTCAAGCGAGTTTAGCTATAGGGTACAATTTGCCAGGGAAATTATTACCCTCTTTCGTGAGAAGTCATTTTTTCCTTGTCAATTATTACCCTCTTTAGGAGAAATTTACTGTGTAGTTCAAGCGAGTTTAGCTATAGGGTACAATTTGCCCGGGAAATTATTACCCTCTTTCGTGAGAAGTCATTTTTTCCTGGTCAATTATTACCCTGTTTAGGAGAAATTTACTGTGTATTTCAAGCGAGTTTAGCTATAGGGTACAAATTGCCCGGGATATTATTACCCTCTTTCGTGAGAAGTCATTTTTTCCTGGTCAATTATTACCTTTTTTAGGAGAAATGTATACTGTAATTCTTTTGAGTTTAGCAAGAGGGTACTATTTGCCCGGGATATTATTACCCTCTTTCGTGAGAAGTCATTTTTTCCTGGTCAATTTTTACCCTCTTTAGGAGAAATTTACTGTGTATTTCAAGCGAGTTTAGCTATAGGGTACAATTTGCCCTGGAAATTATTACTCTCTTTCGTGAGAAGTAATTTTTTCCTGGTCAATTATTACCCTCTTTAGGAGAAATTTACTGTGTAGTTCAAGCGAGTTTAGCTATAGGGTACAATTTGCCCGGGAAATTATTACCCTCTTTCGTGAGAAGTCATTTTTTCCTGGTCAATTATTTCCCTCTTTAGGAGAAATTTACTTTGTATTTCAAGCGAGTTTAGCTATAGGGTACAATTTGCCCGGGATATTATTACCCTCTTTCGTGAGAAGTCATTTTTTCCTAGTCAATTATTACCCTTTTTTGGTGAAATGTATACTGTAATTCTTTTAAGTTTAGCAAGAGGGTACTATTTGCCCGGGATATTATTACCCTCTTTCGTGAGAAGTCATTTTTTCCTGGTCAATTATTACCCTCTTTAGGAGGAATTTACTGTGTAGTTCAAGCGAGTTTAACTATAGGGTACAATTTGCCCGGGAAATTATTACCCTCTTTCGTGAGAAGTCATTTTTTCCTGGTCAATTATTACCCTCTTTAGGAGAAATTTACTGTGTATTTCAAGCGAGTTTAGCTATAGGGTACAATTTGCCCGGGATATTATTACCCTCTTTCGTGAGAAGTCATTTTTTCCTGGTCAATTATTACCCTTTTTAGGAGAGATGTATACTGTAATTCTGTTGAGTTTAGCAAGAGGGTACTATTTGCCCGGGTTATTATTACCCTCTTTCGTGAGAAGTCATTTTTTCCTGGTCAATTATTACCCTTCCTAGGAGGAATGTATACTGTAATTCTGTAGAGTTTAGCAAGAGGGTACAATTTGCCCGGGAAATTATTAACCTCTTTCGTGAGAAGTCATTTTTTCCTGGTCAATTATTACCCTCTTTAGGAGAAATTTACTGTGTAGTTCAAGCGAGTTTAGCTATAGGGTGCAATTTGCCCTGGAAAATATTAAACTCTTTCGTGAGAAGTAATTTTTTCCTGGTCAATTATTACCCTGTCTAGGAGAAATTTACTGTGTAGTTCAAGCAAGTGTAGCTATAGGGTACAATTTGCCCGGGAAATTATTACCCTCTTTCGTGAGAAGTCATTTTTTCCTGGTCAATTATTACCCTCTTTAGGAGAAATTTACTGTTTAGTTCAAGCGAGTTTAGCTATAGGGTACAATTTGCCCGGGAAATTATTACCCTCTTTCGTGAGAAGTCATTTTTTCCTGGTCAATTATTACCCTTTTTGGGAGAAATGTATACTGTAATTCTGTAGAGTTTAGCAAAAGGGTACTATTTGCCCGGGAAATTATTACCCTCTTTCGCAAGAAGTCATTTTTTCCTGGTCAATTATTACCCTCTTTAGGAGAAATTTACTGTTTAGTTCAAGCGAGTTTAGCTATAGGGTACAATTTGCCCGGGATATTATTACCCTCTTTCGTGAGAAGTCATTTTTTCCTGGTCAATTATTACCCTTTTTAGGAGAAATGTATACTGTAATTCTGTAGAGCTTAGCAAAAGGGTACAATTTGCCCGGGATATTATTACCCTCTTTCGTGGGAAGTCATTTTTTCCCGGTCAATTATTAACCCTTTTAGGAGATATGTATACTGTAATTCTGTAGAGTTTAGCAAGAGGGTACTATTTGCCCGGGATATTATTACCATCTTTCGTGAGATGTCATTTTTTCCTGGTCAATTATTACTCCCTTTAGGAGAAAATTACTGTGTAGTTCAAGCGAGTTTAGCTATAGGGTACAATTTGCCCGGGAAATTATTACCCTCTTTCGTGAGAAGTCACTTTTTCCTGGTCAATTATTACCCTCTTTAGGAGAAATTTACTGTGTAGTTCAAGCGAGTTTAGCTATAGGGTACAATTTGCCCGGGAAATTATTACCCTCTTTCGTGAGAAGTCATTTTTTCCTGGTCAATTATTACCCTCTTTAGGAGAAATTTACTGTGTATTTCAAGCGAGTTTAGCTATAGGGTACAATTTGCCCGGGATATTATTACCCTCTTTCGTGAGAAGTCATTTTTTCCTGGTCAATTATTACCCTTTTTAGGAGAAATGTATACTGTAATTCTTTTGAGTTTAGCAAGAGGGTACTATTTGCCCGGGATATTATTACCCTCTTTCGTGAGAAGTCATTTTTTCCTGGTCAATTATTATTCTCTTTAGGAGAAATTCACTGTGTAGTTCAAGCGAGTTTAGCTATAGGGTACAATTTGCCCGGGAAATTATTACCCTCTTTCGTGAGAAGTCATTTTTTCCTGGTCAATTATTACCCTCTTTAGGAGAATCTTACTGTGTAGTTCAAGCGAGTTTAGCTATAGGGTACAATTTGCCCGGGAAATTTTTACCCTCTTTCGTGAGAAGTCATTTTTTCCTGGTCAATTATTACCCTCTTTAGGAGAAATTTACTGTGTATTTCAAGCGAGTTTAGCTATAGGGTACAATTTGCCCGGGATATTATTACCCTTTTTCGTGAGAAGTCATTTTTTCCTGGTCAATTATTACCCTTTTTAGGAGAAATGTATACTGTAATTCTTTTAAGTTTAGCAAGAGGGTACTATTTGCCCGGGATATTATTACCCTCTTTCGTGAGAAGTCATTTTTTCCTGGTCAATTATTACCCTCTTTAGGATAAATTTACTGTGTAGTTCAAGCGAGTTTAGCTATAGGGTACAATTTGCCCGGGAAATTATTACCCTCTTTCGTGAGAAGTCATTTTTTCCTGGTCAATTATTACCTTCTTTAGGAGAAATTTACTGTGTAGTTCAAGCGAGTTTAGCTATAGGGTACAATTTGCCCGTTAAATTATTACCCTCTTTCGTGAGAAGTCATTTTTTCCTGGTCAATTATTACCCTCATTAGGAGAAATTTACTGTGTAGTTCAAGCAAGTTTAGCTATAGGGTACAATTTGCCCGGGAAATTATTACCCTCTTTCGTGAGAAGTCATTTTTTCCTGTTCAATTATTACCCTCTTTAGGAGAAATTGAGTGTGTAGTTCAAGCGAGTTTTGCTATAGGGTACAATTTGCTCCTTGAAATTATTACCCTCTTTCGTGACAAGTCATTTTTTCCTGGTCAATTATTACCCTCTTTGGAAGAAATGTACACTGTAATTCTGTAGATTTTATCAAGAGGGTACAATTTGCCCGGGAAATTATTACCCTTTTCGTGAGAAGTCATTTTTTCCTGGTCAATTATTACCCTCTATAGGAGAAATTTACTGTGTATTTCAAGCGAGTTTAGCTATAGGGTACAATTTGCCCGGGAAATTATTACCCTCTTTCGTGAGAAGTCATTTTTTCCTGGTCAATTATTACCCTTTTTGGGAGAAATGTATACTGTAATTCTGTAGAGTTTAGCAAAAGGGTACTATTTGCCCGGGAAATTATTACACTCTTTCGCAAGAAGTCATTTTTTCCTGGTCAATTATTACCCTATTTAGGAGAAATTTACTGTGTAGTTCAAGCGAGTTTAGGTATAGAGTACAATTTGCCCGGGAAATTATTACTCTCTTTCGTGAGAAGTCATTTTATCCTGGTCAATTATTACCCTTCTTAGGAGAAATGTATACTGTAATTCTGTAGAGTTTAGCAAGAGGGTACAATTTGCCCGGGAAATTATTACTCTCTTTCGTGAGAAGTCATTTTTTCCTGGTCTATTATTACCCTCTTTAGGATAAATTTACTGTGTAGTTCAAGCGAGTTTAGCTATAGGGTACAATTTGCCCGGGAAATTATTACCCTCTTTCGTGAGAAGTCATTTTTTCCTGGTCAATTATTACCCTCTATAGGAGAAATTTACTGTGTATTTCAAGCGAGTTTAGCTATAGGGTAAATTTGCCCGGGAAATTATTACCCTCTTTCGTGAGAAGTCATTTTTTCCTGGTCAATTATTACCCTTTTTGGGAGAAATGTATACTGTAATTCTGTAGAGTTTAGCAAAAGGGTACTATTTGCCCGGGAAATTATTACCCTCTTTCGCAAGAAGTCATTTTTTCCTGGTCAATTATTACCCTCTTTAGGAGAAATTTACTGTTTAGTTCAAGCGAGTTTAGCTATAGGGTACAATTTGCCCGGGAAATTATTACCCTCTTTCGTGAGAAGTCATTTTATCCTGGTCAATTATTACCCTTCCTAGGAGGAACGTATACTGTAATTCTGTAGAGTTTAGCAAGAGGGTACAATTTGCCCGGGAAATTATTACCCTCTTTCGTGAGAAGTCATTTTTTCCTGGTCAATTATTACCCTCTTTAGGAGAAATTTACTGTGTAGTTCAAGCGAGTTTAGCTATAGGGTACAATTTGCCCGGGAAATTATTACCCTCTTTCGTGAGAAGTCATTTTTTCCTGGTCAATTATTACCCTCTTTAGGAGAAATTTACTGTGTAGTTCAAGCGAGTTTAGCTATAGGGTACAATTTGCCCGGGAAATTATTACCCTCTTTCATGAGAAGTCATTTTTTCCTGGTCAATTTTTACCCTCTTTGGGAGAAATGTATACTGTAATTATGTAGATTTTATCAAGAGCGTACAATTTGCCCGGGAAATTATTACCCTTTTCGTGAGAAGTCATTTTTTCCTGGTCAATTATTACCCTCTAGAGGAGAAATTTACTGTGTATTTCAAGCGAGTTTAGCTATAGGGTACAATTTGCCCGGGAAATTATTACCCTCTTTCGTGAGAAGTCATTTTTTCCTGGTCAATTATTACCCTTTTTGGGAGAAATGTATACTGTAATTTTGTAGAGTTTAGCAAAAGGGTACTATTTGCCCGGGAAATTATTACCCTCTTTCGCAAGAAGTCATTTTTTCCTGGTCAATTATTACCCTCTTTAGGAGAAATTTACTGTGTATTTCAAGCCAGTTTAGCTATAGGGTACAATTTGCCCGGGAAATTATTACTCTCTTTCGTGAGAAGTCATTTTATCCTGGTCAATTATTACCCTTCTTAGGAGAAATGTATACTGTAATTCTGTAGAGTTTAGCAAGAGGGTACAATTTGCCCGGGAAATTATTACCCTCTTTCGTGAGAAGTCATTTTTTCCTGGTCAATTATTACCCTCTTTAGGAGAAATTTACTGTGTAGTTCAAGCGAGTTTAGCTATAGGATACAATTTGCCCGGGAAATTATTACCCTCTTTCGTGAGAAGTCATTTTTTCTTGGTCAATTATTACCCTCTTTAGGAGAAATTTACTGTGTAGTTCAAGCGAGTTTAGCTATAGTGTACAATTTGCCCGGGAAATTATTACCCTCTTTCGTGAGAAATCATTTTTTCCTGGTCAATTATTACCCTCTTTAGGAGAAATTTACTGTGTAGTTCAAGCGAGTTTAGCTATAGGGTACAATTTGCCCGGGATATTATTACCCTCTTTCGTGAGAAGTCATTTTTTCCTGGTCAATTATTACCCTTTTTAGGAGAAATGTATACTGTAATTCTGTAGAGCTTAGCAAAAGGGTACAATTTGCCCGGGATATTATTACCCTCTTTCGTGGGAAGTCATTTTTTCCTGGTCAATTATTAACCCTTTTATGAGATATGTATACTGTAATTCTGTAGAGTTTAGCAAGAGGGTACTATTTGCCCGGGATATTATTACCATCTTTCGTGAGATGTCATTTTTTCCTGGTCAATTATTACTCCCTTTAGGAGAAATTTACTGTGTAGTTCAAGCGAGTTTAGCTATAGGGTACAATTTGCCCGGGAAATTATTACCCTCTTTCGTGAGAAGTCATTTTTTCCTGGTCAATTATTACCCTCTTTAGGAGAAATTTACTGTGTAGTTCAAGCGAGTTTAGCTATAGGGTACAATTTGCCCGGGAAATTATTACCCTCTTTCGTGAGAAGTCATTTCTTCCTGGTCAATTATTACCCTCTTTAGGAGAAATTTACTGTGTATTTCAAGCGAGTTTAGCTATAGGGTACAATTTGCCCGGGATATTATTACCCTCTTTCGTGAGAAGTCATTTTTTCCTGGTCAATTATTACCCTTTTTAGGAGAAATGTATACTGTAATTCTTTTGAGTTTAGCAAGAGGGTACTATTTGCCCGGGATATTATTACCCTCTTTCGTGAGAAGTCATTTTTTCCTGGTCAATTATTACCCTCTTTAGGAGAAATTTACTGTGTAGTTCAAGCGAGTTTAGCTATAGGGTACAATTTGCCCTGGAAAATATTAAACTCTTTCGTGAGAAGTAATTTTTTCCTGGTCAATTATTACCCTGTCTAGGAGAAATTTACTGTGTAGTTCAAGCAAGTGTAGCTATAGGGTACAATTTGCCCGGGAAATTATTACCCTCTTTCGCAAGAAGTCATTTTTTCCTGGTCAATTATTACCCTCTTTAGGAGAAATTTACTGTTTAGTTCAAGCGAGTTTAGCTATAGTGTACAATTTGCCCGGGAAATTATTACCCTCTTTCGTGAGAAGTCATTTTATCCTGGTCAATTATTACCCTTCTTAGGAGAAATGTATATTGTAATTCTGTAGAGTTTAGCAAGAGGGTACAATTTGCCCGGGAAATTATTACCCTCTTTCGTGAGAAGTCATTTTTTCCTGGTCAATTATTACCCTCTTTAGGAGAAATTTACTGTGTAGTTCAAGCGAGTTTAGCTATAGGATACAATTTGCCCGGGAAATTATTACCCTCTTTCGTGAGAAGTCATTTTTTCCTGGTCAATTATTACCCTCTTTAGGAGAAATTTACTGTGTAGTTCAAGCGAGTTTAGCTATAGGGTACAATTTGCCCGGGAAATTATTACCCTCTTTCGTGAGAAATCATTTTTTCCTGGTCAATTATTACCCTCTTTAGGAGAAATTTACTGTGTAGTTCAAGCGAGTTTAGCTATAGGGTACAATTTGCCCGGGATATTATTACCCTCTTTCGTGAGAAGTCATTTTTTCCTGGTCAATTATTACCCTTTTTAGGAGAAATGTATACTGTAATTCTGTAGAGCTTAGCAAAAGGGTACAATTTGCCCGGGATATTATTACCCTCTTTCGTGGGAAGTCATTTTTTCCCGGTCAATTATTAACCCTTTTAGCAGATATGTATACTGTAATTCTGTAGAGTTTAGCAAGAGGGTACTATTTGCCCGGGATATTATTACCATCTTTCGTGAGATGTCATTTCTTCCTGGTCAATTATTACTCCCTTTAGGAGAAAATTACTGTGTAGTTCAAGCGAGTTTAGCTATAGGGTACAATTTGCCCGGGAAATTATTACCCTCTTTCGTGAGAAGTCATTTTTTCCTGGTCAATTATTACCCTCTTTAGGAGAAATTTACTGTGTAGTTCAAGCGAGTTTAGCTATAGGGTACAATTTGCCCCGGAAATTATTACCCTCTTTCGTGAGAAGTCATTTTTTCCTGGTCAATTATTACCCTCTTTAGGAGAAATTTACTGTGTATTTCAAGCGAGTTTAGCTATAGGGTACAATTTGCCCGGGATATTATTACCCTCTTTCGTGAGAAGTCATTTTTTCCTGGTCAATTATTACCCTTTTTAGGAGAAATTTATACTGTAATTCTTTTGAGTTTAGCAAGAGGGTACTATTTGCCCGGGATATTATTACCCTCTTTCGTGAGAAGTCATTTTTTCCTGGTCAATTATTACCCTCTTTAGGAGAAATTCACTGTGTAGTTCAAGCGAGTTTAGCTATAGGGTACAATTTGCCCGGGAAATTATTACCCTCTTTCGTGAGAAGTCATTTTTTCCTGGTCAATTATTACCCTCTTTAGGAGAATCTTACTGTGTAGTTCAAGCGAGTTTAGCTATAGGGTACAATTTGCCCGGGAAATTTTTACCCTCTTTCGTGAGAAGTCATTTTTTCCTGGTCAATTATTACCCTCTTTAGGAGAAATTTACTGTGTATTTCAAGCGAGTTTAGCTATAGGGTACAATTTGCCCGGGATATTATTACCCTTTTTCGTGAGAAGTCATTTTTTCCTGGTCAATTATTACCCTTTTTAGGAGAAATGTATACTGTAATTCTTTTAAGTTTAGCAAGAGGGTACTATTTGCCCGGGATATTATTACCCTCTTTCGTGAGAAGTCATTTTTTCCTGGTCAATTATTACCCTCTTTAGGAGAAATTTACTGTGTAGTTCAAGCGAGTTTAGCTATAGGGTACAATTTGCCCGGGAAATTATTACCCTCTTTCGTGAGAAGTCATTTTTTCCTGGTCAATTATTACCCTCTTTAGGAGAAATTTACTGTGTATTTCAAGCGAGTTTAGCTATAGGGTACAATTTGCCCGGGATATTATTACCCTCTTTCGTGAGAAGTCATTTTTTCCTGGTCAATTATTACCCTTTTTAGGAGAAATGTATACTGTAATTCTGTTGAGTTTAGCAAGAGGGTACTATTTGCCCGGGTTATTATTACCCTCTTTCGTGAGAAGTCATTTTTTCCTGGTCAATTATTACCCTCTTTAGGAGAAATTTACTGTGTAGTTCAAGCGAGTTTAGCTATAGGATACAATTTGCCCGGGAAATTATTACCCTCTTTCGTGAGAAGTCATTTTTTCCTGGTCAATTATTACCCTCTTTAGGAGAAATTTACTGTGTAGTTCAAGCAGGTTTAGCTATAGGGTACAATTTGCCCGGGAAATTATTACCCTCTTTCGTGAGAAATCATTTTTTCCTGGTCAATTATTACCCTCTTTAGGAGAAATTTACTGTGTAGTTCAAGCGAGTTTAGCTATAGGGTACAATTTGCCCGGGATATTATTACCCTCTTTCGTGAGAAGTCATTTTTTCCTGGTCAATTATTACCCTTTTTAGGAGAAATGTATACTGTAATTCTGTAGAGCTTAGCAAAAGGGTACAATTTGCCCGGGATATTATTACCCTCTTTCGTGGGAAGTCGTTTTTTCCTGGTCAATTATTAACCCTTTTAGGAGATATGTATACTGTAATTCTGTAGAGTTTAGCAAGAGGGTACTATTTGCCCGGGATATTATTACCATCTTTCGTGAGATGTCATTTTTTCCTGGTCAATTATTACTCCCTTTAGGAGAAAATTAGTGTGTAGTTCAAGCGAGTTTAGCTATAGGGTACAATTTGATCGGGAAATTATTACCCTCTTTCGTGAGAAGTCATTTTTTCCTGGTCAATTATTACCCTCTTTAGGAGAAATTTACTGTGTAGTTCAAGCGAGTTTAGCTATAGGGTACAATTTGCCCGGGAAATTATTACCCTCTTTCGTGAGAAGTCATTTTTTCCTGGTCAATTATTACCCTCTTTAGGAGAAATTTACTGTGTATTTCAAGCGAGTTTAGCTATAGGGTACAATTTGCCCGGGATATTATTACCCTCTTTCGTGAGAAGTCATTTTTTCCTGGTCAATTATTACCCTTTTTAGGAGAAATGTATACTGTAATTCTTTTGAGTTTAGCAAGAGGGTACTATTTGCCCGGGATATTATTACCCTCTTTCGTGAGAAGTCATTTTTTCCTGGTCAATTATTAGCCTCTTTAGGAGAAATTCACTGTGTAGTTCAAGCGAGTTTAGCTATAGGGTACAATTTGCCCGGGAAATTATTACCCTCTTTCGTGAGAAGTCATTTTTTCCTGGTCAATTATTACCCTCTTTAGGAGAATCTTACTGTGTAGTTCAAGCGAGTTTAGCTATAGGGTACAATTTGCCCGGGAAATTATTACCCTCTTTCGTGAGAAGTCATTTTTTCCTGGTCAATTATTACCCTCTTTAGGAGAAATTTACTGTGTATTTCAAGCGAGTTTAGCTATAGGGTACAATTTGCCCGGGATATTATTACCCTTTTTCGTGAGAAGTCATTTTTTCCTGGTCAATTATTACCCTTTTTAGGAGAAATGTATACTGTAATTCTTTTAAGTTTAGCAAGAGGGTACTATTTGCCCGGGATATTATTACCCTCTTTCGTGAGAAGTCATTTTTTCCTGGTCAATTATTACCCTCTTTTGGAGAAATTTACTGTGTAGTTCAAGCGAGTTTAGCTATAGGGTACAATTTGCCCGGGAAATTATTACCCTCTTTCGTGAGAAGTCATTTTTTCCTGGTCAATTATTACCCTCCTTAGGAGAAATTTACTGTGTATTTCAAGCGAGTTTAGCTATAGGGTACAATTTGCCCGGGATATTATTACCCTCTTTCGTGAGAAGTCATTTTTTCCTGGTCAATTATTACCCTTTTTAGGAGAAATGTATACTGTAATTCTGTTGAGTTTAGCAAGAGGGTACTATTTGCCCGGGTTATTATTACCCTCTTTCGTGAGAAGTCATTTTTTCCTGGTCAATTATTACCCTCTTTAGGAGAAATTTACTGTGTAGTTCAAGCGAGTTTAGCTATAGGATACAATTTGCCCGAGAAATTATTACCCTCTTTCGTGAGAAGTCATTTTTTCCTGGTCAATTATTACCCTCTTTAGGAGAAATTTACTGTGTATTTCAAGCGAGTTTAGCTATAGAGTACAATTTGCCCGGGATATTATTACCCTCTTTCGTGAGAAGTCATTTTTTCCTGGTCAATTATTACCCTTTTTAGGAGAAATGTATACTGTAATTCTTTTGAGTTTAGCAAGAGGGTACTATTTGCCCGGGATATTATTACCCTCTTTCGTGAGAAGTCATTTTTTCCTGGTCAATTATTACCCTCTTTAGGAGAAATTCACTGTGTAGTTCAAGCGAGTTTAGCTATAGGGTACAATTTGCCCGGGAAATTATTACCCTCTTTCGTGAGAAGTCATTTTTTCCTGGTCAATTATTACCCTCTTTAGGAGAATCTTACTGTGTAGTTCAAGCGAGTTTAGCTATAGGGTACAATTTGCCCGGGAAATTTTTACCCTCTTTCGTGAGAAGTCATTTTTTCCTGGTCAATTATTACCCTCTTTAGGAGAAATTTACTGTGTATTTCAAGCGAGTTTAGCTATAGGGTACAATTTGCCCGGGATATTATTACCCTTTTTCGTGAGAAGTCATTTTTTCCTGGTCAATTATTACCCTTTTTAGGAGAAATGTATACTGTAATTCTTTTAAGTTTAGCAAGAGTTTACTATTTGCCCGGGATATTATTACCCTCTTTCGTGAGAAGTCATTTTTTCCTGGTCAATTATTACCCTCTTTAGGAGAAATTTACTTGTAGTTCAAGCGAGTTTAGCTATAGGGTACAATTTGCCCGGGAAATTATTACCCTCTTTCGTGAGAAGTCATTTTTTCCTGGTCAATTATTACCCTCTTTAGGAGAAATTTACTGTTTAGTTCAAGCGAGTTTAGCTATAGGGTACAATTTGCCCGGGATATTATTACCCTCTTTCGTGAGAAGTCATTTTTTCCTGGTCAATTATTACCCTTTTTAGGAGAAATGTATACTGTAATTCTGTTGAGTTTAGCAAGAGGGTACTATTTGCCCGGGTTATTATTACCCTCTCTCGTGAGAAGTCATTTTTTCCTGGTCAATTATTACCCTCTTTAGGAGAAATTTACTGTGTAGTTCAAGCGAGTTTAGCTATAGGATACAATTTGCCCGGGAAATTATTACCCTCTTTCGTGAGAAGTCATTTTTTCCTGGTCAATTATTACCCTCTTTAGGAGAAATTTACTGTGTAGTTCAAGCGAGTTTAGCTATAGGGTACAATTTGCCCGGGAAATTATTACCCTCTTTCGTGAGAAATCATTTTTTCCTGGTCAATTATTACCCTCTTTAGGAGAAATTTACTGTGTAGTTCAAGCGAGTTTAGCTATAGGGTACAATTTGCCCGGGATATTATTACCCTCTTTCGTGAGAAGTCATTTTTTCCTGGTCAATTATTACCCTTTTTAGGAGAAATGTATACTGTAATTCTGTAGAGCTTAGCAAAAGGGTACAATTTGCCCGGGATATTATTACCCTCTTTCGTTGGAAGTCGTTTTTTCCTGGTCAATTATTAACCCTTTTAGGAGATATGTATACTGTAATTCTGTAGAGTTTAGCAAGAGGGTACTATTTGCCCGGGATATTATTACCATCTTTCGTGAGATGTCATTTTTTCCTGGTCAATTATTACTCCCTTTAGGAGAAAATTAGTGTGTAGTTCAAGCGAGTTTAGCTATAGGGTACAATTTGATCGGGAAATTATTACCCTCTTTCGTGAGAAGTCATTTTTTCCTGGTCAATTATTACCCTCTTTAGGAGAAATTTACTGTGTAGTTCAAGCGAGTTTAGCTATAGGGTACAATTTGCCCGGGAAATTATTACCCTCTTTCGTGAGAAGTCATTTTTTCCTGGTCAATTATTACCCTCTTTAGGAGAAATTTACTGTGTATTTCAAGCGAGTTTAGCTATAGGGTACAATTTGCCCGGGATATTATTACCCTCTTTCGTGAGAAGTCATTTTTTCCTGGTCAATTATTACCCTTTTTAGGAGAAATGTATACTGTAATTCTTTTGAGTTTAGCAAGAGGGTACTATTTGCCCGGGATATTATTACCCTCTTTCGTGAGAAGTCATTTTTTCCTGGTCAATTATTACCCTCTTTAGGAGAAATTCACTGTGTAGTTCAAGCGAGTTTAGCTATAGGGTACAATTTGCCCGGGAAATTATTACCCTCTTTCGTGAGAAGTCATTTTTTCCTGGTCAATTATTACCCTCTTTAGGAGAATCTTACTGTGTAGTTCAAGCGAGTTTAGCTATAGGGTACAATTTGCCCGGGAAATTATTACCCTCTTTCGTGAGAAGTCATTTTTTCCTGGTCAATTATTACCCTCTTTAGGAGAAATTTACTGTGTATTTCAAGCGAGTTTAGCTATAGGGTACAATTTGCCCGGGATATTATTACCCTTTTTCGTGAGAAGTCATTTTTTCCTGGTCAATTATTACCCTTTTTAGGAGAAATGTATACTGTAATTCTTTTAAGTTTAGCAAGAGGGTACTATTTGCCCGGGATATTATTACCCTCTTTCGTGAGAAGTCATTTTTTCCTGGTCAATTATTACCCTCTTTAGGAGAAATTTACTGTGTAGTTCAAGCGAGTTTAGCTATAGGGTACAATTTGCCCGGGAAATTATTACCCTCTTTCGTGAGAAGTCATTTTTTCCTGGTCAATTATTACCCTCTTTAGGAGAAATTTAGTGTGTAGTTCAAGCGAGTTTAGCTATAGGGTACAATTTGCCCGGGAAATTATTACCCTCTTCGTGACAAGTCATCTTTTCCTGGTCAATTATTACCCTCTTTGGGAGAAATGTATACTGTAATTCTGTAGATTTTATCAAGAGGGTACAATTTGCCCGGGTAATTATTACCCTTTTCGTGAGAAGTCATTTTTTCCTGGTCAATTATTACCCTCTATAGGAGAAATTTACTGTGTATTTCAAGCGAGTTTAGCTATAGGGTACAATTTGCCCGGGATATTATTACCCTCTTTCGTGAGAAGTCATTTTTTCCTGGTCAATTATTAACCCTTTTAGGAGATATGTATACTGTAATTCTGTTGAGTTTAGCAAGAGGGTACTATTTGCCCGGGTTATTATTACCCTCTTTCGTGAGAAGTCATTTTTTCCTGGTCAATTATTACCCTCTTTAGGAGAAATTTACTGTGATAGTTCAAGCGAGTTTAGCTATAGGGTACAATTTGCCCTTGAAATTATTACCCTCTTTCGTGAGAAGTCATTTTTTCCTGGTCAATTATTACCCTCTTTAGGAGAAATTTACTGTGTAGTTCAAGCGAGTTTAGCTATAGGGTACAATTTGCCCTGGAAAATATTACCCTCTTTCGTGAGAAGTCATTTTTTCCTGGTCAATTATTACCCTGTTTAGGAGAAATTTACTGTGTAGTTCAAGCAAGTGTAGCTATAGGGTACAATTTGCCCGGGTTATTATTACCCTCTTTCGTGAGAAGTCATTTTTTCCTGGTCAATTATTACCCTCTTTAGGAGAAATTTACTGTTTAGTTCAAGCGAGTTTAGCTATAAGGTACAATTTGCCCGGGAAATTATTACCCTCTTTCGTGAGAAGTCATTTTTTCCTGGTCAATTATTACCCTTTTTGGGAGAAATGTATACTGTAATTCTGTAGAGTTTAGCAAAAGGGTACTATTTGCCCGGAAAATTATTACCCTCTTTCGCAAGAAGTCATTTTTTCCTGGTCAATTATACCCTCTTTAGGAGAAATTTACTGTTTAGTTCAAGCAAGTTTAGCTATAGGGTACAATTTGCCCGGGAAATTATTACCCTCTTTCGTGAGAAGTCATTTTATCCTGGTCAATTATTACCCTTCTTAGGAGAAAAGTATACTGTAATTCTGTAGAGTTTAGCAAGAGGGTACAATTTGCCCGGGAAATTATTACCCTCTTTCGTGAGAAGTCATTTTTTCCTGGTCAATTATTACCCTCTTTAGGAGAAATTTACTGTGTAGTTCAAGCGAGTTTAGCTATAGGATACAATTTGCCCGGGAAATTATTACCCTTTTTCGTGAGAAGTCATTTTTTCCTGGTCAATTATTACCCTCTTTAGGAGAAATTTACTGTGTAGTTCAAGCGAGTTTAGCTATAGGGTACAATTTGCCCGGGAAATTATTACCCTCTTTCGTGAGAAATCATTTTTTCCTGGTCAATTATTACCCTCTTTAGGAGAAATTTACTGTGTAGTTCAAGCGAGTTTAGCTATAGGGTACAATTTGCCCGGGATATTATTACCCTCTTTCGTGAGAAGTCATTTTTTCCTGGTCAATTATTACCCTTTTTAGGAGAAATGTATACTGTAATTCTGTAGAGCTTAGCAAAAGGGTACAATTTGCCCGGGATATTATTACCCTCTTTCGTGGGAAGTCATTTTTTCCTGGTCAATTATTAACCCTTTTAGGAGATATGTATACTGTAATTCTGTAGAGTTTAGCAAGAGGGTACTATTTGCCCGGGATATTATTACCATCTTTCGTGAGATGTCATTTTTTCCTGGTCAATTATTACTCCGTTTAGGAGAAAATTACTGTGTAGTTCAAGCGAGTTTAGCTATAGGGTACAATTTGCCCGGGAAATTATTACCCTCTTTCGTGAGAAGTCATTTTTTCCTGGTCAATTATTACCCTCTTTAGGAGAAATTTACTGTGTAGTTCAAGCGAGTTTAGCTATAGGGTACAATTTGCCCGTGAAATTATTACCCTCTTTCGTGAGAAGTCATTTTTTCCTGGTCAATTATTACCCTCTTTAGGAGAAATTTACTGTGTATTTCAAGCGAGTTTAGCTATAGGGTACAATTTGCCCGGGATATTATTACCCTCTTTCGTGAGAAGTCATTTTTTCCTGGTCAATTATTACCCTTTTTAGGAGAAATGTATACTGTAATTCTTTTGAGTTTAGCAAGAGGGTACTATTTGCCCGGGATATTATTACCCTCTTTCGTGAGAAGTCATTTTTTCCTGGTCAATTATTACCCTCTTTAGGAGAAATTCACTGTGTAGTTCAAGCGAGTTTAGCTATAGGGTACAATTTGCCCGGGAAATTATTACCCTCTTTCGTGAGAAGTCATTTTTTCCTGGTCAATTATTACCCTCTTTAGGAGAAATTTACTGTGTAGTTCAAGCGAGTTTAGCTATATTGTACAATTTGCCCGGGAAATTATTACCCTCTTTCGTGAGAAGTCATTTTTTCCTGGTCAATTATTACCCTCTTTAGGAGAAATTTACTGTGTATTTCAAGCGAGTTTACCTATAGGGTACAATTTGCCCGGGATATTATTACCCTTTTTCGTGAGAAGTCATTTTTTCCTGGTCAATTATTACCCTTTTTAGGAGAAATGTATACAGTAATTCTTTTAAGTTTAGCAAGAGGGTACTATTTGCCCGGGATATTATTACCCTCTTTCGTGAGAAGTCATTTTTTCCTGGTCAATTATTACCCTCTTTAGGAGAAATTTACTGTGTAGTTCAAGCGAGTTTAGCTATAGGGTACAATTTGCCCGGGATATTATTACCCTTTTTCGTGAGAAGTCATTTTTTCCTGGTCAATTATTACCCTCTTTAGGAGAAATTTACTGTGTAGTTCAAGCGAGTTTAGCTATATTGTACAATTTGCCCGGGAAATTATTACCCTCTTTCGTGAGAAGTCATTTTTTCCTGGTCAATTATTACCCTCTTTAGGAGAAATTTACTGTGTATTTCAAGCGAGTTTACCTATAGGGTACAATTTGCCCGGGATATTATTACCCTTTTTCGTGAGAAGTCATTTTTTCCTGGTCAATTATTACCCTTTTTAGGAGAAATGTATACAGTAATTCTTTTAAGTTTAGCAAGAGGGTACTATTTGCCCGGGATATTATTACCCTCTTTCGTGAGAAGTCATTTTTTCCTGGTCAATTATTACCCTCTTTAGGAGAAATTTACTGTGTAGTTCAAGCGAGTTTAGCTATAGGGTACAATTTGCCCGGGAAATTATTACCCTCTTTCGTGAGAAGTCATTTTTTCCTGGTCAATTATTACCCTGTTTAGGAGAAATTTACTGTGTAGTTCAAGCAAGTGTAGCTATAGGGTACAATTTGCCCGGGAAATTATTACCCTCTTTCGTGAGAAGTCATTTTTTCCTGGTCAATTATTACCCTCTTTAGGAGAAATTTAGTGTGTAGCTCAAGCGAGTTTAGCTATAGGGTACAATTTGCCCGGGAAATTATTACCCTCTTACGTGAGAAGTCATTTTTTCCTGGTCAATTATTACCCTCTTTGGGAGAAATGTATACTGTAATTCTGTAGATTTTATCAAGAGGGTACAATTTGCCCGGGAAATTATTACCCTTTTCGTGAGAAGTCATTTTTTCCTGGTCAATTATTACCCTCTATAGGAGAAATTTACTGTGTATTTCAAGCGAGTTTAGCTATAGGGTACAATTTGCCCGGGAAATTATTACCCTCTTTCGTGAGAAGTCATTTTTTCCTGGTCAATTATTACCCTTTTTAGGAGAAGTGTATACTGTAATTCTTTTAAGTTTAGCAAGAGGGTACTATTTGCCCGGGATATTATTACCCTCTTTCGTGAGAAGTCATTTTTTCCTGGTCAATTATTACCCTCTTTAGGAGAAATTTACTGTGTAGTTCAAGCGAGTATAGCTATAGGGTACAATTTGCCCGGGAAATTATTACCCTCTTTCGTGAGAAGTCATTTTTTCCTGGTCAATTATTACCCTCTTTAGGAGAAATTTACTGTGTAGTTCAAGCGAGTATAGCTATAGGGTACAATTTGCCCGGGAAATTATTACCCTCTTTCGTGAGAAGTCATTTTTTCCTGGTCAATTATTACCCTCTTTAGGAGAAATTTACTGTGTATTTCAAGCGAGTTTACCTATAGGGTACAATTTGCCCGGGATATTATTACCCTTTTTCGTGAGAAGTCATTTTTTCCTGGTCAATTATTACCCTTTTTAGGAGAAATGTATACAGTAATTCTTTTAAGTTTAGCAAGAGGGTACTATTTGCCCGGGATATTATTACCCTCTTTCGTGAGAAGTCATTTTTTCCTGGTCAATTATTACCCTCTTTAGGAGAAATTTACTGTGTAGTTCAAGCGAGTTTAGCTATAGGGTACAATTTGCCCGGGAAATTATTACCCTCTTTCGTGAGAAGTCATTTTTTCCTGGTCAATTATTACCCTGTTTAGGAGAAATTTACTGTGTAGTTCAAGCAAGTGTAGCTATAGGGTACAATTTGCCCGGGAAATTATTACCCTCTTTCGTGAGAAGTCATTTTTTCCTGGTCAATTATTACCCTCTTTAGGAGAAATTTAGTGTGTAGCTCAAGCGAGTTTAGCTATAGGGTACAATTTGCCCGGGAAATTATTACCCTCTTTCGTGAGAAGTCATTTTTTCCTGGTCAATTATTACCCTCTTTGGGAGAAATGTATACTGTAATTCTGTAGATTTTATCAAGAGGGTACAATTTGCCCGGGAAATTATTACCCTTTTCGTGAGAAGTCATTTTTTCCTGGTCAATTATTACCCTCTATAGGAGAAATTTACTGTGTATTTCAAGCGAGTTTAGCTATAGGGTACAATTTGCCCGGGAAATTATTACCCTCTTTCGTGAGAAGTCATTTTTTCCTGGTCAATTATTACCCTTTTTAGGAGAAATGTATACTGTAATTCTGTAGAGTTTAGCAAAAGGGTACTATTTGCCCGGGAAATTATTACCCTCTTTCGCAAGAAGTCATTTTTTCCTGGTCAATTATTACCCTCTTTAGGAGAAATTTACTGTGTAGTTCAAGCGAGTTTAGCTATAGGGTACAATTTGCCCGGGATATTATTACCCTCTTTCGTGAGAAGTCATTTTATCCTGGTCAATTATTACCCTTCTTAGGAGAAATGTATACTGTAATTCTGTAGAGTTTAGCAAGAGGGTACAATTTGCCCGGGAAGTTATTACTCTCTTTCGTGAGAAGTTATTTTTTCCTGGTCAATTATTACCCTCTTAAGGAGAAATTTACTGTGTAGTTCAAGCGAGTTTAGCTATAGGGTACAATTTGCCCGGGAAATTATTACCCTCTTTCGTGAGAAGTCATTTTTTCCTGGTCAATTATTACCCTCTATAGGAGAAATTTACTGTGTATTTCAAGCGAGTTTAGCTATAGGGTACAATTTGCCCGGGAAATTATTACCCTCTTTCGTGAGAAGTCATTTTTTCCTGGTCAATTATTACCCTTTTTGGGAGAAATGTATACTGTAATTCTGTAGAATTTAGCAAAAGGGTACTATTTGCCCGGGAAATTATTACCCTCTTTCGCAAGAAGTCATTTTTTCCTGGTCAATTATTACCCTCTTTAGGAGAAATTTACTGTTTAGTTCAAGCGAGTTTAGCTATAGGGTACTATTTGCCCGGGAAATTATTACCCTCTTTCGTGAGAAGTAATTTTATCCTGGTCAATTATTACCCTTCTTAGGAGAAATGTATACTGTAATTCTGTAGAGTTTAGCAAGAGTGTACAATTTGCCCGGGAAATTATTACCCTCTTTCGTGAGAAGTCATTTTTTCCTGGTCAATTATTACCCTCTTTATTAGAAATTTACTGTGTAGTTCAAGCGAGTTTAGCTATAGGGTACAATTTGCCCGGGAAATTATTACCCTCTTTCGTGAAAAGTCATTTTTTCCTGGTCAATTATTACCCTCTTTAGGAGAAATTTACTGTGTAGTTCAAGCGAGTTTAGCTATAGGGTACAATTTGCCCGGGAAATTATTACCCTCTTTCATGAGAAGTCATTTTTTCCTGGTCAATTATTACCCTCTTTGGGAGAAATGTATACTGTAATTCTGTAGATTTTATCAAGAGGGTACAATTTGCCCGGGAAATTATTACCCTTTTCGTGAGAAGTCATTTTTTCCTGGTCAATTATTACCCTCTATAGGAGAAATTTACTGTGTATTTCAAGCGAGTTTAGCTATAGGGTACAATTTGCCCGGGAAATTATTACCCTCTTTCGTGAGAAGTCATTTTTTCCTGGTCAATTATTACCCTTTTTGGGAGAAATGTATACTGTAATTCTGTAGAGTTTAGAAAAGGGTACTATTTGCCCGGGAAATTATTACCCTCTTTCGCAAGAAGTCATTTTTTCCTGGTCAATTATTACCCTCTTTAGGAGAAATTTACTGTTTAGTTCAAGCGAGTTTAGCTATAGGGTACAATTTGCCCGGGAAATTATTACCCTCTTTCGTGAGAAGTCATTTTATCCTGGTCAATTATTACCCTTCTTAGGAGAAATGTATACTGTAATTCTGTAGAGTTTAGCAAGAGGGTACAATTTGCCCGGGAAATTATTACCCTCTTTCGTGACAAGTCATTTTTTCCTGGTCAATTATTACCCTCTTTAGGAGAAATTTACTGTGTAGTTCAAGCGAGTATAGCTATAGGGTACAATTTGCCCGGGAAATTATTACCCTCTTTCGTGAGAAGTCATTTTTTCCTCTTCAATTATTACCCTCTTTACGACAAATTTACTGTGTAGTTCAAGCGAGTTTAGCTATAGATTACAATTTGCCCGGGAAATTATTACCCTCTTTCGTGAGAAATCATTTTTTCCTGGTCAATTATTACCCTCTATAGGAGAAATTTACTGTGTAGTTCAAGCAAGTTTAGCTATAGGGTACAATTTGCCCGGGATATTATTACCCTCTTTCGTGAGAAGTCATTTTTTCCTGGTCAATTATTACCCATTTTAGGAGAAATGTATACTGTAATTCTGTAGAGTTTATCAAAAGGGTACAATTTGCCCGGGATATTATTACCCTCTTTCGTGGGAAGTCATTTTTTCCTGGTCAATTATTACCCCTTTTAGGAGATATGTATACTGTAATTCTGTAGAGTTTAGCAAGAGGGTACTATTTGCCCGGGATATTATTACCATCTTTCGTGAGATGTCATTTTTTCCTGGTCAATTATTACCCCCTTTAGGAGAAATTTACTGTTTAGTTCAAGGGAGTTTAGCTATAGGGTACAATTTGCCCGGGAAATTATTACCCTCTTTCGTGAGAAGTCATTTTTTCCTGGTCAATTATTACCCTCTTTAGGAGAAATTTACTGTGTAGTTCAAGCGAGTTTAGCTATAGGGTACAATTTGCCCGGGAAATTATTACCCTCTTTCGTGAGAAGTCATTTTTTCCTGGTCAATTATTACCCTCTTTAGGAGAAATTTACTGTGTATTTCAAGCGAGTTTAGCTATAGGGTACAATTTGCCCGGGATATTATTACCCTCTTTCGTGAGAAGTCATTTTTTCCTGGTCAATTATTACCCTTTTTAGGAGAAATGTATACTGTAATTCTTTTGAGTTTAGCAAGAGGGTACTATTTGCCCGGGATATTATTACCCTCTTTCGTGAGAAGTCATTTTTTCCTGGTCAATTATTACCCTCTTTAGGAGAAATTTACTGTGTAGTTCAAGCGAGTTTAGCTATAGGGTACAATTTGCCCGGGAAATTATTACCCTCTTTCGTGAGTAGTCATTTTTTCCTGGTCAATTATTACCCTCTTTAGGAGAAATTTACTGTGTAGTTCAAGCGAGTTTAGCTATAGGGTACAATTTGCCCGTTAAATTATTACCCTCTTTCGTGAGAAGTCATTTTTTCCTGGTCAATTATTACCCTCTTTAGGAGAAATTTACTGTGTATTTCAAGCGAGTTTAGATATAGGGTACAATTTGCCCGGGATATTATTACCCTCTTTCGTGAGAAGTCATTTTATCCTGGTCAATTATTACCCTTCTTAGGAGAAATGTATACTGTAATTCTGTAGAGTTTAGCAAGAGGGTACAATTTGTCCGGGAAATTATTACTCTCTTTCGTGAGAAGTTATTTTTTCCTGGTCAATTATTACCCTCTTTAGGAGAAATTTACTGTGTAGTTCAAGCGAGTTTAGCTATAGGGTACAATTTGCCCGGGAAATTATTACCCTCTTTCGTGAGAAGTCATTTTTTCCTGGTCAATTATTACCCTCTATAGGAGAAATTTACTGTGTATTTCAAGCGAGTTTAGCTATAGGGTACAATTTGCCCGGGAAATTATTACTCTCTTTCGTGAGAAGTCATTTTTTCCTGGTCAATTATTACCCTTTTTGGGAGAAATGTATACTGTAATTCTGTAGAGTTTAGCAAAAGGGTACTATTTGCCCGGGAAATTATTACCCTCTCTCGCAAGAAGTCATTTTTTCCTGGTCAATTATTACCCTCTTTAGGAGAAATTTACTGTTTAGTTCAAGCGAGTTTAGCTATAGTGTACAATTTGCCCGGGAAATTATTACCCTCTTTCGTGAGAAGTAATTTTATCCTGGTCAATTATTACCCTTCTTAGGAGAAATGTATACTGTAATTCTGTAGAGTTTAGCAAGAGTGTACAATTTGCCCGGGAAATTATTACCCTCTTTCGTGAGAAGTCATTTTTTCCTGGTCAATTATTAACCTCTTTAGGAGAAATTTACTGTGTAGTTCAAGCGAGTTTAGCTATAGGGTACAATTTGCCCGGGAAATTATTACCCTCTTTCGTGAGAAGTCATTTTTTCCTGGTCAATTATTACCCTCTTTAGGAGAAATTTACTGTCTAGTTCAAGCGAGTTTAGCTATAGGGTACTATTTGCCCGGGAAATTATTACCCTCTTTCATGAGAAGTCATTTTTTCCTGGTCAATTATTACCCTGTTTGGGAGAAATGTATACTGTAATTCTGTAGATTTTATCAAGAGGGTACAATTTGCCCGGGAAATTATTACCCTTTTCGTGAGAAGTCATTTTTTCCTGGTCAATTATTACCCTCTATAGGAGAAATTTACTGTGTATTTCAAGCGAGTTTAGCTATAGGGTACAATTTGCCCGGGATATTATTACCCTCTTTCGTGAGAAGTCATTTTTTCCTGGTCAATTATTACCCTTTTTGGGAGAAATGTATACTGTAATTCTGTAGAGTTTAGCAAAAGGGTACTATTTGCCCGGGAAATTATTACCCTCTTTCGCAAGAAGTCATTTTTTCCTGGTCAATTATTACCCTCTTTAGGAGAAATTTACTGTTTAGTTCAAGCGAGTTTAGCTATAGGGTACAATTTGCCCGGGAAATTATTACCCTCTTTCGTGAGAAGTCATTTTATCCTGGTCAATTATTACCCTTCTTAGGAGAAATGTATACTGTAATTCTGTAGAGTTTGGCAAGAGGGTACAATTTGCCCGGGAAATTATTACCCTCTTTCGTGAGAAGTCATTTTTTCCTGGTCAATTATTACCCTCTTTAGAAGAAATTTACTGTGTAGTTCAAGCGAGTTTAGCTATAGGGTACAATTTGCCCGGGAAATTATTACCCTCTTTCGTGAGAAGTCATTTTTTCCTCTTCAATTATTACCCTCTTTACGACAAATTTACTGTGTAGTTCAAGCGAGTTTAGCTATAGTTTACAATTTGCCCGGGATATTATTACCATCTTTCGTGAGATGTCATTTTTTCCTGGTCAATTATTACCCCCTTTAGGAGAAATTTACTGTGTAGTTCAAGCGAGTTTAGCTATAGGGTACAATTTGCCCGGGATATTATTACCCTCTTTCGTGAGAAGTCATTTTTTCCTGGTCAATTATTACCCCTTTTAGGAGAAATGTATACTGTAATTCTTTTGAGTTTAGCAAGAGGGTACTATTTGCCCGGGATATTATTACCCTCTTTCGTGAGAAGTCATTTTTTCCTGGTCAATTATTACCCTCTTTAGGGGAAATTTACTGTGTAGTTCAAGCGAGTTTAGCTATAGGGTACAATTTGCCCGGGATATTATTACCCTCTTTCGTGAGAAGTCATTTTTTCCTGGTCAATTATTACCCTTTTTAGGAGAAATGTATACTGTAATTCTGTTGAGTTTAGCAAGAGGGTACTATTTGCTCGGGTTATTATTACCCTGTTTCGTGAGAAGTCATTTTTTCCTGGTCAATTATTACCCTCTTTAGGAGAAATTTACTGTGTAGTTCAAGCGAGTTTAGCTATAGGGTACAATTTGCCCGGGAAATTATTACCCTCTTTCGTGAGAAGTCATTTTTTCCTGGTCAATTATTACCCTCTTTAGGAGAAATTTACTGTGTAGTTCAAGCGAGTTTAGCTATAGGGTACAATTTGCCCTGGAAAATATTACCCTCTTTCGTGAGAAGTCATTTTTTCCTGCTCAATTATTACCCTGTTTAGGAGAAATTTACTGTGTAGTTCAAGCAAGTGTAGCTATAGGGTACAATTTGCCCGGGAAATTATTACCCTCTTTCGTGAGAAGTCATTTTTTCCTGGTCAATTATTACCCTCTTTAGGAGAAATTTAGTGTGTAGTTCAAGCGAGTTTAGCTATAGGGTACAATTTGCCCGGGAAATTAATTCCCTCTTTCGTGACAAGTCATTTTTTCCAGGTCAATTATTACACTCTTTGGGAGAAATGTATACTGTAATTCTGTAGATTTTATCAAGAGGGTACAATTTGCCCGGGAAATTATTACCCTTTTCGTGAGAAGTCATTTTTTCCTGGTCAATTATTACCCTCTATAGGAGAAATTTACTGTGTATTTCAAGCGAGTTTAGCTATAGGGTACAATTTCCCCGGGAAATTATTACCCTCTTTCGTGAGAAGTCATTTTTTCCTGGTCAATTATTACACTTTTTAGGAGAAATGTATACTGTAATTCTGTAGAGTTTAGCAAAAGGGTACTATTTGCCCGGGAAATTATTACCCTCTTTCGCAAGAAGTCATTTTTTCCTGGTCAATTATTACCCTCTTTAGGAGAAATTTACTGTGTAGTTCAAGCGAGTTTAGCTATAGGGTACAATTTGCCCGGGAAAATATTACCCTCTTTCGTGAGAAGTCATTTTTTCCTGGTCAATTATTACCCTCTTTAGGAGAAATTTACTGTGTATTTCAAGCGAGTTTAGCTATAGGGTACAATTTGCCCGGGATATTATTACCCTCTTTCGTGAGAAGTCATTTTTTCCTGGTCAATTATTACCCTTTTTAGGAGAAATGTATTCTGTAATTCTTTTGAGTTTAGCAAGAGGGTACTATTTGCCCGGGATATTATTACCCTCTTTCGTGAGAAGTCATTTTTTCCTGGTCAATTATTACCCTCTTTAGGAGAAATTTACTGTGTAGTTCAAGTGAGTTTAGCTATAGGGTACAATTTGCCCGGGAAATTATTACCCTCTTTCGTGAGAAGTCATTTTTTCCTGGTCAATTATTACCCTCTTTAGGAGAAATTTACTGTGTAGTTCAAGCGAGTTTAGCTATAGGGTACAATTTGCCCGGGAAAATATTACCCTCTTTCGTGAGAAGTCATTTTTTCCTGGTCAATTATTACCCTCTTTAGGAGAAATTTACTGTGTATTTCAAGCGAGTTTAGCTATAGGGTACAATTTGCCCGGGATATTATTACCCTCTTTCGTGAGAAGTCATTTTTTCCTGGTCAATTATTACCCTTTTTAGGAGAAATGTATACTGTAATTCTTTTGAGTTTAGCAAGAGGGTACTATTTGCCCGGGATATTATTACCCTCTTTCGTGAGAAGTCATTTTTTCCTGGTCAATTTTTACCCTCTTTAGGAGAAATTTACTGTGTAGTTCAAGCGAGTTTAGCTATAGGGTACAATTTGCCCGGGAAATTATTACCCTCTTTCGTGAGAAGTCATTTTTTCCTGGTCAATTATTACCCTCTTTAGGAGAAATTTACTGTGTAGTTCAAGCGAGTTTAGCTATAGGGTACAATTTGCCCGGGAAATTATTACCCTCTTTCGTGAGAAGTCATTTTATCCTGGTCAATTATTACCCTTCTTAGGAGAAATGTATACTGTAATTCTGTAGAGTTTAGCAAGAGGGTACAATTTGCCCGGGAAATTATTACCCTCTTTCGTGAGAAGTCATTTTTTCCTGGTCAATTATTACCCTCTTTAGGAGAAATTTACTGTGTATTTCAAGCGAGTTTAGCTATAGGGTACAATTTGCCCGGGATATTATTACCCTCTTTCGTGAGAAGTCATTTTTTCCTGGTCAATTATTACCCGTTTTAGGAGAAATGTATACTGTAATTCTGTTGAGTTTAGCAAGAGGGTACTTTTTGCCCGGGTTATTATTACCCTCTTTCGTGAGAAGTCATTTTTTCCTGGTCAATTATTACCCTCTTTAGGAGAAATTTACTGTGTATTTCAAGCGAGTTTAGCTATAGGGTACAATTTGCCCGGGATATTATTACCCTCTTTCGTGAGAAGTCATTTTTTCCTGGTCAATTATTACCCTTTTTAGGAGAAATGTATACTGTAATTCTGTTGAGTTTAGCAAGAGGGTACTATTTGCCCGGGTTATTATTACCCTCTTTCGTGAGAAGTCATTTTTTCCTGGTCAATTATTACCCTCTTTAGGAGAAATTTACTGTGTAGTTCAAGCGAGTTTAGCTATAGGGTACAATTTGCCCGGGAAATTATTACCCTCTTTCGTGAGAAGTCATTTTTTCCTGGTCAATTATTACCCTCTTTAGGAGAAATTTACTGTGTAGTTCAAGCGAGTTTAGCTATAGGGTACAATTTGCCCGGGAAATTATTACCCTCTTTCGTGAGAAGTCATTTTTTCCTGGTCAATTATTACCCTCTTTAGGAGAAATTTACTGTGTATTTCAAGCGAGTTTAGCTATAGGGTACTATTTGCCCGGGATATTATTACCCTCTTTCGTGAGAAGTCATTTTTTCCTGGTCAATTTTTACCCTCTTTAGGAGAAATTTACTGTGTAGTTCAAGCGAGTTTAGCTATAGGGTACAATTTGCCCGGGAAATTATTACCCTCTTTCGTGAGAAGTCATTTTTTCCTGGTCAATTAATACCCTCTTTAGGAGAAATTTTCTGTGTAGTTCAAGCGAGTTTAGCTATAGGGTACAATTTGCCCGGGAAATTATTACCCTCTTTCGTGAGAAGTCATTTTTTCCTGGTCAATTATTACCCTCTTTAGGAGAAATTTACTGTGTATTTCAAGCGAGTTTAGCTATAGGGTACAATTTGCCCGGGATATTATTACCCTCTTTCGTGAGAAGTCATTTTTTCCTGGTCAATTATTAACCTTTTTAGGAGAAATGTATACTGTAATTCTTTTAAGTTTAGCAAGAGGGTACTATTTGCCCGGGATATTATTACCCTCTTTCGTGAGAAGTCATTTTTTCCTGGTGAATTATTACCCTCTTTAGGAGAAATTTACTGTGTAGTTCAAGCGAGTTTAGCTATAGGGTACAATTTGCCCGGGAAATTATTACCCTCTTTCGTGAGAAGTCATTTTTTCCTGGTCAATTATTACCCTCTTTAGGAGAAATTTACTGTGTAATTCAAGCGAGTTTAGCTATAGGGTACAATTTGCCCGTTAAATTATTACCCTCTTTCGTGAGAAGTCATTTTTTCCTGGTCAATTATTACCCTCATTAGGAGAAATTTACTGTGTATTTCAAGCGAGTTTAGCTATAGGGTACAATTTGCCCGGGATATTATTACCCTCTTTCGTGAGAAGTCATTTTTTCCTGGTCAATTATTACCCTTTTTAGGAGAAATGTATACTGTAATTCTTTTGAGTTTAGCAAGAGGGTACTATTTGCCCGGGATATTATTACCCTCTTTCGTGAGAAGTCATTTTTTCCTCGTCAATTTTTACCCTCTTTAGGAGAAATTTACTGTGTAGTTCAAGCGAGTTTAGCTATAGGGTACAATTTGCCCGGGAAATTATTACCCTCTTTCGTGAGAAGTCATTTTTTCCTGGTCAATTATTACCCTCTTTAGGAGAAATTTACTGTGTATTTCAAGCGAGTTTAGCTATAGGGTACAATTTGCCCGGGATATTATTACCCTCTTTCGTGAGAAGTCATTTTTTCCTGGTCAATTATTACCCTCTTTAGGAGAAATTTACTGTGTATTTCAAGCGAGTTTAGATATAGGGTACAATTTGCCCGTGATATTATTACCCTCTTTCGTGAGAAGTCATTTTATCCTGGTCAATTATTACCCTTCTTAGGAGAAATGTATACTGTAATTCTGTAGAGTTTAGCAAGAGGGTACAATTTGCCCGGGAAATTATTACTCTCTTTCGTGAGAAGTTATTTTTTCCTGGTCAATTATTACCCTCTTTAGGAGAAATTTACTGTGTAGTTCAAGCGAGTTTAGCTATAGGGTACAATTTGCCCGGGAAATTATTACCCTCTTTCGTGAGAAGTCATTTTTTCCTGGTCAATTATTACCCTCTATAGGAGAAATTTACTGTGTATTTCAAGCGAGTTTAGCTATAGGGTACAATTTGCCCGGGAAATTATTACTCTCTTTCGTGAGAAGTCATTTTTTCCTGGTCAATTATTACCCTTTTTGGGAGAAATGTATACTGTAATTCTGTAGAGTTTAGCAAAAGGGTACTATTTGCCCGGGAAATTATTACCCTCTCTCGCAAGAAGTCATTTTTTCCTGGTCAATTATTACCATCTTTAGGAGAAATTTACTGTTTAGTTCAAGCGAGTTTAGCTATAGTGTACAATTTGCCCGGGAAATTATTACCCTCTTTCGTGAGAAGTAATTTTATCCTGGTCAATTATTACCCTTCTTAGGAGAAATGTATACTGTAATTCTGTAGAGTTTAGCAAGAGTGTACAATTTGCCCGGGAAATTATTACCCTCTTTCGTGAGAAGTCATTTTTTCCTGGTCAATTATTAACCTCTTTAGGAGAAATTTACTGTGTAGTTCAAGCGAGTTTAGCTATAGGGTACAATTTGCCCGGGAAATTATTACCCTCTTTCGTGAGAAGTCATTTTTTCCTGGTCAATTATTACCCTCTTTAGGAGAAATTTACTGTTTAGTTCAAGCGAGTTTAGCTATAGGGTACTATTTGCCCGGGAAATTATTACCCTCTTTCATGAGAAGTCATTTTTTCCTGGTCAATTATTACCCTGTTTGGGAGAAATGTATACTGTAATTCTGTAGATTTTATCAAGAGGGTACAATTTGCCCGGGAAATTATTACCCTTTTCGTGAGAAGTCATTTTTTCCTGGTCAATTATTACCCTCTATAGGAGAAATTTACTGTGTATTTCAAGCGAGTTTAGCTATAGGGTACAATTTGCCCGGGATATTATTACCCTCTTTCGTGAGAAGTCATTTTTTCCTGGTCAATTATTACCCTTTTTGGGAGAAATGTATACTGTAATTCTGTAGAGTTTAGCAAAAGGGTACTATTTGCCCGGGAAATTATTACCCTCTTTCGCAAGAAGTCATTTTTTCCTGGTCAATTATTACCCTCTTTAGGAGAAATTTACTGTTTAGTTCAAGCGAGTTTAGCTATAGGGTACAATTTGCCCGGGAAATTATTACCCTCTTTCGTGAGAAGTCTTTTTATCCTGGTCAATTATTACCCTTCTTAGGAGAAATGTATACTGTAATTCTGTAGAGTTTGGCAAGAGGGTACAATTTGCCCGGGAAATTATTACCCTCTTTCGTGAGAAGTCATTTTTTCCTGGTCAATTATTACCCTCTTTAGAAGAAATTTACTGTGTAGTTCAAGCGAGTTTAGCTATAGGGTACAATTTGCCCGGGAAATTATTACCCTCTTTCGTGAGAAGTCATTTTTTCCTCTTCAATTATTACCCTCTTTACGACAAATTTACTGTGTAGTTCAAGCGAGTTTAGCTATAGTTTACAATTTGCCCGGGATTTTATTACCATCTTTCGTGAGATGTCATTTTTTCCTGGTCAATTATTACCCCCTTTAGGAGAAATTTACTGTGTAGTTCAAGCGAGTTTAGCTATAGGGTACAATTTGCCCGGGATATTATTACCCTCTTTCGTGAGAAGTCATTTTTTCCTGGTCAATTATTACCCCTTTTAGGAGAAATGTATACTGTAATTCTTTTGAGTTTAGCAAGAGGGTACTATTTGCCCGGGATATTATTACCCTCTTTCGTGAGAAGTCATTTTTTCCTGGTCAATTATTACCCTCTTTAGGGGAAATTTACTGTGTAGTTCAAGCGAGTTTAGCTATAGGGTACAATTTGCCCGGGATATTATTACCCTCTTTCGTGAGAAGTCATTTTTTCCTGGTCAATTATTACCCTTTTTAGGAGAAATGTATACTGTAATTCTGTTGAGTTTAGCAAGTGGGTACTATTTGCTCGGGTTATTATTACCCTCTTTCGTGAGAAGTCATTTTTTCCTGGTCAATTATTACCCTCTTTAGGAGAAATTTACTGTGTAGTTCAAGCGAGTTTAGCTATAGGGTACAATTTGCCCGGGAAATTATTACCCTCTTTCGTGAGAAGTCATTTTTTCCTGGTCAATTATTACCCTCTTTAGGAGAAATTTACTGTGTAGTTCAAGCGAGTTTAGCTATAGGGTACAATTTGCCCTGGAAAATATTACCCTCTTTCGTGAGAAGTCATTTTTTCCTGCTCAATTATTACCCTGTTTAGGAGAAATTTACTGTGTAGTTCAAGCAAGTGTAGCTATAGGGTACAATTTGCCCGGGAAATTATTACCCTCTTTCGTGAGAAGTCATTTTTTCCTGGTCAATTATTACCCTCTTTAGGAGAAATTTAGTGTGTAGTTCAAGCGAGTTTAGCTATAGGGTACAATTTGCCCGGGAAATTAATTCCCTCTTTCGTGACAAGTCATTTTTTCCAGGTCAATTATTACACTCTTTGGGAGAAATGTATACTGTAATTCTGTAGATTTTATCAAGAGGGTACAATTTGCCCGGGAAATTATTACCCTTTTCGTGAGAAGTCATTTTTTCCTGGTCAATTATTACCCTCTATAGGAGAAATTTACTGTGTATTTCAAGCGAGTTTAGCTATAGGGTACAATTTGCCCGGGAAATTATTACCCTCTTTCGTGAGAAGTCATTTTTTCCTGGTCAATTATTACACTTTTTAGGAGAAATGTATACTGTAATTCTGTAGAGTTTAGCAAAAGGGTACTATTTGCCCGGGAAATTATTACCCTCTTTCGTGAGAAGTCATTTTTTCCTGGTCAATTATTACCCTCTTTAGGAGAAATTTACTGTGTAGTTCAAGCGAGTTTAGCTATAGGGTACAATTTGCCCGGGAAATTATTACCCTCTTTCATGAGAAGTCATTTTTTCCTGGTCAATTATTACCCTCTTTAGGAGAAATTTACTGTGTATTTCAAGCGAGTTTAGCTATAGGGTACAATTTGCCCGGGATATTATTACCCTCTTTCGTGAGAAGTCATTTTTTCCTGGTCAATTATTACCCTTTTTAGGAGAAATGTATACTGTAATTCTTTTGAGTTTAGCAAGAGGGTACTATTTGCCCGGGATATTATTACCCTCTTTCGTGAGAAGTCATTTTTTCCTGGTCAATTTTTACCCTCTTTAGGAGAAATTTACTGTGTAGTTCAAGCGAGTTTAGCTATAGGGTACAATTTGCCCGGGAAATTATTACCCTCTTTCGTGAGAAGTCATTTTTTCCTCTTCAATTATTACCCTCTTTACGACAAATTTACTGTGTAGTTCAAGCGAGTTTAGCTATAGTTTACAATTTGCCCGGGATATTATTACCATCTTTCGTGAGATGTCATTTTTTCCTGGTCAATTATTACCCCCTTTAGGAGAAATTTACTGTGTAGTTCAAGCGAGTTTAGCTATAGGGTACAATTTGCCCGGGATATTATTACCCTCTTTCGTGAGAAGTCATTTTTTCCTGGTCAATTATTACCCCTTTTAGGAGAAATGTATACTGTAATTCTTTTGAGTTTAGCAAGAGGGTACTATTTGCCCGGGATATTATTACCCTCTTTCGTGAGAAGTCATTTTTTCCTGGTCAATTATTACCCTCTTTAGGGGAAATTTACTGTGTAGTTCAAGCGAGTTTAGCTATAGGGTACAATTTGCCCGGGATATTATTACCCTCTTTCGTGAGAAGTCATTTTTTCCTGGTCAATTATTACCCTTTTTAGGAGAAATGTATACTGTAATTCTGTTGAGTTTAGCAAGAGGGTACTATTTGCTCGGGTTATTATTACCCTCTTTCGTGAGAAGTCATTTTTTCCTGGTCAATTATTACCCTCTTTAGGAGAAATTTACTGTGTAGTTCAAGCGAGTTTAGCTATAGGGTACAATTTGCCCGGGAAATTATTACCCTCTTTCGTGAGAAGTCATTTTTTCCTCTTCAATTATTACCCTCTTTACGACAAATTTACTGTGTAGTTCAAGCGAGTTTAGCTATAGTTTACAATTTGCCCGGGATATTATTACCATCTTTCGTGAGATGTCATTTTTTCCTGGTCAATTATTACCCCCTTTAGGAGAAATTTACTGTGTAGTTCAAGCGAGTTTAGCTATAGGGTACAATTTGCCCGGGATATTATTACCCTCTTTCGTGAGAAGTCATTTTTTCCTGGTCAATTATTACCCCTTTTAGGAGAAATGTATACTGTAATTCTTTTGAGTTTAGCAAGAGGGTACTATTTGCCCGGGATATTATTACCCTCTTTCGTGAGAAGTCATTTTTTCCTGGTCAATTATTACCCTCTTTAGGGGAAATTTACTGTGTAGTTCAAGCGAGTTTAGCTATAGGGTACAATTTGCCCGGGATATTATTACCCTCTTTCGTGAGAAGTCATTTTTTCCTGGTCAATTATTACCCTTTTTAGGAGAAATGTATACTGTAATTCTGTTGAGTTTAGCAAGAGGGTACTATTTGCTCGGGTTATTATTACCCTCTTTCGTGAGAAGTCATTTTTTCCTGGTCAATTATTACCCTCTTTAGGAGAAATTTACTGTGTAGTTCAAGCGAGTTTAGCTATAGGGTACAATTTGCCCGGGAAATTATTACCCTCTTTCGTGAGAAGTCATTTTTTCCTGGTCAATTATTACCCTCTTTAGGAGAAATTTACTGTGTAGTTCAAGCGAGTTTAGCTATAGGGTACAATTTGCCCTGGAAAATATTACCCTCTTTCGTGAGAAGTCATTTTTTCCTGCTCAATTATTACCCTGTTTAGGAGAAATTTACTGTGTAGTTCAAGCAAGTGTAGCTATAGGGTACAATTTGCCCGGGAAATTATTACCCTCTTTCGTGAGAAGTCATTTTTTCCTGGTCAATTATTACCCTCTTTAGGAGAAATTTAGTGTGTAGTTCAAGCGAGTTTAGCTATAGGGTACAATTTGCCCGGGAAATTAATTCCCTCTTTCGTGACAAGTCATTTTTTCCAGGTCAATTATTACACTCTTTGGGAGAAATGTATACTGTAATTCTGTAGATTTTATCAAGAGGGTACAATTTGCCCGGGAAATTATTACCCTTTTCGTGAGAAGTCATTTTTTCCTGGTCAATTATTACCCTCTATAGGAGAAATTTACTGTGTATTTCAAGCGAGTTTAGCTATAGGGTACAATTTGCCCGGGAAATTATTACCCTCTTTCGTGAGAAGTCATTTTTTCCTGGTCAATTATTACACTTTTTAGGAGAAATGTATACTGTAATTCTGTAGAGTTTAGCAAAAGGGTACTATTTGCCCGGGAAATTATTACCCTCTTTCGCAAGAAGTCATTTTTTCCTGGTCAATTATTACCCTCTTTAGGAGAAATTTACTGTGTAGTTCAAGCGAGTTTAGCTATAGGGTACAATTTGCCCGGGAAAATATTACCCTCTTTCGTGAGAAGTCATTTTTTCCTGGTCAATTATTACCCTCTTTAGGAGAAATTTACTGTGTATTTCAAGCGAGTTTAGCTATAGGGTACAATTTGCCCGGGATATTATTACCCTCTTTCGTGAGAAGTCATTTTTTCCTTTTCAATTATTACCCTTTTTAGGAGAAATGTATTCTGTAATTCTTTTGAGTTTAGCAAGAGGGTACTATTTGCCCGGGATATTATTACCCTCTTTCGTGAGAAGTCATTTTTTCCTGGTCAATTATTACCCTCTTTAGGAGAAATTTACTGTGTAGTTCAAGTGAGTTTAGCTATAGGGTACAATTTGCCCGGGAAATTATTACCCTCTTTCGTGAGAAGTCATTTTTTCCTGGTCAATTATTACCCTCTTTAGGAGAAATTTACTGTGTAGTTCAAGCGAGTTTAGCTATAGGGTACAATTTGCCCGGGAAAATATTACCCTCTTTCGTGAGAAGTCATTTTTTCCTGGTCAATTATTACCCTCTTTAGGAGAAATTTACTGTGTATTTCAAGCGAGTTTAGCTATAGGGTACAATTTGCCCGGGATATTATTACCCTCTTTCGTGAGAAGTCATTTTTTCCTGGTCAATTATTACCCTTTTTAGGAGAAATGTATACTGTAATTCTTTTGAGTTTAGCAAGAGGGTACTATTTGCCCGGGATATTATTACCCTCTTTCGTGAGAAGTCATTTTTTCCTGGTCAATTTTTACCCTCTTTAGGAGAAATTTACTGTGTAGTTCAAGCGAGTTTAGCTATAGGGTACAATTTGCCCGGGAAATTATTACCCTCTTTCGTGAGAAGTCATTTTTTCCTCTTCAATTATTACCCTCTTTACGACAAATTTACTGTGCAGTTCAAGCGAGTTTAGCTATAGTTTACAATTTGCCCGGGATATTATTACCATCTTTCGTGAGATGTCATTTTTTCCTGGTCAATTATTACCCCCTTTAGGAGAAATTTACTGTGTAGTTCAAGCGAGTTTAGCTATAGGGTACAATTTGCCCGGGATATTATTACCCTCTTTCGTGAGAAGTCATTTTTTCCTGGTCAATTATTACCCCTTTTAGGAGAAATGTATACTGTAATTCTTTTGAGTTTAGCAAGAGGGTACTATTTGCCCGGGATATTATTACCCTCTTTCGTGAGAAGTCATTTTTTCCTGGTCAATTATTACCCTCTTTAGGGGAAATTTACTGTGTAGTTCAAGCGAGTTTAGCTATAGGGTACAATTTGCCCGGGATATTATTACCCTCTTTCGTGAGAAGTCATTTTTTCCTGGTCAATTATTACCCTTTTTAGGAGAAATGTATACTGTAATTCTGTTGAGTTTAGCAAGAGGGTACTATTTGCTCGGGTTATTATTACCCTCTTTCGTGAGAAGTCATTTTTTCCTGGTCAATTATTACCCTCTTTAGGAGAAATTTACTGTGTAGTTCAAGCGAGTTTAGCTATAGGGTACAATTTGCCCGGGAAATTATTACCCTCTTTCGTGAGAAGTCATTTTTTCCTGGTCAATTATTACCCTCTTTAGGAGAAATTTACTGTGTAGTTCAAGCGAGTTTAGCTATAGGGTACAATTTGCCCTGGAAAATATTACCCTCTTTCGTGAGAAGTCATTTTTTCCTGCTCAATTATTACCCTGTTTAGGAGAAATTTACTGTGTAGTTCAAGCAAGTGTAGCTATAGGGTACAATTTGCCCGGGAAATTATTACCCTCTTTCGTGAGAAGTCATTTTTTCCTGGTCAATTATTACCCTCTTTAGGAGAAATTTAGTGTGTAGTTCAAGCGAGTTTAGCTATAGGGTACAATTTGCCCGGGAAATTAATTCCCTCTTTCGTGACAAGTCATTTTTTCCAGGTCAATTATTACACTCTTTGGGAGAAATGTATACTGTAATTCTGTAGATTTTATCAAGAGGGTACAATTTGCCCGGGAAATTATTACCCTTTTCGTGAGAAGTCATTTTTTCCTGGTCAATTATTACCCTCTATAGGAGAAATTTACTGTGTATTTCAAGCGAGTTTAGCTATAGGGTACAATTTGCCCGGGAAATTATTACCCTCTTTCGTGAGAAGTCATTTTTTCCTGGTCAATTATTACACTTTTTAGGAGAAATGTATACTGTAATTCTGTAGAGTTTAGCAAAAGGGTACTATTTGCCCGGGAAATTATTACCCTCTTTCGCAAGAAGTCATTTTTTCCTGGTCAATTATTACCCTCTTTAGGAGAAATTTACTGTGTAGTTCAAGCGAGTTTAGCTATAGGGTACAATTTGCCCGGGAAAATATTACCCTCTTTCGTGAGAAGTCATTTTTTCCTGGTCAATTATTACCCTCTTTAGGAGAAATTTACTGTGTATTTCAAGCGAGTTTAGCTATAGGGTACAATTTGCCCGGGATATTATTACCCTCTTTCGTGAGAAGTCATTTTTTCCTGGTCAATTATTACCCTTTTTAGGAGAAATGTATTCTGTAATTCTTTTGAGTTTAGCAAGAGGGTACTATTTGCCCGGGATATTATTACCCTCTTTCGTGAGAAGTCATTTTTTCCTGGTCAATTATTACCCTCTTTAGGAGAAATTTACTGTGTAGTTCAAGTGAGTTTAGCTATAGGGTACAATTTGCCCGGGAAATTATTACCCTCTTTCGTGAGAAGTCATTTTTTCCTGGTCAATTATTACCCTCTTTAGGAGAAATTTACTGTGTAGTTCAAGCGAGTTTAGCTATAGGGTACAATTTGCCCGGGAAAATATTACCCTCTTTCGTGAGAAGTCATTTTTTCCTGGTCAATTATTACCCTCTTTAGGAGAAATTTACTGTGTATTTCAAGCGAGTTTAGCTATAGGGTACAATTTGCCCGGGATATTATTACCCTCTTTCGTGAGAAGTCATTTTTTCCTGGTCAATTATTACCCTTTTTAGGAGAAATGTATACTGTAATTCTTTTGAGTTTAGCAAGAGGGTACTATTTGCCCGGGATATTATTACCCTCTTTCGTGAGAAGTCATTTTTTCCTGGTCAATTTTTACCCTCTTTAGGAGAAATTTACTGTGTAGTTCAAGCGAGTTTAGCTATAGGGTACAATTTGCCCGGGAAATTATTACCCTCTTTCGTGAGAAGTCATTTTTTCCTGGTCAATTATTACCCTCTTTAGGAGAAATTTACTGTGTAGTTCAAGCGAGTTTAGCTATAGGGTACAATTTGCCCGGGAAATTATTACCCTCTTTCGTGAGAAGTCATTTTATCCTGGTCAATTATTACCCTTCTTAGGAGAAATGTATACTGTAATTCTGTAGAGTTTAGCAAGAGGGTACAATTTGCCCGGGAAATTATTACCCTCTTTCGTGAGAAGTCATTTTTTCCTGGTCAATTATTACCCTCTTTAGGAGAAATTTACTGTGTATTTCAAGCGAGTTTAGCTATAGGGTACAATTTGCCCGGGATATTATTACCCTCTTTCGTGAGAAGTCATTTTTTCCTGGTCAATTATTACCCTTTTTAGGAGAAATGTATACTGTAATTCTGTTGAGTTTAGCAAGAGGGTACTTTTTGCCCGGGTTATTATTACCCTCTTTCGTGAGAAGTCATTTTTTCCTGGTCAATTATTACCCTCTTTAGGAGAAATTTACTGTGTATTTCAAGCGAGTTTAGCTATAGGGTACAATTTGCCCGGGATATTATTACCCTCTTTCGTGAGAAGTCATTTTTTCCTGGTCAATTATTACCCTTTTTAGGAGAAATGTATACTGTAATTCTGTTGAGTTTAGCAAGAGGGTACTATTTGCCCGGGTTATTATTACCCTCTTTCGTGAGAAGTCATTTTTTCCTGGTCAATTATTACCCTCTTTAGGAGAAATTTACTGTGTAGTTCAAGCGAGTTTAGCTATAGGGTACAATTTGCCCGGGAAATTATTACCCTCTTTCGTGAGAAGTCATTTTTTCCTGGTCAATTATTACCCTCTTTAGGAGAAATTTACTGTGTAGTTCAAGCGAGTTTAGCTATAGGGTACAATTTGCCCGGGAAATTATTACCCTCTTTCGTGAGAAGTCATTTTTTCCTGGTCAACTATTACCCTCTTTAGGAGAAATTTACTGTGTATTTCAAGCGAGTTTAGCTATAGGGTACTATTTGCCCGGGATATTATTACCCTCTTTCGTGAGAAGTCATTTTTTCCTGGTCAATTTTTACCCTCTTTAGGAGAAATTTACTGTGTAGTTCAAGCGAGTTTAGCTATAGGGTACAATTTGCCCGGGAAATTATTACCCTCTTTCGTGAGAAGTCATTTTTTCCTGGTCAATTAATACCCTCTTTAGGAGAAATTTACTGTGTAGTTCAAGCGAGTTTAGCTATAGGGTACAATTTGCCCGGGAAATTATTACCCTCTTTCGTGAGAAGTCATTTTTTCCTGGTCAATTATTACCCTCTTTAGGAGAAATTTACTGTGTATTTCAAGCGAGTTTAGCTATAGGGTACAATTTGCCCGGGATATTATTACCCTCTTTCGTGAGAAGTCATTTTTTCCTGGTCAATTATTAACCTTTTTAGGAGAAATGTATACTGTAATTCTTTTAAGTTTAGCAAGAGGGTACTATTTGCCCGGGATATTATTACCCTCTTTCGTGAGAAGTCATTTTTTCCTGGTCAATTATTACCCTCTTTAGGAGAAATTTACTGTGTAGTTCAAGCGAGTTTAGCTATAGGGTACAATTTGCCCGGGAAATTATTACCCTCTTTCGTGAGAAGTCATTTTTTCCTGGTCAATTATTACCCTCTTTAGGAGAAATTTACTGTGTAATTCAAGCGAGTTTAGCTATAGGGTACAATTTGCCCGTTAAATTATTACCCTCTTTCGTGAGAAGTCATTTTTTCCTGGTCAATTATTACCCTCATTAGGAGAAATTTACTGTGTATTTCAAGCGAGTTTAGCTATAGGGTACAATTTGCCCGGGATATTATTACCCTCTTTCGTGAGAAGTCATTTTTTCCTGGTCAATTATTACCCTTTTTAGGAGAAATGTATACTGTAATTCTTTTGAGTTTAGCAAGAGGGTACTATTTGCCCGGGATATTATTACCCTCTTTCGTGAGAAGTCATTTTTTCCTGGTCAATTTTTACCCTCTTTAGGAGAAATTTACTGTGTAGTTCAAGCGAGTTTAGCTATAGGGTACAATTTGCCCGGGAAATTATTACCCTCTTTCGTGAGAAGTCATTTTTTCCTGGTCAATTATTACCCTCTTTAGGAGAAATTTACTGTGTATTTCAAGCGAGTTTAGCTATAGGGTACAATTTGCCCGGGATATTATTACCCTCTTTCGTGAGAAGTCATTTTTTCCTGGTCAATTATTACCCTTTTTAGGAGAAATGTATACTGTAATTCTTTTAAGTTTAGCAAGAGGGTACTATTTGCCCGGGATATTATTACCCTCTTTCGTGAGAAGTCATTTTTTCCTGGTCAATTATTACCCTCTTTAGGAGAAATTTACTGTGTAGTTCAAGCGAGTTTAGCTATAGGGTACAATTTGCCCGGGAAATTATTACCCTCTTTCGTGAGAAGTCATTTTTTCCTGGTCAATTATTACCCTCTTTAGGAGAAATTTACTGTGTATTTCAAGCGAGTTTAGCTATAGGGTACAATTTGCCCGGGATATTATTACCCTCTTACGTGAGAAGTCTTTTTTTCTCGGTCAATTTTTACCCTCCTTTTAACAATATATTTGATTGACATGTAGGGTAATATTTTCACGATAATATTTGTACCCCTATTGTTGACGTCAAATTTTCCCGGGCAAATTTTACCCTCTAGGGTAATAATTTGCTAGGGTAAAAATTGCCCGTTACACCGGCTTTGTGTGATATCGAGTGTTTCTTACTTTTTGCTTTATAAACCCCAGAGATCATTCTATGGTGTCTTCAGATCGGGACTTCTTGAAGGCCAGACAAAGGGAGCTGGCGAAGATGCACAACTTCTTCCAATCCAGCTGCCAGGAAACGTCAGATTCAGGTAATTGCAGAAAACACAGATACAACAGGAAACAAATGAACATAGACAACAATGTTACCCAAAATGGAAAGCAATGTTACCAAACAAATGTAGGTAAAACCTGAAACTGTCAGGAAACACCAATTAGTGGTACACCCACTTCCGGACCACGCTGTACAATAGATTGTATCAAGTAATCTGCAGCCGAAGGATGGAGACTACAAACCTAATACCCCAATTATGTTTGATCAGAATTAAACCTAAACGAATAATACATGTAGAGGATTATAGTGAATTGTTTAGATAAGTTATAATATTCCTTTTATATTTAAAGAGTAATGAGCACACCAGCTCATGCCAAAGTTATGCGTTTTCTAATTATTCTGTGCTTTAAAGTACTCCATATCTTTTATATTCTCCTTGTTTAACATGTTTGAAAAGAATTAACTTATAGAGGTTTTGATAACATACCAAACGAATATCATATGTATTTATAGCAAAAATATAGGCAATGCATATTGAGCTCATCTGTTGTTTATGTTTATAAATAATATCATTCAGGAAAAGTGTGAGAATTCCTACTGCTAATTTGATGAGATTACTCTTTGAAATAATGAACATATAGTTAATTGTTAAGACTTGTGTAATAATAAAAGCAACGTCACACTACAAGATCTTATTTAGAACTAAAATCGTAGAAAATGGATCATTTTATTATGTTTCATTGCCAAATTTTGTAATTAAAACTCTGTTGGATTTATCATAGAAGTTAAGGAGGATTAGATCAATATATCAGCAAAATAGCTCACGATTAATTATGCATCCTGCTTCATCATAATTTAACAGGTTTGAACCAATACCAGATAAACAGAAATGGGTCGACATTTTGATGGGTTCTACTTTAGTTTCGGTACTGGAAAATACTCCCCCCCCCCCAAAGAAAAGGTTCCAGATCCAAAGATATATATTTATTTATATAACGATTGTTGTGCCCTTTTTACGAAAACGGATTTTAGGAGGAATACGTTTCGGTGCCAAACCAAAATTGATTAAAAAAGGAAATCCCTTCTGGTTCTAGTCAGTACAAGTAGAAGATAAATTGCAAGCAAAAGAGAGAAAGATTTTGTTGAAGCTGGTTCATTCGAGCTATCTCATTTGTTTGAACATCGTTTGCAGTTTTAGATAACTTCAGCAGTAATGCTATATAAGAGGTAGGCTTACAACTTAACGTGGGATCCAAATCACATGAGCTCCTCCGGGAATTGAACTCGGATCTCCCGAAATAGATAACTTGAACTAACAATGTTTATCATAATGTATTTCGGTTCTGTACTCTAAACACACTGAACTATAACTTTCGGTTTTGTGAGCAGAATCGATATTTCTAAAGATATTTCGGTTCTCTGCCCAAAGCACATTAAATTAAAACATTTATGCAAATTCGTGTTCTTTAACTTAAAAATAATTATTTTGCATTACAACTGAAAACCCATCATTTTGGTTATTTCCTTCTCTCTACGAATTAATGTAACACATAATGTTGTAAAGACGGATAGTGAATGGGAAGAAGAAAGTAAGGAGCTTAAACTTATAGTGCTAAAGAAAGTAAAGATGTATATTCAGTGGCGTATTTAGAGGGAGCTTCCGGGCTTAAGCCCCCCCCCCCCCGAAATCTTACATCGTTTAGTAAAATATATGCAATATCTTGCAGAATTTTCATATTTTCAGACAAAGCCCCAACGGAAGTTAGCAAAGCCTCCCCGAAACAAAATCGTAAACACGCCACGGTGTATATTTATTACTATTTCTAGGTCAAATTTCATCCGGTAGTTGACAACCACTAGATGATATTCGACGTCATCTAACGCCGAAATATATAACTTGCAACATTCTATAATTATACACACTTGATTGAATAGTAGTGAATCCGATGTTAATAAGAAGTGGTGTTGTTAATAAAGATGATAACGAATTTACTCCATTCACGAACTCGATCGAGGTAATTGTTCTAGTTATCTACTAGTGAAAACGGAAATTAGACAATTCATTTCCGCTCAAAAGTTATCTGTGGAGTAAGGAACGGATGAACAGACTAACCTTCCAATGTTATAAGCTCCATTGACCCGTTCCTAATAACTAAACAAAGAACTCAGAATAACCTATTGTTCTTTCAACACTATGACCAATACTTCACTATGGTTTTGGGAGACAATGATTTTCGAAGCATAGATTTTTTTTATTATAGACATTTTAGCCTTTCTTGAATTATCGAAAATTCTCCGAATTTAAGCAACGGGAATTATGCTCACATCGAGAACTTTCCGAACAACTAAACGTCTCGTATGGGTCCGAGAAAAGCATTTTGAACCGCCAATTAAATGAGCAAGTGGGCTTGCTTCGTCACCACAAGAACGCATTGAGCCATACTTTGCTTTGGATCCAGAGTAGTAGCTAGAAAGGGGCCAACGGATGGTTGCCCGGGCGCTGATACACTGAAAAGAAGGTTTGGTCAGATTGAACAAAAAATAGATGCTGGTTACCAAATCGTTTGGTCAATATAGCGCCAAAGAAACGTTTGGTCATCAACACGAAATCATTTGGTTACGATTTGTTTGGTTGCAGAAACCTAGTATTTGGTTATCATTACCAAATATACATTTGGTAATTTTGACCGAAAAATGACCAAATAAGTTGGATTTGGTTGGGTATACCAAAAATCTGGTTAAAATAATCCAAATTTGGTTCTTGGAACTAAATAATTTGGTTGTAAGTACTAAACCTGCATTTAGTGAATTTGACCAAAACATTTGTTACAAATTACCAAATACTGTTGATATAGGTACTAAACTGAAAATAATGCGGTTATCGCAAAAGTCGTGAGAACTTTTTTTTAACAAATACCGTCACAAAGCAAGAAATTCTTAAATATGCAAATGGAAAGTTAGTACATGTGAAAATATTACGCGTAAGTTGGATGAAAATATACATCCCGTAATAACATTTTTAAGGTTTAAACCATTTTTTAAAGTACAAACAAGGAAACATAAAAGCAAAAAGTCACGAATCGTGTGCACTTCTTGGTACGTTTCCACTTACCTCAAACCATCTGCGTTAAATGATTCCCACCGGCAAAAGCCCTGAAGGAACTTCCACAAAATGAAATGAAATCTTTCAGGTTTACGTCCCACACTTATGCTGTGGAGGCTAAAGGAGACGGTGATGATAAGAAACGAATGATATTGTGGAATGAAGAAAGTGGGAGGAAATGGGATAACCCCGATGAAACCCAAGCACACGGTGTTTGTCTACCACAACGTTCATTTGATGCGAGCTGGGAGGGAACCAGGGACCCCATGCACCAGAGGTGAACGCTCTACCACTGAACCACCGCGACTCCTCTCCACAAAATAATTCGTTTCACGTACTATGTTTGTGCCCTTTATGTCAAAGGTGACGGGTGATTAATGAAAGGGATTGATTGCAACAAAAAATGGTGGAATGTGAATGTGAAAGGAAACGTGAGAACCTCGAGAAAACTCACTGACACCATAATGTCCACCACAATCTCTCGTGAGTGGAAAGAATTGTGATTTTTAACAATTACTTCTAAAACACCCTTGAATTTTACCTATGCCAAGTGAGATATTTTCATGTCGCCCAGTGCAAATCTTTTAGGAGTCAGTAAGAAGTAAATTATGGAACATATATTTCTTCAATAATTATATCGAGTGGTGTCCCAAACGTAAACTTATACGCTTTTATTAACGTATTTCTCAGGAAATATCGATCTCATAGGTAAGAATTCCCATATTTGAATTCCATATGAAAAGTTCTTGAAAAGTATGCTTCATATTTCGGATGACATTTAGTAACTCCCCCAAATCCATCGACGGTTCCGGAGTCGGTAATGTGGCTTATAGTGAACTGTTCTTAACTATCTCGTTTTTATGAATAGCCACCGTCGCTGACGCGTCTGCTCCCGACGGACGCACACCGTTGTTAACTCTCGGACACCCCTGCTACGCTCCTGTCCTGACTCGATTAGATAGTATTGGTGCTTTCTAGTGACCACCTAACACAAGTTGGTTCGTGTTTTATGCACCGTAGTTTCTATACCACACGTACACACTGCATTTATATTCATCACTACCTCACAGTTACAAATAACGAATGGTAACCACTACCAAGTGAGCCAGAGTCAATACCAAGTGATCTGGGGAAGAAAGTAAACACTACTCCTTATTTCTTCCGTATATTTTGGATTTTGTGCATCTATAAACTGTGAATGCACCAGTTTATTTTGAAACCTTCTAGTGTTAGTGTTACTTTATTTAGCCCTTTCCGGAAGTTTCTAGTGGAGGAACATGAAATGAACCAACCCCTGCCGCTATAATTTTGCTCCTTGCCTTAGCGTCGTCTATATAACTTGCCCGCTTCATCCGTATATTAAGGCTTATTTGTTATGCCAAATGTACGACCACTAAAATAACCAATACACATTACATTACAATACAGTACTATATATGAAAAAGTAAGCTTACCTCGATTTACATAATTAATCACACACTTCAAGCATTCATTCTGCGCAGCTAAATAGTCAGTTTTATTTGTCACTAACCTACGCTCAAAACACTGATAGCTTAAATAAATATTACCCAAAATTAAAATCGATACACGTGACTTTGTAAATACACACTTTGGTCAGGAAAACCAAATCCTTACCAAATCACTTAAGATTTGTTTGGCATAACCAAATCAATCAAGCAAGTGTTCTGACCAAAAAATATAGTGTTCATGACCAAACATGTTTGGTATAAATGACCAAATTTTGATTAAACTAACCAAATAAAGTGACCAAATGCTCTGATCGAACAAATTTGGTATTCCTGAGCAAGCTATTTTTTCAGTGTAGCAAGGGTGCGCCGAACGAGCAAGAAGAAAGAAAAGGTGTTGGAAAAGTGTAAACGACGCGGTGCCCCGTAAATGAATTGGCGCAATATTAAATCAATATTGTTGTCGGTTGCAGAGAAATACATTTGTTAAAAATTTTCTTGCTCGCTTCCCTCGCAATCCGGAATTTCTAATAAGAGTCACAACAATTTTTTACTTATTACTTAAAAAAGACTATTATATACGATTTATTCCTGACCATGTGACATACAAGGTGCCCAGTAATGACTTATAGTGTACACAGGAGCGTCTTCGAAATCGGAAAAGGTCAAAGCCTCAAATACATTTGGGCGTTTTCATGGTGATACGACAAAACAAAAATGGCATGGCCGTAAATTGGCAAAACCAATTTTCGAAGATAGGAAATACATTATGCAAATAGTTTGTTCATCGTTTGTTCATCATTGTTCACGTAAAATTTTCGTTTGTTCACGAGTTTTAAACTATTTATACGAAATACAAAATGGACGGTGTTAACTTCACGTACCCGAAAAAAATCCTAAATCGAAAATGAACCATGCAGATCATTTATTCATCGTTTCTTCACGATTGTTCACCTAAAAGTTTCGTTTGTTCACAATTTATAAACAATTGGCACGAAAAAAAAAAATGGCATGTTCATGTACCTGCAGAACCCATTTTTGAAATTCGAAATAAACCATGCACATCCTTTGTTCATCCTTTTGTTCACGATTGTTAACCCATTAACGCCGAAATTATTTTTTGGTTTTCTTTCCGGTGAAATTTGTAATTTTGAGTTATTTAGGTGTAAGGACCATTTACGAGAAATTTTGAGTTCGTGACGTAAGCGGTTTTTTTGGGGTGATCATATGAACACGCTAGACGTTTAAGTACTTTCGTATATCATGATTATGTGGATGTCCTGTTAAATTGTTAACGCATATGGAAAAGAAAAGAGACGTTTATTGTCTTAGAATTTGTTACACTTTAGAAGACAAAAATAAACACAGTATTTGCCTATGGAATTGTCAGTTATGGAGCCCAATATCTATGGGACTCTAGGGAAATTGAAAAAAAAAACTTAGTAGGCACACAAACCCATGCTATATTTGAAACATTTCGTACGTACTGTGTTTGAACACAGTGTGCTTGCACAACGTTTACGCTTAGACCGAACCACTAAGTGGTTTCTCCCATAAAGACAAACGTCATCCCTTACATGGTGTTGTTGACTGCTGGACTCAGAAATGGCTCTAAGACCTGCATCTAATAGAATGGCTTTATAATTTTGCAAATAAGTTTGTACAATATGTCTTTCAAATTCTAAGTGTGGGATGCCTATTCTGGCTTTTCTCAACATTAGCCATGCGTTTCGTGCGATACATCAATCATCGAAGAGAGAGGCGCCCACTACAACTTTTCGGACTTGATTCTAATTCTATAATATGCGATATGCTGGTCAATTTGATCAGTAAGTTCCAGGTGCTTGCTAATATTCTCCGAATCCGTACGCACGAGTACTTTCTCTTTTCAGTTAGGAAATTTTGCTCGACGTTAAAAACAGGCTGAACCCAGTTACAAGTATACGCAGTTGTAACGACAGGGTTGTCACGTCATCTTCATCAATTCGAGAATTATCTGAAAAAAAAAAAAAACAACTTCAGCATGACTGGTAAGTTGGCGTCCTGTAAGGGTGTCCATTTCCATCCCCCTTTCCCGAATCTTTATCCGAAAAGACGTTAGGTCTCGGATGTTCAGCATGTCTTGCATGTCTTGCACGTCATCCGATTCTAAAATGTCAAGAATTTGTTGAAGTGAAAGATCTCTGTATCTAAAAGGAAAACCATACAATTACCAGTAACAGGAGTTGCAAAAGTCGTTAAAATAATAATAATAATAATAATAATAATAATAATAATAATAATAATAATAATAATAATAATAATAATAATAATAATAAAGTAAAATTAATAAAGTAAGTCGACTGAAAGCATGTACAAACTTTTCTAAATTGATATACCTGCAAAATTTTACTCTATTATCGACACCTATACATACGTACGTAAGAGAGAAAAAGCTACTTAAACGCCTTGCGTGTTCATACGATCAAACTATGGAAAACGTTAATAACCATGACCCAATTATTTTCAGATGAGAGAAATGTAATTAATGACATCTCTAAAACATAAGCCAGCAAAAAATAATTTGAAACGATAAGATGTAAGATTGCTTTTTAATACTTACTGCGAGGACGATGCCATTTTTCTTGTATTTCTGGCGCGTTGCGGATTTCTATACCTCTAGATTACATTCACGCTACAGTTTGAAACTTGTTTTGTCTGAATATCGTTATCAGAACCTTCTCCTAGTAGCTAACACAAAAGCGTAAAGGGACCACTGAAAGTATGTTATACAAGGCTTATTTTCATAAATACTAACTGCTGTGATCAAATGATCACGCACGGCGCTAATGGGTTAAGATAAAGTTTTCGTTTGTATACGATTAATAAACAATTTATACGAAAAACAAAATGGGCGGTGCCAAGTCATGTAACTGAAAAATTTCGGAAATCGAAAGAAACCATGTAGATCTTCTGTTCATCGTTTGTTCAAGATTGATCACATAAAATTTTTGTTTGTTAACGACTGCTCAATCATTATACAAAAAGAAAAGAAATGGAAACGTTCGTGAACCCATTTTCGGAAACCGAACATAAACTATGCAGATCATTCGTTCATAACTGTTCACACAGAGAGAAGCTAAACAGAAATAATTTTATAGAGAATATGGAGTATGAAAACTTGAGGACCTGAAAAATTTTCTTAACTTTAAAGTAAACCATGCAGATCGGTTGCTGGGATTATTTTTTGTTTTGTTCGCCAGGGAGAAAAAATATTTTATAGATACCCTTCAGAGAATGTTATATTCCGGTTTTGACGGTGAAGTTTGTAGCAGTCACATATGTTGCATAAAACATTAGGCATATTACACATTAATGTCTACTTGAAGAAGTCATACTCCAATTAGAAGTTCAGAAGAGACCCTATTAAGGGCATATACAGAGTAGTCTTCTTTTTCTGCTTTCTTCTAAATACAGAAAACTTTCTTAGCTCTTGTCAATCCTAAAATTTTTATTCAACGATTTAGGTTTTCTAGTGAATTATATTTTGAGAAAATACAAATAACAAACACTATGTGCCAAATATCAGATGTGCTTCATAACGAAAAAGATTTATTCTTCCTAGTTAACGTCAATAAATTCTTTTAACCATTGTTGGCATTATTATTATTATTATTATTATTATTATTTTGTAGTAGTAGTAGTAGTTGTTATTGTTGCTATTGACTGGTGAGAGCAATAACGGGGTTACTCGAGATTACGCTACAAATAAATTAATTACTAAAACATAAAACAGGTTCCAACAACTGAGAGGCATGGCAAAGCTTTCTTGGAAAGATTACAAGTTTAAAACTGCATGAAAACTATAGCATTAAAAGAAAATGGTGTTCAAATTTGAAATCACCGATGATAATACGTGTAGAAACAATAGATAAATATACAACAGAAAAAGAGAAGTAAAATATTACCCAGTGCAGATGCTTATGTTGTTTGTTTAAGAATTCTGTTAGTATTCTAACTGCATTGTATGTTACCTTCTCATTGAATTTCGGAGTGCAAAAGGGAAGAGCAATAATGAAAATATACATGGATCCCCTATAAAATATTTTAACTTGATTTGAGCTAAGCATCTTTTTTCAGCAGCAAGGCTACATGAGATTTGAACCTACGGCTTTACCTGAAATCCGAACCACATGAGCTACCACCGGAAATGAAATACGGGCCTTCCACGACAAAGATGACTACGTTTACTGCTTTGTCATGAGGGAAATCCACTGTAAAAGAGAGTAAAGAAGATTATATTTGAATGTTATTGAAAATCGAATACAATACGCACTTAACTTTCTCTGCAGCTCATCATGGCTAATCGGTTAGTATACGCGTCATTGGAGTGGGAGACCTGGATTCGATTACTGGCGGGAGTTCATGTGGTTCGGATTTCACGTTAAGCTGTAGGTCCAAGTCTCATATAGAATCGCTGCTGAAAGGGATCCTAAACTAAAAATCAGATCGGACATTCTCATAATTTTTAATCGCAGTAATGTTATATCTATCTATCTATCTATCTATCTATCTATCTATCTATCTATCTATCTATCTATCTATCTATCTATCTATCTATCTATCTATCTATCTATCTAAATGATATAAAACTACACGAACTGATATACATTAAAGGGGTACTTCCGGTTGAGGTGCAAATTTGAAATTTGGCATGATTGTAGCTTTCCTGGACGAGCCGACAGGAAAGTTACTCAAAGTGAATATTTTGAACTTTCAAGGGATGTAAAGGGGGATGGAGAATTTCCCTATGTTATTTAAATGGTTCTTTTTTTGGGTCTATAATCTTATGTTTTACGTATTTGGATTTTTTTTAAACTTGAAATTCGGTATGCTTGTACGTTTTCATTAGCATTACATAAGTAAACCAGTAAAAGTAAAAATTTCCAGCTTTAGAGTAGCTTTATGGGAAAATGTAAAATCTTTTCCATATTATTTATAAGGGAGACCTTTTAAATCCCTAAAATATTGGGCAGTTCTTTTAGGGCTACAATGATTAAATTTGACATGATTATAGCTTTTTAGGACTAACAGACAGAAAAATTGCCAAAAGTGAATATTCTTAATTTTTTTGGGGTGGGAGTTTAAAGTGGAGATAAAGAAATTCCCCACGTTATTTAAATGGGCCTTTTTTCTGCCTTATAATCTCTTATTTTAGGTACTTGAAATTGGAATGCAAACTTGAAGTTTGGTATGCCTGTAAGTTTCCGTTAGCGTTAGCTAAGTAAATAAGTAAAAATAAAAATTTCAAATTTTAGGGTGTTTTTATGGGAAACTGAAAAATCTTCCCCATGTTATTTATATGGGAAGTCTTTTACATTCCAAAATGTTTGGGCAGTTCCGAAAGAATTAGAATCATGAAATTTGACGTGATTGTATCCTTCTGGGACTAATATACAAGACAATTGCCAAAAGTGAATATTTTTATTTTTAAGGGGGCTAAAGGGAATGAAGACCTCCTCATGTTATTTAAATAGGCGTTTTCTTGGTATACAAAATTTTATTTTTCAAATATTGGAAATAGGAAAAGAAACTTGAAATTCTGTAGAATTGCGGGTTTAAAAGGTGCGAGGAATTAGGTCGAGCAAAGACGAGGGTGTGGGGCAATGCTCCCAGCTGAGCAAATTCAAAAAATATGAAGAGCAAATGCACAAAATTCACTGTTGATGCAAAAGCTGATACGTAAGAGGTGCAAGGCCGTAGCCCAAATAAACGCAGGGATGTGGGGGCGGGGCCCCCTGTTAGCTAAAGGCTAGTCTATGATAATACTACAAACAAGAATTTCAGGAATTATCAAAAAATGCATCAAAACATTGCGATCTTGGGGAATAACTTTTATCTTTCGGTTCAGGGGGAGACAACATTTTTCAACTGCCCCTAAATCGAGTTTTCATACTTTTTACGGAATAAGCACATCATACTGAGTTAAGTGATAGTTTGAGTTTGGCTACACTATATGTAGTTCCTCAGATATAAGGCGTACAAGAAATTTTTGATTGAAATATATTGGATCTTTTGATTCCAAAATATGATTGAAATATCACAGTAATCAAAGTTATCGTTAAATAAATAATCTATACACGTATGTACAGATCTGAATGTATATATCAGTTTAGCATGTCAAAGTTGATTATCGTTTCTTCACAAATGTTGACAAATTTTCATTTGTTAAAAATCTCTAAACATTTTATACCAAAAACGGGCAATGCTAAGTTAAAGCAAATTTAAAATTTTCGCAAATGACATATACAGTGTGTACCCGGAAACTAATATCACTAAGTCTACAAGTATTACCAAAAAAAAAATCATTTACGTAATAATAAAAATAATAATTATACATCTAAAATCTTCATAATATTGTCCTCCTACGTCGATACATTTTTGCCAGAGGGATTTAAAATGTGCAAAGGCAGAGGTAGAAGGCCTGTTTAGAAAGTGAGTTTAAGCCATCTCACAAGATTTCTTCATGTCTTCAATTACTATGTAACGATGTCTTTTCAGGATGGATTTAAAACGAGGAAACAAAAAGAAGCCTGCGGGAGCGAAGTCGATGTCATAGGGCGGGTAGGACAGCGTTTTCACATTAAATTTATCCAGGTAGCTGGTCACGACGAAGGCAGTGTGGGCTGCCGTGTTGTCATGATGAAGTTTCCAATCACCGGTAATGTCTGATCTGACGCGCTGGATCCTTGCTGTCAATCTCTTTAGGACTCCCACGTAAACTTTGTAGTTGATGGTTGTCCTGGGAGGTACAGACCCACGGTGGATTATCCCCCTGATGTCGAATTGTTAAAAAAAAAGTGAGGATCATTTTCACACATTTCCAAAACGTCTTGACAAATTTCCACTCGGCCAGATTTATTCTCTTCGGTCAAAATTCTTGAGACAAGCTTCGTGCACACTTTTCTCATCGTTGGTCACAATCTCACGGAAGATTGAAACATTTAACATGTCGACCTTAAACTCAGCAAATCTACAGCAGACACTTTTCTAGTGGTTCAATAGACCAATGTGGATGAGTGTTTTTCCAAACGTAATTCTACAGATGGCATAAGAATTTTCTGGAAGGCCTTGAACATGTCGACGACGAAGCCCGCGCTGGACACCAGTCAACTTCCTCAAAGGACGGAAACGTGACTCATGTGAAAGAACTTTTATAGAGAACGTCTTTCGTTCTATTCGTTTAAATAGAAGCAACCTCTCTAAGTTGGCCACCTGCTCATCTTCACCTGGTTCTTCTTGAAAATGTTTTTCCATAAGATATTCGTTACTTATTACTCTGTAAATTGGCCAAATGTCTATCTTGGAAGTTGTCCACATTAAAGCGTTTTTATCCTATGATGATAGTAATAAATTTTCCTGCGTATCTTGGCCACTGAAAAAAAAAACTTTTGTTATTTTCTTAACTCTTTCGTATTCCCATATGAGAGGCAGATGTTCTTATTTGCGACTGGAGACAAAGAAGTATGGATTCCCACAATTTGTTCTTGGAGGTCAATGGCCAGAATACTGCCCTGATAAAGGGACGGCGAGGGAAGATATGAATAAGAAATGCACGTAAGGACTTCAGGGAATGGTTGTACGTATTTCTTTACCATGTCTGTTTTGGTAAAACCATTAGCTATATAGGTTCCTTCCATCAGTGCTGAATTTAATAATTCCGGAAATTCTCAAGGTTAAAGAACCTCTCAGGGAATTCCGGGAATTCTCAAGGTTAAAGAAAGAATCTCAATTGTCCACTATTAGCACCTGACGATTTGTGGAAAAATAGCGGACCTTCTCCGAGGGAAAACCTTGTTGCTCATTAACAAGAGAAAGATGACACTGTAAATATATTAAACATACTGTAATAATTTTTTTCTAGTACTATATATTGTTATGATTGCTCTATATACATTATTTAAAAGTAGCTGTCGTGTAATTACATATTACAATTTCAGAATCAAGTAGTACTAGACATCCTATTCTAAAAATACACTAATCACACTTAGTTTCTATAACTTGGCCACCTGTATATGATGGCCACTTTTCAATGGTGGCCCACATAGACAAGTTTTACTGTATTAGAAAATGTATAGACAGGTGAGAATCCAACCAGAGCATAGAGACTTGCAGTGAATTGTGTGGCATGAAAAACCTAATCTTCCAGTCAAGGATTACAGGCTTGTGACGGTAACTTATGGTACAGCTTCAGCACTATATTTAGCAGAGAAAAGTTTGCAACAATTAGCTAAATATAAAAAGAATCATTTCCTGTTGCTGCGGCTGCAGTAATTCAAGACTTTTTTTTTGTTGATGACTAAATCAGTGGTGCCAACTCAATTAGTGACGCAATTCAGTTATAAGAACAACTGAGTGCATTGTTGCAGAAATGAGGTTCTGAAATGAGAAAATGGGAATCCAACAATTCCAACCTTTTACACTCCGTGCCTTCTCATCTGAAACAAGTGACAAGTAGTTTAGATTTTGATAGTAGTAATTCAGTGAAAGTCTTAGGAATTCTGTGGTATCATCAAATGACGTATATTCGTATAATGTTACTATTGTGTTAGTTGAGTCAGTTGTAACTAAGCATAATAATTTATTACAAAGTGCAAAAGTGTTCGATCCATTAGGTTTGATTTCGCCCACTACTGTAATTGTGAAAATATTATTGCAAGAAATTTGGAAGCTAAATTTAAAATGGAACAATCCAGTTCCCCAATCGATTTTGAGAAAATGGAGGAATTACAACTCAGACCTTTCTTTATTGGTAACCATCAAAATCAACCGGGTATCAACCGGCTATGTGTTTTGTCAAATTGAAGCATGCCTGAATTCAGGGCCAATTACTCCTTTGTCTTCAGATCCCAGCGATTTGTGTGGACTAACTCCCGGACATTTTCTCATTGGAGTTCCAATGTTGGCAATACCTGAACAGATTACACAGAAAATAAATTTAATCTACTGTAAAGATGGCAATTAGTGCAACGACTTCAGCAGAACTTCTGGAAGAGGTGGAGTGTACATGTAACATATCTCTATGTTACAACAGCGTCCAAAGTGATAGAGAACAAACAACAACATGAAGGAAGGTGAATTAGTTTTACTTGTGGAAGATTACTTACCCCTTTAAAATTTGAAGTTACGGCTCCTAGTAAATATTCGAAAGGATAACGTTGTTCGTGCAATAACTATAAAGACCTCACAAAAGATCAATTGTGAAAGTATCTCCATTTTCATTTGATTGAGAAAGACATTTTTCTTTTACCATTTTGTATTTTTGTTTACAATTCATTTCAAATATTCTACTAATTCATTTCTTTTGTGTGTTCTTAAACTAGATCGTTCAAGATTGGGTTCTATGTTTAGTCCTAACTTGTTTATTTCAATTGTTTAGTTTTGTTTAAAGATGTTTGTTCAATATAACTCGTTAGATGTAGGAGAAGAAGAAGTAAGTCTACTAGATACTTGTTGAAACTGTGTAGAGAGGAGTGTGTGAGTGTTCGCGTAGCCTATAACTGCATTATCGTAGTGTTCGATGTGCATTTTATTTTAACTGTGGAATTGTAAGAAACACTCATTGTATATTATTAAACCGAACTGTTACAGAACGAACCAGCGTTTGTGTTATACAATCCACCAGAACCACTTCATAAATTTGGGATTTGTCAAAAAATACAATTTGGTAATTGTTTTTGTAAGGCTCAAATATATATGAGCCTTTATTATTATCATATGGTCGATCAGAAAGTCCATTCTTTTCCATAGAAGACGTGACTACATTGATACCTCTTCTAAGAATCTGAAAAGACCTTAAATGTGAAAGTTGTCAAAAAGTAGAGTTTGGTAAATTTTAGGACTCAAATAAAAAAAACTAAATTTCGGTGGTCCATCTTGTCCTCTTCTATAGGTAAAAATTGGCAAAATATTAATATTGCCACGAGTTTACTATATGGTCTGTTATTGACCTACTTTATCTTCTCGAGGCTCTACCGCAGCATATGGCTAATTAGATTTTACAGAATTCAATTCTCTTTTTATAGGATATATATACATTGTTATATTCCTCTCAATTTTTTAAGAATCATGCAGCAGCCGGGCGATTACAAGCATCTACTTTAACGGAAAAAATTATGCAACTCTTCTGCAAGAAAGAAATTAACGGCAACCTACGAAGACGAGAGGTTACAGAAAAGCATATCACAGTTCTATCGGAGCCCGGTTCAGAATACTTGGGTCATACCACACCTAAGTCAGGCATTGACATGGATATTGTCAACTCTATATTGGAGCTTTTAGAGAAGAACCAGTATGACGTGTCAAGTTTTGAGGCAGTCGGCAGCGATGGTGAAGCCACGAACAGAGGATGGGATAACAGCGTGATAAGTCAGATACAAAGATCCCTAGGAAAAGAACTGCAGCATCTCGTATGCTTTCTAAACACCAATGAGTTGCCATTTCGACACCTGGTTACCGAATTGGGTTTTAGAACGACCGGGCCCAACGCTTTTCCCGGCACCATCGGAAAGAAATTAGAGGATTGTGAACATTGACCGATAGCCTCCTTTACACCCATTCTCGTTTATGGGTGTCTGAAATGGAAAAACCAGATGGTTTAAGCAGCGACCAGAATTATATCTTTGAAATTTGTAAGGCTGTTGCTACAGGAATGTGTACTATAGATCTAGTAAACAGAAAACCAGGACGATTATCACATTCACGCTGGCTTACATTGGCCTGTAGGATGCTTCGCCACTACATGAGTACTGATAAACCTGGTTCAAGTTTGTGTCTACTTTGCCAGTACATTTAAAGTATACGCTCCCGTCTGGTAATCAATACGGCGAAATCCGTGCGAAATGGGCGCCATGCATCTGTATAGCATAGTTAAGCTATCACGTTTTCTGCCAGAAAATCTACAACACATACTTCATTTGTTCTACAAACAAACGAATACTACGCTCATCATGGAGATCTGCTGATAACGATCACAGCAGATGAAAATCAACATATTCCACCGTTATTCTGGAGAAGGATAAAAAAGTGCTGCAGTCAGAAGACTCAGAGATCAAGCCGCCCACGTGACTTCATTGTTCCGAAATTAAACTTTACAGCTGAAAATTACTACGACATGATTAATTGGCCTAAATCTCTAACAGAGCCACCAATCACACGAAACGTTACGGATCAGCAGCTTGAAGAAAACATCCGAACTTCAGCTACTCTAACAACAACATTCCCTTGCCATAGTCAAGCTGTGGAACGCACAGTGAAGCTGGTATGCGAGGCAGCGTCGAAAACGTGCGGCCAGAACGCAACAGATCTCTACGTTAGAAGCAAACTGAAGTGTGCAACAAGAATGCCCCGCTTCGAGACCAAGAAGAACTACGTGACCTAAGGTCAAATGTCAACTTATGCCTACTGTGTGGGTGGGTGAGCGGAGCTCGATGTGCAATCACCTCCGTGTGGTGTGTTCTGAGTTATTTTGCACACAGAGCAAAATAAGCTAAGAGTTGCACAAAGAAAATCGTATTATATGTAGGGCTATGCCTATAATCATCATTAAGGTGGCATTCCAAACAAAAACTTTAAGTCCGTTGGGGCAGGGTATAGGGTTGTCCAAAAAGATTTAAAAAATCAATAAGGTCGGTGCCACTAATGGCACCTTTTCCGCACTAGCCGACATCGAATTTCCAACAAAAGTGCAAAACGATTCACCCTGTTATGGAATGCCTGTAGCATACTACTGTATGTGATAATGTTTCAGAACACAAATATTACCTACCTGAAGGTACATATTACCTAAATTAAGCAACAAGTTGTATTCCTAGGAAAATGTTGGGACAACAGACAGACTTATATATAAATAAAAAGCGCTTAATGAACTATAGAAATTCCAGTCACATCTATACTATTTGGATCTTTGTGTAATGCATAATAGTATCGTATATTGACTTGGACTTATATCCCAACAATGTACTTCTGAATTACCACCTGTCCACGGATGTACGAAATGTGTTTTGCAGAAGAGAACGTGTAATCAGTGAGAGTGAAAGACAAGTTCTAAGTGGTGTCAATGAACGATCTGCTGCAGAAGTGTGTTTTAAAAAATCCTGCCAGTGGCCTCGCCTTATGCAGTTACAAGACCACTGAATCCACCATATATAGTGTACTGTTTATTGTTCCTCAAAATATTTAATAATACAGTAGAGCTTTAAAGCCCTACACTCGGTAAACCGGCAATTCGCATAACTCAGACACTCCCTGGCAGATCTAAAAAAAAAAAAAGAAAAAAAAACTCACGCAGACTCGTTCAAGATCATTGCCAGCGTGCGTGCAAAAATTAGCTAGTTTTTACAAAGCCGGCTAATTAAATTTCATTATAGACAGTTTTATGCCTTCATAAAATACTTTTCTGACGTCTGTCTTCTAAGCTAACTTACTGTACACTGGGCATTCATTAATTTTCATTTTCATGTATAGTAATAGTTCTATGTCTACAGAAAGTACGTACTTTACCCTTGATTAAGGGTAATTGGGCTGTTTATTCTCTGTTGTATTCTCAATCTAGCAATACATAAAGTATAGTACTGTAACTTCTGATGAAACGTTTGTACCTCTTCGTTTTAAACCCCATTTCCGGTAACCTGGTATTTTCACAAACTTGGCCCACATTAGGCCTAGTTTTCAGGACTCTACTCTATCAATTCTTTTCCTTCTTTTCTTTTCTTTCCTGCAACACTACAGTCATCGGAAATTTAAATTTTAAATACAAAATTCTATTTATTTTCCCCTTACTTACATATATTTAATCATCGCACCACATTCACAACAGAAAAGTATCAAAATTACTTTCACATAGATCAGGAGGTTTTTTAATATATGTTCATGCATATAAGGTTGTATTACTTTTATAATAAGCATTTTGAAATGCCCGTCCTTGACATAGTAAGATTAGATACTAAGATTACATTCTATGATGTAGAAGTAAGATTACATTCTTTTTCGTTTCATTTTTTTTTTGGGCCTTCTTTCATAGTAGATTAGCACCAACAGTAGATGAAAAATATTTGAAAGGAATATTTGAGCACTTTTCCCACAACGGGTGTGAGTTCATCTGAAGAGGATGAAATAGCCTTAGCAGCGATATCTGCTCTGTTGCTGTCACAAAATCTGCCCTCCCCCCCCAAAAAAAAGAGAGAGAAAGAGTAAAGAGGAGCTGGTGGACCAGGGAGTGAATTCTTCGCCGCAATAATGCACAGGAAAGCACCGTATTTTCAATGGGTGATGCAAAATTCAGCTTTGTAGTACAGAAAGTGTAACTTTTTTCTCAAATGAAGAATGTTCACCAATTAACAAACGCCCTATATGTACTTCTAAATGGCTCAGCTACTTATTTCTTTGGTATCGTTCCTTAAACCGTAGTATGATTTGTCAAAGCCACATATATGCGTGTGAGTGAAAATCAGATTACAAAAGGAGAGATTGGCTCAAGTCTCAGATGGGTTTTAAACTGTTTAACTATTTCCTCAATTTGGCTAACTTATAAATAGAAAATAGAAAATTAAAATAAGGTAGATATTGATTTTCTTTGCCTACTTAGAATCGAAATTTTCGAAAGTGCTGGGACTAGTATGAATTTTCTCATGTAAAGTTCGATGCGTCTAAATTACGTGGCTTCTGAGATATATTTCACACATATCTTTCAAACCGCGCTTGCCTAAAATAAATGATAGCAAAATATTTTGTAACTACGGTAGATTTCCAACTTGTGAGAATTCGATATTGAAGCAGATCAAAAAGTTTTAGCTGCAATAGAATCACTGTGTGAGACATGAAACTTGTTCACCTGAATCTGAATCCGTATCAAAGACAATTTATTATTGTCTCTCATTAATATTACTAGGTAGAAATTAATACTGAAATTGAAAGTTCTACTGTTTCTTACTACTTCCAGTAAAAGATTAAAGCAGAGATGAAATCTGTTCTCCAGATACTGAATTATCTACAAATAATCTCTTAATTCCTTAAAATATACATGTTGCATTTATATCGTTAGGGCTGCGTGCCAAGCTTATCCCCACTTTTTTTTTCTTAACTTAGTGTATAAATCAGAGATTATTAAGAATATTGAAAATATAAAAGGAAGGCAGAAACGAGAGTGATTTCGAAAGTCTTTCATACAGCACATAAGTGACCGTTTGAGTGGTGTCTTCAAGTTCATTTTTATGTCACTTGTGATTCAGAATTTGGGCTTGACTTTGTGTCTGTGTTTGCTGGTTCATCTGGCTGTGTTGTGACAAAAGTAGTGTTAAAATCAGGCCCGTGCTAGGATACTAACGAGGGCGGTGAACAAGTTTACCAAAAGGGCGCCCGTACAAACGTGAATACGTATTATAACTAACTAACTCTCTGGCCTATGGAACCCGGAGGTTCAATGCCGCGTTCACAAAAGCTCTCCATTGGCTTCTATCCTTAGCCAATTGGGTCCACTCTGCGAGATCCATCTTAATATTGTCCTCCCATCTGCGCCTAGCTCTTCCTAACGGTCGTTTTCCGATTGGTCTTCCAGCCAAGACTTTGAAAGCGTTTCTACTTTCTTCCATTCTAGCTACGTGACCTGCCCACCTAATCCTTCTAGACTTGACGACCCTAACAATTTTGGGTAAACCGTATAAATTATGTAGTTCCTCGTTAAGAAGTTTCCGCCATTCCCCATTCCCGTTTCTCTTGGGTCCGAATATTCGTCTAAGCATCTTGTTCTTAAATACTTTCAGTCTATGCTCTTCCCTCAGAGTAAGCGACTATGTTTCGCAACCATACAGAACAACAGACATGATTATCGTTTTGTATATTTAAAGTTTCAAATTTCTCGACAGAATTCGCGACGACAAGAGATTTTGAACCGAAAGTGCAAACGAATACGTATTATACACACACTTATATACATACATATATATAAGGTATAACGGTGTAACTTAACTAATGTAGTAAACGTCGGGAGGTGATTCCTGTCCCCGAGATAAAACGATAAGTATAGAACAACCTGGGTGTAGAATTGCCTCGGAGCTATAACTACTTGAATATTTTCGGAAAAATGCAAAAGCAGGCATACTTGAGAACAGAATGTCAAATCGAAATTGGGCAAAAGAGAATGTCCATTACTTTTAGCCGTAGGTTCCATTAGTGTACAAATGAATGTAGTTCATTGGCGGTGCAAGGGTTATTAGCAAACAAACTGGAGTATTCCTTTGAATATTTTGTAAAACGTTGAATGAGGAAAATGAACAACAATCAAGTACAAGATTTTAACAACCGAAAGTAATACAACATCGTTCAAATTAGAACACTTAGAATTCGAAAGAAAGTCACACATGTGTGACTGATCTATTTTTGTCTTAGCACAGAATAAACTCTCGGAGAAAGAATTTAAATGAAACGAAGTCTTTAACGTATCACAATTATATCGTCTAGGCTAATGGTAAGGGATGATAAATGAACGCAGTGGCGGTTTTAGCGGGTAAGCTGGGTAGGCACGGGCCTACCCAAACATGTTGAAAAATATATAAACGCTAAAAGATGCAATAAAGAGTAAATTTATTTTCTACTATTTACATTAATGGTAGATAATTATTTAACAAATAGCTTCAAGCACTGCTGTAAAAGTAATTTCATACTATGCTTATGTATCCATATGCGATGGAGCGGGTCTACCCAAAATTAAAATCCTAAAGCTGCCCCAGAATAAATGGCTTCCTGTGCAAGTTAAGAGTGTGTGAAAATGGAAGAAAATAACTTTGATCCAGATTAGGTTTATAACGACTGTGCCTAAGACAGTAAGGCGGCAAAGATCCTGTATGATGAACGAGAATACAAGGGATTATTCACATGACAACAGAGATTTCCATAAATTGTGTAATACAATTTGGGTATAAGTAAGCTGCATTAAAATATTTCCTCTTCGTAATACGTAATTCTTTTTGTACAACGTAGGATAACTGTGAAATACTCAGAGATATCTTGTACAGTATTTTTGCAATGCAGTATGGGTACACAACACAGTTGTGAAGAATAAAAGTTCACAGTCTGATATTGCCGACCGTTGGCTGCATTGCAAAGATGAAAACGGTGAAGCAAATTTTTCTGTGTGCGATCAAATACACCTGAAATTTCAGTGATGACTGTCGCAGATATATTAACTCGAGCAACAAGTTCTTCGGCTGTTGTGGCTGGTGTTAAATACAAAAGGCGTTTCATACCCCCTCCAAAAAAAAAGAGAGAAAGAAAGAAAGAAATCAAGGAGCTTAAGATAGGATAAGATAGATGGTCATAACACAGTTCCTTCTCTCCCAAACTGACCACCTGAGCATATTTCATTTAGGTAGTTCTGCATATTCCTGTCAAAATGTACAGGTGCACTGTCATACTGGAATCACACCTGCTTTCTTATGTTCAAGGGCACACATTTAAACATTTTGGAAGATAATTATGTAAAAATAAAATATGTGTTCTCCCACACAAGTGGGCCGGTAATAAACAAGGTATTACCACAAAATTATCCACAATATCGCACCACACGCTCACACTAAATCTCTGTTGCTGATCGTTTCTGTGGAGAGTTGAATGTGGATTTTTACAATCTACAGCCTGCACATGAATACTGCTAGTTTCAGGATTGTCTCTAATCATTCCCAGTACGTTGTCTTCAAATTTAACTGTTCACATGGTGGGATTTCCTCCGATTTCACGTAGGGGAAATTGAAAAGAGCATGTATCTTGAAGGCGAATATTGAGGTGTGAAAAAATACAGGGAACGTTACTCTCCTTTGAGAGCGACGTTCACGATGTAAGCGCTTCTCCTCTTGCCTCTCCGCAAATGAGATGCATATCTGCCAGAGTTGGCGTGGGTCAATGAAAACTTGACCCACGACCCACTGACCCACCACCCACTCTGACCCACCGTGACCCACTACCCACCATGAACCACTCTCATCCACTTTGACCTACTCTGACTCACCAAAATCCATCGTCATCAACTCTGAACACGATCCACGGCCTCTTCTGAACTGACTAAAGAGTTTACACTTGTAATAAAACAAGACTGTGAAATTGGGGGGCGCGGTGGCTCAGTGGTAGAGCGTTCACCTCTGGTGCTTGGGGTCCCGGGTTCGATCCCAGCCCCCGCCAAGTGAACTTTGTGGTGGACAAACACCGTGCTCGTGGGTTTTCTCGGGGTTCTCCCGTTTCCTCCCACTTTCTTCATTTTACCATTTCACTCATCTCTCATCATCACCGTCTCCTTTAGCCTAACCGGCATAACCGTGTGACGTAAAACTTAGAGATTTCATTTCATTTCATTTCAAGACTCTGAAATTGTCACTAATCGGAGTTTGAATTTCTAGTCAATCGCTCAAGCACCACTCTGATACAATAACGGTGGATCTGACGTTTACGATATAAAATGGTTCAAAGTAATTTACCTAAAGCAAAGAAAAGACTTACTAAAAATTAGGTACAAAGTTGAATAACACAGATAAGCCATTAGTAATACAAGTATACATTTTCCGTAACTCGTAAATTTTCCACCTTAAAACAAATCTGAAATCGGGTTTATTTCCTGTTGGTAACTTTTTGGCGGTAAATCATCCACAGTGGAATTATGTTCATCCTTCAGCCAAGAAGTAACTTGCTCGTCTACTTTGAGCATGTCTAGCGGTGGGCCATTAACATTGATGGGCAACAAGTTAGACAATGTTTGAACACTTAGTCTATTTCTAATATCAGTCATCTGTAAATTCATAAGGGGAAATCCCCATTCCCACTCTGTCGTGGAAATTGATAATACTTCTACCCGATTTCTGCAACTTCTCATCGACAATCTACTTGTTAGACTTAAGTCTGATAACGATTTTTCTTGGTCAGGTTTGAAATACTCAGCAAGAAGTATAATCTCTCTATCACCATACAACATCTTTACTATATCGACCATGTCAGTTGGCAATGTCGACCCATGTAGAACAGAAACTTCATCTACCATGCCTTTGATAGGGAATCTTGTGAATAAATTATCAATTAAAGCCTGATAAACTGATTATTTCTTATTTGTTTATAAATTTAATTTTTGTAATTACACATAAAGGTTTGATGCCCGTCTAGAAACAAGTTCCCTCCCCCGTCGAAAGAGAAAGAGAAAGAGAACGAGGTTCCTGGAAAGTGTTCAGAGGTGAATGGGAATTTCCCTTCTTTTTTAACTTCAATTACCACACTGCTGTTTGCCATGTGCCAAATTACGAGGAATTTCAATTAAATTATAATAGTATAATTATTTGCTTGTTGAATTATCAATACTTTTCAGTGGAAAAAAGGATGAAATTTCAAAGTTCCAAATCAAAGTAAGTAGACCAACGTAAAGGAAAAAAGTATAAAATTTTCTATACAGCTACGCGTACAATCCAAACTTCAAATTTCCGTGTAATTAAGCTTACAGTACAAATTTTATGCCTATTTTGCTAACAACTTTATGGGTTGATTGTCCTGTACTGTAAGCGCTCCATATAATAAACATAAGCTTCAGCAATTATTACAGCAGAAGGCAATGGATATATGAAGCCAAGCACTGTATTTTTTTCTGATTTTTTTTCTTAAATAACATCGATCGTTTTCGATAATTTTTACAAACCAACTCATTACAAATTTTCCATATATAGAAAGTGCCCTCCTCCCACATAAAGGAGAATTTTAAAAAAATGCTAGGACACATTCTGTTTATTTTCAATAGAGTTAATACACTGAATTTCAGCTCCTTAAGTTGAACGGCTTGCGAGATACTCATTTGTTTTTCGCAAAAATTCGGATACTGACTACCTCCTTAGGATCATCATCATCATAGGTATTCTGCCTTTATTGGCAGGTCACTTGCCGCAGCTGAGAAGCTTCCATGCTCCACGGTCCTCCGCTAACCTTTTCGTCTTCGCGTATAATCTTTCTGTTTTAATATCATCCATTAATTGTAGTCTCCTTCGCCCCCTCCCTCTCCTCCCCGCCACCATACCCTCTAGGACGTCCCTCATCATACAATCTCTTCTTAGGCAATGTCCCAACCAGTTCCTCTTCCTCTTTCTAATAATATCTAAAAGTGTTCTTTTCTCACCCACCTTTTCTAACACTCTCTCATTCGTTTTCCGCTCTACCCAACTAATTCTTTCCATTCTTCTCCACACCCACATTTCGAAGGCTTCCAGTCGATTTTCGTCACCTTTACGTAATGTCCACGTTTCCGCCCCATACAGTACAACACTCCACACAAAGCATTTTATGAGTCTTTTTCTTAACTCTTTATTCAAGGTCCCACAAAACAGACTTTTCTTTCTCTTAAAGGCTTCTTTCGCCATTCCTATCCTTGCTTTTATTTCACGTTCGCACTTCATGTCATTACTAAGAATACTACCCAGGTATCGAAAACTATTCACTTTTTCTATTTTCTCCCGTCCTACTTTTATATTTGACACAGACCCCTTCGTTCCAGTCACCATGGCTTTTGTCTTTCTAACATTTATTTCCATCCTATATTCTTTAAAGCCCTTTCTTATTTTTTCCAACATTTTATTGATTTTCTTTTCAGATTCTGCAAGAAGCGCCATATCGTCTGCAAACCTTATGCATCTAATCATTCTACCTCCTACCGAAATGCCATCATCATCATGTAGGCTCTTTTTCACTATCTCTTCTAGATAGACATTAACTAGTGTTGGCGAGAGGCAGCATCCTTGTCGAACTCCCCTTCCAATTGCACTCTCTTCCGTCAGTTCTTCCCCTATCCTAACACTTACTTGTTGGTTCATGTATAAGTTTCTTATAAGTCTTCTATCTTTCCATTCTAACCCTATCTTCCTTCAACAATTCTTTCTTTCCCTTAGCTCCTATATTTTTAATGAATTCGATTGGTATATTATCTATTCCGGTTGCCTTTCCATTCCTAATCTCGGATATAGCCTTTTCAAACTCATCACGAAGAATACTAAATCCTTTATCATCCTCGCCTACTTCATTTTCTACTTCAACATTTAGGCTACACGGTCTATCCCTACTCTCATAAAAGTCTTCAACGTATTCTTTCCACCTTCCCACGACGTCATTTCTCTCGCTGACTACCTTCCCATTCTTATTTTCTACTGCCATCATAATACCCTCTTGTTTCCTCCGAAATTCCATAGATTTCACCTCCTTGTACCTTTCCTCATATTTCCCAACTCTTTCTAATTCTTCTATGTCCTCGCATTTTCTTTTATAAAACTCTTCCCTCGCTCTGTCTCCCTTCGTAGTTTATTATTTAACTTTCTGTACATCTTCCTGCCCTCTTCTGTATCAACCTGTTTCCACATCTTCCTCTCCCTCATTTTCTGCAACATCTGCTCTGTAACCCATGGTTTCTTTTAGCAGTTTTGTGTTCGCGGTAACCTACTGCTTCTTCTGCAGCCTGCTGTAAGCAACGTTTAATATGTTCCCACCGTGCGTTACTACATGCGCCTATCCTTTCCTCGTTTGAACATTTTTCTTCGAATTTTTCAACGAAAAGATTTCTTATTTTTTCGTTTTTCAACTTTTCAGTATTCAACACTTTGTTACCTACTTTTCTTCTGCCTACATTTTTCAGTTGAATATCTACTTCGGCCAGCACAAGAATGTGATCAGAGAAAATATCAGCCCCGGGAAGGGTCTTCGCGTTCTTTAAGCTATTCCGATACCTGTCCTGAATCATAACATAGTCTATCTGATATCTCCGCCGTCTATTGGTGATTTCCATGTATATCTTCTTCTCTTGTGCTGATTGAACCAAGTGTTCCCAATTACTAGTGAATTTTGTCTACAGAAATTCACCAGTCCCTCTCCCCTTTCATTTCTTTCGCCTAAACCATATTTGCCTACGATACTATCTTCCTGTTTTTCTCCCACAACTGCATTGAAATCTCCCATTAGAATTATGCATGCACCCTTCTTTTCCCTATGTATAATTTCTTTTATTTTCTCATAATTTTCCTCTACTTCTTCATTTGCATGCGAAGTCGTCGGTGCATATGTCTGTATCACCACTAGATCCTTCGTTTTCCCTTTAAGTCTTCACATCGTAACTCTATTATCAATAAATTCTACTTTCACTACCTTCTCCTTTAAGCACTTTCCAAGAATTATTCCTACGCCATTTTGACCCCCCTTTTCATTACCTGAGTAAAACATTCTATATCCTTCGCTGTTCAATACCTCATTATCTTCCCATCTAACTTCACAAATGCCTACCAAATCTAAATTATTTTGTTTCATTTCTTCTTTAAGATTTTCTAATTTTCCTCCCTGTAACATAGTATGTACGTTCCATGTCCCTATCCTAAACCTTTTGCACTTCCTTGTCTTTCTTTCTCTGTCTGTCTTCCCCCCATTATTACTTTCTCGTTCAATAGTCCTTCCCAAGCCATCCCCCTCCCGGAGATCCGAATGGGGGGATATTTTACCTCCGGAACTACATTTTGACCTGCGAAAGACCATTGTTCATATGTTCTATTTTTGCTGCTAGCAAACTAGGGAAAATAGAGTGGTGGTTTCCCGTAGCCTTCCACCCCGCAGTAGCCTAACCGTTAAAGTCACTCTGACCACGCCTGGGACTAATGTCCAAGTTGCCGTACCAATCACTATGATTTCCGCCAACTTGGCTACTGGAGAACTGCTGCCTTCTCCCAGAACACTCTTCGTCTGGCTACTCCATTTAGATCAATTCGATAGGGCTGGCCTTTCTGGTAGTGAACTACCACCGACATAGCTCTAAATTTCACTGTAGCACGCAATCCTCCCCACCCGACACATGAGTGACTTCGTAAAGGTGGTTTTATCAGTAAACTATATATTTAATTTGAAACGCAACAAATCTAACCTAGTGCGATTATAGTTTATTATTGAATCCAATTAAGACGGTAACTGCAGTACTTATATTCTTCTTGTACAAATACCTGCTCCTATGGGGAGCTCCTTCGTGGCGGTTAGCGTACGCACTGTTGGCGTGGGAGACCCGGGTTCAATTTCCGGTGGGAGCTCATGTGGTTCGGATTCCATGTTAATCAGTAGGTCAACATCTCATATTGCCTCGCTGCTGAACGGGACGTTAAACCCAAAATCACCTCATTTCACCTTCTCCTATGGAGAGTTCACTCCGTATCTGTAGTATACAAACTTTATTCTTCACACTAAAAGAAACACATTTAACTACGTCCAATGTTAAAAGTATATTGATTTATACTAAATTGCAAATGGCGAATTACAAATCACTGAATGAGTGAAAATATCGAACATTAGTTTTGTTTCGTTTCTTAAATTGCAAAAATGAAGCTTAATTTTGAAAAGTAATAAAGTAATATAAAGTTTTTTTCCCCTTCATTAAAGTAATAACAAGAACAAGCATTGAATTAAATTTCAACCTGCGGCAAAAGTAATGAAATATGCTTTGCAAACATTTATTATTTCCAATCCGTGTTCAGCCCTGGCAACACATCATTGCCCTTATCAAACACACTAACATTACACAGATGATGTCTGACGAAGGCAATGATATATTGCCAAAACCGAACACGGATTAGAAATAATAAATGTTTGCTTTGGTCAGAGTTTATTTTTATTTAAGTTAGACATAGTTCCAAAGCTTAGAATGGGCAATATTCAGATACTGTTTCGAATGATAGTATATAAACTGCGATATTCCTCGTAAAACAATCCCACATATTTTTTTCTGCAAGTGATGTATTTTCGATATTATGCAGGCCCTACTTTCGAAGTTTTAGGAACGAAACTAGCTAGTTACATATTTTAATCTTTTCTTCTCGCTTTATCACATACACCTACACAGATTCTAGTATATTATGCATTATAATAAAAGCAATATAACATCCCAACTTGGATTAAGACCTAACTATATACCAAAAGTAATTTCATTTGACTTTGCAATTTGACCGTGATGATCAGGCACACATAGTTACATTCATTTTTTTATATAATAATTTATATATTACAGTGATTCAAAAATGTATTTTTTCCAGTAGTTAGCTCTAAAAACTCACAGGTCTCGAAAGCCAAGTTGTAGTGTAAGTCCTATTGCTATTAGTACTATTAAAAATATCAATATCCAAAAGTGCCTGAAGTTCTTTTTTCACTTGGTTAGATATACTCACCTCAGGTAAGTAAACAGAAACAAATGGAAAAGGAAGGGAAATGAAGGTCTTGAAAGTAAAACGGAGACAAATTTACCAGTCTTCAGAAGATACTGTCTACAATGCAGTGAGCAGAGAGGGTCGGTAGATCATACTGAGTCGGTGGGTCGCAGTGAGTGGTAGGTCGCAGTAGGTCACGGTGGTTGGTGGGTCGCAGTGAGTCATGGTGGGTAGTGGGTCGCAGTGGGTCACGGTGAGTGGTGGCTCGCAGTGGGTCATGGTGGGTGCTGGGTCACAGTGGGTCACACGCTGTTGACCCACGACCCACTGACCCACTCAGATAACTTGACCCACTTGACCCACTGACCCACCGACCCACTGACACACTCCATCTCTGATATCTGCAAGCTTGTGGACAAGGTAATCTGACATCGCAGAGGCATCGCAGATCTCATACTTCAATCAGCATGACAGAAGTGATGCAAGCAACAGCATCTCGAAATCTATCTGTCAACTCCAGCCGGTTACTAGACTTTGGATGCTCGCAAGTAGGCAACCATGTTGCCAGGGATGTGGACAACCAGTCGTTCAAAACTGGTAAAATGGTTATGCCAGCGACGAATGATTTATTTTGGGGGGGTATTACGATTAAACTACACACGCATTTAAGGATAGCTGAATTACAACTACCAAACTACAAAAGAAATGAAATCTTTGAGTTTTACGTCCCAAGGTTATGCCGGTTAGGCTAAAGGAGACGGTGATTATGAGAAATGAATGAAATGGTGGAATGAAGAAAGTGGGAGGAAACGGGAGAACCCCGAGAAAACCCACGCACACGGTGTTTGTCCACCACAAAGTTCACTTGGCGGGAGCAGGGTTTGAACCCGGGACCCCATGCATCAGAGGTGAACGCTCTACCACTGAGCCACCGCGGCCCAAACTACAAAAGAAAATGCTTCAGTTCAGGATTCGCCATCTTTATAACTGTCGCTGCCAAGAGGACAGGAAGTAAAGCTACATGAGCGCATGCATACAAGTAAAACTGTCTTTCTTGCTCTTTACAATCTACAATTTACAATCTTGTACACCTCATTTAAGTAATAATGTATAGGACTTAAGTTATTACTACGATAGTCTTTGTGTACATCTCGTATATATGTTTATGTTCTTAGTCTCACTGTAATGTAGTATATCCTGTGTACGTTTCAAGTCAGACAAATCACTCTAGAACATATTGAAGGGCTGAATCGTGACCATTATACAATGTGTAATTGGGACAACGATACCAATATAAAGATAGATTATCATCCATAATTGTTTCTATAATTGATACATCATTATAATTACTGTTACAAAATACTCCAACTTAACAACTGCAGTGTCTCTTATATAAATCGAAATACATTTGGTGTAGGACAAAATTGTCTATTGTTTTTATAGATCATTGTCTCATATTTTGATATTTATCCAATGGATACTCAATAAACTGCCGTAATTATAACTGTAATTTAACGACTAATGCAAATATATCTCTTCAGTGTATTACTTATTTTAACGACCTCTTCAGAAACAATGTAAACAAGAGTGTGACAAGTTTTGTGGAAATTAATTTTAAATAACTTCGTTTTCAATCAATTAAACGCGGATGCTAAGAAACCCGAAAGTTTGTTCCCAAACATCCATTACAAAAATGCAACATTATAGAAGCCCTTAGTTGTTCCAACTCATTAAGCCGATTTACTTATTTGAAATATGTTTAATGGTTAAAATTTAATGGGAGTTTACTATTTAAAACTACAAAAATTATGACAATATTTGAATGTGCCATAATCCTCATGTCAATTGTTGAAACCAATATTTAATTATTAGTAAAAGCAGTGTAAAACTGTATTTTATTCCTTAGAGAGATTTATAATTATTTATATTTTAATAAATTCCTCTGATACTACCACCTAGCGTGCTTCAGTAGTTTCAGGTATTGAAATAGTATTATTTACATTTACTTCTAACAAAGGAACATTCCGATTTTGTGAATTCAATTCCTGAAAACGATTGCTAGCATAGGATTCAGCACCAAAAGAAACACAGAATAAGATGTTTAGTTGCAGACCTTATATAGGGTGGGAGGTAAATGAGGGCAAAATGCGAAGATAGAACTGGGAACGGGGATGACTTGGGGATGACTAGGGTAATGGGGACCAGTTGTCGACAGGGACGAGATGGGTATCATTCGATTCCTATTAACAAGTAGATCAATAATGGGTATGTCATTTTCCGGAAAATTCAATTTTAACCCGGGAAATTAATAAAAATTTGGGATTTGGGGCAATGGGAGCAAGTTGTCGACAGGGACGAGATGGGCATCAGTCGATTCGTATTAACATCCAGATGATAATTGGTATGCCATTTTCCCCAAAATTCCATTTTTACCCTTGAAATTAATAAAAATTCGGGACTTTGGGCAATGGGGACATGTTATTGACAAGGACGAGATGGCTACCATTCGATTGGTATTAACAAGTAGATCAATAATTGGTATGCCATTTTTCAGAAAATTCCATTTTAACCCGGGAAATTAATAAAAATTCGGGATTTTTGCCAATGGGGACCTGTTGTCGACAGGGACGAGATGGCTATCATTCGATTTGTATTAACAAGTAGATCAATAATTCGTATACCATTTTTTCCCGAAATATTCCATTTTAAACCGGGAAATTAATAAAAATTCGGGATTTTGGGGAACGGGTACCTGTTATCGACAGGGACGAGATGGGTATCATTGGATTCCTATAAACAAGTAGATCAATAATCGGTATGTCATTTTCCCGAAAATTCAATTTTAACCCGGGAAATTAACAAAATTCGAGAATGTGGACAATAGGGATTTCTTGCCGACAGAGACGAGATGCGTATCATTCGATTCATATTAACAAGTAGATCAACAATTGTTATGCCATTTTCCCCAACATTCAATTTTAAAACGGGAAATTAAGAGAATTCGGAATTTTGAGCAATGGACATCTTGTTGTCGACAGGAACAAGGTTGGTATCATTCGATTCCTATTAACAAGTAGATCAATAATTGGTATGCCATTTTCCCGAAAATTTAATTTTAACCCGGTAAATTAATAAAAATTCGGGATTTTAGGCAATGGGGACCATTTGTCGACAGGCACGAGATGTATATCATTCGATTCGTATTAACAAGTAGATCAATAATTAATATGGCATTTTCCCAAAAATTCAATTTCTTCCCTGGAAATTAATTAAAATTTGGGGTTTTGGGCAATGGGGACAAGTTGTCGACAGAGACGAGATGGGCATCAGTCGATTCGTATTAACAACCAGATGATAATTGGTAGGGGAGAGGTGGGCAATGGCGATCACTTAAGAAAAATAGGTTATTACGTAGTTTAATTTGCAAAATATATTGAAACAAATTTGTAAATACGTACTCCAATCCTTCTACAATAAGTGTGTAAAATAAAAAGATGATCATTCTTTCAGTTCGGGAACACGATGGAAAAAACTCAAATTGCTACTTTAATGGCCATTCCCATCACATGTTGGCAATGGCGATCACAGTACAAGCTTAATAAACACAAACAGTTTCGAAGACAGTTCAAGTTTTTTTCTACACTGCGCCTTCGAAAGACTGAGGAACGTCAACTAAATGTTTTATTGACGCTTTTTCAAACATACGTCACAGATATACCCATGTGCTGAGTCCACAACAGTACAGTCAGCATGCACCCATGATCCAGAAAAATTACACCGATACCGGTACCAAAGTTTCAGTGTTTGACTCAAGTAGGCGTATTACCTACCTTAGGTCTAGTTTCTTTTATAATTTTTGGATGGAGAAGTATTCCAAATGTTTGTTAGGAACGGCGATCACCATGATGGTAAACCCATCACGTTGATCGGCATTCCCAACATTGCGCCATTTTGAAAATTGTGCTGGTTATACTGTAAAACGTAGTTTATTGGTAATATAACTATATGTCGTGCATTAGACGTAAATATAACTTTTTTATGAATCTTAGTAACTTCAAGATCTTACGACTTAAAATCGTACGTAACGTGAGTTGAAATATGCAGATCCTTATACGAAAATCAACAAAAACAAGTTTCAGCACGCTGTAGGCTTCAGTCTTCTCTGACAACTTCCTCGACAATACACAAGAAACCTTGCTACAAGAGGCAGATGGCAGCACTAGTTTGACTTCTCCTCGGGTCACGCAACAGGGCAAAGTGAGCTGATCGCCATTACCTTCCTCACCCCTATGCCATTTTCCCAAAAATTCAATTTTTCCCCGGGAAATTAATTAAAATAGGGGATTTTGGGCAATTGGGACCTGTTGTCGACAAGGACGAGATGGTATCGTTCGATTCGTATTAACAGGTAGATCAATAATTCGTATGCCCTGTTTTCGAAATTCTATTTTTACGCTGGAAAATAATAAAAATTGGGGAATTTAGGCAATGGTAACCAGTTGTCGACAAAAACGAAATGGGTATTATTCGATTCGTATTAACAAGTAGATCAATAATTGGAATGCTATTTAGCTGAAAATTTAATTTTAAACCGGGAAATTAAGAGAATTTGTGATTTTGAGCAATAGAGACCTGTTGTAGACAGGGACGAGATGGGTATCATTCGATTCGTATTAACAAGTAGATCAATAATTGGTATGCCATTTTCCCGAAAATTCCATTTTAAACTGGGAAATTAAGAAAATTCGGGATTTGGATATATAGTCATGATACTCATGATACTCGAATGATACTCATCTCGTCCCTGTCGACAACAGGTCCCCATTGGCCAAAATGCAGAATTTTTATTAATTTCCGGGTTAAAGTTGAATTTTCGGGAAAGTGGCATACCAATTATTGATCTAATTGTTAATACGAATCGAATGATACCCATCTCGTCTCAATTGACATCTGGTTCGCTTTGCCCAAAATCCCGAATTTTTATTAATTTTCCGTGTTAAAATAGAATTTTCAGGAAAATTACATACCAATTATTGATCTAAGTGTTAATAGGAATCGAATGATACCCATCTCGTCCCTGTCGACAACTGGTCCCCATTGCCCAAGTCGTCCCTAGAACTCCACTGAAATGGCGTAATATGAAACACGGGGGATATCTATAAAAAGCCGCGATGTTGGATTTAGCTCAAGAAGAATATACGGGAAAGGGATCACGTGTCAAATGACTCTTGACGCACATTGTCTATTGAAATCAATTGTGACCAATACAGTTTGAGATCTCTGTAACAAGAAGTATTCCAGTATGGCAATGTATGGCAATGTGTATGGCAATGTATCGGTAATTGTCGTAAAGGTGACGTGAATGAGGAACTGTAGACCCTGTAGTACGTTCCATGACCACGTTGTCTGCACGAGTGGTATAAAGAGATAGAATCGAATCTTGGAACATCAAGAAGAATGTTGGCGACGTGTAACGGAATGAGAAGTAGTTCCACTGGATGAATGATGGGGTGGTACGTTGCACAAAGACACCTGTCCCATTTATGGTTCTGACATACTAATGGTCACTGACACAAAAAGCGCTGGTTATAACGCTGGTGACTCTTCTCCCTACTAGTTACATAAAATTGGTAGTTAAAACACTGTTGTTGCACACGAGACAAGATTTCAGGCTGTCTCGTCTTGTTCTCAATACATACCAGTCTGACTCGTCCCGTTCGGCCTATGATATCGGTATTGCTAAACTTCGTCTCTTCTTATCTCCTATGATTTCGTAGATGTTTCACCGTCTCGTCTCGTGTGCACGAGCCATTGACTATTTGCACCTATCGTTAAAACGTCTTACTAAGAACGTTGTTTATTATGTAAACTTATCGGTTTATATTATTATTAGAATCACTGGTTAGTTTGAATATTGAAAGTGAAAACACTGCTTATTTTGTTCAACCATCAGTACAGTTAGTAGCAATTTGAGTTAGATTTCAGAACACCCGAGAAGATTAATGTTCCGTATTGCTTCGTTCCCCAACCTAGCTTCTGATGTGTTGTTTGGAGAATCTGCATGCGTTGCAATCAACAAGTCCTTCACACGGAGCGCAACAGCTGACTCTTACGTTTGTTCATTGCGAGAAGAGATTGGTCACCGTGTTTCGTCATATTTGACATCAATAATCACTTCTGCGACTAAGATTATGTAACGTTGTTAATCAGTTGATGCATCATAATCTATAGACCACGACGTTACAGTTTTGAGAGAAGGTTAACGATAAAGAGTTGTATTTTTTTCTCTTCACTTTGTCTCCGTGTTTGTGTTACTATGTATGTGCCAAATTGTGCGGATCGTTAAGTACAAAGACGTTTATCGTGCTTATCTTGAGTATGATTGACGTTCTGTGTCTGAACATAGACGCCGACTTCAAAAAAATATTGGGGATTGAAACAATGAATAAATATGTCATCATATTCAGCCGTTGGTAGAAAGTCCCCCCAACCCCTTCTTCAGATCTCGGCCCGCTACTCCGCTGCAATATTCAGGCTGCATTGATATTCACTTGACATATCAGTGCTCCCAGAATGTTAGTTGAAGCTTCAGTGCTCTATTAAACACCGTTTTCCAAACGGTGTTTTCTATCAAGTAAGAAGGCTGTTCCTAATATTGAATTAAAATTATAAAGTTCAGAACATAAATTCTTGCTCATCTTTGTTAATTCTTTCTCGACTGGATTATATTAGGAGGGCAAGGGCCCCAAATTTAAATATTGGGGGGGGGCTAAAAGTGTCCTGCCTCCCAAAGTCGGCACCTATTTGTGTGAAAACATCTGCAAAAATCAGCATATTAATAAGTTGATACATTTAATTTAGTTAAAACGTTTAGTTAACAAGTTCGTTTAAGTTATTAGGGAGAAAACAACAGACAGTTGCCCACCTAACGTTGTTTGTTTAACGTGCACACCAAAGTTGTATAAAGACGTTAAGTTTTTTTTTGATATTGTTTTCTGATTTTCGCGATAATGTGCAAAATTATAACAAATAAAATATGTTCTTTAGTTTATAGATTTATAATTCTAACATGGATGGGAATGTACAACGAGGATATTGAATCAATATTGATTCTAATTGCCAAATAAAAATTAAAGTACAAATTGTTGTATGTGTAGCATGGTCAGCGAGTAACTTTAGTTGATATTGATTGTAATGTGTGAAGCTGAGTATTATGAAAGAATGTGAGGGAAAGGTGTTCTTACAATTTGTATGTCGAACTGAGAAGGTTTACGCTATATGCTATGCGAAGTTCATGGCTTCGGCAAATCTTTAGTTCGTTGTAGGAAGACGAAGTTGCATCGATCAAAGACAGATTGTTATATGTCAGAATTAGACGCGAAAGACCTTCAGTATAGTTATAGAAATGACACTCCAAATACGACCTCTCAAACATTTTAATAAATTTAGACAGTTTGAAGCTTTGGCATGATCTCCTTCAATTGTGGTTGCAAGTGATATATGCTTCTGAGGCGAGGTCTAGCAATTTGGCAGATTCACTGATTTTAAGAGGGGTATTGTTGACTTGAGATGAAGGAAGTTGGGGTTTAACTTAATCTCTCTGCGTTGTTTGACTGAAAGAAAGCATTAATCTGATTCATCAGAGTAAAGAATTCGATGGTGAATTGTGCTGAGATATTAAGTTGGTGAACAGTTTTGCCAAGTGCTAGGAAGACAGTAGCATTTGAATATTGAAAAAATATTGACGTATGCTGCAACGGTGGAAAGTTGAAAATTAAGCGGAGGTGAGAGTAACGATCCTTTGGATACACCAGAGTGAAGGAATATAGGATGAGAGCATTTATCAATAATAGAAACGTATGCTTAGTGAAATTACAAAAAGTTGTAGATAAAACGCATATAGATAAGAGGAAGACTGAAGTTGAAAAGGTTGTACATAAGTCCAGCGTGCCATACCTTATCAAATGCTTTCTGTATTTCATTTTTATTTATCTGCACAGCAAATAAAGTTAGACAAGATTGACATGATGGTTAGTAATGAGATTTAGGATACATAGCAATTGATCGTTTATTCTATAATTTGATCGAAATACAGATTGAAAATATGTTAAAAGGTCATATTGAGTAAGATCAAAATGTAATCGCTGAAATAAGGCTTTTTCGAGGAGGTTGCTGAATATGAGCGTTAATTCAATAGGGTTTCTTAGGCCTTAAAAACATCAGTACCTTAGAAATCTTAGAATGTGCTGGAATGACTCCAGAGAAGAGAGTAAAAGTATTGATAAATAAGAGGACGTAGAGAAGTATATATTGATTCTATGAGCAAGAACTCTTTAATAAGAGATTCATTCTCATCCATAGATTTGCGTTCCCTGGAAGGGAAAACATTCTTCTCGCAAGAGTATTTTCAAGTTTCTGGAGCTTTAAACTTGTAAAACGGTTGCAGACTGTATGAGAGTTGTAAAGATGAGGAAGTTCGTTCCGGAAATACGAGGGTCACTACGAAAGTTTTGAGATACGCATTGTTGTGGCACAGTATTTGAATTCCAACGATTGCATTCGGTAATGGTATCCAGAGCGAAGAAGCGAAGCAAGTTTCAACTCGCCTCGCTTATCGGCGTGGCCGTGTCGCCTTCACTTGTTTGTTGATGTGAGCAGTATTCGGCTGTCTAGAATGGAGCTCGAAAGGGAACATTTTCGGGCAATGATCCTTTACGATTTCAGAAGTGGTTTGAACGAGACACAAGGCCTTGACCGTTTGCAGGCGATCTTGCTTTTTCCAGTGCTACAATTTTTCGGTGGTTTGGTGAATTCAGAAGAGGCTGAACATCGCTTCAAAATAAAGAGAGAGATGGACGTCCGGCAACAGGTGTGTCAGATGAAAACATTGCCGCTGTGGAACAAATGAGTCGAGAAAATCCTCGAACAACTTTCAAGGACATTGAATCTACAGTGAACATTGGATCGCCAGCAGTAAGAAAAAATCTTCATGATCATCTTCGGCTCAGGAAGGTTTCATCTCGTTGGGTGCCTCACACTTTGACTGAACAGCAGAAGCGCATGCGTGTGGAATGGTGTGAAGAAATGCTTACTAGATTTGATGGAGGCAATTCTCGACGCGTCTCTGACATTGTTACTGGTGATGAGACTTGGATCTATCAATTTGACTCTGAAAATAAACGCCAGTCCACAGTTTGGATCTTTCCAGACGAAAATCCACCCACGAAAGTGAAGCAACCGCGAAGTGTGGGGAAGAAGATGGTTGCAACTTTCTTATCCAAATCTGGCCATGTTGCAGCTGTTCCACTTGAAGAATAAAAGACTGCTACTGCTCAGTCGTACACCACTGTTTGCAGGGCCGTGTTGGGATACTAATGAGGGCGGTGGACAAGTCTACTAAAAGGGCGCCCATACAAACGGGAATATATATATATATATATATATATATAGAGAGAGAGAGAGAGAGACTTTGAAAGAAAGTATGGTTGCCATTTTATATCAAAATCACCAAACCTCGAATCGAAATCCTCTTTACTACAGAAAAACTTTTTAGTTCCTGTAATAACATTTCTGTCAAATAAAAAGAAGCTAAATGTATCAACAACTTAATATAGCACGCCTATGGACGCAGGAGGCTCATTGCCGCGTTTACAAAAGCTCTAGATTGATTTCTGTCCTTAGAAAGCTGAACCCAGTTTCTAATTATACGTATTTCAATCTCTGCGAGAACCATTTTAATATTGTCCTCCCATCTGCGCCTCGGTCTTCCTAACGGTCATTTTCCTATTTCGATTTCCAGTTACAACTTCGAAAGCATTTCTAATTTCTTCCATTCTGGCTACATAACCTGACCATTTGAGCCTCCTAGACTTGACTACCCTAACAATGTTTGGTTAACGGTATAAAATTATGCAGTTCCTCCTTATGAAGTTTCCGCCTTTCCCCATTCCCGTTCCTTTTGGAGTTCGAATATTGGTTTAAGAATCTTGTTTTCAAATACTTTCAGTTTGCGATTTTCCCTCATAGTCAGTGACCATGTTTCGCAAGCATATAGCACAACAGGCATGATTATCGTTTTATATTTTGAGCTGCAAATTCCTCAACAGAATTAGTGACAGCAAAAGATTTTTAACTGAATAATAGCACGAAATCCCTACTTTCAGTTGACATCAAATTTTTTAGTGATTATGGTTTTGGTCTGTTAAGATTGATCGTAGATATTTGAAAGTATCCACTTTGTCGAAAGAAAATATTATTTGGTATTTTAACGCATCCATAAAATGCAGTATTACGATTCCGACAAACTTCCATTTATTTATTTTTCTCTGCATTTACTTTTAAGCCTATATCCCTGCAAGCGTTAATTAGGATTTCTGCATTCCTTTCTATTATTCTATCATTACCTATTAAATTTACATCATCAGCCTACGCCATAACCTGGCAAATACAATTCAGCTCTAGGACCTGATTACTGTTTTTGAATTTTCCTTATCGTGTTCTCCAGAACAAAGCAAATAATAATGACGACAACGCATCTCCTTGTTTCAGGTCATTCTCAACGTGAAAGCTCGTGAACAAGAATTTCTTTACCCGAACCTTACTTTGGGATTCATGTAAACATATCTTAATTAATCTACCTTTTTCGGTATTGCAAATTCTGTAAGCATGTTGTACAATGTTTCCCTCCTACCAGAGTCTAAAGTCAATAATTGATTTGACAGGATGTTGTATTCTCTCATTTTTTTTCAAGTATTAGTCGAATGGTAGATATCTGGTCGATAGTTGATCGATTTTACCTACATCCGTTCTGATAATCTCCAATAATTTCATCTGCGTATGGAGTCAATCTTGCTAATACAATGTTTAAAGGATTTATTGGATGTTGACAGAAGAGAAATGCCTCGATAATTATTAAATCTGCTCTGTTGCTTATCTTCTGAACTGGAACAATGATTGATTCTCTTCACTCTTGTGGTAATTCTTCTTTGTCCCAGATAATGAGAGTGAGTTTGTGTATCTTGCTCTACAATTTTTCCCCTCCAGCTAAAATTAAGTCAGCCAAAATTTCGTCTACACCCGGAGATGTGTGTTTCATTTTTTTTAAATAGCGATTTCTATTTCTGTCTGGTGAGGTTCTGGAATATACGGTTATGCTACATGCGTTTTAGTTTCTCCACGCACATTAGTTTTTGGCTATGTGTTAAGCGAATCGTCAAAGAAATTTTCCCATCTATTTAAGATGCTATCTGTATCAGTGAGAACTATTCCTTTAGGTTTCTTTAATATATAAGCACGAAGTTGATAGCCCTTCTTAAGTTCGTTGATGCGTTTATACATGTCCCGAATGTTTTTGTTTTCACTATTATCTTCAAGTTAATTAATTTCAAAAGTCGCGTTTCTATGTTCTAAAAGTTTTAGGAATTTTCTGCCAGGTGACAATGAAATTTTATGTAGTTATTTCGTTCGGATTTTGTAGCCAACGCAGTTTCTTCCGTTTTCTCTTCTTCTACTTTAGTACATTCCTGGTTGAACCATGGTTTGTTCCTACGTATTTCTGCGTTCTCCAATACTTCTTTTGCTGAAATTTTAATATTATCTCTAATTTCAACCAAGTATCTTGAACACTAGTGCACTCCGAACCTTCTAAAACCGAGAATCGGTTCGACATTTCAATCTGGCTCCCCTCTCACCTGACTCTCCTCTATTAAAAAAAAAATAAAATAAACCGCTCCGTTTTCATATATCGAATATTTTCTTTATACAACGATATTCTCTCTCTTACTATCACAATCAACTCCTCTGAACAACCGAACATCAGTTGTGCTAGACTGTTCTTTTCTGTCTACTGAAACATGATCAGTTTGAATATGAGTTTTTCCATCTGATGAAGTCCAAGTATATTTATGAATGTCGCGATGTTAGAATTTCGTAATCTTCACGATAGGGTTTCTGATATTGCACAGTTCACGAGTCTAACGCCTTTGTCACAACCTTCCTTATGCAAACATTTATTCCCTATAATCGGTTTGAAAATACCCTCTGGTCCTACATTCGCATTGAAGCAGCCTAACAGAATTTTTATATGGTATTGCAGGAGATGATCAAATACTCGTTCTATTCTTTCATAAAAACTGTATTTTTTAAATCGCCATCCTTATTTTCTGTTGGGGCATGTGCATTTAAAACAATAATATTACACAACCGACCCTTAAGAGAAGTAAAATAAAATCTATCATTAACAAATTCAACGTATGTAATTGCTGATATTACGTATTTGTATGTGAACGGAAAGCCCTGTTTCTAGTTGGTAATTTTTAATTTGTTCCCCGTAAAAGACCGTAAAATTTCCCGACTTGACTCCTCCATTTCCTTCTCATCTAACTCCCTGATGTCCCAGTAGGTCCAACCTCTATTTCTAAACTCGTTTTTTTACAAATTTTAACGCGCCTGCCCTATAGAGGCTTATTATATTTCATGTTCCAAATCTCATGTCGATTTTACTTTGCGGAGTTCGTGCCAAGTTATCAGTTCTGTTCCGAGGATTCTGCGAACTTACCTGAACAATTTTTTTTTTTAACAGGATAACGTTGTTAGCCTCACACCAAATTCTCAAGCTGGATTATCATGCCTTGTCTGTCCGCGACTGCTTACTCAGTATATTGGCAGCTAACCTCTATATCTCAGAGGCCTTCTCCTCGATCCACAACCTGAGGACGCGCCGTCCCGTAGTGACAGGAAGACCACATTTTACGGAAATTAATAGAGCTATATTTCAGAAATACAACAGGTACTGATCATCCGAACACTGCTTTAAAACACACAGGAACAATGAATATGCTCGGATATATGGATGTATATTAAGATTGTAAAAGCTTCGATGCCGTAAAAATCATAAATTAGAGACTAATGTCAGTGTAATATTACATAAATGCATCGTACGTTTGACTATCCGAACTATTCTTGATGTATCACATTGTTTCGTTTTATAGCTATATAACTTTATAATATTTTTGTAAGTGATTATACTGTTTACCTGTTCTCTGCCAATAGCAACTGTATGAATTTATAATACAAAACTGAAATACAGAAGAATGATATAAAAAAAGTTATATTTCGCAGGGCATCTGATATCTGATCTGTATTTCGCAGGGTGCCTTGTATTCTTCACAGGTTCTGTACTATCAGTCAGTATTTGAATTTATTAAACAAAGCTGGTATACAGGATAACTAAAACTACTTATCTATAAAGTGATGTTTCGTAGGGCGCCTTATGTAAAGGGCGCACTGTACCTTTCACGGGTTCTTCGCCAACAGTAACTGTGTGTATTTATTGTACAGAACTGTGGTATACAGAAGAGTAAATAATATCGTTCATCTTTGATGTGGTCTCGGAAAGGCGCCTAATGTAAAGGGCGCACTGCACCTTTCACGGGTTCTTTACCAATAGTAACTGTATGTATTTATTGTACAGAACTGTGGTATACAGAAGAGTAAATAAAATCGTTCATCTTTGATGTGGTCTCGGAAAGGCGCCTAATGTAAAGGGCGCACTGCACCTTTCACGGGCTCTTTACCAATAAAACTGTAAGAATTTATTACTAAAAACTTGTACCTTTATTTATACTGTGATATTTCGGAGGGCGCACCGGGACACGTCCCGGTGTCCCGGTGGGCCAGCACGGGCCTGACTGTTTGCCTAACAAAAGTGTTCCAGAAGCTTCGGGAACGGCGTCCAAGAACTGGATTGCGTGGGATCCTGCTTCATCATGACAACGCGTCCGCACACACGGCCAACATCACAATTCAGTTTTTAGAATCTACGGAGGTCAAACTTATGACTCATCCGCCGTATAGCTTTGACTGGCTCTGTGTGATTTTTTTCTGTTCCCCAGGATCGCATGCGTGGGAAGAGATTTTGTAGCCCTGAAGAAGCTGTAGTGGCTTAGGAGAATGAACTTTCAACACTTGTAGAAAAAGACTGGCAACACTGCTTCCAAAAGTGGTTTTCTTGGATGCAAAAGCGTGTACAGTGTAATGGTGAATACTTTGAGAAAATGTAAGTGTTAAATTGATTTTAAGTATGCAAGTTATTTCACATCTCAAAACTTTCGTAGTGACTCTCATATGATGATAATTTATTGTAGCTGGCTACCAGCACAAACATAATAGGAACTATTGGCATAATCAGATTATAGAAGTTGGAAGTGTCCTGGCCAACTTGACGCATATTTTCTTTATGTTTTATGTATGTGGAAAACATATCTAGTAATTGCAACTAACAGTTAACAGTCACGATTTCAAATATTCCCCCGGGAGCGGATTTGAATAACTGGGTTAGAAATCAGTACTGCAAAAATATTAGCATCTAGATTGAAGTGAATCGAAGAAATGTTCCGTATCACCCTTCAATTTAACAATGGTTATTAACCAGTCGCAGCGTGGAACAGTGAATTTATATAACACAATAATGTTCAGTTTGTAAATAGCGATGCTGAATGCGATAACAAATATTTGGTTTCTGAAGGTTTTATATATTTTGTACATAGATAAATACAAATCAAATGGATTTTTTAGGTGTAATCCCAGTTGCAGTGTAATATTCACATAGGGTTCGAAAGTAATCATATGTTATCAACAGTTAAAGTTTTGTGCTCGTCTGATTTGTTAGTATTTCAAGCCACTGAGTGCCATAAATAAAAGCTGACGAACAGAATTCTCTTTTTCTTTGAACGATAATAATTGTTAGTATAGAACAGTGTGGACAATGCCTCAAAACTCTCTTACGGACACGCACACATACATTATATATATACAGGGTGATTCAATAAGAACGTACCTGGCCTATATCACAGCTAATACTGTACGTAGAGCCTTCAAACAAAAAATTGCATTACCAAATCGTATGTGTAGAATGCGATAAAAATAGTAGCGAGACCAGTGGCGTCCCGTGAATACCTCCAACGGGGGGCAACTTCAAACTTTGAAATGGAAAGTGGTATAACTGTTGGAATCGTTCGAAAGGACATTAAATGTCACACAACTTCTAGAAGACAAACTTAGGCGTTGTTGCAGACTTGTATCTGATTACCCGTAGCAGGCCTTTATCTCAGCTAATAATGCACATCGAGTCATCAAACAAACAATTGAACTACCAAATCGTATGTGTAGAATGCAATAACAATAGTAGCGACACCAGTGGCGTATCGTAAATATCTCCAACGGGGGTCATCTGCAAAATTTGACATGGAAACAGGGGTTGGCTGTGCTTCCGTTGAAACAAGCGCACAATAGGAGAAGCGTCGAGAGGAAACACGTTGACATATTTCTTTCTCTGTGGCAGCATTACGAGTTCAAAGTCAGATGATGCGAGGGTTTCTGCATGCGGAAACAAAGGGAAGAGTAAATACTTGTCTGAAAGGAATGGGACGTAAAATTGTACATACGCGGAATCACACCATGTAAGAGGCGACAACAATGGCGTCAGCAAGAGACCACGACGAAGGAAGGGTACATACTGTAACAAAAAGCAGAGGTACATTTGCTGCTGTTGAATGAATCTCTAAATAGGGAACCAATGACATACGCAATATTTGAAGAGAGTGGTTTCCGTATGGCTGCGACAGAAGCGCAGTGGATGGGAAGAACTATGATGAGGGACAAGTACGATGCTATAACAAAACGGAAGAAGAAACTATTGGTTGCAACAAAGATAGACGAACAGAATATGCTTTTGCCAAGGCATGGAACAAAACATGGGGAGAGAAAGCTGAGGCGTTGCAATCAAGCCATTGGAGAAAGATGATTAAAGAGCTAAAGAATCAGCTTACCTTCTGCGGAGTGTAGTCGACGCCCCCTGGCTTTCATAAATGTTCAAAGTGTTGACCCCGAACAGCAATACAACGATTTATTCGCTGTACGTAATTGTGAGCAACAGCTTGCAACTTTGCCACTTTGGTGGTCCGGAATGCTGTTGTAATGCGGTCTTGGACGTTGCGAATTGTAGTTGGTCGGTTCACATACATAAGATCCTTAATTCGACCCCAGAAAAATAGTCCATACAAGTAAGGTCAGGTGACCGTGGAGGAAACTGTGGATTGGAACCTATCCAGCGTTGCGGAAATAGAACATTTAGCTCTTCCGTACACATTGCAGCGTTATGGGCTGGACAGCCATCTAATTGAAACCACAGCGTTAGACGTATATGGAGCGATACTTTTTCCCATAGCGGCTGTAGATGGTGTTGCAAGAAATCACAAGACATTACACGTGTTAAATGACCAGCAAAAACACATGGTCCAATGACCTGAGTCCCTACAATGCCACCACACATTAATTGGCCATCGGTGTTGCCGAATGACTTCTCTCATCCAGTGAGAGTTCTCCGCTGCCCAGTAATGTGCATTGTGGAGATTCACGTTGCCATCACTGCAGAATGTCGCTTCATCAGTCCATAAAATCAAATGAATGAAATTCGGGTGTTCTCTCACGCGAGATCATTATTTAGTTGTTTCTTGCATCAGGAAATGCACTGCTAATACCTTGTCAATTCTTTCTTATGGATGAAGTTGCATTCCTGGGTGCAGATTCATTTTAGTAGAGCCCAGCAGTTATGAGTGCACATCTCATAAAACGACAGTGCAAAAAATACTAGTAACCTGTGCTATCCGACTGCTGAAAACAACAAACGCCATATAATCCATGTAAGGATAGAGCAAAACTTGTGAATACCCACATTATTGAGGGAGTGTGTCCGTATTGAGCAGCCCCATCCATTATAATAGTGGAGGATAATTTAATAATATGAGGACACACTGTATTTCTCATAATTTTAGACGACTAGTGTCAGAAAGGATAAATGTTACGGACCATGACTCACTCCATTGATATTAATCGTACCTTAATTATAGTGCTTTTGTGGTTAAAAGCATACATGTTGGATTAAGTCTTGGAACAATATTAGGTATGTCAGAGATATGATTGCAATATATCAAGGGCTCGGGGCAACAAGTGGACAAGCCACACTTTTGTGAAAATCCTTTTATTTGTTTAAATGGTGTATTGTAAGTACATCTACATTTTTAAAAATATATTTCGTCAGATTCCGACACGATGGCAGCACTATCGTGACAGTCACGTTGTTGCCCAAAAGGTTTTTATTTCTTTTTTGATAAAAACAATGACATGCCACAGAGAAAGATGGCATCCTGCAGCTGAGATAATGCTGCGAGCATAAGAAAATTGTTCAATTATGATGATTTGGAGAGCAAAAGTAGTGGAGCTTTAAGCGTGTTTGATGACATAACAGATCAAACTCAGATTACGAACAGTCAGCAGACAATGCATCAGCATCGAGCAAGCTAATTAAATCATATTATAAATTGTGGCATGTCATAGTATTATATCGAAACTTTTTGAGTTTTATTTTGCTTGTGGCTTATATTACAATGTTGCTATGATAGCTACAGAGATCGACGACTTGTTCATTTTCTTTTAAGTTTACTGGGCTAGTGAATCATTTGGTTAAGAAAAGGGGAATGTCTGGAGTAAAGAAAAGATTTCTTCTACTCATAACTCCTTGTACTTCTAAATACTCGCATTAAACAGTTAAAAAATGCAAATCACATGGCAAAGTTTTTCCTTACTCTAGGCACTCCTCTTTAATCAGGAAGTAGTACTAGTGTTCTGAGTCCTAATCACTCAAGATGACGTTCGCTGCTGTATGATATGAATGAAACATTATTTAAAGCCTTGAATACTGCCCCCACTTTGCCATTTATTTGGAATCAGAATTGTCACAGGTCGGAACATGTTTATCGTGTCACTATGATTCTTGTTGAGTGATTCTTGTAAATGCAACAGAGTAAATTTCTTTTTTTCGCATCAGAAGTAGGGGAAAGAAGCCAGAACATAAAATGTGTATATGCCTATTAGTATATTATACAAACATAAGGATTATGTACTTAGCAGCCTTGATCCAAAAATAAGAGTTCCATATTCGACAAAATGAACGAGAAAAATAAAATGACTCTAGCTTCCCAACTATAGTTACTAAAAAAACTAAAAAACATATTTCTTCACGAAAATTTACAGCCGAATATACATTTAAAATAAGTGGTGAGGAAATCAAAATTAGCAAAAGTGAGTTTTTCAGTGTTCATGGATTGCATAATTCAAAAGGAAGAATAAATTATATTGTCTCTCAAGTTACAAGTGGAGTTACAACACCCAAAGCGGATAGCAGAGGCAAGCATAAGAACAGGCCAAACAGAATAGACGAAAATCGACTTCAGTCTGTTAGGGATTACATAAACAGCATACCAAAGTACCAGAGCTATTACAGCAGATCGGATAATCAGGAAAAATTATTTTTTGACTGTGATTTATCAATTTCCCTGTTGTACGAAAATTTTTACTTATCATGGTGCGCGGAAAAGGGCATTCAGAATCCAGTCAGTCAAGATGCATATCGTAGAATTTTTTGCACCGAATATAATATTAGTTTTAAATTGCCTGAGTCAGATACTTGCAAAGTATGTGATATGTCGAAGGTCACAATTGCTGCTTTAAGATCAGAAGGCAAAGAAGATGAAGTATAAACTATCGAAAATGATCTGAGGGTGCACCAGAGGCGAGCTGAAGCCGAGCAAAGATAATAAGAAACTCGTGATCAGCATGGACTTGCAACAGGCCTTACCAGTCCCAAAACTCACTACCAGTGTTGCATTTTACTGTCGGAAACTGTGACTATTCAATTTCAATATACATGATTGTACGAACGAGAAAGGTTACATGTTCGTGTGGAGCGAAGAAACTGGTCGCAGAGGCTGTAATGAAATGTGCAGTGCTCTCATAAAATTTATAGCCACGAAGCCCGAAGTGGAGGAGCTTGTTGTTTTCAGTGATAATTGTCCAGGCCAGAATAAGAACTGGACTATGATGGCTCTTTGGTTCCATCTTATTAGGGAGAGACATTTCAAGCAAATAACTCATTACTTTCTAATATCAGGACACACCATTCTACCATCTGATAGAGACTTTGCTGTTATTGAGAACTTTCAGCGGAAACACCAGCAAATTTATAAATGATGTCCTAGTATGTGGATGGACATCATTTCCAAAGCTAATAAAAATAATCCTTTTCACGTAACACGAATTACTCAACAGGACATATTAAATGTTGAAGCATTATTACAAAATGTGGCGAAGACAAAGAAAACGAAGTGTGGACGCCCAGTTGATTTCTCAGCAGCAGTTACATTCAAATTTAATGCTGATTATTCTTGCAGCTTTTTCATCAAGCATGCAGTTAACGAAGAGTACAAAGAGGTGCAATTCCTCAGAGTTGGTCGACCACTTTCAATTTCACTGGATAAACTAAAACCAAAATACAATGCTCCACTAAGGATAAATAAGAAAAAAGTTGAAGATGTAACAAGTCTCTTACTATTCATTCCTCCCATCTACAGCAACTACTTCCAAACGCTTATGCCAAATGATGATGATGATGAGAACAATGTGCAACTTATTTAGTATCTATAGGGCAGGCAAAACTGAATTTGTCTCTAATATTATACAAACATGATAAAAGTAAATTTAACTATAAGTGTAACAAGAAAAAAAGCATTGTGTAATAGTTTGTTTTGAATGTACAGTTACTTCAATGTTTGGGTTTAGTGTTATAAAACTGCCCAAATAAATATTTTTCGTCCGAAAAAAAATGGTTTTGAAAATGTATTTCATGAAGCATGTCATAGTGTTGCCCCAAAACTTGTGTTATCCCTAAACAAGAAAGTGACAAGCCACAAATGTTAACATTTTCTGCCCCAAAATAGCGATTTTTACAAAAATTTATTGGTAAATCAGACTTTAACTTGCAGTAACGTATTCATGATATATTGATGCGTGAAGTAACAAATAGTGGTACATATAGAATCAATAACAAGAATTATGGAATTTTTTAAAACTTAAAAATCACTGTACTGTAAAATTTGTATATTGTGGCTTGTCCACTTGTTGTCCCAAGCCCTTGATATGTTGATTACTGCACGTTCATCTTTACAACGAACATTAAATATTTCTTTTTAAAATTTTAAAATCTAGGACCACTAAGATGAGACAGTTTATTTCTTTATTTATTTAGGTTCCCACGTTATTTTATAAGCGTTCCGAGTACAACTTATAATGAAAAAATGAAGTTGATATTATCTTAGTTGTGATGCAAATACGTTATAGACAAAGTAATATTAAAGATGTCTCTTAATTTGACTTGAAATTCTGTGATACCTTTCGAGAGATTTCATTCCTTTAGAGTAAATGTGTTCTACGAGAAAAGAAGAAACAAATAAAAGGATATGAAACAGTGTGCACTTGTATGTAAACAATTTGAGACTAGTGATAATATTTTAAATTTTTCTTCATCTTCGCGTTTACACAATTGTGTATTGCAAAAGTAACAGATAAAAAACTATAAACATTAATTCAAGTAAAAATACAATCAAAAAAATCTAGCTGTTGCACTCACCTGTTAAAATAATGCGCAACTAAATGATATTATGAGGGAAATATAGAATGATTTGCGACGTTATAGAATATAATAACAGTAATTCGACTCCTATAATAACGACATTCCATACAACTCCACGATTATTTAAGTCGCCAAATTATTTCTGCTGGTCAAATAAAATATTACCTTTGGGATAATGTGCGTGTCTATTTGTAGCTCGACGGTGATAATTTGAACATCACCTATACGACGCGAACAACATAGGCACATTTTCAATTACTGTGTTATTATAACTATATGAGTATCCCCATCTATTTTTTTTTCTGCTGAAAGATTTCTTATGGAATTTATTTATTTATCTATTTATTTATTTATTTATTTATTTATTATTTTTTGTTTGTAATTTTTGTACCTTTCCGTTCGTAATGCTAATTCTTAGATGTGTCTAAAGTATTTTGTGATAGGCTTCAAGTTTTTCAAAATTCCAAGGTAAAGACTGTAACCAATCTCATTGCACCTCTCAGTAACGAAATGGCTTTCCGTTGTCTATATAATGAAGCTGCACGAAGACGATGTGAGTGAGAAACATTCTGGTGTCATGGAATCTTTTACCCACAAGAAACTAGTTCCTTCAATTTTGTGTGTACCTTTTCAAAAAAATGTTTCAACAATTACTTGAGGGTTGTTTAACCTTTTTGTGTTTTGTATTACGTTAGAAGTTTCATTAGAGTAAATTGCATAAGCAGGTAAAATATTATGAGTTCTAAATAAGGCACACCTTTTTCAGTAAAACTCAATATTTTCAGTAACTTGTTACCTTCTTGCTCTATGTTAGGTTAGTGTGCTTGACTTTACTGTAGTAAGTATGAAATACCAATTGATTTACAAATTGTAAGTTATCACAAGAAATTCAGATTCAATAACAAATTGTGAAACTCTGTTAACGTACACCTAAAAAAAACCGAAGGTGAAATTAACATGTAAATCAATAAACTTCATTGAATTGAATGAACTTATACATGTGAATATAACTCCTAGTATCTAGTATTCGAGAAAATCAAGAATCTGATCGAGAACCACGTAACCTTTTAAGATGAAACTGAAAATGAAATGTACCATCATCAACTAATCGATTATGGCGCTAATAAATCAACAGTAAGCGGTACGGTTAATAAGAAATAGACCTAAATTATAATTACTTTTAAATCTTAATTTCCGTTTAACCAAAATATTGTCTGAGTGGGGGCCATATGGCAATTGATAGACTGCATCGATCCGAACAATATGGTAGTTTGACAATATACATTTTTGTATTTGATTCTCGAGGAAATCAAAGCAAACAAGTTCTTATAACGTTGAAATGTATTGTTCATTTGGAGCAGTTTTCTTTCTGGTGAAACAGATAAGTTTTATTTTTTTATTTTGAGCGTTCAGAGCGTGACAGAACCAACTCCAATCCTCAAAGGTGTGAGAAAACCACACACAAGATTTGTAAGGTACGTTTCAGTGGATGGAACAATTAGCACTATTTTCAACACTATTGGGAGTTATGCATATTATGTGGACAATAATATTTTATGGTCTGAAAGTGGCTTCTGAATTAAGTCTTAAAGATTATGTTCAAACTGTTTAAACGTGGACTTGCGTGTCTTGTGCACTACTATTTATTAATATAGTAGTAAGTAGATTATATCTAAGAAAATATCGATCTTAACTAGCAGATTGTTCGCTTGTTTACAGAAGTTTAGCGTCTCTTTTCACCACACAGACCAAACAAGACGCCAAGCTACAATTTAAGGTCGAATCCAAATCATCATATTACGTTCACATTTCATTGTGCTAGTTTATAGAGTAAGGAGAGAACAACTAGGAGATTGTATCCTTTGGTTTTGGCCTCCTACTGTAAGAGTTAGACACACAATGAGCACTTACGCATACACTACTTATAACAATTTGCGAATTATAAATATCTTTAATATGTCTATTTTCAGCCATATTAGGTAAATGGAAAGGGAATTGTGAACGGGAATATCCTTCGCTGGTGCCAGGTCAGGTCTCAACGGTGGCTGGGGTGGCGTTGCAACACTCATTTTTCTCGGAAATTAGAGACAATGAGCGCGGTGTGGGTTGACCAGTTGTAATGGTTCAACATAAAATACTGGTGAATTTCGTTTCGGACCCGTAGATTCCCGACCTTCTCGAAACCACTTGTGCCACATGAAAGTTTAGAGTTTTTAATTGCCCCTTCACCGTAGGCTTTAAAAAGAATTTCGAGCGTCTCCTCTCCGTTTGCACCCAGTTGCACCCAAAATGATATTGCATAACCCTGCTCCAAAAACTTGTCCATTTTTTGCTCGACTAGGGTGAAGTAGATACTTTTGCACGGAGCGTGACCCTGCCTCAAGAACAGCTCGCAGGCGACTTATACCGGTCTCGTTTCCAAGCTTACATCCCCCACCAACTTCTCCGTCCAGTCAGCCAGCGTTGCCAACTACAAAACATCATTCCAAGAACTTCTCGGTCAAACCCTGCATACTTTCTGTCTTACCTTGGTGTAAGGAATCATTTCATAAGTTGACGATGTTATTTAGGAACACTTCTATATGTAACTATAACTGGAAGTGATCTTGTTTGAGATAACAGAACCAAACTTTATGCCAGAAGTAGGGTATCTAATTGATAATTCTTCAACTGAAACGCTTAAGGAGAAGTTAAGAGATTGTTAAAATTTTCAATAAGGCATAAACAAGTTCGGTCTTCAACCGTATATCTTCTAAGTCTTGATTAACAACAGTCAGGAATATTTCCTATCATACCAGTTACATGTCTGCACTATATACGTACATAATTTCTCATAGAGTACATATACTCGTCCAAAAGACGACAAAACGTCCGGAGTTGCGCACACAATATTGATTTCATAATTTTTTTATGTGAGGGTGGAAATAGTACTGCGAAAATACTTAGAACCTACATTGAATACCACAGGATAACTTCTAATGTTCATAAGTCCATGGTGGCATCAGTCGTAGAAACAGGGCAAAAGTCATAAATTATAGATGTTCTGCATTTTAGGACTTGCCCATATTAGGGCAATTACATGTTGGATTTACAAATTTTAGTTTTAAAAAATTTGTTACTAGCATGCAGAACTGAGGCTATACAGTAATTGCAACAATCTTGTTATGTAGTTAATTTCCAAAGGTAACAACTATAATACAACTTTTAGAAATACTAAACCTACTATTAGTCAAATTCCACTCCATCTACTTATAGCAAATAGTTTCTTCAGGACTTTTCAATCATTTCATTACTTGTTGTTGAAATTTGCCAAAAACAAACAGGTTAATTGATTCAACCCTATGCTTTTTTTAAACCTTCTCAAGATACGCTATATATAAACAGGGTGGCCCATTTTAATCTTTCCACGGAAATATCTCAAAAACGGTTAAAATAAATGAACCAAACAAAATCTCAAACAGGATACTGGAATACAAACCCCTAATATGAAAACGGTTGGATATAAATAAACAGAATAAAACTCGTATAGGATATCATAGAGGGGATTTATCATTCTACGACGCGAGAATAATGCAGGTATCACCCGCTTCATATTTCCATTTAAAATTTTCACGTTGGGCCCTGATCCCCCATGAACGACGGCCCTGGGAGGACACCTCATGGCATCCCTTATTTCAGTTTTTGTTCGGTTCATTTATGTTCAACCGTTTTCATATTAGTGGTTACCGGATACTTTATCTGGTAAAGTCACCATGTCTTGGTAACCACACTGAGAAAAATCCATTATCCGGACAGCGGTATATTGTACAAATACAAGGATTCGTTATGTTTACTAAGGAAATCTGTACGGAGCGTACTTTATCCATATGCTACACAGGTATTGCCTTTTACCCGCTTAGATGTTACATTATGCTGCTGCAGGATATCTGACATCTAACAATCTTCTGTATATTACATACGTATACGTATGTTTCATACGTCAGCTATATATGCATATTATATACGTCCATCTGTGTGTGAGATCCTGACCGCCTATAGACACTCTTTCTTCCGCCATGGCTGACGTCATTGAACTACCGTCTTTTGCTTGCGAAACGAGGTTGTTTACAAACGGAAAAGAAGAGAGGAAGGAAACAAAAGCCTGGGTAAGTACAATAGTTAACTATTATTTTAGTTAAATATTCCTTTAATTATATATTCTTTTAGTGTAACTTGCTTTAATATAGTACTAACTAAGTAATGTAGTTTATGACAATTCTTACTATTGTAACTCGTTAATGATTGAGGAGAATGGAATGGGTGAATCTGAATTTTGAGAAATCTTTGAATATTAATGTTTTGAAACATTTTACGTTTCAAGGTAGCAAAATGAGTGTTATGTGTTTATTCATTCCGTTTTATATGTGACGATTTATTACTTGGTGCAGATTTACTACAGGACTGCTTAACATAATTGCTAATAAACCGTTTTCAGCGCGAAAATTTCCTTGTGTAGTGAAGATTTAGGATTTAGATTTCTGGGCTTTCGGCATCAATGGCCTTGTTACCCCATCACATATGAGGGATGACTTTCCTCGGCGAGTACACTATCCGGGGAAAGGAAGGGAAGAAAGGATTGGGGAAGGAAGAAAACGGCCTGGGACCTATATGTTAGGTACCACTCCGGCATTTGCCTGCTGTGAATGAGGAAAACCCAAGGAAACCTCATTCAGGATGGCTGGACTTAAAATCTTTTGATACTTTTTCGACCGAGTTCTCCCCCGGAATCGAACCGGGAACCGTTCGCACCGAAGGCGAGAGCGCTAGCGACTACCCTACGCGGGGCCACTTGTGTAGTCTAGAAAACTCATTTTTACTAGGATATTTGCAAGTTTTTTTTTTTTTTTTTTTTTGCTTTTAGTTTAACGCCCCATGATTGTACATCAATGTAAGAGAGAAGGTGACAACGAGATACATGATAATGGTGGAATCAAGAAAATGTAAGGAAACTGGAAAGTCTTAAGAATAACCACACCTACAGTGTTCACCAAAAGTCTTTTTGTCGGGAGCAGGAATCGAACCAGGGACCTAACGCGTCAGAGGTAAGCGCTGTACTACAAAGTTTTTTTTGTTTAAAGAACTTGTTTACATTGAAATATATATATTTTACGAAGATATTGACATATTTTACAGCCTCACTGAAATTTAAAAAAAAAGTAGTCAGGGAGAGTTTACTTGTCAGATTTTTATTTTTTAATTTAATTTATTTTTATTTTTATTTATTTTTGCTTTGTTATGTTCCCTAGTTAATTAATGTTTGGGTTACTGAAAATTAAAACCTTTTTAGTATTATTGTTATGTCATCACTTTGGAACCAAAAAAGTTAGATTTTTTTTCTTGTGTTTTCATATAGGAAATTGGTAAGTTTGTGCCTTAGCATTGGTTTGGTTTCTAGAACGTAATTGAAGGTCATGTTGAGTTGAGTCTTGGCGGGTTTGAGTTCGTGAAGTGTCAGGCACTGCTTGTGCCCCTGTCTTTTGTCTGTGATGTTTCCTGGCTTTGGGGTGTGAGGTATTTATGTTGAGGAGTACCAACGCAGGCCGCGTGATATACAGGTAGCTACAACACAGCTTCAACAGCTACGAGTGCCAGGTGTTTGAATTTCATCTTTCGTTACGGCGTGACTAATGCAGTATAGTACTAGGTTCAAATTCTATGGGTGGTAAAAATGGTATATTACTTTCGTGGTGTGGTAAGAAATACAACGTAATTGTTATTAGTTTATTAGTGTTTCTTCATAGTATAGTTTCACTATTTCTAGAAGGAATTAAGTATTAACGAAGTAATGAATAAGCAAAAGCACACTTTGATTGGCGTTAACTATTTCTCATACTCCATTGAGAATGTTTTGATCCTCAGTTGCGCAAACATCCAGTGTGCGTTTTTTTGTTTGCTTACACTGCCTTACAGATGAGCTCCCTCGTGGCTAAGTGGTTAGTGAACACACCTTTGGCGTGGGACACCCGGGTTCGATTCCCGGCCGGGGGCCGCGGTGGCTCAGTGGTAGAAGGTTCACCTCTGGTGCTTGGGGTCCCGGGTTCGATCCCAGCCCCGCCAAATAAACCTTGTGGTGGACAAACACCGTGTGCGTGGGTTTTCTCGGGGTTCTCCCGTTTCCTCCCACTTTCTTCATTCCACTATTTAATTCATTACTCATCACCGTCTCCATTAGCCTAACCGGCATAACCGTGGGACATAAAACTTAATGATTTCATTTTTTCGATTCCCGGCCGGAGCTTATGTGGTTCGGATTCCACGTTAATCTGTAGGTCCACGTCTCATACAGCCTTGCTGCTGAAAGGAACGTTAAAATCAACCCAGCACTGTTTTACAGATGCAATTGTTCGATTCCGACTGCGAATGAAGCTTTTTACGGGCAGGGGGCGACTTTTATATATACAATCCAAGGACTTTAGTTATTAGTCAGTGATGCAATATATAGACCTATATATATTACAAAATTGAAAGTGACTATGTTTGTGACTCTTAATCTCTTAAGAGCTGCGGTGGCTCAGTGGTAGAGCGTTCACCTCCGGTACTTGGGGTCCCGGGTTCGATCCCAGCCCCCGTCAAATGAACTTTGTGATGGACAAACACCGTGTGCGTGGGTTTCCTCGGGGTTCTCCCGTTTCCTTCCACTTTCTTCATTCCACCATTTCATTCATTGCTCATCATCAGCGTCTCCTTTAGCCTAACCGGCATAAGTGTGGGACGTAAAACTCAAAGGTTTCATTTCATTTTTTCTTAATCTCTTTGGAATCTTGTACTTAGGTTCACAGCGGAAGCGACGAAATAACTCGACTCATCCATTGTAGCTCTCTTCGCAACCAATTTCCAAAATGTTGGCAATAAGTTTGCGAAACGAGAGATGACGACTCCAATTTTAGGTGAAAAGTCGCTATAAAAAATAATCGAGAAATTCATTGTCTATAAGTATTGTTTTAAAGTTCTAGATGTAAACTAAACAATATGTTCTACTCACTGGCGCAAATCCGGGGGGGGGATGACGGACACATGTCCCTTCCAATCTTGGAACTGAGGGGGACTTCTCCCCAATAATCCAATTTGAAATGTGTTTTTTGGGAGAAATTTGATTATTTTTGTCCGATTGCTACAAAGGAACGTGAGATAAAATAGATGTCCCCCAGAATAAGCCTCAAATCTGCAGCCTCCCAACGCTGAAGACAACTCTGATCCTCCACAACATTGTTTTCCAACTTCATGAGTATTTTGGACATCGCCAAAAAAAGTATGGTAACGGTCTTAACCCTCCCCCCTCCCTCCAATGTTGAAGACAGATTTGCGCCGCTGGTTCTACTCACATCTTTGTAAATAGGGCGCAACCAATCCTTTAATTCAGGGATCATTTCAGGTTGTTTCGGGTACTTTTGTTCATATTGTGGTCAAAATAGTTCCGAAATAATTAACACTACAGTACTTACGTTAAGCAATTTTTTTGTAAAAGAAAAAGTGCAGAATAATTAAAAGACCCCAAAGGACAAATATAACAAACATCTTCTTCGCCTTTATTCACGCATCTATAGCTAATCTTGTTGCTATCGGTAATGATGTATTATGTGTGTTTCTCAACGGAAACTCTGCGAACTAAAGGACATCAAGTTTGTAGTTGTTCTTCGTTAGAGGGCAAGGGTAACATAACAATGCAGGATTGCGGGGCAGTGAATATGCTGTATTTCCAAACTCTTCATCAGTTGCGCTGATTAAAACAAACAAACAAAAAAAAAGAACGTAAAAACTGTTTTGAACTAATAATGCTTCTCTACAGATGAACATTTTGTTTGGAGCAAAAGTCGCTAAATGTGTAAGTAGGTAAATCGTCATTTAAAAATCACCCAAAAAAGTCTCCAATCGGAAAAAATATTTTTTGTCGCTATCGTAGGGCGACCATACGTCCCGTTTTGACCGGGACAGTCCCGTTTTAGGGGCGTGTCACGGCCGTCCCGTTAGTAGATGGAAAAAAGTAGTATTCGTCCCGTTTTATGTAAATGAAAGAAGTAAATAACAAACCCAGTATCTTTACTCCTTTTAAAAGTATTAATAATTAATAATAACATAGAGGCAAAAATTGAACTGAAATTCCCTATATTAAACATACTCTATAGTTCGCAGTACTGCTCGAAAGGCAGCAGAGGTTTTAGCAGTTGGTTGTGTGTTGAACAAATTCCAACGTGTCTTTCCTTTTTCATAAGTACCCGCTCTGTAACAAAGAGAGAGAGGAGGAAATCTGATATCAAGGCACTGATAAGAACAAAGGTAGATCTAAAAGTCTAGGGTTGCAAGAACCTGTCCCGTTTTTAACTGAAAATTTTATGGTCAACCTACGCTATCGTTGAGGTAGAATTCCCCTTATTTAGCGACTTTACCCAAAATTGGCAACATTGACCCCCACCGAACAACACCCCGTTATCTTTAGCCTAGCCAGCATAATAGTGGGACGTAAAACTTAAAGATTTCATTTCGAACAACACTCTCAGAAACCTATTGTTATACCATTCCCAAAACACCCTTTTGTACAGTTCTCCCTATTCGAAAAAAAATTGTAAATAGCAGTGTTCATACATAAATATGGAACTCAATTTCCCTGAATTTTCCAGGTTTTCCAGGTATTAATTTTGCAATTTCCAAGTCTAGTGGAAGAAACTAGTAGTACGAGAACACATAAATTTTAAGAATACTATATTTATATATTTGAGAATGGCCACCCTTCTCCCCAATGAACGATTGCAATTAAATATTGAGTCACAAGAAAATAAATAATTAAAATAAATAAAATTTAAGTTGAAAAATATTAAGTTGAGAAACCTACTAAGGGAATTATATAATACTTTTGTTCCATACTTGAATACATTCAAAATATACAAAAATATTGGCTTGGGGAAGAAAAAAGGGCCCGCGAGATTTTAACTGATTCTTATAGTACTCGACAACAGAAATAAATTACTGAAAGAATTTTCAAAATCGGCGCAGGTAAACATGCAGAAAATCGCATTTTCATGTACCGGTTCAAAATGGGGAAGAAAAGACGACCGCAAGATTTTAATTGATTCTTGTAGTACTCGTTGAGGGAAATCGACTAGTGAAGGAATTTTCAAAATCGGCGCAGGCAAGCATGAAAAAAATCGCATTTTCATGTACCGGTTCAAAATGGGGAAGAATAAAGGGCCCGCGAGATTTTAACTGATTCTTGTAGTAGTCGTCGAGAGAAATCGATTAGTGAAGGAATTTTCAAAATCGGCGCAGGCAAACATAGAGAAAATCTCATTTTCATGTTCCGGTTCAAAATGGGGAAGGAAAAAGGGCCGCAAGATTTTAACTGATTCTTGTAATACTCGACGAGAGAAATCGACTAGTGAAGGAATTGTCAAAATCAGCGCAGGCAAGCATGAAGAAAATCGCATTTTCATGTACCAGTTCAAAATAGGGAAGAAAAAAGGGCCCGCGAGATTTTAACTGATTCTTGTAGTACTCGACGAGAGAAATCGACTAGTGAAGAATTGTCAAAATCGGCGCAGGCAAGCATGAAGAAAATCGCATTTTCATGTATCAGTTCAAAATGGGGAAGAAAAAAGGGCCCGCGAGATTTTAAGTGATTCTTGTAGTACTCGACGAGAGAAATCGATTAGTGAAGGAATTTTCAAAATCGGCGCTGGCAAACATGGAGAAAATTGCATTTTCATGTACCGGTTCAAAATGGGGAAGGAAAAAGGTTCCGCGAGTTTGAACCGCTACGATGTATGTTCACGAATGTCCCCGTCTTCTCAAATTTAGTTAATTATTGTGACACTGAAACATGTGACACAGAGTCACATTGTGGATGACTCTGCAATCGGCAACCACTGCACATATACTCCTCCCGCCCCACAGTTTGATTATTTGGAACCATTCCTCACGTGCTAACGGCATGGTTCAACATCTGCAAGAAAGAGGTAAATGTAACGTTCAATTGGCAATAGCTTTTCACCAAATTAAGCTGCATGAAATCTGATTGCATATTTGACATACTGAGAAAATTCTAGTCCGTGGCCATATGTATCACATATCCCATCAGTTCATAAAAATTTTGAACACAAAATTACGGTCGTCCGTGTGACGTACTCCCAAAAGGCCTAATGTGTATCACCCACCTCACATTCAATGAAACCACATCCGTGTAGAATTTAGAAAGGAACTTCTTATGATGTATACAGGATGTCTCAAACGTTCCCTGACATAGGATAACTCTGTTATTATCAGAGTTACAACAAAATGTAAGAGGAAAAACATCTCGAAATATGACGTTTTCAATCTAAAGTGAACACTTTTTAAAAAAATCGGACGAGATGTTTGTGCTGTATACTCTTTATGCACCCAATTTTAAATGAAAATGCAACGTTGTCATTTACCTGGACCCACATCTTAAGTGAATGAAGTTACTGTTTGAAACGGGGGCTGGCCATCGACATGTTAGCGTAAAAAACAGTAACTTCACTCACTTACGTTGTGGGTCCAGGTAAATGGCAATGTTGCATTTTCATTTCACATTGGACGCATAGCGAGTGTACAGCGCAAACGGGTCATCCGATTTTAAAAATTCCTTCACTTTAGAATGAAAACATTATATTTGGAGACGCTTTCCAAAGTAGTATAATTTAGTTTGTTTAAATTTACAATTTAATACAAGTAGATTCGGATTTATATGCGTAGGATTTTGTATGCATCTAACTAATGAATTCTTTATTTTCATGCTTAACTTAGTGACTTGGCTTTGGACTGCAACTGCTTATTGTAACCGATTATTGCTTGAGAAGAAACAAGATATCCGAATCTTCATTTGGAGAAATCAAACGTCTATTGGAAAGCTGGGGATTACAATCATTAATTTCTACATTTCAAGGTGCGTAAATTATATATTCTGTGTTTATTGTTAAATTACTATTACTATTATTGGGTTTAGAATCAATCAAGCACTTCATGATATTTTATGGGGATCAAGATGGGTGCCGGATAGATAAGTATTTGAGCGTCAGGCTCTTATTTCTTTTCAATTTATTATTTAATCAATGATTATTTTTCTCCATCATTATTCCACCAAATCGTATTCCAAGATCATATATCCATTTTTGATCGATATATCCATATTTTTGATCTCTTTCATATTTCTATATTTTCGATTTTTGATATTGTTTATATTTCGATATTGCTGTATTTTTCGATATTTCGAACAAGTTTCGATAGTTTGTCAATATCGATTATCTATATCTAAATTCGGATATCCCAAAGCCCTATCGAACCCCCTCCGAAATGAAGTTTTTGGCTATGGACCTGATTAGGGATGCGCACGAGACAAGACGAGACAGAATTTTTGTTACGAAATTCAAGACGAGATAGAGCTCTTCCAATAGAAACGGATCCAGTTTTCGAGACGAGACATAACTTTCGCGGCAACTTTTCGAGAGGAGACAATCTCAAATCTTTTCTCTTGCGCATCCCTACACTTGATCATGAGGTATCAAAAAAAAAAGTTAATGAGAAATACCGGTAACATGTAAATACAATATAGGTAGCTAAAACATTTTTGTTTTCATTCTTCAGTAATGCATTGTTATTAATCTCAGGGGGGCGCGGTGGCTCAGTGGTAGAGTGTTCACCTCCGGTGCTTGGGGTCCCTGGTTCGATCCCAACTCACGCCGTGTGGACTTTGTAGTGGACAAACACCGTGCTCGTGGGTTTTCTCGGGGTTCTCCCGTTTCCTCCCACTTTCTTCATTCCACCATTTCACTCATTTCTCATTATCACCGTCTCCTTTAGCCTAACCGGCATAATCGTGGGACGTTAAACTTAAAGATTTCATTTTTTATTAATCTCTGTATTTTATAGTGTATTTTCAAGCTTAAGGTGATGTATAATTAAATTTTGAATTCAGTTAACTTATTTTGTTTCTCAGATTGTTTTTAAAATGTATGTACAAACGTTTATTTTCATTCTTGAGAGTTTAAAGTGACGTATAGTTATTAAACATAGTATTTAATATTGTACTCTTAACGTGGAAGTGATATACAGTTAACTTTTGAATTCAGTTAACATTTTTCTCTCTGAAATTGCTTTAAAAAGTATGTAAAAACGTTTTTATTTTATTTCTTGAGTGCTAAAAGTGATGCAAAGTTATTAAGCTTACTACTTTATATTGTATTCTTAACCCTAAACTGATACACAGTGCGTTTTGAATAAATTATGTCAAGTTATTTGAGTGACGAACACTGGTAGAAAATCCTGATTACTACTGGAACATTTTGATTTTAAGGTGACGACTACTGGTGCGAGGATTTTAAAATATTTTTTTCCTCCAACGGCTACTCCTTTTTGAATTCTGACTATATGGTCATTATAGGAAGGATCAGTGAGTCTTTCCAACTATGGTACAGCTCCGACAGATTCACGATGCTCAGAGAAGAGACAAAATAGTATGTTTTCAACCTTAAAGTGAGAACCACTGGCGTTTTTACCCTGCTATGCAAAAGTAAGTGAGTACTCCAATGGGGTTCCAATGCGGTACTTAATTTCTACGTTTTAGATATATGGAAATACATGTCTCTAAAATGTAAAGAACTGATTTTTTTTTACTGAAAACTGCAACTCGGTAAGCCTTATGGATACCGAGGTATGGGAAAATAAACTATAGGTATGTGGGGCTACAATTCGGAAATTGAATTAAAATATGACTAACGGCTATCAAGATGTTGTCAAATAAAGGGACGACCAACACAGTTAAGGGGTTTTCGTGTTAGATGCTAAAATTTCCGAAATCGGTCATGGAAAGTTAATAAACACCAGTAGCAATTTCATCTTAAAGTAATTAGATATCTTCATGGAGTGTTAGAACATCATGGAGTCTACCAAAATTAAATTTTAAAAGCTTTTGAAAATATAATCTGACATTTGTAAACAGTATTTGAAATATGTGTTTACCCAAAACTTGCAGCTAGTACATCTAACATCTGGAGAAACAGTGTGAAATAAAAGCGTATGAGATCTTGAAATTTCGGAAGCAATTATTGGTCGCAACAAAATTAAATAAGATGGTACTTCTATGGGTTAAATGAGTACCTCAGTACAATTTCGATCGAAAGATTAGTTCAGTCCTAGGTTTTCTTCAGGCAATTCCAAGGGTTCATCGAGCTGTGCAAAAGAATGAAAATTCGCTGTCAATATCTAAGATAGTAACCAAGATATAAGGAATTATATATTTTATGACGTAAAAATAGAGATCTTTACGGATTTGTACTTTTGGGTCTTTCCTATAAGAAAAAAATTCAGAAAACTACTGTATATACCTTAATAGACAATTCAGTGGGCGGGGACACAGTAGCTTAGTGGTAGGGTATTTAACTAATCTTTTTTGCAGAAACTATTGGAGTATTCACTTAACCTGTAGAGATACGATCATACTTAACTCCCTATTTAATTTTAAAATTAAATAAAAGGAAATATTTCAGTGTAGCGACCCACGATTATGCATTTTAGTCTCAGGGAGATTATGATTAAAGCAAGTGAATGTTGTTGACAGAATTGATGGAATGCAAAGGTGGGAGGAAAGAGAGTACCCCGAGAAAACCCACGAATACGATGTGCACTACAAACTGACTTGACCGTGGATCGAACCAAGAACCCAATACACCAGAGGTAAGCACTCTACCACTAAGCCACCGTGCCCTCGCCCATTTAATTGTCTATTAAGGTATATACGGTTGTTTTCTGAAATTTCTTCTTCTTACAGCAAATACTCAAAAGTACAAATCCATGTGGGTCTCTATTTTTACGACGTCATAAAATGCATAATTCCTTATATCTCGCTTGCTATATTAGATATTGACAAAAAATGTTCACTTTATTTCAGAGCCCGATGAACGCTTGGAATTGTCCAAAGAAAATTTAGAGCTGAATTAATCTTTCGATCGAAATTGTACTGACGAGTCTGAGGTACTCACTTAACTCATATAAGTACCATCTTATTTAACTTTTGTTAGGATCAATAATTGTTTTCTGAAATTTCAAGATCTAATACGCTTTTTTGTATGGTGTCTCTCTAGCTTCTAGATGTACTAGCTGGAAGTTTTAGGTAAATACATATTTCTAATACTCTTTACAAATGTCAAAATATATTTTACAAAGCTTTTAAAATTTAATCTTGGTAGACCCCATGATGTTCTTAAACTCCATGGAAATACCTAATTATTTTAAGATGAAATTGCTACTGATGCTTATTAACTTTACATGACCGGTTTCGGAAATTTTACCACCTAACACGAAAACCCCATAACTATATGGATCCTCCCTTTATTTGACAATATCTTGATAGTCATATTTTAATTAATTTTCTAAATTGTACTGTCTAATATGCAAGCTCCACGTACCTATGGTGTCGCTTTTTATTTCACCATATTTCGGTAACTGTTAGGCGTACCGACTTGCGGTTTCGGTAAACACACACTTCTAACGTTCTTTAAAACGATATTAACCTTTCACAGAGGAAGTCGACTTTTGTCGACAGAAAGAAAATTTCCTTAACATGCGAATGTCGACTATAGTCGACAGGTTAAAATTTGTTTGTCCGTATCTTGGCTTTGTCGAGAATAGTCGCCGAAGTTGTACCGTTCAATTTTTTGTGTTCTATTGTTTTCGATAAACAATAGAAATCACACAGAAAACCTTTGGCGACTATAGTTAACTAAAACAAAACCAAGATACATACAAATTTTAACACGTCGACTATAATCGACATTCGCAGGTTAGGGAAATTTTCTTTCCGTCGCCTTCCACAGTGAAAGGGTTAAGGCATATTTTAGAATATTTAGAAATGAGAGTTCTGCGAATATCATGGTACCCGAAAACCCCCATGAGGGCGTGTGTGTAGAGTATTTAATTGAAACTACTTTTGAGGTGTTGTAAGCCCTCGTAATTACGTTTCCGAAACTGCACCACCTAGTACACAAACCCCACACTTCTATGGTGTAGCTCTTTATTTTCCCATATCTCAATATCCCTAAGGCTTACCGAGTTGAGGTTTTAGGTAAACAAATGTCTGTTCCTTACATTTTAGAGACATACATTTCCACATATCTAAAAAATACAGACATTAGGTACCCCATGGTACCCCAAACACCATTGGGGTACCCACTTACTTTTGAATAGTAATACATTTTGAGTTGTTCAGCATCAATAAACACTTCATAGTTTTTCTACGTGCAACCCAAAAGTCCATACCTGACCGAATAGATTTTGTCCATTTAATCTCAAAAACGTTAAGATACTTTGTATTGTTAAGTACAATCAAGTTAAGCACACTGAATTTAATATTTTAAATATTTTCTGATTTTTGTTTCAGGTATTTCGTGCATCAAAACAAAACCAGGATTCTGCTTGGAAGACAGTGAAAAGAAGCAGTGTAGGTTGTGGCTAAAAGTACGTCCTTTCTGAAGACAGACCCAATTGTATTTACATTCTTTTGTACGAATATATAACCCTAATAAAGATACTGTACTACAAATTATTTCTTTCTCCCATAAATTAGAATAAAATATTATCTCTGTTTAAAGAAAATGTTTGTTAGTGTTAAGTCATTTCAACTCTTTTTCTCTGTAATAAGAACATTATCCCTCGCAATATTTTTTATCTTTGTGCTATTACGATTGGATGAAGTAAAATTCTATACGAAGCACTATTATTTCAGACATGCATTAATAACTAATGTATTGTTCTGTATGTAAGGCAATGTGTATACTGAACATGTCTAGCGAAGGTGTTGTTTTATTGGGAATCCGAAGAAAGAAAGAAAAGAAAAAAAAGCTGGACTTACCAAGGTATACGTGTTCGAATTCTGGACTAATCCAAATTATCCAGAGAAAACATTATATATTTCTTTGTTGCTATTTCAGATGTATCCTTTATCCAAGTCATATGAAACGCAGACTTCATACATCGCTATACTTTGTATGAACTATGCTCCGTATTTACTTGATCACTTTGTAACTTTATCTAGTGTTGACAAGGCCGCACGTGTTAATCGAATAGTTTAGTGTATCACTCATGTCGCCTTGTGACTAAGGTAGGTCCTGTCGGTATATATATGGTACTGGGTTCAATTAGCGATAAAATACATTTTTAGCATTAAACAAATGCAAAAATCTACACGAAATGAGATACCATGATCTCTGACTTACGGATAACACCAAGCAACTAATGGTACTGAGTGTGATTGAGTTTACTAGTTACTATCTGGCTAAAATCAGTGTTCCTTTAACTATACTTCTTTTTTTTTCGTGCTCTGAATTGCAAAGATTGAAATAACCGTTTTAAATTATTGTATATATATCTTCTGAGTAATTCTGAGAATCATTGCTCTTTCTTTAAGCAATGTATGAGACTGTTAAACTGCTCGTTGCTTAAAATGTTGCACTAAGAAGGATGCATCCCGGAAAGTCCAAATTTGCAGAATGTCTAGAGCAGGGAAGGATAAATATGTTTAGTCGATGGCTGCACAACGCCTCCGTTGTCACCACGTTGTCACAGCGAATACAGCGGACGTTTAAGAATATTCTGCACTTACTATTAGGTACTTTGGTGCAGCTACCCAGTCTCCTTCTTGGTGTTGCATTTTTAATGCCGAGTACTGAGTAGGAATCATCTTGTGAGCGAACACGTTTTCGGCTATCAGCATACTTTTAATTATTACGACATTTAAAAAAAACATACCTGTTAATTAAAATGTACACAGAAGTTATTTCTGGAAAATTCTATTCAGGCCTCTTGTGGTTTGAGTTTGAATATAGGATTGTATATGACTGTGCATTTTGCATTATTATTGAAGTGCTGCAACTAACTGCAAACCATATGATAAATTCTTACAGTAATATATCACATTGATTTACTCTGTACGAAAACGAAAATAGTTTAACATATGGTTAACCTTCTTTGTGCCCATAATTTTAAAATAACGCTTGTGTCACTTTTCAACACTTGGCTTTGCAATAGCTTTCCAACGAATTAGCAGGAAGCCCAAACTTACAGGACACCCTGCAGGTTAATACATTTCTTTGGACAGTTTCACTGCTCTAAACTAAGATTTGAAAAGTGTAGCATTGTTAATTTTATTATTATTGGCACAATGGAGATCAACCATTTTTAAGCTATTTTTGTTTCCATACAGAGAAAAACAATGTGTGACATTACAGTAAGAATGTATCATGCATTTCTCAGTATGTTGCAGCACTTCAATAATGGTGCACTATACGTACAATCTAGATCCTGAATATGTCCAATTCATATATTACAACAAGGCAATACGTATGCGATACAGGTAACATCCGTATATTTCATATGGACAATCTATAAGCTACATACATCCAATCCATACATTACATATGACCAACCTGTACGCGACATACGTATAATCTATATGCTGCATGCAGACAGTCTGTAAGCTACATATGTGCAATCTGTATGGTGCATACGGATATTCTGTATGCTGTATCGGGACAAGCTGTGTGCGACATAAGGAAAGTCTGTATAATACATACGTACAATACGTATACTGTATCTAGTCGTACGTACGGGGCACAAGTACAATATAGATGCTGTCTCGGGGTTGAACGCAAGAAACACACGTACAGAACGTATATTGCATACTTCTTGAAATTATGCTCCATCCTGATAGTCAGTGTGTGTCGTCATTATTAACCCACATGCTACATACGATCCTGACGTCACAAAGCTAGATATCACCTCCGTATATATTTGTTATTGAAGATTACGTCATACGAATGACGTCATTGCACTTATGCAGACAGTTTGTATAATACATACTTCTTCAGCTATACGTTTGCTGCAGGATGTTATATACGGTTGTACGTTAAGTCCAGAAACTACAGGAATTACGAATGTAACCTACGTTTTTAAGTATGCCACCTAAATTTTTTTTTCTCAGTGCATGTTGAATATAGTAACCCATATGAAATATCTTTTGCCACAACACTGTTAGTTTTTAAAGATCTATCAAACGAGGTATAAATCGCCCCATCTTTCTATTTAAAATTTTAAAGTTGGGCCCTGGACCCCCATGAAGGGCGGCCCTGGGGGAACCACGGCAACACCATTCCATGAGCATTATGACATTTCCTATTTGAGTTTTAGTTTTGTTCATTTATGTTCAACTATTTTCATATTAATGGTACTGAACGTTTTACTGATACAGCTAGTCACGAACATTAATAAATGGAGGTTGGAGCCATAAGAAATAATAGTTTCAGCCTCCATTTATTAATGTTCGTGACTGTACAATGTCTTGGTAGCCATTTTGAATATGGTGGCCCATATGATTTTTTTTGCTACAAGGCTGTTTAGTTTCGCTCGTCCCATGTTTCCATTATAAATTTTAAAATTAGGACACGGGCCTCCATGAAGAGCGGCCCTGGGAGGCACCACGATGACATCATTCGCTGCGCCCTATGACATTTACTGTTTGAGTTTTTGTTTGGTTCATTTACATTCAACCGTTTTCGAGATATCTTCGTGGAAACATTAAAATGGGCCACCCTGTATATTTTCACAATGTAGTATATGTTTTTGTTTGAGACTTTCCCGTAATCCTTATTGTTTTGGGTTAAAATTAGTTAAAAAAAAAAAAAGAGGATTGAATTGATCTCTAACTAACTGTCTGCATTTTAAAATGTGTTCCAATATACTTTTCGCAATTATTCGATTTCTATGATGTACTTTATGCTTCAGAATTGTTCTCCTAGCGCTATCGCTTCTCTTCAACATTTCTACCGAAATGAGAGTGCATCTGTCTAAAGGGATGGTAGTCTGAACGAATAACAAGTTGCAAACTACAATATAACTGAATATGTGATACAAAAGGATTTTTAAGGTGGTTGTGACACTCTTGAATGTATTTGTTCTTAAGTTTTTGGATAATCGATGAAGAATAATAAGGTTATCAATATTACTATCTCGATTAAATTCGTTCACAATTTGAGCTTGAGTAGCACTAATAACTCAGGGTATATATGTGTGGTACTGTTTCTATCTCCTTGTTTTTTCACTCATTCACCTTGTTCTCTAATATCACCACTGTCTTATTTTCACATCACTCAATATCAAACCAGATGAGACCAGGTCTATGTTTATTACAACACCAGACAAGTGATGTTTGAATAACGCATTCAACTTTAAGTTATTCTTGGATTAGTAACCGTTGTTAAAACTGAGTTCTACTGATATCATTATTTTAGAGTGTGTATCATGTAGTTCTTTCTGGGGCCTCTTTCCGTACCATACCTCGCGGAGTATAAATCAACGCACAACTTGTACAAAAAATAAATGTTGGAACTATTATGGCTATTGTCGCTAACAAAAAAGAAGACGCAAATTGTTATGAAATGATGCCCTGGAATTGAATTAAACCTCATGGATTCTAGGCTAATTGAATTAGGTATCACTTGCGGAGGCAAATCTATAAACTACGGATATTTTGTTTTCAAAATACGCTGTTTCTTGTCTTAACCACGGATATTTCGATTTCGAAATCGTACTATAATAACTTTTGTAACACTGGCAATCCTGTTTTAGTCGTGCGTCAGACACCTCTGAATGCTGCTAACACGACGAAGAAGGAGTAAAGAAACAAACCAGCCATACTTCGCCATTGTTAACCCAAACAAGCTCCCCCCGGCCCCCTTTTTTTTGTCATCCGTCTGAAGTTTTGTTTGGCAGAAGTCATAAATTATTTCTATTGTCACATGGAAAATGCCTGTGTTATAGGGCCCACTCACGGTCCACGGTTTGCGCAAACATCATGTTTGTGCAAACATCGTGTTTGCGCAAACACTCGGACACACACGATACAACTGTTTGCACAAACTTCAGTTCAATTTTGAGTTTAATCGCGTAAGCATGTCCACTGAAGCAGCTTGTTTAGCGATAGTAATTGCATGTGCTTTGGAAGCGGAAATATCCGCGAAACCAAAAAGAAAGAAGAGGGTGTGGATGAAAGAGTGGTTGATTATGACACATACATTGGCACCATTATTCACAATGTAGATGTACTATTCCAGCAAACTCAAGAATTTTGACTGGGCATCCTAGAAGTATATATAGCAACTAAATTACTTACATGTTAACTTTTCCAGTGAAAATGCTAAACACTTGTCTTCAACACTACTTTCGCTATCATCTATGTCAGTTAATATTTCGTCTTTGTCTGAATCTGACTCTTGTAAATTTATTTTTATGGGTTCCAAAAACTGTAAGCACAAAAAATAATTCTTCGAGCTTGACTTCGTAGCACTTGAAAGAAAAAGAAAAAAAGGAAGACAGAAAATAAAACTTCTGCTGTACTCGGTATGCTTAAAGACATTGTCAACTATAATTTTGGAGAATAAACGAACTACCACGAAAGAAAGCAACGAGACACTGATGAATTCTACACTAGCCCCTTTCTTTCCTTCTCCGTTTTCATAACAAGTAGCACCCTTGTTCTTCGTGTAGGTGCCACGAAAGTAATCCATCTGATTCCTAAGCAACTCGATATGCTCGAGTTTGTTTTGGGTTACGATAATTTATGACACCATTCAGACGCCTGATGCTTTTGATTCCCTTATAGAGGAGAAAAGAGGGTGTTAAATGTCGCACCTAAGGCAGTGGAACGTGAAAGAAAAAAAGAAACAGAAAACATACTGCGTTCCTTCTGTCGAATAAGAAAGGGTCTATCTTGAAGTAAATTTCAAAATAAATTACAAACGTCCCATGCTTTATTCTTACGATGATGGCAAAGATTGCAAAGGTATGTAGCCACGGGGGAAAGGGGGCTCTGTCTTTCCGAACTATTTCCAGCTCCAAAATGAGGTTCGTCTGGTATATGTTTAATAAACTTATTTAACAGTTAATGCAAATGAAGGACTTTATAATAAAATATGAATTTTTTTAAAAAAAATCAATCATCATCAATACGGTTTCTATACCTAATTGAATCAACTAAAATTAATCATATGCTTTATATTCTCATTTCCCTAACTGGGTGCACTGTGAACTCACTACTATATTATTGCATAATAATATCGGAGTTAATATTTTTTCGTTTTTTTTTTCCTCTTTAGTATTTTAACCTACATAAACACAGTCAGATAAACAGACTGCTATAAACAGCATTTATTTTCTTATGAATAGCTTATTGATTCATCTTTTACACTCCGGTTTTTAACTTCAGTACTGTCACGATCCGTCTTTTGATAAGGAAGCATTGTGAAAATATCATATGCGCATAGTATGTATGTATGTATGGTGAGTTAAAATGCTTTCATGTTGTGAAAAAGGTAATTTGTTCTGCTTTTAATATGTGAAAAGCTTGCCTCCCCCTGAAAGTAATGTTCTCCTAGAACAACCTGCTGGCTACACCCCTGATTACCCTGTAATAAAAGTTATGAGTTCTATTTGCAAATCGAAACAAAATCCACTGGAAATTAGACGCGGGACTCAACGCTCGTTTTACTAATTGTTTTATATGGAAACCTTTCAAAGCGTCTATCATGACAACCAGTTGACATAGAAAGATGTAGTTTTCACGTATTTGTTCGTAATTCTTTTCTCTACTTGGTAAAGTGAGCAGTTAATGTGCTAGTACAATATTTCTAATAAGCGCCTCTGGTATTGTCAAGATTCGCAGTAGCGCGAGAAGTCAGCGTGCATAACTGCTTGTCGCGAACTGTCAACACCGCTCAATGAAAATTGGACGCCGTGTGAAGCCAACACAAGGCCATGTCGTTTCTCATCTGAAATCTGCAATAACTTCTCATATGCCGCATTTTTCAAATTCCTGTTTTTATAATCTTCACTTTTTACCTTCCACAGTTCAGGCAAATTTCGATAAAGGTCAATAAATTCTCGACAGAATTCTTGATTCCTATTCATTGACGCCATAGCGCAAGAAATAAGCGTCTGTACACTACGCTTCCTACTCGGAAATAAAGCTCGTGTTTGCACAAACATGCCCATACACGGTCCACGTGTTTGCGCAAACATCATGTTCGTGTAAACAATTTTCGAACGAGTTCGATGTGGAAAATGTTTGCACAAACGTTTGCGCAAACAGTTCATACATCGCCACACACGGTCAAACTGTTTGCACAAACAGCCTTGTTTGCGCAAACCATGGACCGTGAGTGGGCCTCTTTAGACTTTATGAACTCTTGTTTTCATTACGAAAAAGCCTTGCTCATGTTACTGGTGGGACAAAGGACCATCTGTGTGTGTGTGAAATAGAGACCTGCACGGGCCGGGCTTGGGCGGGCCGATTCTGTTATTTTTTGGGCCGGACCGGGCTTGGGCGGGCCGATACTGTTATTTCTTTGAGCCGGGCCGGGCTTGGGCTGGCCGACACTGATTTCTCTTCAGGTCGGGCCAGGCTGGGGCCGATCAATTGCAATTCTTTAATAATTATTGACTTTCGTTAAACGATAATTGGAATAAAGCCAAACGTTGAAGAAGTGTGCCCATGAAAAATGTTACAAAGAATGCAATAGCTATTTACAGTTTGTGTTGCTTAGCGGCTCCACTTTCACAATAGAGGATTGCAGGCATTGTTCGGTAAATTGAGCTCTGACCTTGACCTTCACTGAACTCAAAATATAACAAGAAGGGGTGGGAATGTTTTGCCTGTCGCTAAACAATATTGCCATTTTCACTTTATGCAAAAAATCAATTGATAGATTTTTGTTACAGGAAATGGAGTTTTTGTTCTCTCGATAACAGGCAAAGTTCTAGGAGGCAATGGTACAATTCGGGAAGCAAGCGTCAGGTTGTGAACCAAAGTTTAGAAAATGTTTCTGAGGTTAGGTCAAATTTAGTACTACATTTTGAGAAAGATTTGTGCTCGAGCTAATTTTATTTTAAAAATTATCGGGCCGGGGTCGGGCCAAAATCTTTTAAAATTTATCGGGCCCGGGCCGGGCTTGGGCCAAGACTTTTGAAAACTTATCGGGCCGGGCCGGGCTCGGGCCGAAAATTTCCAAAACTTTTCCTGCCCGGGCTTGGCCGGGCCTAGGTACGTTCGGGCTGGATTGGGCTCGGGCCGAAAATTTCGGCCCGTGCAGGTCTCTAGTATGAAAGTACTTGTTTGTGTGTGTGTGAGAGAGAGGGTGTTTCCTTCTAGCACGCTATACAAACAGATATGCGTCATATTGGAAACAAAGTGAAACGCGAAGTGTGCAGTCGTCACCAGATATAAGGCACAGAGTTAGATAAAATTCTTGCTTCTTTTTGTCTCTTTGTTCAATTACGATGCACACAAATAAATGTTTGCAACTCATGTTCTTTCCCATTAGTAGACATTTTTTTAACCTGAGACCCGAGTTCGATTCCCGGCTGGAGCTCATGTAGTTCGGATTCAACGTTAATCAGTAGGTCCACGTCTCATATAGCCTCGCTGCTGAACGGGACGTTAACCTCAAACTCAACTTCATTTTTTAAACCCTTTTGGGATCATATGGTACAATTTGTACCATTCTGGTATTTTATGTTACATTGCGTTATAACTCTGGTATTTGAGCTTTTTCGTCCCTTTTTTTGTTTTTGTTTTTGTTTTTGTTTTCGTTTTTCATGTCCAGAGGCATTGTAAAAGACGTTACGTATGGTTTTACACCTTCCTGCGTCGAGACATAGCATATGATGACGTCATAACTTTAAACAATACGTATATTTTCTTTTATTAGGCCTATATTCATTATTTTTTGGCGGCTTTATTTTTGGACCTAGAAGATTGAAATTTTGCATTCAGTCCACGGGGTAGTATTTACCAGATTTTTTAAAGATTTCTGCGTTAGCAGAAGGGGGTCCAGAGAGACAAAAAGTAAAAAAAGGGATAATTTTTTTTAACTAAAAAATCCCTTTCTCACTACTTTTACGCCTCAGATACATGATGGGAAAAAGTAAATGGTACCGTCTGAAAGGCAGTTCTAATCTGAAGAGAATGATGTGCGAACCATGATTGTAGGATAAATAGAGATGTCCCAGGATTTTTTTTCCTGAGATCAGGGTCTTTTGCGGTAATCTGGGGCATTGTGGGGATTCTTGATAAAATTTCTCCCTTCCCCCCTTATTATTCCAGATAAAAGCTTGAAATTTGACACACACATTCAGTCTACTGAGTAGTATTTATGATATTTTTGAGGTATCTACGTTCTCACTGGGCCTTTTCAGAGGGATCCAAAGTGTAAAAAAATTTTCCCCGAAATTTCCCCTTTTACCTCACTTTCCCCCCTCCTGATATATGGTATGGGCATGTAAGTGGTACCATTTGAAAGACTAAACATTCGTGAACATATAAGTTTTGTGTTTCATGTGTCTTCGGTAAACAGGAAGTGAAGAAATGGACGTCTTTGTAAATCCTTGCGAAAACGCTTTAAATGGCGCCGTAAAAGGGGAGCTACGACATTTAAATCCCTCAGTAGTTTAAAGGAAATGAATTTGTTTAATTCATAATTCTATATCAATTGCTTTTCTCATCAACATACGAAAGAAAGTGGGAGGAAACGGGAGAACTACAAGAAATCGAGCTGATATCGAACCAGGGATCTTAGGTGTCAGATGTTAGCGCTTCATTTCTGGGTCGCAGTCGCTCCATGTAGGATTTTTATTGAAAGAAGCACCTTAGGCGAATCATGTTTACATACTACAGAAATTATAAATAACTATACGCTAGGTGTAGTGTTGCCACGAGACGAGACAGGACCCTTTTAGACGACACACGAGACGAGAAAATTGCTTGCTTTCAGCAAATTTATGATGCTAACAATAACACTTTAGGTGAAGAGGTTTTACAGGGGGGGACCTTCGTTTTGTTACGCGGAAATGTTTGATCTGACCAGAGTGTGAAATTGCCCTCTGCTTCATGTTGAGAGGAAGGGAATACTTCCCTTTCCTAGTGAATAATATTCATTAGGACCTGAATTATCTTCAGAAATGGTTTCTTACAGAGCGTAAAGAACATTTGGTATAATATTCATGGAACTCCGTTGAAAGCAGAAAATATCATGAGAATGATCAAAATTCGAACATTGAAGAACATAATTAACAGAAAAGAAATAGGATACCCAATCCATATTTTTAAACCTGCTATAAAATGTATATCCTATATTTTTACTAATTCCTTACTCCCATGAAAGTATCTTGGGGAGGATATTCCCTCCAATTTTTTCACACTGAAATCCTTTTATCCCGTACGATTCCGCCCCCTGACACAATACGAAAAAACAAATGCTGTTAAAATCCATACACATCACCCTTCCGGGACTCAAACCGGGGCCTACAAGCCGATGGTCTATCGCCGCAGACCGCTCGGCTTGGTATGAAGATGTACGTTGTATGATTGCAAATAGATAACGACAATATAAGAAACTTTAATCCAAAATGGTCACCCAAAAATCAACTATTTTTAGACCACTAGCTAATCTGGGTGTACTGTCATGAGTTTGTTACACAAACGGGGCAACCACCACATAGTAGCACACACCCCGCGGTTATGGAAACAGATTTGTACCATGGAGGTGAAGACTGGCCCCAAGCATTCTTTCGTCCGATGTGTCGTTCAGCTCCCATTACTATGGCACTTCAAGTAGAGTTTACTGTGCAGTAACATATAAAATTTCAATCGAATACTTTCCATTACTCAATAAATTATTTGGTTCCGAGCTTTTTTTTTAAAAAAAAATAATAATTGCAACAAATCTAAACATGCTAAAATGAAAAGTAGTTTTTGGATTGGTATGGGTTAACACTGTGAAACCTAAAGGCTGGAATATATGAAATCAAAGTGTACACACATATCTATCTCTCTATTTATCTATATATCTTTCCATCTCTCTCTCTATCTATCTATCTATCTATCTATATATATATATATATATATATATATATATATATATATATATATATATATATATATATATATATATATATATATATATATACAGGGTGGTAGTTAACTCCACCGACAAACTGTGGGGGCGATTCCTTATACGAAATGAAAGAAAAAAGTTCTAATAAACGTGGGCCGAAAAATGCCTCCTTTCAAAGTTATGATCCATTGAAAATTCGAAAAATCATTTTTCAAAACTGCCTAACTTAGAAACTATAGGGCCTATCCCAAGCGGTTTAAGGAATTACACAGGAACTGGTATAAGCTCTATCTAAATATCCATGTTTCAGAATTCACCGGTACCAGCGAAACGAACGCACCATTAGTACTTAAAGGAGTATCCCTATACTTCAACTTCCTTTTTCACAGTTCCTTTCACCGATAACGGAAGATGGTAAAACATGGATATTTAGATAGAGAACATATTAGTTTCTGTGTAATTCCTTAAACCGCTTGGGATAGGTTCTATAGTTTCTAAGTTAGGGAGTTTGGAAAAGTGATTTTTCGAATTTTCAATGGATCATAACTCTGAAAGGAGGCATTTTCCGCCCATGTTTATTAGAACTTTTTTCTTTCATTTCGTATAAGGAATCGCCTCCCAAAGTTTGTCGGTGGAGTTACTTACCACCCTGTATATATAGACACTATAAAGAAAGTGGGCTGATAGTATGCAATAGTGTCGGGGATGGTGACACCTTTACATCGAACTTTGCTTGTCGTGTAAACATTATTTGACATTAGTGTCTTTATCGACGTACCTATGAGCAATTTACTGTATATTCGTGTATTGAAACTGGTGAAAGAAATTTCAATGTTTCAGAATGTAAAAAAAAAAAAAAAAAAAAAAAAAAGCCAGGGTCGAGAAGCCTCAGACAACTAACAGCAGAGACATATTATCTTGTAAACTATTTGTCCTTGCCTTGTGAGCTTATTTGAATTTATTTTTAAGACCTCTAGGCAACTTTGGCCGAATGGATGATGATGGGAAAATTAGTGGAATGAAGCAAGTGGTAGGATACTAGAAAACTTCGAGAAAACACACACATTCGAAAAATGAAATGAAATCTTTGAGTTTTACGTCCCACGGTTATGTCGGTTAGGCTAAAGGAGACAGTGATGATGAGTAATGAATGAAATGGTGGAATGAAGAAAGTGGGAGGAAACGGAAGAACTCCGAGTAAACCCACGCACACGGTGTTTGTCCACCACAAAGTTCACTTGGCGGGGGCTGGGATCGAACCCGAGACCCCAAGCACCAGAGGTGAACGCTCTACCACTGAGCCACCGCGGTCCCTATACACATTCGATGTTTGTCCACCACAAAGTTCACATGGCACTAACCGAGATCGAACCGACTACCACATACACCGGAGGTGAAGGTTTCACGGTGTAGCTTCCGTGACATTTCTTGTCTTGTGTGTTCTGGGTAATACTTGTAACTTAGTTGTATGTTGATTAGCATGCTACATTTTACTTTCGTTCCCAAGGTATGCTGCTATATTTTTTACGAGACAAGACGAGACGAGACGAGAGGAGACGGGACAAAGCCTGACGAGACGAGACACGAGACGGGACGAGCACATTTCTGGAGGAAACGGGAGAAAGTGGGAGGAAACGGGAGAACCCCGGGAAAACCCACAAGCATGGTGTTTGTCCATCACAAAGTCCACGCGGCGCGAGCTGGGATCGAACCAGGGACCCCAAGCACCGGAATTGAACTCTCTACCACTGAGCCACCGCGAAAGTGACATCTCCTAGGTGCATTTCGAATTAATTAATTTGGTTTTAGTGTACCTTTTAGTAGAGCTCAGATAATTGAGTTAATTGCCTATGCAATTTTACAATATTAGATCAAGTTGAAAAGAAAAAACTTCCGTACATAACTTTTCTTGCTGTAAATTACATCTAAAATATTTTACTGTGTTTGATTTAAGCAATTGAAATAACCAAAACATTAATTATTTATGGTAGAAATATGGACAAATCCCCAATAAGTTGTCACTTCTGGAAAGTGATGAGCACAAGAGTCTTGGTCTTGCATTTTGCACAAAAGTCTTGCATGCAAGACCAAGACCAAGGTCAAGACCATACCTGCAAGATCAACGCCAAGACTATCTTGCAAGTCTTGCACAAGTACCAGTACTACTTAATGATTTTTTATAGAATGTAAAAAGGAAGGGAAAAAATCATTAAAACTTTCAATTGAATTTCTTGGATTCAGAAAAAATACCGCTGAAGTGAGGGTGTTCCTAGTAGTTTATACAGCCCGTGTGAGTGCATCTGCTCCTGTAGCATTTAGCTACAGTATGTCCTCTTTCGTAAAAGTAACAAGACTAAATGCTAGTCAAACATAAATATTCCATGCATCTTTGGTCTTTCTTTGGTTCTTACTAGAGCATGTAAAATGACAATGAATTGGAACGGCGTTCAGACGACGACTGAGAGCATAATTCTATGAACTGTTTCAAGGTATATAACTTCATTGTCTGATTTACTTCGGTCATCATTTGATTCATTTACGTCAGCCCATGATTGATTTTTGGGAAATCATACAAAGAACAATTATGCCCATAAAAAGCGAATAAGCGAAATGTAAACTAAAACATGTTATGGCCGGGGTGGCTCAGTGATTGAGCGTTCATATCTTGTGCATGTGATCTCTGGTTCGATCAAAGCTTGCGCCATTTGAGCAATTTTGGTGGATCAACACCATAGCGTGGGTTTTCTCGAGGTTTTCCCATTTTCTCGCACTTTATTCGTTCCATCATTTTATTCATTTCTGATCATCACCGTCTCCGTTAGCCTCGGTGTATAATCATGGGACATTAAACTAGATATTTCATTTAATTTCAAAACATACTAGTTTGTTCTTCTTCCAAAACTAAAGGGAAATGTAGTATTGAACATCGGTAATTTCGTACACCATACATGCAGACTACATGGGGATAGCCTTGGCTCCGAGGCTGAAGCATCCGTTTTAAATTTATGATCTCTGCTCATAAAATTAATATCGAAATAACATTTTCATAATATTGACAAAACCTTAGTGCATCTGACTGGAAGTTTGATTTCATGGGCGGATGTTTATACGTTAAATAAAGATTTATTCTCCTTAGATATACGTCATATCGAGGATTAAACGATATAACATTATACAACAATAAATAATCCATATTCACAAGTGAGAGTAATTTTGTACAGTGACTTACAATAACTTGGAGTTTGATGCCGTTATTTTGTATTTCTAATATAATTCAAAAGTATTTTTATAAATTGATTTTACACAAAAGACATATACAGTTGAGTTTTCGGTTTTTACTCAGATTATTCAACAACATTAAGAGGTTTGATTATACTCATTATTATTTTCATTTTTCTCTCTTTTTTGGCCGATATTGCTAAACATATCATCATCATCATCATGCGTAGTGATTCTGTCATTATTGGCAGGTCACTTTCTGCAACTGAGAAGTTTCGATGTACGGTGGTCCTCAGCTAGTCTCTTCGTCCTGACGTAGCAATTTGCTGTTTTAATATCTTCCTTCAGCTACTGTCTCCTTTGCCCCCTCTCTCCCTTTCCTTCCACCATATCCACTATCACGTCCCTCATAATAAGTTCCTTCTCAGCAAATGACCCAAACAGTTCCTAATCCTTCTCTTTATTACATCTAAAATTTTTCTTTTCTACCCAACTGATATTTCTAACAACTTTTCACTCGTTTTCATCTCAACCCAGCTAATTATCTCCTTGTTTCTCCATGTCCACGTGTCGAAAGCCTACAATTTATTTAATCGCTTTTGCGTAATGACCATGTTTCTGCCCGATAAAGTACATATTGGAATCTGTGAAACAAAATCTCAATATTTAATTGAAAATTTGTTCAATAGAAACATTAGACTAATAGTTGTTGAAAAGAAAAAACTCTGATGTCTTTAAAATGTAAACACAATTTTGCAATTCGTGGTATTTCAGTATTGTGTGCCGTCTTGATTTTCTTTCATGCATCTCAGGGATAGCCTCCCCAGTTTGGGAACCAATGAAGTATTAGATCTGTTAGAAAATTTAAAAAAAAATAACGAAACGTTGTGATTCATCTTATTAGTACTGAAGCGTGGGCACCCATTGAAGAAAATAAAGTCCATCACCTATGTTATATACTATCATCATACTTACACGAAGATAAAGTATATTACATTTAGAAACATACATTCTGTTTCCGTTACAATTGGCGTATTGTAGAATTTATTATCCCTTATATCGATAGTAAAATTTAACTATGAAAACCATAAGATTTCTTAAAAGCAAGGCTTGAAAGCAACACCAAGACTGGGTGTGCTACACCAAGGCCAAGATCAAGAGCACTTGGTTCATTCTTGGGAAATTTTTAAACATTAATTTTCGAAAATCGTGTATTTTCACCATCAAATATCTCAGGAAGCACGCAAGTGAAAAATCTGAAATTTGCACAAAATACACGATTGTTTTGCAGTAACAAGTGTATAAAATTGTATTACTGATACTTGAGTGGTTTCTAAGTTTTAAGTTTTTTCTTTACTGGTACTTAATATCATGAAGCGTAATTGAGGCGTGGGTATAAACTTTGTAGCAAAAGTCAAAATAACACGAGAGTAATGTTAAATTGGTAAAATGTGCACAATTTATAAATCACATCTTGTACAAAAAAAAAGAAACGCGTCTGTTACTTCTTTTTTGCCTATAGCGCTGATGTTAAGACAATAGTGAGGTAAACAGTTGACTAGTTTGTGAACAGGGTTTGGCACTGATATTGAAAGTACAACCTCTAGGATTTGTGAAATCTTTGGGTGTGGGTTTCGAGAGAACTTTAGTGATTGGGACCCACACTTTGTCATTCATAGGTAGTTTAAAACAGGTTCTTGGTCCATGTGGATGGAAAAAGTGAACAAAAAGATCGCACTGACTGATGTTTTCCAGTCTCCCACTCCGCCACTTCTCGTCGTAAATACAGACTACGATATAATTAGGTGCAAATGACAACATGCTATGTTCTGGAAATACTGAAACATTGCAATCAGTAAATTCATCTGGTTGTGACAATTCATAACATCTGACTTGTGTTTGCGTCAGAGTTACAAATCTATGATAAAATCTGGTATTGATAATTCTTTTACAAGTAACAAATCTCCAATTTCTTGCTGCTTGACTGCACATCTTCTGATGAAACTCAGATAAAGTGTATGTCTGAGATACTATCAACACAAAACATGATAATCTGTTCAGTTCTTAAAAGTTTAAATTTCACATCAATGCAACAACATGTAACTCGAAAATTATTGAAGTATCAGTGATGCAATTTTACCGAGGTGTTACTGCATCATTACCGTCTATTTTGTGCGAACTTGGTATTTTTCAATTGCGTCTTTTGTGAGATATTGGATGGTAAAAATTCACGATTTGCGAAATTTATCAATATTTAAAAGTTTGCAAAAAATCAAGCATATGGTTCTCAAATCTGAAACTTGTTTGGGACGTAATCTATTATCTCGTTCCTATGTAGACAAAAAAAAATCAGGGTGAGTCCTATTTATTTCGTTCCAAAATATATGCCAAAATGGCCATTTAAGGTTTCCAACATGAATGTTCAGAGCTTTCTCCTTGACGTATAAAGTATGTCTCAATGTCCACACAACAATTAATGTTGTCCATTCCATTATCTCTCATACGGTTTTGGCTTAAACTCATTATCTTTAAAACCTAGGGCCGCGGTGCTTAGTGGTAGAGCGTTCACCTCTGGTTCTTGGGGTCCCGGGTTCGATTCCATCCCCTGATAGGTGCAGATTGTGGTGAACAAACACCGTGTGCGTGGATTTTCTAGTGCTTTTTCCGTTTCCTCCCACTTTCTTCATTCCACCATTTCATTCATTACTCATCATCACCGTCTCCTTTAGCCTAACCGGCATAATCGTGGGATGTAAAACTCAAAGATTTCATTTCATTTTAAAACCTAAAAAGATACAGCGTTTAACGGAATCCTCTGAAAAGTGCAAAATACGCACACGCGCCTATAGAAAATGGCGGATAAAAACAAACCTGCGCGGCTGAAAAATAAATGAATACCCGTTTACAACTCCCTGAATGGGTTACAATCTTAGGTAAAAAATAATAAATAAATAAACTTTTTCAGGAACCTTTGACTTGGAAATTGGTCGATTTCATTTGGATTGCCCCGAAGGTTTGGGCCTTGCGAAAGTTGCCTGGATATGTTACGGAACTGGTTGATGATACAAGTTTCTGAGGTAGAAGACTACGGTTTTCAACAAGATGGAGAACCTCTACACTGACATTGTAATGTTCTTAACTTTGTCAATTAGCTCCTGCGAAAGAGATGGATGGATCGTGTTGGACGCAATGCCCAAATGTTTCTTCAGTGTTCTCCTAGGACAACGAATCTTACTAATGTGATTTCTTCCTGTGGGAGCATGTCCAAGACATGGTCCACGCACTTCCACTACCTCTAACTATGGAAATCCTTAAAGAACGAATCGCAGAATCTATCAACAGAATCAAGCCAGGTACGCTTCGGAGATTGTGAAGTGTGCTCAATTTTCGAATATATATAGCTACATAACACTTGGGGCTCACATCCAGTGCCTATAAGGAACATATACCGCATGGAACTATGTGTGTTGATATACCTTTAGCCAAGAAATGAACACAAAATTCGAAAATAAAAAACGTTATCATTTTATAAGTAATGTAAATCACGGAGTGTTTATTGGGCACATTGTGTTAAGTTAGCGAACTTAGAACATTTTCAGTTTTTTCCAACACTGATGAAATGTTGCTATGGCGTGGGCCCAGGGGTACATCCCGTTGGACTGGCAATATTGCTATTTCATTAAACATGCGAGCTTTACCACTTTACAACCGATTGATTGAAAACATTCTATAAGTTTATATTTAAATTACAATTATTTCCAATAACTTCACTATCTTTTCATTTTTCGCATCCTTTATTCATAACGTAATTTGTCTACTACTCCGGACTTTTGATAATTCTGATTTATTAGATTAAACGGTGTAGATGGTAGTATATAAGTAGCTATTTTTTAAAGAAATATACCGGACACAGTGTTATGGATAATGGAAATATTAACAAAAATATTTCAGTAAAGTATATTCTCCTACCTAAAACCCTTTCCATTATATTGTTTTTCATATTAATAATTAAAAGAGTTAAATATACTATTATTATTCTCAAAGTTTCGTAGTTGATGAACTAACAACTGAATGTAAGATTATGCTGAAAATTAAATTCTTTAATTTATAAAGGTGCTCTCCGACGTTGTGTTCAGGAGAATATTTTAATTCTCTTCACTAGTATTTAAACAAAGTATAAAATTAACCAAGAAAGTTTTCTCGCTTTTTCACCCACCACCTTCGAACATCGATATGTTACCTAAGAAGTACCTAGGAGATAAAAAAAATAGTCCCCATCAGCATCGACGACCTTTTGCCAACATTCTGGAAGGCCATGGACTCCATCGCGGTAGAACGTGGTGGTCCGTGAAGGAAAGAAGTTATAAGTTTATTTTGCCCCTCTACTAGGGATTTCAACTGGCGTCATCTAAGGTGATTGTCCAAGGAATGAAACAAGTGATAATCGGACGGTGCAATCTCCGGAGAGTATGCCGGATGCAATAGTGTTTCCCATCCGAGGAATAGAAATGTTACGCGGGTCATCCTAACCACGTGAGGTCAGCGTTGTCCTGTAACAGGAGGACTGCTTTGCTATTCCGAAATACTGGCTGTAGAGTTTTGAGTTTTTCCTGAACACGGCTCAGCTGCTGCCAATACACAGTGGCATTGATGCTCTACCAGGCTGGTAGATCCCATTAACAGTCGATTAAACGCATAGCAAGACCTTCTTTTTGTGCAGTGCGGTTTCGACTGTTTTCAACGGCTGCACTAGCTTGAAGAAGGCTATTCATAAAACCTTGTTTCCTGCACATTAAAAATATCGACAAATGACCATTTTCATCTCTTCGTAATTTGCAAAATTGTTCTCGCCAACCACATTTTTACCGCATGGAATTTCGTTAATATCACTGAATACAATATTCGTACTGCAAAGAAATGTTCTTTCTATCCGCAGGCATTTCAAAAGTTTTGGTACATTTTCAATCTCTTTTGACATGTTAAGCGCTGTTCAAAAGTAGTTTCTAGAGAGTGTAAATAACATTTTAAAACCTTATTTTTTTATTTTTTTTTACATAGATGTTTCCTAGTTTTGACTATTTCAAGTAGTCCGTATTTTTATCGCCAAAGACGACGGCACAAAATGCAAAGTGCTTGATTGCAGCCTTCAAAAATGTTTCTCAATACAGGTATGCATAGACAGTTTGTTCTACAAGAACCTCCAGCAAACGAACAGCTCTCATGTCCCAAAAGTGGGTGAAAATACTAATACTTTATACCCTTATGAAACTGTTGAGCTTCTTGTGAATTGGGAACTGGGATTTTCACACTCCATCCATACCGATTTTAACGTTAGGGGGTAGCGGTATACGAAACTATCATTTGTAAGAATTTGACCAAGGAATCTGTTGTGGTCCGCCTCGTAACGCGAAGATTCTCTCAGAAAAAAATTCAAAGATAAGACATATTGTCTACCATTGTATAAATCTTACCAAAGACAACAAAATAGCATGCATATCTGTAAAATTTATGCGTAGTTTTCTGTAAAATTGACAAAAAGGAATTAGTTTGTAAAGCTAAAAGTTGATACTGAATAATGACTTTGCCATCTATCAGTTTGAGTTTGATACTGATGCATAACTCCTCATAAATTCTTTATTATCACAGTACCAAAACGAGAAGACTAACATGGTTAATGATATATAATCTATAATTATGTTTAACTATTGAACTATATTTTCTACTTGAGTAAACTAGTATCCACTTATAAGAAATATATCACCCGATAGACTACATCTATGTTAATATATTGAAATGCCTAAGGGTAAATTATTATGTACATATTCTAAGAAATTGAAACAAGAAATGACCCAAATTAGTTTTCTAGTTTAACGTCCCACGATTATGCTCTTCATATTAAATGAGATGGATCTTTAACAAGACTTACAGGAAAAATCGTTTGATGATTTTTTTCTCAAACAATAATCTCAATTTGAATCCGAAAGCGTTTGTATATTAGCAGTCAGAGTGTGGGCAAGAGCGTCCTTAGTGAAAGTCTACAATTTCATATCAAAATGCATGATTTTAAACAGAGGAATGAGTGTACAATTCATAGGTAATATTATCTGCTTTCGGAAATTTCGAAATAAGTAATTCACTCAAAAGATGTGACTTTGAAACAACATTTCTAATTCCATGGAATTTTGAATTACGTTACATAATAATAAGAGAAACTTGGAACGAAATTCAGGATTAATATTGTTTTTCCTTATTTAACATATACGATATACTAAAATATACAAGTTATTTTTATTTTGTTATGAGTAACTTCAATTCCGATAATATACCATATGATTCATCATAAAAAAAATCATGAATCAAAATGTACTTTTCCTGCTGAAAATATGTTTAAAGAGGAACTAGAGGATTTTTAATGTTAATTTTATTTTGGAAACGATCAAGTAACATTCTTAAGGGCTATATTTGTTTCAAATCAACCTTCGTAATGTTAAAGACTGTGAATGACGAAGAACGTATCGTTTTAGCAGTTCCAGGTATTTACAATATAAAGGTAAGAAGGGAATGAAAACAATCAATCCTCAAATACTAAGCCATGAAACAAATTCAGAAGTTCCAGCTCGTTGACCAGCCTCTAAATAAAGCTCAAAATGTTACAAAAAGAACAAGTGGATGGCAAGACATTTCCAATGGACAACGCTTAAACGTAAATTAGCTAGTACTCCCTCTTGTTATCGTAGCTAGGACTAGTATTGATCTTCGTGATAGGTTCCGCCAAAGTGCTATTCTATTTCTGAAGTAACCAAGTAACCTCAGGTGGATTTCCCAGGAGTCTATTAACTCGAATATTTAGATTGATTGGGTTTAATTAGGAGATCTATCATTAACAGCGCCTAGGACAAGCAGTAATTTTTTGCCCCTACCATTCCTCCCTATTCAATACCTTCAACTCTCATATTAACTTCCTATTTAAATCATTATTTCAGTTCTAGCTGTTAGTTTCTATACTTTCTATATAAAATTGTAACTTGACTTTGCAAAGAAATTTTATTATTCAAAATATTTCATTCAATTTACCGCTGTCATTTACAAGGAGCTGAGTGTGATTATCATATTTGTCCGAATATAAACCACCTGATACTTTTCTTTTATAAGTAGCTGTAAGGTTTTCTAATTATCATAAATGAACTTCTTTATCCTCTTTCTTCTAAAAATTTATTAGATTAACATCGCACTACCATAGGTGTTCATAACTATGAAAGAATTTATTATTTTTGGGTGACCTTCCGCAGACTGGAGAACATACCCTTATCTCGATACTAAACTACGAACTTGATAAGCTCTTCAGATTATTTTTTTGCAGAGAGAGTTGAGACTACATTCTGGAGACCAAACCTTCTTTACGTAATTGCTATGCATAAGTATTATATCCTTTATTTGTTACGTCCAGACTTCTGCAATGATTTTCTAAGTTGTTCCTATCAACACTGTAACATAGTGTTTTGACGTTCAGTAGGAACCTGATCTGTGAACCAGAAACCTGCAAGGATGCGAATCTATTAACAATTTTCATGAGAATACGATAGAGATAATTCTTAGGTATTCCTTCTATTTCTTTGTACCGGTTAGTTTGCGTATATTGCTTTCTTCTTTGACTTCCCTCAATCGTAAATTTTAATTTTTGATACAGACTAAATCTTTCATTCTGGTCCTCACAAAATAAAGTTTTTGCTTTTACGGAAAAATGCTCTTTGAGGTTCTTTAAATCAACAGAGCAACTTGGAAGTTTGTCTTTGGATTCTAGTGCTAGTGTATACTCGGTTGATTGAAGCCAGTCCTTGTTTTAGAATCTCCCAACAAAGTCACAAATCTGTAAATAAACAAGCTTCCGTACTGGTCTTTATCATCTATTATTTACTGAAGAATCAATTGAACCTGTGAAATATACTTACAATTAGTGATGGATTTCCCAGATCTATCCTTCCAATTCACTTTGTTTCAAAGTCATAGAAGTAACAATTTGTCAGCACTGTGTTGAAGAAGCGAGGAAGGTATGGAGAATTCGATGCTTACTAAAAGCGTTACCATTAATTTGTTAAATTCGGAAGCGTATATATAAACCAAATTGAGTAATGAATGTCATAGTTTATAAACATTCTTAGGTTATTTTTCTTCTTAACTCTGTGATTAAATCAAAACAGTGTTGTTGTAACAATGGAACCAACAATCTCTTATAGTTCTTTCGTTAGCAACTAGTTAATTCACAATGATTTAAGCCAAATTTCCTCATCCCTCTGATCATTTCCATAAAACCAAGGAAATACTCAACATTTTTACTGACGATTTTCTCAGAATTAGTTCGTTACTCGTATTTTCAAATTTTGATATCCGTTCTGTGTGTGCGTGATCATGTGTGACGCACTGGTCAAACGATAGTACATTGATTAGTTACAGTAATCTCAGCCGAACAGTGGATATCATTAGGTACTTGAAAGGAGGTGGGCTGATAAGGGCCATTTTTCGCCCATCAGGCCCGAGATGTGAAATGCATGTTTTCCAATAGTATACCTCATAAAAATAAGAAAACAAATATATTTTGATGGAAAGCGCTATAAGTGAGAGGTAAAAAAAAAATAAACAAAGACGGAAGTCGTGTGTTAATGAGGAACGTAAACACTAATGTCATGAGTTGGCATCCGAGAAAGCAACAGTAAATAGAACACTAACGGCAAGAATAAGAAGAATGAAGTCTACTACGACTATGAGATCAATATATTACATCGGAAATAATCAAGCATAGATAATAATCAGATAGCTGGAGACACTTGTAGCTAGTTTGCAGATTAGGCATCGTGCTTGCTGTCGTCATCCGAATCGCCACTGGACCATCCTGCAGCGGCATCTTGTAGTGTATGAGTATATTCTAGACTCGGTTTCTTAACTGCGGTGGAATTGTGGCGCCAGTAATCCAGAAACCATAGTACGGAAGCAACATGCCCACAACATCCGACGACCCGTGCGCCTACTTTACATTGACAGTACCACTGAACTCGGAGAACAGAAGCATCGTCATGATGTATGTACAGAGAGTACATACCTTTGTCACTTAAGTGCTCGTGAGTGTAAGGATCGGAGACATCAGGTAACGATTGTTGGTCGTTGTTTTTCATCTTTCCCTCAGTATTGCAATATAACGTATTAATGACTTCCCATCGGTACTTCATTGACGCGTGGTATGTATGATTCTTCGATATATATATCTATTGCAGAATGTCATGCCATTCTGCGACTGGTTTTCCTGCTCGCACTTTTACTCATACCACTTTCAGAAATGACACGCCTTCTCAATACTCCATAACGTGCTGTCTCTATTTTTGCTGCCCTACACACATATCCGCGCAAACAATACATTTTCTTTATATATCTTATTGACATGCTGAGCATGTATTTTCAGTCACAATCGGTAACTTACATCAGAGCTGGAGTATCCAGTTGAACTCGTACATTACAAAGTATAAACGGTATTCATCGCTCTATACTCTCGCGCAATACATTTTGTTCTCTAATAGGTAGAAGGACACACTGAACCAAAATCAGTTAGTACTCATATCAAAGGTTACACAGTGTTATATTACGACGAGTCAGATTTATTTTGGTTCATCGACTCCTTCTTCCTATAAGCCTCCATCAAAGACAGCAAACATTACCAAAATGTCGCAAAACGCTGAAACGGACTCTTTTTGGGAACTCATTTCTATGACTTACTATTTTCTTTATCACGTATCTATTATTTTTACATATGCAACATATCTTCTAGTATACAAATACATTGCAAACTTGTCGGAATCGGACACTTCATTTTTCCGTTGTCTGATGGGCGAAAAATGGCCCTTATCCGCCCACCTCCTTTCTTCTTAACACTATGCGATTTACCTGTTTGAAATAGATGGTCTTTTATAATGCAGTCAAAAGCAGAAAGTAGTTTTAGCAAGGCTAAGAAACTATCGATGTTGTAGTCATCGTGTTGTATATTTTTATTTAAGATCAATTTTTGTTTATTGCCCGATTAATTGTAGAAGGACTATGCACTCACGCGCCTTCTGCCTGTACTAAACAAGTTAGTCAACAGTTCCCATTCCAATGTCCTTGTTGAGTCTTACTTTTCAGGCATTTGAGAATCACAACTTTAGGCTTCTGATTGTCACTTCACTCGATGCCACCACCTAAGTCACTCTCCGGATTACCTTTAGACACTTTTCAAATCACATTCCATTGGCTTTATACTCTGTGACGCATTTGAAATTAATCCCCCTAAGTAATTGAACATGGCAGGCTGATATATAACCAATACTAGATATGTCGCGATTTCTGAAGTTCTTATTTCAGGTTCTTTAAATAAGCTTCGAAATGACTTGCTAGACATCACAGATTCTTCTTTTTCTAAATTCAATCAGACTTTCTATCTTGGAGCCCAATTTTCCATTCTAAAGTAGCCACAATTCGTTGTCTAACTACATAAACTTTTCAGTTTAAAATTAAATGTTTTATAATTTCACAAATTTTTGTCCTCAAGGTTTTCTAAATGTTAAATGATAATTTTTTTTTCAAATAAAATACATTAGGGTAGAAGGGGAAACAGGCAGGTATGTGTTCTTTCAACCTTTCTTCCCTCACAGGTAATAGGTATTGTCCTAGTTTTCAAGAACTTATTATATGTTGTAGATTCTTCTGCACCTACTGCAGTAATGGTCAGGTTTCGGCCTCTTTACTTTGATGCTACAACATTTTCTAGCTGTTGGTTTGATTTCCACCAAATTCCATCCTTGGGGATAATTGAGTGCAAAATGATTAAAACCATTGCCGGTGCACATAAACCCTTGAAGGTGATTGGGTGTAAAGGTAGAAAACTCTATCTTTCATTTGATGTATATAACTTGTATTCCACTTAAAAACTAATAGTTTTATTAGGCATAGAAACAAGTTATACCTTTGTTTACCCAAATATGGAATAATTTATTTCTCAAGTCTCAAAGATATTTGAATGCCTTTTCAAGCCTTCAACTTATTGTTTATAGCATAATATATTGTCCTGTGAACTTAACCCAAAGTGCACCACATACAAAAAAATATAGTGGTCAGAAATTTGGCCGAAAATGTAAAACATTTAGAAAACCAACAAAAGATGCCCTGATATTCCAACAAACATAGGAGAAGGTAATAATACTAACACTAAATAACTATAAACTATTACAATATGTCATGTGTTGGAACTCTAGATTGATAAACAACTATTATTTAGAGCATCAGCATTATTGGCATAGCGCAACGGCCACTGGAAACCTAAGTTGAATAAAATAGCTTAATAAACACCATGCACTATGAAACAAATGTATACACCACAAAAGTAAAAGATAGCACAGTATTTGAATGAATTCTAAGCAAAACAACTTTCACTTAAGGCATTCTACTAATTTACCCCCAAATCATACGCCTTAAGGGTAATTGGGAGGTACAGTTTTTTTTACAAATTTTTAACTGCCTCACAGTGAGGATTCAAGACAGCTACTCTTTACGGCACCAACCTAATAATGTATCTAAGCAGGAGTAAAAAATCAGGATCAAAACATTAACAGATGCGCGATTTATTGTGACTCAAACCAAAACACACACAAACTTGAAACTCGGTTTCAAATATGTCATTTGTGAATCAAATCAGTTTTTGGATTTTTTGGTCATTATTACACTCTCTCAAATTCATCAAAGCTTTTTTTTCCTGATCACCACCTACCCACCAAATATTTGGATGTAATTAAATTCCATAAAAATATACCGAAATGCTAAATATACATTTTTAAAAAGTTTTCTGCCAATTACCGCCTCCATCCAATTCCCCCATTCTACTCTATTCTGTCTCTTTTAAATCGTAAGTATAGAATGATGTCATATTTTTAAGCTAATAGTTCTAAAAATATGCTAAAAAGGCCTGTACTGTTACAATGCTATCTCATGTTAGCAAAATCAAAATATACGCCAATTCTCAAGTCACCTACCGCTAGATTTGAATTTTATCGAGATGGTTTCATTATCTCCAATTGAGATGGGAAGAAAATGTCGCTGTTTGTTGCACATATCGACATCCCTTATGGATTAGGGATAACTTGTTTGCTACGTTTTGGATTGTGGGAGAGAGAAATATAAGGTAAAAATTTTAAAAAAGTAAAAAGCAAGTAATACTAAAGAAAAGATGGTGCTACTGAACGTGTGCCATCTAGCCCGGGAAAGTTAGATACAGAAGAACAAAACCAGAAAACAATCTGATAAAAGTGGAATTTTGTCGAGTTTTTTTTAGCATATCCTGAAAACTACCATTGATATGAACTACGGAATTGGTTTCAGAATGCAAGGGGAGGTTCTATTTAATTTTTCAATTATATTGAAAATTTTCAATTCTACTTTCACCTTTCTTCCTAGAACTAATTGTTTCAAACATATAGACTCAATTATGTCTGTACAAAAACAGGGTGAGGTTTTTGAAACGATTGCCCAATATCTGGGAAAATAAGCATCAGAAGGGAAAATATTCGAAAATGAAAGTCAATATTTTGAAGAGGAATCTGCATCTATAGTAAAATTAATCCGCTCCTGCTTGTCCCCTTAGGAATGGGAAAGGGACCATTTTGAGAACTGAAGGAATGACTCCAACTTTTCGTAACATATTTGGATTTTATGAGAAAAAATTAAACCAATTTTATTCAAAGCATTTTTCAAAGTCGTGATAGATAACGCTTTAATTAGTGAAAACTACTTTCAATGTTTCTTTAATTGGAGGTCTGCTAACCCAGAAATTTGTTTAAAATATTGTGCAACTTCAAAATAATTTCAACCAAGCTCTATTGCTGTGGAGACTTTTATGTTGATGTCTTCAGTATATTCTTGAGTACTTTTATTTAACTATGTTACTTATGTTTTTAATAATAAAGAGTGTAATTCTATTTTTTAATTGTTTCGAGAATCATAAACTTGTCAAGAAAAATAATTATGAAAACAATTCTAGTTTACCATATCCTACATAGAAAATGACAGACATTTTATGTTTTTTTATCAAGACCTGCTGTGGTCTTTGTTTAAAATACTTCCATTTTTTTTTAATACGTACTGTTTTCCACATCGCAAGAGTAGAGTTCTGGGTGAATCTTTTTCTTACGTGTTTTCTGCAGATCGTCTAAACCACATCGAAATACAATATAAATCAGAGTAAATTCTTCTAGATCCTCTAGATTTTAATTTTTTGTATCTTTATCAACTATTTCGTCAATATTTGCATTTTTTGTTCTTCCATTACTGCAATTAAGGAAACCATTGAATTTTACCTCTGCACTGATAGTGTGTTATTTTCTCTTTCTTCACTATTAAAGTTTAATTGACGGCAATGCCGGCGTACTGAAGAACAACGAAGGCATATTGCAGTTACAAAATACATGATTTATTAATTTATCACGAACCAGTAATAATCGGTTTAGAATGACGTTTTAATATATTGTTCTTAATACTCCATCCCTAGTCTTCAGATTTAAATCATTCCGAGTAATTTTTATACTGTAGTTAGACTGCGAATGAGGATATCCGAATCAAAATACGCTAAGTCCATCCGCGGACGAAATACTTTTTGATGCGAATTTTCTATTAAATCGCCCTCGTTGAAGCGATCTGTGCTACCAATTCGGTTCACAAGTTGCTATGTGACTGTGTAAAACAGCCGTGAAATACTACATTTGCCGCAGAAAGTGCTATGTCCACCATGTTGTTCGAAACAGAACATGCTTTTTGACAATGCAGGAAAGTGTAGTCACATCAACTCACAAGTTGTTTCGCGTGTTACCAGTATGAATAAATCTACTGTGGTAAGAAGTGTTATTGACATCAGTTGACGTAATTATGGTGATATTGTGAAGCTTCTACAAATTCCATTCGATTTTTTCCCGACGATTCTGTGGTCAAAATTAAAACACACATCTTTGGTTCATGCGAAGATCTCCTTCTATGAAGAATATTACCTTGCACTTTTTCTGTCCGAGTTCATTTCTATCTCCTTGCCGACCGATTGGTTGAAGTATTAGAAAAATCTTTTCGAAAATATTTCGAAATTCTGAATCCTTTTAGTTACACTTCGATGAAAGTTCTAAGCGTCGATTGGCATTTAAGGAGTCTGAAAGCGTTAGGCAATTCCCTACAAAAAATTACAGGTACCATTGACATGAAACGTGTGTTCCTGAAAAAGAAAGCTTTGCACCAAGGACGTCCCGGAAGTCTATATTGACGCACAGCATGCACAGCCTGAGCGTTGTACGATCCCAAAAACGAAAGCGTGTCCGAATTCAACTGCTTGGGAGAGGAAATGGATATCGTATGAAATTGGGAGCACATTAATGCGTGTGTGTATTCTTATAGGAAAAGTTCAATTTATAGTATGTATGTTCATTTTATGGCGTGTAATATTCTCATACAGAGAGAAAGAGAATTATACTTCTACATGCCTCATACGCTGTTGTGTGTACCATTGTAAATAAAATATGCTGGAATGAATTTTGTATTTTATTTATGAAGTCTCAGATATATCATTTTCGATTTGTTCGCATCAAAATTCACTTTGTCCAAAATGTTTTTAACAATATCTCGGTTAGTACTAAAAAACTGATTTTTGTAATCATGCCTCTGAACATATTGTAGTTTAATTAACATATAACATTAGCAGTTTACTTAATTTCGTGACAGTTTCGAGGCTATTCATTTTTCTGCACTCCTGATTTTTTTATGAATTCAGCGCTTTTGCTTTGGAGTTCCTCCAATATTATGATACACGTCATATGGGTACTACATTCGACAATTTTACCGGATTATTAAGTCCGAATTCCGTTTACAAATGAATACCTATATTCATGAATCGATCCGTTTGGTGGACCATTATATACATTGCCAGAAATATACGAGCTCCTTTTTCAGTAGATTTTTCTTCTGAACTTGGTGCCATTTAGAAAATGTTGCCATAATCCTGTAAGTTCACGTGATTTTGAAGCAACTTCATAACACTTTTAGTCTCAAATAGTGAATATTTAGTATCACATCTGCTAATAGCAAGAACTAATGAAACGTGAGTTTTACTTTTGTTAAAATGATCCATAATACTTTTAAATGAATAAAGGGTACAAACGGGCCACAACTGTTTTGGATATTGTAAATTATACCATAAGGAACATAATTCTTAAGACATTCTAACGTTCTACCTTTCGGAACTACAGATATCGAAAATAAAATGACCAAAAGAACGAACTTTATTACTTCTCATTTCTATGTATTTTGTGAATTAAATCAAGAGGAACATGCATTAGAAAGACTTCAGATGCTCTGTATTTCAGAATTCGAAATATCCGAATAGGAAAGTGGCAAGAGAAGCAAACTTCACCTCACCCAAGCAGACACCTATACAGGAATTTATTTCGGGAGGATTACATAGATTAGAGGGGATCAAATTTCAATATGAGAATAAATTATATTAAATTCCATAAATCCAGTTCTTAAGCCAAATTTAAAGAAAAGTTGAAATTTCAGGGATTCTATCTTCTACGTACGTCTCTGCACCTAACCGTGACACATTGTGCATATGAGACCACGAAAAGCATGAATGTGAATGACTTCTGACAATTCGATACTCTTAACTTGAGATGTTCGAATATAAAGTTTCTTAAAAGTTTTCTTGAAACAATGAAATCTTTAAGTTTTACATCCCGCGATTATGGCAGCTAGGCTAAAGGAGACGGTGATGATGGGAAATAAAGAAAAATATGGAATGAAGAAAGTGTGTGAAAACGAGAGTACCTCAGGAAAATCCACATACACGGTGTTTGTCCACCAGAAAGTTGGCATGGCGCGAACTGGCATCTAACCAAGGACATCATTCATCAGAGGTGAACACCGTACCACTGAGCCATTACGGCTTCATCTTTTACTGATGTCTACATAAGAAAATGTATTAAATTACATATATATATATATATATATATATATATATATATATATATATATATATATATATATATATATATATATATATATATATATATATCATTTAATACATTTTCTTATTTATTTGAGTAATGAACGCACTCACTAATTCATTTATGACTGAAACGATGATACATAATACACTATAAATGCAGCATGCAAAAGTATCATGGCATTGCATAATTTTATTCTACAGATGGCAGAGAGAACGAGTCTATTTCGTACATTCAAATTGAACTTCACGATGAATATCATTTGTAATTACTTATAGTAATATTATTAAATTAACACAGTACTTATTAACTTTATCTTATTAATCTTTAAAACACGTTTCTTTAAGTCATCTGATTGTTTTATGCTAGAAGAAGAAGAAATTTGATTTGTATATAAAGTTATCTCTAGTATGTGATTTGCATTAGGATTGTTCTGTTTATGTACATGTTATTTAAACTTATTAGTTTTTTAGTTACATTTCACTCAGTTACTTTCAATATTCTTACCAAATTCCTTCTCGTGGTGTATACATGACATTAGGATATTTCCTACTTAAATTCAATTATAGATAATTGTTTCTTATGTAGCAGCTAATATTCATGCTATACAGTATAAAACAAGTACACATTCAATGTAAATAAATCTGAGCTTTTAATAATAATTCAAATTAAATATGTTGTACAATGATAGTATTGAATTTGAGGTAATGTGTATTTTTTTTTTTAGTTTTTTATAAATTAATTGTAATGTATATTCTAATCAATGAAAATTTATACGAAATTAACACAGTATTTTAGTGTTCAAAACAATTGTTTCCGTATTTCATCTATTTTGTAATATTTTATCTGTAAATGTATAAGTCATAGAGTGTTATTTAATTTTTTCAATAGGCCGACAGTTGTATTATTTCTGGAGCAACCAACAATTTTTCTTATTCTTTGTAACATGTCACTCTGTTAGTTACTTTGTAAAAAAAAAAAAAAAAAAAAAAAAAAAAAGTTGTACCAGTTATTATTATTATCTAAATTCATTTTATTTTGAGTCTTCCTATTGCTTTCTGTAGGGAGCAGACGGGGGCATATTCCCCTATAAATTCGTATGTTTCGGCACTAGGGTCTAGCCTAGAACGAGTTAAACGATTGGAAAACAACTTGCAGGATTCACAGCTCATCAGACAGCAATAAATCCGCGAAAAAAAATAAATTTTCTATTTGCAAATGCAAAGGGCGACGAGGGGCAAAACCCTTAAATGTCCAAATGGGTCAAAACACACAAATTTTAATCAGAGTTAGCTCCTGAGAAACGAAATAATTTTTAAAAATTTTCTACTGCTTTTTGGAAGGGGCAGAGGGGGGCATATTCCCACATAAAACCATATGTTTCGGATCTTGGATATAGAATAGAATGCGTTGAGCGAATGGACCGATTCATAGCTCATCAGACAGCAATAAATCCCCGAAAAAAAATAATTTTTCTATTTCCAAATACAAACGGGGGACGGGAAAAATTCCTTAAAATTTGACAAATGGGACAAGACTCACAAATTATAATCAGAGTTACTTCCTGAGAAAAGAAATAATTTTTACAAATTTTCTATTGGTTTTTGGATGGGGCAGAAGGAGGCATATTCCCACATAAAACCATATGGTTAGGATCTTGGGTCTAGAATAGAACGAGTTGAGCGATTGGACGGATACTTGCAGGATTCTTAGCTCATCAGACAACAATAAAACAGCGAGAAAAATAAATTTTCTATTTGCAAATACAAAGGGAGGACGGGGGACAAAACCCTTAAAATTTGTCCAAATCGGAAAGAACTCACAAATTTTAATCAGATCAAATTTTAATCCTGAGGAAAGAAATAATTTAAAAAATGTTTTCTACTAGTTTTCGGAGGGAGCAGAGGGAGGCATAATCCTGCAAAAAAAAAAAAGAAAAGAAAAGAAAAGAAAAAGAAACTATGATTCGGCTCTTGATTCTAGTCTAGAACGGGTTCAGTGATCGGAAAGAAACTTGCAGGATTCATAGCTCATCAGACAACAATAAATCCGCGAAAGAAAGTTATATTTGCAAACACAAAGGAAGGGGGGGAAGGAAAAACCTATAAAATATGTCCACATTCGACAAAATTCACAAATTTTAATCAAAGTACCGTCCTGAGAACTGAAATAATTCTTAAAATACTTCCACTGCAATTTGCAGGGAGCAGGGGAGGGCATATTCCCTCATAAAATCCTATGGTTCGGCTCTTGGCTCTAGCCTAGAAGGAGTTGAGCGATTTTTTTTCAAAACTATCAATAACAAACGAAAAATAAATGATTGGCTCGGTTTCGAGTCGAAATTTGAAAGTGGGGGCCAGCGTGATGTTGGCCTCCCCAACTTTATTTTGTGAATATGTCCGTTCGTTTTTCGAAACAAACGATTTTTTCTTCAAAACAATCAATAACAAACGAAAAATAAACGATTGGCTTCGGTTTCGAGTCGAAATTTCATACTAGGGAGCCCAGCGTGAAGTTGCCCACCTCCAAATTTTATTTAGTGAAAATCTCCGCAACTTCTTAGAAAGAAATGACTTTTTCTTCAAAACAATCAATAAAAAAACGAAAAACAAAGGACTGGCTTCGGTTTCGAGTCGAAGTTTGAAAGTGAGGGGCAGCGTGAAGTTGCCCCCCCCCCAAACCTTATTTTGTGAATATGTCCATACGTTTTTTGAAACAAACTATTTTTTTCTTCAAAACAGTCAATAACAAACTTAAAACTAACGATTAACGTCGATTTTAAAGTGGGGGGGCAACTTCACATACGTTTGAAGTAGCGTTTTTCCCTTGCTCCCTTTTGGATCGCCCTACGTATACATAATACAATTATAATCAGTATTTCGAACAATTATCAGTGCATGTGCTTCAAGTAATGGCAGGAGACCCAGGTTCGATTCCCGGTGGGTGCTAATTTGATTCGGATTCCATATTAAGCTGTAGATCCAACAAATAAATTTCCTATAGCTTTGCTGCTGAAAAAGCTCTTAAATCAAACGAACATGTGATCTTTGTTGATTTCAGAAAAATTTATAGTATACTCAGGTGTGACATCACACGCTCAATAAGTAGAGCATGGAATGGACGCATCTTACCATTTCCAAAGGAAATTAAAATAATTTCAGCTACTGCTGTCTCACCATCTAAGCAAAGCGAAGACGAAGCACAAATGTAATCTACATACAATTTAGAAAAAAATCGACTGGAATTCAAAAAAAACTGTTAAAAATTAATTTTAACGTTTTAAATTCTAGAGGCGCCCTAACTTCTCATTTCATATTTTTCAGCAGAGGTCCAACTTCACATTTGTCTAGGCACCCAGATATTAATGCTTGTCCTATCAGGGAAGGTTCCAAGTTACGGTGTAGGCTATACGTATAAATTAACCCTCCGTTACACACATAGATTGCTGCAGTTCAATATTTTAAGAAAACGTAAATCATTCCTATTTCAATGAAAGGCATAATTCCTGTCAACACCCTCGAGAAGTCATTGAGTAATTATTTCAATCTTAAGTTTGTTTAGTACATGTTTAGTGCATCGTGTTGCCTAAGTACTTAGAAGATAGATTTTATATCAATTCTAATTGAATCGGTGAGATTAAGAAGGGAAGGATTCCACTTTTTTGTCAAAATGAGTTGAAATAGCAATTTTGTTCCTTTGTTTACGACGCATATTTTGGCATGAAAAACGGAAAGATACCTTTCATCATTATGACGTAAGAGCACGTGAAAAATTTCACTGAGATTAAGAAAGGAAACATTCCAGGAATCTTTCCCTTCTTGTTCTTAGCCATGGAGCTAAATAAGAACATACTGGAGTGCCTAGGTATGTGAAGTTCCTATTGTTTTGCTATGGAATGGAGTTTGTTCAAATTGAGGCCAGTTTTCGGTTATTTCCTAGGAAAGGTCTTCGAGGCTTCGAAAGGTGTTACAGGCTTCACATATATAGTTCCTCTAGTTCATATTATATCTAACTCCATTTGTACGAGTCTTATAATTGCTTTTTATAGAAAATATGATCTGTTAATATTGCCGAGTTAAGGTCCATTGCGCGAACATGTGGTAGCCTTAATTTACCCTACACGATAGGCACTCCAGTATGTTCTTATTTAGCTCCATGTTCTCAGCAGCGCTTAGTTCTTCTTCCCTCCAACAGAGCGCTTAGTGATTTGAGAACGCAACACACGTGCTTTTCAGTTGCTTGGTTTTGAGATTGCGATTAGTTTAGATTTTATTTGTGATTGTTCTGTGTCATCATTTATTAAGTGTTTCAAACAATGTCCGCAGCTTCGAAGTGTGAAGAAAGCCCCGTTAAAAAGAGAAGAGGATCTGGAAATATCACAGCAATTATGACAACAGCAAGACGAAAAGGGGAGGAGTTTGTGACTACAAGTGGCAGGTTAGCTGAAAAAAAGACCGGACCCGACTGTGAATGCTAGAAAATGTGCAGTTAGTTTTAATAACGACGAAGAAGAAAAGATATTTCAATCTGCTTATAGTGGTAGACCAAAGAATGAACAGGACACATCTGATAGTAGGGATGGTATCGAGACGAGACGAGACGAGACTTTGTACAGTCTCGGTCTCGTCTCGATTGATAAATAACGGTCTCGGTCTCGGTCTCGGTCTCGTCTCGGTCTCGGTCTCGTCTCGGTCAACAGATGCTTGTCTCGATCTCGGTCTCGGTCTCGAGTACCAAGTCTCGGTCTCGTCTCGAAAGTCTCGAAAGTCTCGAAATAAATAATGTGAAACTAAAATAATGAAAGTATTATTCTCGTACAGTTTGTCGTTTCCGCTTATTTTTTCCTTTCATTTTGACTTAGAATTATGGTATGGTGTACCTCGTCATAGCTAATTTGCTAGTGCTAATTCTTTCCATGCGCGTAGTCCAGGTTCAGTGATCAGTGGGTATATCACCCTAAAGCCCAAATATAACCCATATTTCACTTTCAGCAATAGACTTTGTCTCATATAGCCTCAGAACTGCCTATACATTTAAACTCTATTAAATTAACTCCAGTACTATACAGTAGTTTATTTCCTTCCTTTGAATCAGAGTTGTTCAATACCTCCTAACTGATAACACAACACATAGCAGCACGAATGTATTTAATTGTACCGAAATTGAAACTTTACAATTTCTCATTTATTATCCAATACATTCTGCTTTGACTGTCATTTTAAAAACAGAATATAACGTTCATTATCTTAACAAATAGGGTAAATTATTACTATAATATACGTATTTTGTTTGAAATTGATGAAATGCTTTATTACCATTTCACATCTCCGTGTTTAATTGACGCTTTATAACACGAACGTCCTGAACCTTGTGGTGGGAGCTACTACACTCATCTTTGCTATGTGAGGTCTCGAGTTGGATCACAAAACAAGTTAGATTCAAAGTCCGATGTTTCGCATAATTCGCGTCTCATTATAAGTGCATTCTGTTTCTTATACAAGTTCATAAGGTCGTAATGCATTACGTAAGCACATATCCAGTGCAGTAACATAGATTAATCTTATTCCTGAGCTCTCAACTGTGCATGCAATCTTTATTCGAGAAAACTAATCTTGCGTTCATTACGTTGAAATTTTATATTGATTAAAAATTACTTGCGAAACATGGACATACATATTATATAAGTATATAGATAATTCGAGTTATCTGTATCTATTTTTTCTCACTCGCCAAAACAAGTGATTCTTAACTTTATAGTTTTCTTTTGTATTAATTTTCGTAGTTTTTCTGCAACATGATGGATTGAATAGTCAAAAATATTTTTTTCGCTCTATGATTTTCATTAAATTTTGGATCCATTTTTACCCTACCTTACCTAGAAAAAGTTATATATTTAGTCTTAGTTGAGGAACCGGTTTCTCGCTTCTGTAAAATTACGAAATTATGACTTGGTTTAGTTTACCTCCGAGGTTTAAATATAATAAAATCATCACCATCATCATAATCAATCATTATCAATCCATTGCTGGATGAAGGTCTCTCCAAGTCTTCACAACTATCTAACTTGGTCAATTCTTTTCCAGGTTACTCCTCAGTGGCTCTTCATTTCGTCACACCTTCTTGTATGCGGAGGTTTACTAGGCTGTTTTTGTCTTGTGGTGTCCAGTCTAGAATTGTTTTCGTCCGTCGATCATAATTTCTTCTTGCAATACGTCCAGTGCATTTTCCAACTCATATTAAATTATTTCATTAGCATCATCAGTATTCATTTCTATATATTTGGGCTACAAATAATTCGAATTCGCTACTTTCGGTGTACAGACACGCTACTTCTTAATCTTCGGATCTGGCAACACTGACTGAATGATTTAAATCAACATAATGTGAGAATCCCCATTTGGTCTAGCGGCTAGCACTCTTGATTTCGGTTCGCGTGGTCTCGAGTTCGATTTCCGGTAGGGGTAAAGTTGAACGACCGAAGTGGTTCGGATTCCAGTATAATCATTAGCTCCACGTCTCCTTTAGCCGCCCTAGCATAACTGTGGCACGTTAAACTAAAACAAAACAAAAGAAAAGTGAACACTGTGTATTACTAACTGTAAGTCCTTGAATAATAGCATATAGCTATATGGTATGGATCGAGTCTGAGGTGATCGGTGGTCAAACTAAAGGAAGTGAAATATAATTAGTGTGTAATTAGAACTTTTAATTAAGCACGGTCTTAATCTAAAGAGTACACCAGGCCTAAGGCTTAGGGGGAACAACTAGTGTTACTGAAAATGTATCAGTTACATTTAATTTCAGTTACAATTTGCATTTACATCTATTGCTGGAACGAAGACTTAAACATTAACATTATAAGTAGCCCAAAGACCATGAAAAACGTCTTCTCTTGAAAGCATTCTTGCACCATAAAACAAACTACGAGTAATTTTAAAATATCTTGCAGTTCATCTACGTTATTTGCACATATTTAGAATAATATTTAGCAATTTATTTAAGTGGGCAACGCTGCTTAAAATAATGTAACTGCCACTTGTAATTAAAACCACCAAAAACTATTGTTGTAATGTTATAAAAGCAAAGGAAAGCAATAATCATTATAAAATTACTTTACCACCTGGCAAGGAACTGGACGAGGTGTTTCTACTCTGAGAAGAATTGTTTTATATATAATAGTTCCTGGACAATAGCTTTTCTTTTGATTAAAATTGTATATACATATATACTAATTAATGTCTGATGAAGATGACATTTTTTTATTGAAAAAATTTTAAATTTATAATATTTAACAATATTATATAATTACATCATTATAAAAATTTAATACAAATACGTCATTTTACGCAGTATAACAATCACTACCAATGTGTTTGGTATCTCTGAAACGATTTGAAATAACAATTGTTGTAAATGGCGTTATAAGCATTTAAGTCTTTTGGAAGCATCTGCATGATGAGACTTGATATGTCAGCGCGTTTTCGAAGTAAAATCTTTAGATTTTAAATTTTCCGTTTCTTGTAACTTTGTTCCTTCATTCATTCGAAATATATTATACCATGATCACAGTATTTGACGCTAAGATACAGTTGATGCGCATTGCACCGTCCATGCCATTTGAGTTATTAGAGATTTTAAAATTGTTTATGTTAATGATACTGTATTGTCCTTTGTTACACTAAATAATGTATGGGCTATTGTGGTTTTGTTAAATAACTAAATTAGAAATATGTAATACTTTACGTAGCGCAATTTGAGAAAATACAACTTTATTTTGCTTTTAGCAACATTGTTTATCTAGTGATATTGCAGAGTATCTAGAAGAATTTCCCAACTTGGTACAAAATTTCAGCATTTTTAATATATATATATATATATCACATAATAGGGGAGGGCTATAGGGACTTTAGCCCTCTTAACGCTCAGGTATACACAGTATAAAATGGGTTTCAATCCTACTTTCTTTACACTGGATAAAGCGGCAAACCATGGTTTAGCCCCTCCCTTGATCATATACTGGGTCCGCGGCTATATATATATATAGCCTATTTTGGCCCATTTTAATCTTTCCACGGAGATATCTCGAAAACGGTTGGACATAAATGAACCGAACAAAAACTCAAATAGGAAATGCCATGGGGCACATCGAATGGTGTTGTCGCGGCGCCTCCCGGGGCCGCCCTTCATGGGGTACCAGGGCCAAACTTTAAAATTTTAAATAGAAACATGGGGCGAGTAATACCTCGTTCCATAGATCTTTAAAAAGTAAAAAGCGTTGTGGCAAAAGATTTTTCTATATTGGTCACCGTATTCAAGATGGCCGCCAAGACATGGTGCCTGTATCTGATAAAACGTCCAGTAACCTAATATGAAAACAGTTGGAGATAAACGAACAGTCAGAAAGTGAAACAGGAAAGGCATGGGGCGCGTCGAGTAATGTTCTCGCAGTGCTTCCACGGCTGCCTTTCAAGGGGCCAAACTTAGAAATTTTGAACCGAAATATGGGTCAAGTGATACGTTGTTGGATACATTTTAAAACACTAAACAGTATTGTATCAAAAGATTTTTCATATGGGTCACCGTTTTCCAAATGGCCGCCAAGACATGGTACCTGTATCAGATAAAACGTCCAGTACCACTTGACCCCTAATATGAAAATAGTTGGAGATAAATGAACAGAATAAAACTCGTATAGGAAAGCACAGAGCGTATTTATCATTCCACGGCTCGAGTATAATGCAACGGAGAAAAAGATTATTAAAATATAATTGACATGATGCAAAAGAGGAAATGATAGAAAATTATCTTTCCGATCTGTGCGTAAGTGGGTGAAGCGGGAATGAATGGTAAACTCAAATGAGAACCTCACTTTTATTTGCAATAGATATGGTTTGTCTGAAACACTTGTGTGTACAAATGACTGGTACTATAATGACTAAAAATAAAGTGAAATAAGATGAATAAAAATAAGGTGAAATTCAAATTTAACAACATTTTGCACGCCCCTTCGCCCCTGATAATTTAACGCAATGCGTGCAAGATTTTTGGGACATATCTGCATCAGTATGTACCGTTTCGTTACTAAAGATCACAACTGAAATTACCGTTGAAAGTTATTCGGAATGTAACTGTGGACATCTGTGAAACTCATATTCTATCACATGCAAGAAGACATAGAAGGACAATAAGCGAACCAATATCATGCAGACGACTGTTGAACAAAACCAACGTTTGAAAACATTGTTCTAAAATTGCATTGTTCGACAAATTGGCTTCGCATTTCAGTTGATTCATTTTTGCATCAAACCATTGCCCGCAATCAAAATAGAAGGTAACATTTAACAAGAATTTTACATACTTTATCCCATTACAGAGACATTTATCTCTTATAAAAACACATTTCAAATAACTTTATTTCGTAGATACAATTTGCAAAAACTAAGGTTCTCATTTGCAATTTCACCGATCCTTCCCGCTTCACTCACGTACGGAGTGAGGTTAGAATACATTTCTAGGAGTTAGATTTCTTCCTTTCCATTATGGCACTTTCACTTTAATCATCTTTTCGACTGTTGCAACATTCCCGAGCTATAGATTCCTTCCTTTCCATTATGGCACTTTCACACTAATCATCTTTTCGACTGTTGCAACATTCCCGAGCTATAGAATGATAAATACCCTCTGTGATTTCCTATTCGAATATTTGTTCTGGTGTTTTCATATTAGTGATACTGGACGTTTTACCTGATGCAGGTACCATGCCTTGGTGGTCATTTTGAAAACGGTGACCCATATGCTTTAGCAACAGCACTATTTAGTTTTTAAAGATATGTTGAACGAGGTTTCCATCACCCCATGTTTCCATTTACAATTTTGAGGTTGCGCCCTGGGCCCCCATGAAGGGTGGCAATGGGAGCCTCCGCGACAATATCAATCGATGTGCCACATGACATTTTCTATTTCAGTTTTTGTTCGATTCATTTATGTTCAACCGTTTTCATATTAGTGGTACTGCACGTTTTACTGTATCTGATAGAGGCAACATGTCTTGTAGGCCATTTTGAATACAGTGCCCGATATGAAAGATCTTTTGCCACAACGCTTTTTAGTTTCTCAAGGTCTATCGAACGAGGTACTACTCACCCCTTGCTTCCATTTAAAATTAAAATTGGGCCCCGGGAACCTATGCAGGGCGGACCTGAGTGGCACCACGACCATATATATATATATATATATATATATATATATATATATATATATATATATATATATATATATATATATATATATATATATATATATATATATATATAAAGAGAGAGAGAGAGGGAGGGAGAGGGAGAGAGACACAGACAGCAGAAAGAGAAAATTTGCCTCAGCAGTGGATTTTGTTTGCGGAGAGGCTCGAGGAACGAGTAAGAAACATTTGCGTTGTACGTGCAATGCAAAAAATTATCACAAATTTATTTCGGGGGGGGGGGGCGGTTGAGCCCGATAACCACCCCCTAAATGCGCCAATGTACATCATTCAACCGTTCTCATATTATCTAACACAGCAACGAAACCAATTATGAGTGAAGGCAATTTTAGTATCTATTAATATCAATATTCGAGACGAGACCGAGACTTTCGAGACTGACTTAAGTCTCGTCTCGGTCTCGTCTCGATTTATAGAGGTCTGTCTCGGTCTCGGTCTCGTCTCGGTATTTAGAAGTCCGTCTCGGTCTCGGTCTCGTCTCGGTATATAAATGTCCGTTTCGGTCTCGGTCTCGTCTCGATAATTCGAGACGAGACCGAGACGAGTCTGAGACTAGTCTCGGTCTCGGTACCATCCCTATCTGATAGGTCTGATAGAACGACACGATGTTGAACGGCATCAGCCTAAAGGTCCTGATTCTAAGAAAGTTCCTTCATCCTTTAAATATTTTGCTATGAAAGATTCTAACCATGTAGAAATTTGCCGGAAAGCTTTTATGAGCTTGCATGCTGTTTCCAATAAAGTGGTTTATCTGTTAACACAAATTTTAGCAAAAGGCGAGTAACATACCGACTTGAGAGGAAAACACGATAACCATAAGAAATTTCCCAATATTTTAATAGTGCTAAAGGAACACATCGAGTCTTATCCCCGAAAAACCTCCCACTATTCTTCAAATCCTGTTAGATATTTAGAGGCTGGGCTGATATGCACAAAGATGCATAACATGTTTCTGGAAAAGCATCCAGAACTAAAAGACATAATAAAGACATATGGGTACTTTTTAACTTATTACAAGGAAAATTATGGGTACCGATTCGGTAGCCCGCAAGTTGACGTGTGTTCGGCGTGTGAAGACCTAAATACAAAAATATCATCATCGACATTGAATGACAACACTAAATGGGTCGCTGTAGCTGAATTGATGGTTTATAAAAGGAGAGCAAGTAAGTTTTACAAGAAAATGCAAGCAGTAACTGAACTATGCTCTAACAGAAATGACGTACATGGAATCTGCTTTGATTTTATGCAAAATCTTCCTTTGCCGTGCATACCTGTTCAGGAAATGTTCTATTGAAGGCAGTTATGGGATTACGTGTTTTGTGTTCATAGTTTAGGAAATGAAAAAGTCCCTATGTACACATATCATGAAGGAGTTGCAAAGAAAGGAGGAAACGAGGTGTGTTCTATATCGTATGATTATATAAACAACAATGTTGACTCTCAAGTGAAAACTCTATACGTGTTCAGTGACTCATGTCCCGGGCAAAACCGCAATCACACTTTGGTGAGATTGTTCCTGTTTCTTACTATTATTAGGCGATTCAATGAAGTACATGCATTTTTTCCCATTACAGGATATAGTTTTCTCCCCTGCGACCGGAACTTTGGTGTTATTAAGAGAGCCATGAAACGCCACGGTAGGATTTATTCCCCTGATCAATACAACGATATGATTAGGACTGCAAAACGCAAGCAGCGTTTGTTTGAGGTGAAATCCGTTTCAAACGAACAATTTCTGAAAGAATGGTGGCCGACATTTCTCAGAAAGACTTGTGCTAGTGTTCGAACCAAACAGCCTTTTAAAATCAGTACTTACAAGCACTTAACATTCACAGCAGCAAGAAGGGATATATTACAATTCACACTTTTATAGACAGGCTACAAAGTGAAGTTTTTAAACTGTACAAAGGTGGTGAAACAGACCCTCCTGTTGAAAACGCATATAATGGAATCATTCCCATAAAAAGGAAGAAATTCCAAGATGTTGCCAAAGTGGTTCACTATGTGCCAGAACAAGCCAGAATGTTTTACAATAAACTTTTAGAGTGGCCTACTGATGAGCATGAGAAAGAGGACAGTGAGTAGTAATAGAAACAGTGAACAAAGGCACAAACCAATATCTCATGTATTTTATTTTTATAACATGTGTGAATAATGTTTAATTTTCATTATTTTTGTTGGTTTAACAACAAGTAAGGAACAGTTTTAAGCTCATAAATACGTTTTTCTTTACTTTTTTCGATCTCTAAATCTGTTGAGATTAAAAAGGGAAAGATTCCACCGTTTTTAAACTCATATAATAACCGTAATAAGAATGTAAAATTAGAGCACTTTTGCGTATATGTTACTTAAGGTTATAAGCAGCAACTTTCCAATAGTATGTTTCTTTGGTGACATATTTGTTTGGTTACTGTGAAGTTTTTTTTCAGTTTCACAAAAGTTTGGTTATGTGGAACCTTTCCCTTCTGAATCTCATCCGTTCAATTTATATCTTTTGCTATCTTGCGAAAAAAATGAACACTCAATTGTTTACTTCCGTACTTCTCACATGGACTTCTAAAATAATTAAATTCTACGTTTAGTAGTAGTGTATGATAATAAACGCAAATAAGAATTTAGAAAATACCCTCCCTGCTAGACTAGCAGTTAACACGTTCGGCTTTAGTACATAGGATCTCGGGTTTAATTTTCGGCGATAGAATTTTGAAATTTGAACGCATTACGTTGGTTCGGGTTCCACCTTAAGCTGAAGATCCATATCTCATATAGCCTAGATGTTCAAGAGGACGCTAAATTCCAAACCAACTATTTATGGAAGGTGAAAATGAAACTATAACAAGATCAAAACTTTCAAAACTTTCGAGTTTCCTTTTCACACACATACACACTTATACAAACATACATACATGTACACGTAAGTTTCATACAGAGATTTTTTTTCCTTTAAAATTTGTTCGTTACATTAATTTTCAGACTCCTTCATTAGAAAAAAGAGGTTTTATTTCTTCAATTTTATTCGCAGTTTTCTCTTCATATGTATCATATACTGTAAATTCAGTTTAAATATGGATAAAGGACGACTATTCTAAGAACGACGGAGAAAAGCGACTCAAGGAAAAATTTTGCAAATGTTGTTGTATTAGAGATTCTTTTACCTTTGATCCAATATCTCTGAATAAATTCCATAAACATTCGGATCATTGCAGTTTCCATTATCATTCACCTTACGTTGAGCGACTTACGTTGATCCACAGTGTGAGAAATTTTAAATATCTTCCAGAAATTATTGAGAGATTTTGATGTAATTCGGCCTGTGTAGACATCAAATCTTACATGTATCAGTAAGTGAAAATTATTCACGTATGATATTTACTTTCTCTACACGTAGTGCTAGTTGTCAGTAAACTGCAACAAAGGAAGACAGAAACTTGTAGCGTGATTAACTTTATGAATTTGAAGGATTGTAACGCCGGCAAAAATTCATGAAAAATTATTTTTTTATGGTATTGATCGTCTATCCTCTGAGACTGTCATGAGAGGAACAGGTATTTCAGAACAGGCAAAAAGCCCCTTACAAATGAGCCAAAGACTCAATGTCTATCAACATCCTTCGCAGACGATATATTTGGAGAAAATCGAAGAGCTGATCGTGGTAGATCAACCAATGATCATCCACCCAAAACACTATACATCACAATGGACTCAGTTATGGTAGTGTATGGAAAATAATTAATGGAAAATTGCACATGTCTAAGGTATCAGCACATTGGGTAAATCGATTGCTTACACCCCTTCAAACAAAAACTCAGAGTGACATATTGAGTCACATTTTGGAAATTTTGGAGCAAAATGAAGAAACCTTTTTGCTCATATGGTAACGTTGCACGAATGTTGGATCTATCTACATTATCCTGAAACAAAGAGCAAGGAGTTGAAACATTCATTCCCATCTCACAAAAAGAGGTACAAAAGCGAACAAGTAATGTCATCCTTTGATACTCTGAAAATAACACCCTCTCTCGCAAATAGGGAAACGAAAGAAGATACAAATATTTTTCACTTTTAGGATATCACGGATATCGAATTTTGCATACTTTTATCACATTGGGATAATTTTCATACAGTATATATAATATATCTCCGGGTATGTGTAACAGAAAATGTCACGATTTTCTTTTCAATCATGAAAACGAACACATATTCTGAATTTACTTTTACTCATCACAGTCATTATAGGCTAAACCAAAAGACAAATAATAAATCTATACGAACTATTAGGCCACATCTCCACAAAACAAACAGGGTTTGAAACAACTTCTTAAAAAATTTTTGATTCTCAGCACCTCATTAAGTTTTGCAAATTTTATCAAAGTCAAATTTTTTTTTTAAAGATAAGCATTGTCCTATTTCCGAATGTGCAGACGGAAAATGTTTCTTCAGTTTTTTATTCCTCTACTCACAGGCCAAACAGCTATCAGTTCTACAAGCTTTATTCAATCGCTTAACTCCTTCTAGGCTAGAAGCAAGACCAAACTACAGGATTTTATAAAGGGATATGCCCCCTTTGAACCCTTCAAATAGCAGTAAAAAAATTTAAAACATATTTCTATTCTCATTATGTTACTCTGATTAGAAGAAGTGATTTTTGTATCATTTCGAGCAATTTTTAGGTTTTGCACCCCGTCCACCTTTCTCTTTACAAATGGAAAATTTTAGTTTATCGCGGTTTTATTGTTCTCTGATAAGCTATGAATCCTGCTAGTTTATTTCCAATAGCTCAACTCGTTCTAGGCTAGACCCAAGAACCGAACTATAGGATTTTCTGGAGGAATATGCCCTCGTCTGCTCCCTCCAAATGGCAGTAGAAAAAATTTATAAATTATTTCTGTTCTCAAGACGTTGCTGTGATTAAAATTTGTGAGCTTTGTGCAATTTGGACAAATTATAAGGGTTTCCCCCCATCCCCCTTTGTATTTGCAAATAGATTTTTTTTTTTCGAAGATTTATTGCCGTCTGATGAGCTATGAATCCTGCAAGTTTCATTCCAGTCTCCCAACTCGTTCTGGACTAGACCAGGGAGCCAAACCATAGGAATATATAGGGGATTATGGTCCTTTGCTCCCCCCAAATAGAAAATTTTAAAACTCATTTTTGTCCTCAGGACGTTACTCTGATTAAAATTGCTGAGTCGTCCTATTTCGACAGATTTTAAAGGTTTTGTCCCCCGTGCCCCTTTATATTTGCAAATTAAAAAAATGTATTTTTTCGCGAATTTATTATTGTCTGATGAGCTATAAATCCTGCGAGTTTCGTTTCAAACGCTCAACTCGTTGTATTCTAGACTCAAGAGCCGAACCATAGGCTTTTATGCGGGAATATGCCTCCCATGCTCCCTCCAAATAGCAGTAGAAGAATTTTTTAAAAAAATCTGTTCTCAGGACGTTACTCTGATTAAAATTTCTGAGTCTTGTCACATTTGTCATATTTTTAGGGTATTGCCCCCCGTCCCTGTTTGTATTTGAAAATAAAAATTTATATTTTCCGCCGTTTAATTGTTGTCTGATGAACTATGAATCCTGAAATTTTTATTTCCAATCGCTCAACTCGTTCTAGGCTAGACCCAAGAGCCGAACCGTAGGATTTTATGGGTTGATATTCCCCCTCTGCTCCCTCCAAATAGCAGGAGAAAAATCTTAAAAAATATTTCTGTTCGTAGAACCTTACTGTGTCTAAAATTTGTGAGTCTTGTCCCATTCGGACAAATTTCAAGGGTTTTGCTTTGGGTTCTCCCTTTGTATTTGCAAATAGAATTTCTTTTTCAGATTAATTGTTGTCTGATGAGCTATGAACCTGCAAGTTTCGTTCCAATCGCTCAACTCGTACTAGGCTAGACCCAATAGCCGAACCCTTACCCAAAGATCATTTGTTACTCACTAAGAAAAAAATGTATGTGGCGTACGTAAAAGCGTATGTTACACTTGTAAATCCTGCAGTTTTTGGACTTAACAACATACGGCAGACGTATAACTGAAAACGCATGTTTTATAATACTTTCTGTATAAGTGTTTCTCAAACAGTAGAGAATGTCAGGATCTCACATACAAATGGACATACATACATAACATATAGCTGATGAAGGTAACATACATACATTTATATAATATAAGGAAGAGTGTTAGATATCAGACATGCTTCAATGGCGTGATGTAATATCTAATGGCAGTGCCTCTGTAGCATACCGACAACATATGCTCCGTACTGATTTCTGTAGTAAGAGGATTCCGTGTATTTGTACAATATATCGCTGTCCGGAGAAAATCTATTTGGTCTAGGAATTAATTCGTGCGGGTGGACAAGAGATGGCGCAACGAACGGAGCGTCCCACAGTTCCGTGTATCCACACATGTGTTGCAAACCCCTGTCATCGCGTATCGTTCGTAGTATAGGGCAGTGGATTAAATCGTCAACAACACCAGTTTGTAGTTAAGTGAACATGGCGCAATTTGTGCCTGATAAAGTGTTTTTGCGGGGTGTCCTGCTGCATTACTTTAACATGCAGAAAAGTGCGACTGAAAGTCATCGAATTTTGGTGGAAGTGTATGGTGACCATGCTCTAGCTGAGCGAACGTGTCAGAAGTGGTTTGCACGGTTTAGAAGTGGTGATTTCGGCTTGGCAGACCAAGAGCGAGCTGGACAGCCCAAAAAATTTTTCAAGACGAAGAATTGACAGCATTGCTCGAGCAGGATTCGTGTGAAACGCAGGAACAACTTGCAGCAGCATTACGCGTTGATCAAACAACAGTCTCCAAACGCTTGAAAGCCATGGGAATGATTCAAAAGATGTCACATTGGGTTCCACATGAATTGAAAGACAGAGACGTTGAAAGACGAAAAACCATTTGCGAATTGCTGCTTCAACGACAGAGCAGAAAGGGGTTTCTGCATCGAATTATTACGGGTGATGAGAAGTGGATCCATTACGAGAACCCTAAACGAAAAAAGGCCTGGGTGAAACCAGGTGAACCAGGTCCATCACAACCAAAACGAGATATTCACTGTGCAAAGATTATACTGTGCATATGGTGGGATATGAAAGGTGTGGTGTACTATGAGCTGCTGCAACCGGGTGAAACTATGAATGGAGAACGTTATCGACGACAATTAATGCGTTTGAAGCAAGCTCTGGCCAGAACACGACCAGAATGGGAGAAAAGACATGATAAACTTATTGTTCAACATGATAACGCTCGCCCACATGTCGCAAAACCGGTCAAAACCTATTTAGAAAATGTCGGATGGGAAGTTTTACCCCACCCGCCGTATTCACCAGACGTTGCTCCTTCGGACTACTACTTGTTCGATTGCATGAACAACGATTTGATTGGACAGCGGTTTACTTCTTCAGAAGATATCGAAACATGGGTCTCTGACTGGATCACTTCCAAGGATGAGGACTTCTTTCGCCACGGAATCCGTACATTGCCTGACAGATGGGCGAAAGTGGTGGCTAGCGATGGACAATATTTTTCTTAAGGTATTTATGTATTTTGTGTTTGTACTACAGCTTCAATGTGTGCGTACCAATCACACGAATTAATTCCTAGACCAAATATAAAACTTTTTTGTATTTCTCTCTACACCTTCTCATATGTTTACATCTAAATACCATTCTCTGGTTCAAATTAAACGTAATGTGTACAGTACATACAATATGCTACTTAAAAATATATTTTTTACATATCTAACACAGAAATAAAAAGGAACGAACAGATCCATTAAAACAAAAATTATGCAATTTTATTGCTAATGAATTACAAGCTTGGTAGCAGCCATAACACTTCTTATCTTATTTGCTCGAAAACTAAAGTTACATCGAAACCGTGCTCCTGCAGCGTGGGGCAGGAAGAGACAATTGACCCCGCATGAAATTTTAGAAGTAGATTCAATTCTTTGAAATTAATATAAAAACTTATTAAAATTGCTTACTCGTCTACTACAGAATTTAAAGTATTTATTGTAGATAATGGCGCCATGCAGTGAGCATCAATAATAATTGTTTTACATAAAGATTCATGTGTATGAAAATATGCGACTTCGATTGTTTCAGTCTTTGCCCTTACTTGGAAATCATCCAACGGGCTTTCTGTCCACAAAAGCATGTCAATTTATTCAGCCCATTAAGGTTTTCCAATTGATATATATATAACCTAAGAACAAATATTAATGTTAAACCAAAATCAATGTTTAAAAAATAATCATAATTTTGAATTTCATGTTATTAATCGTAGGTGTGTACTGTCATGCTGCTAGAATCGTAACGAGAAGCTTGATGATCATATAACATACTTAAATTTCTTTCTATATTAATACGTGACACTGTGATCGTATCTTGCGTAACGTTAACATAATGCTACTACTAGCACGATAGAAAATAATGTTTCTCTATATTTTCTTTAAAATTTATACTCACTCGTAATATTTTACCCAGGACAATAAGAATATCGAATGGTATAGAATTCTTATCCTTGGACATATTTCTTTCTTTAAATACAAAAGGCCTTATGCAGAGTCGTTTGAAGTTATGATTAGCGTCATACTAAAAGCCTGACTACTTCAGGAAACATATGTTAATCGAACGCTTTACTATGGCACTAATCACGCGTCAGAACGACTCTGTATAAGGCCCTAAGAATTTTAGGCTTACGTTGGGCATATGATTTCTTATCATTATAGCTCATATAGTAGCCAGTGGATTGAATGTGTGGTCAGTACATTGTTTTTATTTCCTCCCCTTCTGTAGCAGAATTACTAAACATGTCGTTCACGCAGAAAATTCTTCTCCCTGAATTGAAAAAATGAAATGAAATGAAATCTTTAGTTTTACACCGCATAGTTATGCCGGTTAGGCTAAAGGAGACGGTGATGATTAGTAATGAATGAAATGGTGGAATGAAGAAAGTGGGAGGAAACGGGAGAACCCCGAGAAAAAACATGCACACGGTGTTTGTCCACCACAAAGTTCACTTGGCGGGGTCAGGGATCGAGCCCGGGACCCCAAGCACCAGAGGTGAACGCTCTACCACTGAGCCATCGCGGCCCCCTCCCTCAATTGAACGACGGCTTCAGAATTATTCTTATATTAATATAAATGCTGTTAGGATTAACTATAAATTCAAATTCGTTACGTTAACGACATAGATATAAGAATGTGGAAACGTCCACATGCTTGGATGACTTTGTAACGTACATAAGGTACTTAATAAATCATAGGAAAAATGATTTTTAAGTCCTAAAGAAATTCAAAGTATTGATAAGAGCAATTACAGAAAGTGAACAACATTTTTAAAACTCTACTTCAACTGAGTATTTAAAAAAAACTGTACATACAATTATAAGAATACGACACTTAAAAATAATTAGCTGTTTGGAGAAATAATAACAAAATGGGAACAAATCTATATTGTTGGCTATCAAAAAGTCAGATGACCAAAAACAGAACCATAATGGTTCACAAGAAGAGTCAAAGCACTACACGCACATTCTCTGAGCGCACAAGTGATATGCCTAGTTGCCTTTATACACTAGTAGAAAATAAGTGCAATATTCCTACAAGAGTGACATTAACTTATAATAAATGATATTAACTTAATTAACTTATAATAAAACTAGAATGATAATACAGAAAATAGTTGAAGATCTATACACTGTGATGAGATAGGACTACCTTCATTATACTCGATACAAGCGTACCGTGCTCTTGTGTTTTCTCGGGGTTCTCCCGTTTCCTCCCACTTTCTTCATTCCACCATTTCACTCATTTCTCATCATCACCGTCTCCTTTAGCCTAACCGGCATAACAGTGGGACGTAAAACTTACAGATTTCATTTCAATTTTTCGATACTAGCATATATTAATATGCTTCGCTTTAAATGCACAACTCCGTACCTCATGTGTTTACTACCCGTGAAATACACTTTTTTTTTCTTTTTAATGGCATCGGTTTAAACGACATTAGAAAGATCATTTATCTATTGGCGACCCCAAAAACCATGAATTCGACACTAATATTGGCCATTTTCGATCATTTTATTATCTCCCCCTCTCCCAAGTTGCGGGGCTGAATTTGGTTTTAAACGGGATGGGAAGTGTAACTGGTCATCTAGTGACCCCGGAGACTATGGATTCGGGGTTATTTCTGATCAGTTGTATGTATTTCCCTTTCCCCCTCCCCCAAGATGCGGGGCTGAATTTCGATTGAAACAACATCAGAAGTATTAGTGTTCATCTCATCAACCCCAAGAATTATAGAGTCAACACTAATATCGGTCATTTTCGACCATATATATATATATATATATATATATATATATATATATATATATATATATATATATATATATATATATATATATATATATATATATATATATAAATGTTGCGGGCCATGGCATTGTTCATCTCACCGACCCCAATAAATCTAGATTCAGCACTAATGTCGGTCATTTTCAATCATTTTTAAATATCTCTTCACCCCGCATTGAATTTGAAATTAAACGGGATCGAAAGTAACACTGTTCACCTAAGCCACACAGAAAACTATAAATTCGACACTGATAGTGGCCATTTCTGATCATTCTTATATATCTCTTTCTCCCCCTCCCCAAGTGACAGGAGTGCCGCGGTGGCTCAGTGGCAGAACGTTCACCTCTCGTGGTAGAGGTCCCGAGTTCGATCCCAGCCCCCGCCAAGTGAACGTTGTGGTGGGCAAACACCGTGTGCGTAGGTTTTCTAGGGGTTCTCAAGTTTTCTCCCACTTTATTCATTCCACCATTTCATTCATTTCTCGTTTCTACCGTCTCCTTTAGCCTAACCGGCATAACCATGGGACGTAAAACTCAATGATGTCATTTCATTTTTCCAAGTGGCGGGGCAGATTTTGGATTTAAACCGGATCGATAATGTCACTGTTCATCTGAATAATCCCGAAAACTATGGTTTTGACACTAATATTCGTCATTTTCGACCATTATTATATATAGCTCCCCCTCCCCTCCTCCTTGGTGCGGCACACGGAATCGCAATTGTCACTATTAATCTCAGGCACTCCTAAAACTATGGATTCGATACAAATATTAGTAATTTTCGATGTATTTGAAATGTTTATCTCCTCCGCTACGTTGTACACTCCCACTTTCCAACTATCACGGCTGAACTTCGATCGAAACAGCATTAGAAATGTCACTGTTTCTCTCATCGATCCCGAAAACTACGAATTCAACATTAATATTGGTTATTTTTGAACATTTTTAAATTTCCCTCTCCCTTCCCGATCCCTACGTTGCATCGTCAATTTGAATATCCTAAAGTAATCCCCGCCCCTAAACTTCTATCTGTTGAAAATTGGATTGAGATCGGTCTTGTAGTTCAAGACTGATAAAGTCACAGTCATTTAAAATACTTTCTTACATGTACTCCCCCACCCGCTCCCCTAGGTTGGCTCGTCAAAGTGAGACGATAAAAAAAAACAAGGCCCGACCCTAATATATGTTGAAAATTTAATCGAGATTGCTTGAGTGCTTCAAAAGTCCTTAGGTTTTATTAGTTCTTTATTTATATGTCCCCTCTCTCCCCCTCCTCTAAGATCTACCGTTAAAGAGAAATTCCAAAAATGTTTCTAGATCCGAGCCTCATACATCTTAAAAATTTGAATTGACATTGGTCGGATAGTTCAAGAGTTATTAACTTACAAACATAGTCACTTTCAGTCTTATATAAATTGATTTTTATATCCCTTCCCCTCTTTCTTCTCCCTAAGTTTTTCATCAAATTTAAATCATAAAAAACGACCCCAGGCCTAAATCTCATCTAAGTTGAAAATTTGATCAAGATCCATCGCATGTTGTAGGTATTATTAAGTTTTATTTATTTTTATACCCACTCTCCCTTGAGCTCTACCATAAAAGTGAATAGCCTAAAACCAGCCCAGCCTCGAACCTCGCCCATGTTACAAATTGGATCGAGATCGGTCGGGCGGTTCAGGAGATTTGGAGTCACAAACATAGTGATTTTCAATTTCATACATCTAAATTATTATTTGTAATGTCTTTATGTTTCACGGTAAAAAAAATACATCATAAAACTCATAACTACTAACGTTTAACATCTTTTCTGATTTGCTCCATCTTTGATATAGATTATTAGGCTTGAATTGAAACAAGTCTGAATTCGGTGGAGTGCCATTTTATGCATTTGCAAGCGTGATCAAAAAACTACAGTTGCTCGGACGTACGAATCAGACGAACACCGAAGGTAAATGAATGTTTACAGGAAATACTGAGGCAAACGAAAAATTTGCTTCTAAATAAATATACACAGTTGCAAATCAATACAAGAAATCTCCAGTAAAAGACCAGAAAATTGCACTCTTAAAGGGGTGTATGTTGGAATGGCATAAAATAGGGTTTTCAAAAGTTTTGTGCTGCATACTATTGCATGTAAAGAGTCATATACATAGCTATGATACTACTGGTGCCATAGATTTATGTGGATCATAAAGTTGGAGTTTGTAATTTTAATAGCATTTTAGGGCGTAATATCCCAGGAGGACAACGTGCTAAAAATTGCTCCTTAGGCCAAAAGGTAATTCTGTATGTAAATATACAATTGTATAAAATCAGCACTGATATTACATGGAGAAAAAAGTTAGGACATGGTATAAACGCGAAGAAAGTATTGCGTGACGATGGTTGTAGCCCGAAAAATTTGAATGTTTGAATATGTTTAATTCTAGATCTAAAATACAATTCAGAATTCAGAATTCAGCTCTCTTTCGCTTGTGTGCAGTTGTGTAAAAGCTTGCGAGTGTCATTTATTCCGTATTTCTAGCTCCATGGTCATTGCCACGTCTATATGGGAGAGGCGGTTAGCTACTACTTGCTCCCACGACACTCATCGTCAAACTGTACCGCGGTATTAAAGCACTTAATGTATTAGCAACGTGTCATTGAAATCCAATCCTAGTTACGGAAGTTTATATCTTCACAAGGTTGCGTTATTTTGTATAGATTGATGTAACGCAACCTTGTGAACACATCAACTTCCTGAGAAACTGTAATTTTCCTACATCCTTGCAAATGCATAAAATGGCACTCCACCAATAACAAAAATGACCCCATTAAGGGGCATTTGTACATACGACAATGTAAATAGTATTATTGACCTCATACGCAAGGTTCATCACACTCCAATTCCTATTATTTTCGGAGATGGTCGAGCAACCTGCTCTGGACCACGTCGTATGGTTTGACCCATTTCTGATCAGTACCCATTTAGGTACGTTTTGGGTACAAAACCTCGCGGCCAGAACCTCGCGGCGACAAACTCGCGGACCAAAACCTCGCCTCCCAAAACCTCGCGGCCCAAACTCTCGCCAGGCCGAAACCTCGCGCCCCAAAATATGGCCATACCCAAAATCTCGCCTGACCAAAATGTAAATGTTCCAACAGATGATAAGGATGACGGTATAAAAGACGCTGTTTCAGAAGAAGTATCACGGGTATTTGACCAAGTCCCGCGATACCATATGAAAATTCTATTTCTGTATTAGAGGATTTCAATGTGAAGGTAGGGCGACAGGATGTTTTTAAACTGGTTATAGGGAAAGAAAGTCTGCATAAGGAAAGTAATGACAACTAACGAGGTTAGTTTCGTTAACTTTGGAACATCCAAACACTTAAAATTTTAACAAAAATCTAATAATATCTATGAAAATATGAAATAATATATGAGTTTTCACGACGTCCTTTGATTATGTCCTATAGGTTAAAGGAGACGTAGATGACCAGGATGAAGGAAATGATCGAATAAAGAAAGTGGGAGAAAACGGGAATAACCCGAGAAAGCCCACGCACACGATGTTTGTATCTTCTTCTTCTTCTTCTTCTTCTTCTTCTTCTTCTTCTTATTATTATTATTATTGTTATTATTTCTAATGTGGAATTGCATATTAAGAAACACATTGGGTAAATTTTAAAGAAAAGATTCATTCGCGGCTAGGTTTTGGCCCGGCGAGATTTTGGGTGGCGAGGTTTTGGCCCGGCGACATTTTGGGCGGCGACGTTTTGGCCCGGCGAGATTTTGCCCCGAGAGGTTTTGGGCGGCGAGGTTTTGGCCACGCGAGGTTTTGGCCCGGCGAGGTTTTGGCCACGCGAGGTTTTGGCCCAGCGAGATTTTGTCCCGCGAGGTTTTGGCCGGCGAGATTTTGGGCGGCGATGTTTCGGCCGCGAGATTTTGTCCGTATCCCTTTAGGTACACAATGATCTACATTGAGTGTTCCATGATGCAGTAAAATGATTCATTTTAGTTGTATTACTAAAATGGATACATCCTACATTCAAATCCTCGAAACACAGCAGAAGATACAGACGCATCAACTAATGGAAACACCTTAGAAAACTACATTATACAATATGTGAAAATTGTATTGTACCAACTTTTGCCTACATGGTAGCTCTGATGTGGCGTGTAAGTCATAGAGGTCGTGATTTATATAAAGTGGAATAATACATCATCATGCGTACAGCACACCACTCTTTACCGTGAGAGAGGCTGGAGGCGAAAATCAGACCCGAATTCGTGTCACCACAAGTATTCAATCATCCGAATCCGGGTTCTAGGATTGATCAGACCAAAGGAGGTGTTCAATTTCATCCTAATGTCCCTCAAACTACGTCAGAAAAGCTACAACATTGTGAAAGGATACATATTGTGGGATTTGACCTATTTTTCGGAAACAATAATAATGCTAGAGGATGTACATAATTCCCTAAATAGTGGGACAATCATTGGTGCTGATCACCAGGGTTTGCGTCCTCACAATTACAGAGCCGAAAGTGAACAACCAGTAGTCTTTTAAAATCGTTCATGTCTACTCGTCGGTGGTCTATGTAGCACGTTCGTAATAACGTCAGAGCTGTAGTAAACCTTATGATATCTTATCAGCGATTTCGTCTGTAAACTCAAATCTCTATATCTCTGTCATGGAACTGAAGGAGGACTGTGTCATCGATACAACCTCTGCATGGTGGTCCTTGAGTTTCGTTCTATTACATCAGCGGTACCCATCACCTCATGGTCCACGACGCGCCCCCAACTTTTTCTGATATACCGCCTAAATCAACTAGTTGATATCTTTAAGATTAATCAATGCTTTTCTTTAGCTTCAATTTTCCTCTTTTCCCCACAACCCATAATGAATAAAACTCCAACGATGTACTTAAGAGAAAAAGTTACTTTGAGAACATGTTCAGTGACGAATTTATAAGATCCCTATCAAACACTAACTTGCGTGAAAAGTTATAATCACCCCTATTAGGAAAGATAGGATATAGCTTCTGTGCATTATTTTTAGTTTGAGAAGAAATTTTAAAATATTTATATATTCTTGCAGGAAATGAAAGGTATTGGAATATTACTGTCCACAAAAATCAGTTATGACACTCTGTGCGCGGAGGTACCATCTTTTAGAAATATCCGTCACACGAGGATACTATATGACAACCTGCTTTAAGTTAAGTGCTCGGCGGGACCCGTCACTAATGGTTTACTTCTGGCCACTGTCTCCTTTGGTTGATAAGATTTTGCACTGAGTTCTAGTATATAAACCATTATCACAGTTGCCACTGTTCCTTGCGACACACCCAACATAGTACAAGACATTTTCGTCAGGCTTGCAATGCATAATCGAGCACGAAAGATTTGCATTCCTTTGAACTCAGATATGACTCCCGTTCGAGGGCTTCTCGGAGTTCTTCCTAACACCCCACAGCAAATCTCCTGACTATTGCCCACAAAGACATTAGTGCTGCTTTTGTTTCTATTAAATTGATATCAATATCTATATGAATATGAATAACTTGACAATCTATATAGAAATACGTAGAAGAGAGAAAACCAATGAAGATATTAGATATTATGCTTCTTAATCTTAAGATTATATTAGTAGCAATTGAATTAGAGTCAGTTTACAGGAGTTATATAGATTCCGTAATTAAACTACGCACTACGAAGGAAAAAATTAGATAACAATAACAACACCAAAGTATAGTGTGTCCATAAAGTGTGGGTACACAGTGAATTCTAATTTGTTTTTGTTTTTCCAGGTTGAAAGTTGGTTATCTCAAAACAATAACAAGTCGAGTTGGTATTCTTAAAAGGACTAGAAGGATGATCGTATCGCGAAATTGTGGAAGCATTTAACCATCAACACCATCATCGTGAACATATGTGTTTTACTGTCGTCGGGAAATTAATTACCAAGTATAAAGAAACATGCTATGTGTTGGACGAAACCCGTTTTGGTCGAGCAAAGACTTCAGACGAAATGAAAGAGGCTTTTTTTGCTAAGTTTATGCTAGTCCAAAGAAATCACTTCGTCGGACATCCACTGAGTTGGGTGTTCCAAGGTCAACCATTCACAAAATCCTGGAAGAAGAGACGTTTCATTCTTACAAGCTAAAGATATTGCATCACTTAAATGACGACCACGACAGACGCATGTAGATATGTGAATGGTTTGCAGATAAATCTAACGCAAACATCAATTTTACTTTATACTACGTGTTGTTCTCTGACGAAGCTGTGTTTCACGTCAATGGTGAAGTAAACAGGCAAAATCTTCGATACCGGTACTGATCTCAAGGGAATCTACACTGCGTGAGTCTATCCGAACAGCAGGGCTGCCAAAACGTGATGGCCTGGTATGGTTTGTGGAAAGGTCATATGCTAGGACCCTTCTTCTTTGATGCCTCAAATTGAGCGTTTGGGTGAAGGACTTCCAGACTGCTTTCAGCTGAATGAGGCCTCTAACGAGTCGTCTGTTCGAGCTTAGCTAGAGCCCGCTTAAATATGGACTCCTTTAGGAAAATAAAAATAAAAAGCAAAAGGATAAGTATAATATATTTATGTAAAAAGAGGTTTTCCTTTTATTGTTTAAAAGAATTTATTGTTCAGTATAACGGTTTGATTTAAAAAAGAATTGGTTCTTTAAAAGAAAAAAGAAAGAAAAAAGTAAATCGAATTATTGGAGAAGGAGAGAAAAAGAAATGCGTCATCGTGATAGGGCGTGGCTTATTTACCGTTGTCTTACAGTCAGCTCGTCTCTTGTAGGAGGTTGACTTGACCTTTGATAGTTGTATGGTGTTTATCTACTCTTCCCAATCTGGCCATGTTTTTGAATTCGTAGTGGAATTATTTTTGTCCCTCGTTGAATTAACCTGGCAGTGAAAAGAAATATAAAGCAATTTTATACAACGAAAGGTATGTTATTTTAACTATAGTGAGAAGTTTTTGCAGAAAATGTAAACAAATAATAATTCAATGGTATACTCTAACGAAGAGCCAGAGATTGAGTTTTGGTGGGCATTGCAATGCGTTAAAGGTCCATTTGTCATGGTGGTTGGTAAGCCTCAATGCTGTTATTTCGGTTCATTCGCATTAATTTGTGAAAGGATTAGCTCCCTAAGCAGTGATTGTGTAATCAATGCGAATTCTTTGTGCTAGTTAATTTTTATATTTTTGGAATTGCGTGGTAGACAAGTGTTATTTGTTTCTGAAGGTCACAGGGAAAGTCATTTGATAGTTTAGCAATACGGTAGTGAGTTTAGCTTTTATGCTTACAATCTACTGAGAGAATCTCAACTTTTTTCGCTTTTAAAGTTGGCTTTAACATCTAATTATTAACCCGAGATTGGCTGATTTTCAACTGACCTATTCAACTTCAATTATTGATCTGATAGTTCAGTCAACCCGATGCTGTAACCGCAGGAAAAATAGAGAAGGTAGTTTCGAAAGAATAAATATGTGAGTGTTCCTTGAAATTTTAGTAAAAGTAGCAGTGTCACGCTACATGTTTTCTCCTCTTGTGAGGTTGCCGAGTAGTCGATCCGCATTTCATGCTCTCAATCGTTTACCGTGTTCTGTTTGCGATTTTTGGTGCTTTCAGCCTATTTCACCCATAATTTTTAGAATTGATAATATTATTAAGACAGGCTTCCTATTTATCGTGAGAATACAGGATTCAATGTTCATTGTACATGTCACTTTACTGATGGTTCAGTTTTATTATTATGAGATCTGGTACCTTTCTTTGATTCATGTTTCTTATGCCGATAGCTTTCAGTCTTCCTCTCTTGAGAATTGAGATAAAAGCATGAGATTTGGAAAGAATGAAACTGTAATGTGTCTGTTTTTCTCGATTTTCAATATCGGGGCCGCGGTTTCTCATTGGTAGAGCGTTCACCTCTGGTGCTTGGGGTTCCGGGTTCAAACCCTGCTCCTTCAAAGTGAATTTTGTGGTGCACAAACACCGTGTGCGTGGGTTTTCTCGGGGTTCTCCCGTTTCCTCCCACTTTCTTCATTCCACCATTTCATTCATCTCTCATCATTACAGTCTTCTTTAGCCTAACCGACATAATTGTGGGACGTAAAACTCAAAAATTTCGTTTCATTTTCGATTTTCAATATATTAAAAGATAACCAGAAAGGTTACCAATTCACTATTGGTATTTTTTTTGTGCTTATTTTAAAACCTTTACAGGTTAATCATAAAAAGTTGAATCAAAATTTACTTCTGAATTAGCGCATTTTTTCTGTAATTAAATACTGACAGAAATTCACGGTATTTGCCATTCTTGCGAATTTAGGTTATTCATACTGACTGTGGAGTTAATATTTGTCATATCAAGATTGAAAAATATTGGAAATTTTTGAGCTGAATTATTTTTCGAAATTACTCAACAGATTGCACCATTGAATATAGCTATTGCAACTTATCAGAATTTGATTACTATTGAGATTTTCAGCTATTTATTTATTTATTTATTCGAACTTATAGATTGTCTCCTTCCAAGAGAGTTCATATTTATCATTCATCTTAGCTTTGATTTTTTTAAATATTATTATCTATATATATATTTTCTGCTGTTTGAATGATTGTGTATATGAAACAATCTAACAAATTATTGCATATACCCAATCGCTACGTTGTTTAATTGTATTTTTGTTGTTTACATATTACCTATTTATCCTCCCTATTTGATGTTTGATAAAGGAAGGTTGGATCATTAACTTATCTATTTATCCTTCCTATTTGATGTTTGATAAAGGAAGGTTCGATCATAAACTTATCTATTTATCCTCCCTATTTGATGTTTCATAAAGGAAGGTTGGACCATAAACTTATCTTTTTATCCTCCCTATTTGATGTTCGATAAAGGAAGGTTGGATCATAAACTTGTCTATTTATCCTCCCTATTTGATGTTTGATAAAGGAAGGTTGGATCATAAATTTATCCATTTACCCTCCCTATTTCATGTTTGATAAAGGAAGGTTGGATCATAAACTTATCTATTTATCCTCCCTATTTGATGTTTGATAAAGGAAGGTGGATCATAAACTTATCTATTTATCCTCCCTATTTGATGTTTCATAAAGGAAGGTTGGATCATAAACTTATCTATTTATCCTCCCTTTTTGATGTTCGATAAAGGAAGGTTGGATCATAAACTTATCCATTTATCCTCCCTATTTGATGTTTGATAAAGGAAGGTTGGATCATAAATTTATCCATTTATCCTCCCTATTTCATGTTTGATAAAGGAAGGTTGGATCATAAACTTATCTATTTGATGTTTGATAAAGGAAGGTTGGATCATAAACTTATCTATTTATCCTCCCTATTTGATGCTTGATAAAGGAAGGTTGGGTCATAAACTTATCTATTTGATATTTGATAAAAGAAGGTTGGATCATAAACTTATCTATTTATCCTTCCTATTTGATGTTTGATAAAGAAAGGTTGGATCATAAACTTATCTATTTATCCTCCCTATTTGATGTTTGATAAAGGAAGGTTGGATCATAAACTTATCTATTTATCCTTCCTATTTGATGTTTGATAAAGGAAGGTTGGACCATAAACTTATCTATTTATCCTCCCTATTTGTTATTTGATAAAAGAAGGTTGGATCATAAACTTATCTATTTATCCTCCCTATTTGATGTTTGATAAAGGAAGGTTGGATCATAAACTTATCTATTTATCCTCCCTATTTGATGTTTGATAAAGGAAGGTTCGATGATAAACTTATCTATTTATCCTTCCCATTTGATGTTTGATAAAGGAAGGTTGTATCATAAACTTATCTATTTATCCTCCCTATTTGATGTTTGATAAAGGAAGGTTGGATCATAAACTTATCTATTTATCCTCCCTATTTCATGTTTGATAAAGGAAGGTTGGATCATAAACTTATCTATTTATCCTCCATATTTCATGTTTGATAAAGGAAGGTTGGATCATAAGTTTATCTATTTATCCTCCCTATTTCATGTTTGATAAATGAAGGTTGGATAATAAACTTATCTATTTATCCTCCCTATTTCATGTTTGATAAAGGAAGGTTGGATCATAAACTTATCTATTTGATGTTTGATAAAGGAAGGTTGGATCATAAACTTATCTATTTATCCTCCATATTTCATGTTTGATAAAGGAAGGTTGTGTCATAAACTTATCTATTTGATGTTTGATAAAGGAAGGTTGGATCATAAACTTATCTATTTATCCTTCCTATTTGATGTTTGATAAAGGAAGGTTGGATCATAAAGTTATCTATTTATCGTCCCTATTTGAAGTTTGATAAAGGAAGGTTGGATCATAAACTTATCTATTTATCTTCCCTATTTGATGTTTGATAAAGGAAGGTTGGATCATAAACTTATCTATTTATTCTCCCTATTTGATGTTTGATAAAGGAAGGTTGGATCATAAACTTATCTATTTATCCTCCCTATTTGATGTTTGATAAAGGAAGGTTGGATCATAAACTTATCTATTTATCCTTCCTATTTGATGTTTGATAAAGGAAGGTTGGATCATAAAGTTATCTATTTATCCTCACTATTTGATGTTTGATAAAGGAAGGTTGGATCATAAACTTATCTATTTATCTTCCTTATTTGATGTTTGATAAAGGAAGGTTGGATCATAAACTTATCTATTTATCCTCCCTATTTGATGTTTGATAAAGGAAGGTTGGACCATAAACTTATCTAATTTATCCTCCCTATTTGATGTTTGATAAAGGAAGATTGGATCATAAACTTATGTATTTATCCTCCCTATTTGATGTTTGATAAAGGAAGGTTGGATCATAAACTGACACATTCTCGTAACAGAGGAGAGGAGCAATACTATCAATTCTCTTCTAACGGGTTTCTTTTGCTGAACGAATTCAAATTGACAGATGTTTTTTGTTGTTGTTGTTGTTTGTAATTTTTGTTCAATTTCTTGATAAAAGAAATTAATCCTCATCACTGTTTTCGCTTGCTGCTGGGAAAATTTCGGTTTTCGTGAACATTTTACTGAGTATTTCAGCTGGTCGAATGATTTTCGATAAGTATCTCACATGTGATCAATGATACACAATAACAGCAACGTGAGAACAGCAGCCAACAGTTCTTTTCAAGAAAACCGAAATTGTTCCAGTAGTGGATGAAAACAGTGATAAGGATTAATTTCTTTTAATTCATTCTTTAGTTGATATATTAAACATATATATACAGTAATACCATGGAAACAATCTAAACACATACATTCGTATTAACAACAGGCATATTATTAACCAACTATTACAAAAAAGAACAATTACTAAACAAAGATCTATATATATAACAGAACATTGATTATGTGCAAAATCAACACAAAATGCTGGAATCTATAATTTCAGTTGATGTACAGCAGTGGTGTAGCCAAGGGAGGTACGAACAGGGTCGAGAACCCCCTTCATCCTCAGAGACCAATTACCATTAAGACAAAAAATACTTGTTATAATAATATTCCAATGTTATAACAACATCATCCCCTCCATTCAAAGGTATTGGTTATCCTAGTGGTGTACAGTGTGTATCATACGTATACTACATAGGTGCTGACCTATGTACATTTGCCTTTTTTCACTATAAAGTACACTTGCAAACAAAATGAAAACAATATAAGTTGTTAGGGACCCTCTCAAGACAAAGCTGGCAAAAAATTGTTGGTGTCCCAGTTAGTCTTCCACTAAACATTTTTTTTTTTTTTGAAAATTTCAAAAATAATTTTGACTTCAATTTCCAACTCCAAAAAATTTTGAAAAAATATTTTACGTCTAGCATTTTTTTTCCATGCAAGTCGATTGAGTCGTTCAGGAGAAAAAATAAAATTTCAGTTTTCCTTTCCTCCTCCTAACACCCCTCCAAAAGCGCTTGGGGAGCTGAAACTTTTGCAAACTGAGTTTCTCATAAATGTTAATCAATCCTGTAAATTTGGTGCAGATATGCTTGGGGGCAGTTTTCACATGCTTATTCCGCTAGACCCTTTAAACCACCTGACAGAACGCATTACGTGTTAGGTGCTAAAATCAACAACAATACAGACCTATTCCATCGAGTTCGAATACGCGACAAAACGTACCATCGACAAAACGTACCACTTACCCTGAGGGCTGCTTGTGAATGGTTTTCTAAAAACACTTTAAATAATGACAAGCGACAAAACGTACCACCTGCCTCGAGGGCTACTTGCAAAGAGTCTTCCAATCAGCCATCAAATAATGTCAGGCGACAAAACGTACCACTTGATAAGACGGTATATATATATATATATATATCGGCCAAAATAAGGTTAAAAGTTGAACAGATTGGTACTGAGAAAAGTACCAATGCAAGACCAAGACTAAGACTAAGACCATGCCTGCAAGATTCTCGCAACACCAAGACCATACCTGCAAGATTCTCGCCAGACCAAGACCAGCAAGGATCTTGCATATGCAATATTTGAATATTTGCTGATTTCCATCACACTTTATCCAGGCTTTGGACCAGAGACGGATAGGCATTATTAGAGGGGCGCGGGCGCTTTCTCCCACAAGGGCCACCAGCATCTCAATGTCACAAATCAATTGCAGTTTTCTTTCTACAGTAAGTCAATAGTATTAACAATTGACAATTAAAACCTGATATTCTTTCATCAGTATATTATTCTGAATTGTTCAAAATATTATATGAAGTTCAAGGAGAACGTATACTATATTACAAAATTAGCAGATGTTTTAGTGTACTAGTTTTTGATGCTACTGTATCTATCACTTTTGCATTCGAAATATTTTTTTAATAAATCTTTTTCAATAGACATCAACAAAATGTTTTCAAATGTTCCTGAGACATGTTACTCGTTGGCCTATTTTTAATGTATTTCAGTTTATTTCAATTTTCAAAAATTTCTTCTGCACAAATTACAAATCTGCAAAATTAAAAAGCAACACATTGGACAATTTTGCAACACGTTTTGCATTCGCTTTCATTGTAAACAAATGTATTTTCTCCTAATTCTGAATCACTTGCACCATCAGCGCAGTAATTTTTCCTTGGTTGTGCTCGTCATCAAGACTGACTTTCAAGGATATTCACGTCCTTCAAAAGTACAAGAGAATACATTTATAGTATCATTGAAAACTTCTTAACTGAAGTTTTTCAGAAAATATGCAAGTTTATCGAAAGGCACGTCTGGAAGTTCTGTTACTTGGTTGAAGTGGCTAGGGTCCAAATAATCCATAAGGTACATTGCTTCTTGAATCTTGAAGAAATACTCAAAACTACCATGTCCAATATTGTGTTGAATGCTTCGATGAAGTACCTGGTCATTGGATAGAAGCAGCTTCATCTTCATATTCACAGGAAAAATCTTTGTACATCTCTGAAGGCGAATTGTCGATAAGCCAATAGAAAAAAAAATCACGTTCTAAGTCTTCAAATTTGTTATTGTCCCATTCTGCAAAGCTTAATGCTGCATTCTTAACGGATTCAAAATCATCTCTCTACTCTTTCAGTTCGAACAGAGTAGTCTGCATCATCCGATAGGACTACACTAGCTGCACCCTCTATTTGGAGATAGTTTGACAGAGAGGTCGTCACTTTAAATATCTTAAGGAACATTTCTGCTGTCTGAATTGTTTTGAACTTGAGAAGATCTTTTATATATCCTTTCACTTTACACCTAGCTTCTGATTTGATATTTTCTGTAGAAGCAATTTTCTTAATTGTTATTGTCAGCTCTATATACAAAGCACTGTTTGGGTTCGAAAAATGACCAAACTTTTTCTTAAAAACAGTGTGTTTTCTACCATCTTGTTTCCGCAATAACCGTAAGACGCCTTTGTTAACATTTGATCTTCCAAATGTACATTCACTGATAAGACTCACGCATAAATATCGCACAGTCATTCAGTAGAACAATGACACAGAATCAATGAAATTTTTTGTCAGTTCACATATGACATGATTAAGTATATGAGCGTAACACCACACGTGTAACTGAGTTTCTTAGTAGTTAAGCGGTTAGCGTATGCGCCTTTGTCGTGGGAGATCTGGGTTCGATTCCCGGTGAGAGCTCATGTACTTCGGATTTCCCGTAAACCAGTATGTCCCGTCTCATATAGCCTCGCTGCTAAAAGGGCCGTTAAACTCAAAATCAACTGAATCACACGTGTAACTGATCATAGGTGAATTGAAAAAATCCGAATATTGTCCTTGCATGTTACTTGAGCCCTCGGTTGAATTTCAAATACACTTCTTAATATCAAGGTTCAACTTCTGCAGAATTTCCAGCAGTAAACCGCAAAGACACTGGCCTGTGATAGATATGCATTTTACAATGACAACAATACTTTAACAACCATTTTAACAACATACCGTACAACAATAGAGCACTGGCCTGAAACTACTATATCTTGAGTAGTGTCTAATAGAACAAAAAATATTGAAGCTTGAGAGACTTCGTTCGAAATATCTTCTCTGATAAGTGTGCTGATAGCATTCAAAACATAATTCACCGTGTTTAGTAAAAGTTATGCGACCACTATCCTCCTTACTTCCTCGTATATGACTCTTCTCGGTGACCTTATCTAAATTACTTTTAAGCGGAAGATCAAATTTGCTTAAGAAAGGAATAATATCCAAAAAAGTTTCCATGATCTATAGCTGTGTCTTTCAGTTTATAGGCTGCTACATTTCCTCTGTAAATGAGCCCTCTTTTAACAATGAGTTTCTGCACTTTGACAACTCGATACATTATCTGTCTGTTCTTCTAAACCTTATACTGCCGTTGTTTTACCTGCTCATGAGGAAGTAGTTTCTTAACATGAAGTAGTACGTTTTGTCGCAGATTAAATATCCGAAATGTTTTAATTAGTCCATGACAGGTTGTAATTTATATAAGTGGTACGTTTTGTCGTGCAATAAATATCAGAAATGCTTTAATTAATCCATGATAGGTTGTCATTTATGATAGGTCGTCAAAAATGGTACGTTTTGTCGCGAAAATTCAAGTGGTACGTTTTGTCGCTGGTACGTTTTGTCGGGACACCATCGAGTTCGCCTTCATCTTGCAAAGCGCTTCAAATTATGCATTGAACAGCATGAAAGCCATGTTGGAAATATTTTTCATTAACATTAAATTGACTAAAATGTGCTTTTCAGCATGTACTCAGATTTTATGGACACCGTGTAGAAAGCATTTTATTTAAGCCCACATGAGAGTACATTACATAGAGCTAAATACACTATAACTCTATTGTGTGCTAACCCCACTGTGCTTATGATTCAGGTATAATTCACACACTAGTCTAAAGTCTTTACTACCTTTATATCATTACACATATATTTAGCTTCGTTGCAAGCAAACAGTTAATAGTAACATAATTTACATGGGAAAATTAAAGAATAGATGGATAACAATTCATTTCGTGAATACCGCAACTAAATAATTGTGTTTATCTCTCTAATTTTTATATTTTTGTTTCTTTTTGTTATCAATAGCTTACATAAACTGAACAATTCAGTGTAATGGTATAATATGATTGAAACATATGATAATCATAGTGTGTCAAACCCTCACTCTTTATTCAGACAAGATATCTGTATCTTTCCATTCACCTCACGGTGCTAAGTGAACATTTACAAATGTCCTCAATGAACATCAAAATATCAGGGCTACGCAATCAAAAGGTACTTTTGATTTAATTGCTATTCACAAGCTCCATTGAGATCTTTAATTTACCAGCTATTGGAGTTTAATCACTTGGTTGACATTTTTCTGGTTTATTAAAAACATCAACATTATCAATTCTAGACCCGAGCTCCTCCGTTGCTAAGCGGTTAGCGTACGCGCCTTTGGCGCGGGAGACCCGGGTTCGGTTCCCGGAGGGAGCTCATGTGGTTTTGATTCCACGTTAATCAGTAGATCCATGTCTCATATGGCCTCGCTACTGAAAGGGACGCTAAACTGAAATTCAACTCAACTCAACTCAATTCTAGACCTTGGGTGTAAATGGTGATAACCAACAAATCACAGAAATTTTAGTTCTATGAATGAACAAAGCGACAAGCCTCTTCTGCGTTTGTTAAAGGTGAAATATTTTTGATTTTCATATATAGAAGGCAGGGAAAGGCACGGCGATATGCCACTCTGGCGACGTGTATGGTGACTACCTGTAGTGCAATATGGCGTCGTGCTCCAAGGAGCATGGTGTTCTATCGGAAGAAATGGCCGATATGATGGACATTTTAAGTGATATTAGAAGTGTTAGTGACCCAGACGGTCCGGATTATGTTCCTGAGGTGGAAGCGATATCATCAGTATAATCTACAAAGAATTCAGTAACTGTTATTGAAAAATCCTATATAATGTGAATTATCACATTATACAGTATAAGCACGAACTCTGTTGGTTATCTCCTTGTACATGCAGAATATGTAGCTAGGTCTCAGTTATTCACATACGAAATATTAGATTTTTATTATACTGAATCGTGTACAAACGTCAGAATCTAATTCTACAATCGGGAACTAAACCATTGCTTTCACATCAAACGTAGAAAACAATGTAATCCGTAGTATTCATAATACTATTTGTTCGTTGGTCACACCAAGTAAATGCTAGGATAGACCTTCAAGTAGATCAGAGCTGATTTCTTCTCCCTCTCTATTCAGGTCTGTATCACATGTGCTTACAGACGTTAAACAAAAGTCCGAAAAAATGAAATCTTTAAGTTATACGTCCCACGGTTATGCCGGTCAGGCTAAAGGAGACTGTGATTATGAGAAATGAGTGAAATAGTGGAATGAAGAAAGTGGGAGGAAACGGGAGAACTCCGAGAAAACCACCGAGCACGGTGTTTGTAATAAAAATTCGAATTGAAACGTTAACAACTGTACTTTTCTTGTAGAAGGTAATACCGGTACCTAACATTGCATATGCACGTTACGTGATGATAGCGACCAATAGTTAGAAACAAACTATTTTAATTTGCATTTTGTTTAATTTATAATTCGAATGCTAAATTGACAAAAAAAAATAGAATAAGAACAAGAGATACACGTTCTTGATGAAACTGTAAACTAGGTACTTTCCTGCAGCACATTAAGTACATGCAGTGTACGTAAACATTCTAGTCCATTTTTCCAAAAATAAGGAAACTGTGGGTTACCGCCTTATACACCCGAGATCTAGTAATGTAAATGTACATCTGCGAAATAGGTGGGAACAGGATTGTGATGGATAAGAATTTGAGCCTGCAAACAAAGAAAGAATTAAAAAAAAATGTTTGGAATGTTTTGTTATATGCGCTGGAACTTGGACATTGGGAAACCATGAAAGATGGAAGTTAGAAATTGTGGAAATGTGTTATTGGAGGAGACTGAAGGGAACCAGCTAGATAAATAACAATGTGGACGTATTTATCTAACGACGTAGATGTAACCAGAATGTTATAGGTAGTGCTCTCAAACGGGTCGGGTTACAGGTCGGGTCGGGTCAGGTCAACTCGGGTTGGGTCAGCTCGGGTCGGGTTGTCGGGTCAGGCTACTCGGGTCGGGTTGTTTGGTCGGGTTATTCGGGTCGAGTCAATCGGGTCAGCTCGGGTCGGGTTGTCGGGTCGGGTCAATCGGGTCAGCTCTGTCGGGTTATGGGGTCGGGTCAGTCGGGTCAGTCAGGCCAGTTCACTTTGGTCAACTGAGTTTAGGTTGAGTTTAAAGTCGGCTGGAGTCGAAAGCTGCTGTTTTTCACTAGCTGCCTAATAAAAAATAGCAATTTTCAATTGATTTTATAGAAACCATAAATCTATTTTGAACACTTCCAGCTAGTGTTTTTATGGTAAATGCTTGTTTTTGTCCTTGTGTGTACTTTAATTTTTAAAAGTTGAAGATTGATTTTACCAATCGACTGTAATATTAATATCTACGTCAATATGGAGTCTGGATTTAGAACAAAACTAGAAGTTGTTTAAGCAACACCAAAAGAGATATTGGATATGGACGACCAAGCCCAAGGAGGGCCGCGGTGGCTCAGTGGTAGAGAATTCATCTCTGGTGCATGGTGTCCAGTAGCGTAGTTAGAGTTTTTCAGGGGGGGGGCAATGAAGGGCCCAAGAGAATTTTGAGGGGACCATCTCCAATATATATATATATATATATATATATATATATATATATATATATATGTGTGTGTGTGTGTGTGTTCAAGGTGAATGTTTCCATCTTTGTAGTTCATGATTTTACTATTTGGAAAACGAGTGAAAATATGAGAATTTAGTACCACAAACAACTATGATTCATTAATGCAATTGATTTCTAATATAAGTAAATAGTTATTTAATCATGGCGTTTAAAATATGTATAGCTGGTTGACTTAAGTGGAAGCAAACACACTTTTACAGGTAAAGAAAATAACTTATAGGTTCATGCCTCTACTTGAAGAGGATCTTTCTATTCGTGTGGGCAACAGCAAACATATCCACAACTTGTTAAAGATCTAACGATTTAGCAATTTTCTTGTCGATATAAAGTAACACTAAGTTTTTCAACCTATCATGAGTCATTGAATTGCGTATACAAGTCTTTAATCTTTTCAAAGAAGAGAATGACCTTTCACATGTAGCACTAGAAACTGATATAATCACAGAGATGATACCTAGCTTGTAGGTTTCTAGGATTGCGTTTTTGTAGACACAAAGAAGATCAACGAAATTCGTTAAGAAATCAGCTTTGGTTTTCTTCTCGTCTTCATACAACTTAATTGTTAGAGCAATCCCCATTATGCTTTATTTCTTGTTTAATTATGCTTTTTTTCAAATTATGTTTTATTGTTAATTTCAATGATTATTTTACATTAATCGTGTATAATGTATAATATTTATTATACATTAAATATTTTAAATATCTTGATCTATTTATTAATATTTTTTTGCAACTAGTTTCTCTCATATTTAATGAACTTTCTACTTAATTCATTGTAAAGAGATGTGCTTTGCTCGAATAAATTTTTTCTATCATTTGTGTGCGCCTTACAGTTACATATATACAGAAAGGGAAAGTAAAAGATGCCACCAAAAAGTACAGAAAGTGCTTAAGTTCAAAAAGTCAACATAACAATATAGTATGGAGTTGTTGCATACTATTTATTGTTGGCGGAAAAATTTCTTCTTTTACTTTTTTCTTTTCTCCACATCAAAGGATTACACCGAAAAGTTTACAGAAATGGAAATAAGCTTTTCATTGTTCCATTGTTATGTTCTCAATGATTTTGCATTGTAAATATTGGTTTTAAAAAATATTAACACAGTATGTTCAACTTTCAGTTAAAGAGAATTTTCCAAGAATTGTGCTATATATTTTAAATTATGCTTTATGCTTTATTTCCTAAAATTATGCTTTTAAAACTAGTTTCTTCTGGACCCTTAGACAATCACAATCATGTTCAAGGTACCAACCATATGTGTAAATTGCTGTTATGCTTTATATGCTTTTTATGCTTTTGGGTTGCTCTATTAGTTGTGTTTGGGAGGATTTTGAGTTCTCACTTTAATGTTTGCAGATCACTCCATAATGCTGGGTTATAGGATCGACAATGTTGTAATTTAAAAATTTTTTTACTTTTTGGATGTAGAGTGGTGATTGATCTGATGATTTTGCAACATGATACAAAGCGGTTTTCCATATCAGAGATTGTCTATTAATAATAGGGAGAAAAATGTCTCTTGATAGATATATTATCTTTAGAAAATTCGTTTTCTGCATCTAATGAAGGAAAAGATTCATCCGAAATGAATTTGTGATATTTCGATGGCGGATGTCTAGTTCGTTTCCACGAGGAACCCCTATATTTTATTTGTTTCCGGCTCTGTAATTCGAGACCATTTTCTTTGCACATCTCCAAACATTCTTGATAAATTTGTTCGAATATTGTTCGTTGAGAGTCATATTTACCAGACCTCATCTTGGACAGCGTTTGAACTAGTGTATCTACAAGGATCAAACCTTCTGACATGTCTGCATTTACTTGAGATAAGGCGAAACGCAAAGTTATAGCATGGCACCAGTAATCTTAATTTTAGCAGCCCGAAAACATTCCCTCCTGTACAGATCACACTAATTTTCCGGATGGAATGATGGAGGTAAATAAATATCAGAAGTTCCAGATTTGTTTTAATACCGCATGATAATATAATGTGTTGAAAACAGATTTTATGAAAAAAAAGGAATAAATGGATATGATAATTTGTGAAAAAAGTGATAGTGCTTAAGTGAATTATAAGAAAGAGCCTTGAAAAGTAATCAAGAGGAACCATTAATATGTTTTGACTTTGCTATAATAACTTATCCTAAGGGACAACGGTGATAGAAACTAATGAGACTTTATAATTGCAAAAAAATCATAAAGCACTTAATTTGAAATTAAAGATTGATAACATTTGGTAATATAATGGGGATTCAGGCTGGCAGAAAGGAGAGTGAAAACGCAGGCAACAGAGACGTTCTTTGTTTTTTTAAGCCATGTGCAAAGAGATTTACCTTGGACTTCGGGTGAGAGGTTACCATATACTCATGTGAGTTTGAATTCCTACCACTTGTAAAAGTTAGCTAAGAAAGACAGTTTGAACATAGTTTTAGTTTCCTAGCGTAATTAGTTTTTGTGACAAGTAACTCGTATATGCAAATAGCATCTTTAATATCATCTTGTATGTTAGAATTGTCTTTGTGTAAATAAAATTGTAATTAAGCATTTCGAGGCAAAACAGGTTCTTTTACTTAACTACTACAAAGAAAAGATTAAAACTTACCTCTTATGAACACATACGACAGCGTAGGATACTGTCGGTCAGTAAATAATATAATTTGAAGTCATCTACCATACGTAACTAAATATAATTGATTAATCATTTTTATTAATCAATAAATAGCTGTTTGGTAGATAAACTCATAATAATAATAATAATAATAATAATAATAATAATAATAATAATAATAATAATAATAATAATAATAATAATAATAATAATAATAATAATACCAAATTATTTAATGGATGCTATGCATTTGTTCTATGTCGCCATAATCAATGGAAATCAATTACTTAGTGTACGAAGACTTTTTTCGTCCAACACAAGCGTAATGTTTTACTGCAATGCATGTTATTTGTAAGTATGCATATCATATTTTAGTATGACTTTCAACATTGAAGCGAATGAGAATGCCGACTGATTTTCTATTTTTCTGGTTGTTTGTCAAAAACAAAGGAGATAACTAGATAATGAACAGAGGTTAAAATGAATGTCCAGGTGGCGAGGTCAATGCAAGCATCCCCCAGATTTCCGTGAATTAGATCTTCCCGTACTACAAACTAAAACGAGTGGAGCTATTTTATGCGGAACGCAACGATATTCTGCAGTTCGTAACTTTGTTGTCGAGAGATGTTTTGGAAGTAGTTTCACTTGTAGCCACTGGCAACTCACCGTTTGTCGACCTATAATAGCATCATCTGTGTGTGGGGGCACTAGGGGGGGCAAGAATTTGAGCAACGGGGCCTGGCCCCCCTTTCCCCTCCCTTGGCTCCGCCACTGATGATGTCCATGGTTCGATCCCAGCTTGTGCTAAGAGGGCTTTGCGGTGGAAAAACGCCGTGTAGTGGGTTTTCTTGGAATTCTCCTGTTTCTTCCCACTTTCTTTATTCCACCATTTCATTCATTTCTCATGGTCACCATATCCCTTAGCCTCGGTGCAGAACCGAGGGACCTTAAACTGAATATTTCATTTTATTTCACCAAGCCCAAGGACACCGATACAAGAACAAGATAAAGATTGGATATGCAAGACGAAGTGCATAGTAATCTTGCTCTTGGCCTTGTTTTGGTGATCACCAAGAAGCGATGAGCGTATTTTCTTGCTTTCCGTATAGTATGAAAGACCATAATCAAAATCACACTTGGCCTTCATTTGTACCGATGAGGAGAGTATTCTTGGCTCTTGTATAGCATGAAAGATAACCAAGACTACGAAATGCACGACCAAGACTTGACTGCAAGACAAAGGATAAGACGCAGTATTGATGACCAAGACCCAGGTTGCGAATTGTTTGCATTTCATTTGTTGGGCCGAAAGTGATGAAATAAAAATAGTACTTTATAATTGATTATCATACTGTATTTTTAAATTTTAAATTACAAAATTCATATTATGTATCTTCTTACGTGCAACTATATATACTGTAAAATACGTTTTAATTACTGAGAAAAAAATCAAAGTGGCACGGGTCCCGGAATCATAGGAACCTATTTTGGAATGAAAGTTGAAGGGTTGGAAAACATCACAGTTATTCTCCCGTTTCCTCAACCATTATCATTGTAGTTAAACGATTTCCTTTTGTCTCTGCCAAGATACTCTTGCTACTGCCTTCCGAGAAGTCCCCCTGTCGTCCGAGCAGGTGAGAACACTGACCTTGAAAAAAAATTTCGTCACATAGAACTAAAGCAAGAAAAAAATTCTCCCACGGCGGACATTGGTATCAGTTATAAAAAGAAATAACTAAACCTCAAAACTGCCGAATATTCATTAAGATGCATATTCAAATCCCCCGCTTGATCTAGCTAGTGGTTAACGTGTAAGACTTTGGTACACGTGGTCCGGGTTTAATTCCCAATGTGAGTGCATTTTGGTCGGGTCAGTTCGGGTCGGGTCAAGTCGGGTCGGGTTGTCGGGTCGGGTCAACCGGGTCAGCTCGGGTCGTGTTATCGGGTCGGGTCAGTCAATTTGGCGCACGGGTCGGGTCTGGTCGGTCTTCAACCCGACCCGACCCGACCCGTTGAGAGCACTAGTTATAGGACATTACAAGGAAGATAAAAACTTTAGTGGTTGTCCATTCGATTGGCCAACCTAGCATTATTTGGGGCTTCGTGGAAAATAACTGGGAATTTGGAATGCATTTATACATTTTAATTAATACTGTACGCATATGGTGATGAAAAGCATTAAACTCTGTTTATATAACATTTACCTCACCGTATACCTCACTCCTACCTTAAGCAAATCTTGAGGTGACGCTGCTGCATACAATTATTTTGTAACAAATATTATGGAAGAGATAAAATTGTAAAGGGAATTAGAGGTCGAACAAGGCTTTCATATATCTACAACATGTGGAATTAAGTCTTCTGCACATCGTACTGCAACATGGAAGAACCATTGAGAGAGATACGTCTATGCATATAGCAATACGATTTGGAATTTAGGAGAAAGAAGAAGGATTTGATGATGATGGCAAACTTCTATAATATGAAAATTGCTGGCATACATGCAGCTAATAGGTAGGAAATTAGCGTAAAAGTGTTTTGCTTTTTAACATAAATGTAATCTTTTCCAAAGTGCGTATGTACACTTATCTCCAAAATTATTGTTGCATGAGCATAAATATGTTGTTTAGGAATATAATTTGATAACGAATTCGGCCTGTAATACTTACAATGTTAGTATGCGTGTAATCGGCAAAGACACTGTAACCAATAACCGTGAAAATAAGTGCCCCCTACCATGAAAAATATACGGTTTATCGTTTTTCTAAAATAATGGTAGGAGACTGTTTTCCTGTCAGATACTTGTGTCGGGCATACGCATTGGAGAGAAAAAAAGCACATGTTCGAAACGAGGATTGATGGCGCGTAGGTTTGGATGTGTTGTGCTTTGTTTTGTTTTGTTTTTCTTTTGTTTGTTTGTTTGTTTAGTGTGTGGTTTTCTGATGTGATATATACATTACTACACTAAACGCAATGTTAACTTGAGAGCCGAATCACAAGCGCACTAGTACATCTTGGCGCGCGAACCTTTTCGCAGGGAAGCCTTTGTATATGTGTGTGTGTGTTTTGGTTGGGTTCTCAATCGCCAGGGTTTCAACTGGCGCTGCTCTGGGTCTCAGCTGGTATGCACGGAGCGGTGATTTCTCGTCCTTTTCCTGCCGCTAGCGAAAAATATGTTTCTTAGTCTATTTCCTTTTAATAATTCATGATGACACGACAATAGTAATAAAGTATTGGAAATTCGAAGGTGATGTATTTGCAATCCTCACAATTAAAACGCGAGAGCATGAAAACTATTTTGAATATTCAATTGAATAAGGTAAGAAAGAATAACAAATGAAGTTATTCTCATATATCTACCTGGAAAAGGTCAATCATAAACAGAAATACACGAGCAGCCACCCTCCCACATAATAAATTAAAAATAGATTTTTTTTTCTCAAAGCACAGCAACTTTACGTTAGCAACGAGTAAACCAGCTGCGAACCGGCAACAATCATATCAGCAATTTCTTCGACAGTTTTGTCTGCATATTTTTCTCTTAGACGAGCGTACACATTGATGACAATTTACTTTGTTTGACTTTATAGAGGTTTCCCTTCGTCGTGTTTGCGATAATACTGAGAAGATGATAATTCGGATTCATTCATGATTTCAATTTCGCGCTTAACACTCTCCATGGTTTCAGTTTCACTACACCCACGTACCCACACTAACGCACGCGCGAAGACGATATTTGGCAGAGCAGTGGTACTCTCTGCACAAAAATTGCAGAAGTTACATGTGATTCCCGTTCTTTCTTTTGTTTCATTTATCAGCAGGCATAGAAGTTTCTTACGGGGTAGCAACTCTATTTAATTTATATATTATATAAAAATATTAAACGATTTCCTATCCATTGTGGACGATTTCTAACATTGATTAATTAACTAATTTTACTGGTCTTCTATTTTTGATATAAGATTTTTCAAGTTCATAATCTTGCAACACTTGCAAGAGACTCGCATCTTAGCTACCGGCTTTTCACTCTTTTCTTTCCTTCTCTCTTTCCGATTATGAGTCGTGACGTCATTTTCATAACCCGTTACTAATAAATCTAGTACCTTTTATTTTAAATATTGTTTCTGTATTAACATTTTTATATACTTGAACTCAATTAGCTCTTTGAATTGATCTCCTAAGTGATGTTTTACGTGTGTAACGTGAAGAACTATGTAACGTGCGCGGAATCGCCCGAATTGAAGTTGCGTATCTCAGCTATCAGGATAAGGTCGCGGCGAGTATAGTGTTGAAGATATCCTGGAAATTCAACATTAAGCAAGGTATGGGAAGCACCATGTTAATATTTAAACTTTGTTCGGTGACAAACAAAACTTTAGTTGCCTATCGTGGCAAGCAGATCGCTCCAAAGTGCAACGATGCGAAACCTAGAAGCTGCTGGGTGTATAAACTAAAGTTCTTATGATAATGTAGCCAACTACGAGCGGTGGTGAAGCTAGAATTAGAATCACAATGTTGAAATACTAAAAAAAAAAGAAAAGAAAGAAAGAAAAGAAAGAAAGAAAGAAAAAAGAAAAGAAAAAGTGCTTTGTAGTTTACCGTACTTAGTACAATATTTCATAAATTGTGTTGCATCAACTGGATTTTTTTTATGTTACAGAAATAAAAGTATACTGTCACTCATGTGTACCCGAAGGAGGGGCAGGGGGTCGCTAATGAAAACGTATTAAATTTCTTAATACAAATAAAAATGCCAAATGTAATATGGTATATAGTAACCAGGGAGATGAGTCCCTTAGAAAATTTTCATTGGGCGCCCATGCTGTCACTATTTTTTCTGGAGAAATGAATTGTTAGATTTGAAAAATATTTCTGTAAATGTTGTTTTCATCTTTAATTTTGTTCTGACAGAGTACCTATAATCTGTTGTGCTGTCTTGTTAATACATTTGAGCGTTTAATAAATATGCAAAAGTTCGATACTCTGGAAGTTTGGTGACTTTTTTTTTTGGGAGCATTGATGACACTGTTACATAATTATGCAAACACGTATTTATTATTCTGGGACAGCGGGTACTGGATACTGTAGGCAGTGTTGTGAGAAGTCATATGGTTTTACACTTGTTTTTTCGTACTTTTGGTCATTCTCAGCTATGTTGTCGGGTGCCTGCTTAATTATTTGAAACCTAATAATGCGACTAATCGAATGAATCGCTGATTAGAATATTTGAGGTCTATTAGTCTACTGGTACTCATAGCGAAAATACATGCAATAAAGCTAGTCTTAACACTGCAACAGAATATCAATTTATGAATAGACCCCTATCATAAAAGGACATGGATGTTTGTTCCAACTACATCTTCAAAGCTTGCGAAAACTCAGCTATAAAATTCAAGAAATACATTTTTTTTTGTATCTAATATCGAACACCTCTTCTAGTGTTCTGTTCAATACATGACAAAATTTGGATTTTTTTTTAAAACAAAAGCAATATATTCAAGATGATATCAGAACAAGGGGTCGATATTACTTTTATTCTTATGGATATTATGCACGTCGTAGGTGCAACGTTTCTTTCGTTCACTTTTGTGTTTTCTTTAGTTAAGTAGTCTTTAACACAAGTGGACCAATGTGCACTCTAGTTGCATCCACCCAACAAAAATTATTGCTAGCCAGTGTATTTACTGATACACTTTCCAGCAATTCGACGTAAATTGGGTCAATATATATTGCCCAGCAAGAATTCTTACTGGATCTAGTAAGAGGGCATGCTGGACCGGCAATGACTTCTAGAAAGGGAATCGGTGTAATAATTACCGTAAATCTTCTACGGTAATAACACACCTGTATTTTTTTTTTAAAAAAATTAAATATTACGGCAAATTCCCGCAAAATATTTGGTACCAAATTTGTTTCTAAACACGATCAATATTATTTTGCTTCTAAATATACGGTCTACCGTTTTTATGAAAAAACGGTGATCCGTAAAATTTAGGGTAATCGGATGCCAGCGAGAGTTGACGGTAATCGGTCAGTATATTTAAGGCGAAATTTTTTACAGTGTATGTGGAAAATTTCATGTTAAAAGATCAGTAAATAAGAACAAAAAAAAAAATTAAAACTTTCTTGTCCGTTTAGGATCATGTTGTTTTACTCATTCTAATTTTCGTATTTATGATTCTTTTCCTATGAAATTTACCGCAAATATAAATTTCCCCATTATACACATAGTATCAGTATTAAAAGTAACTTGCAAAGTCATTATCAAATTATATTCTTACAATAAGACAGTTATAGATATGCGACAATCATTTTGGATATGAGTGTACAAATCAAGAAATAGAAAACCGCCAAGAAATAATTGGTCATTGTCATGAACGCCTGTCGTTACATCATCACTACAGTTGCCGTATCAAGACTCACAGGTCTGTTTAAATGATCATATTTTCATTACCAATCATAATACTGTCATGTTTCTGTGGATAATTTGAAAGATCGTAGAGTAAGCTACATAAAGTGTTCAGTCGTTTTTATAACAGGAGTGCTTAAGAAGTAGAGGGGAGAATTTGGAAGTGACTAATATACTGCTGAATAGTTTAACTTCAATATTTGCGACATTGGGGCAACGCATATTTTTAGAAACAACAAGATCCTGCTGAATATGGATTTGAAAATTTCCAATTCGAAATTTGCTTCCTTATCTCAGAAATCCAAAATAGGCTTTGCAATAAATTGCTTCTGAAAATAGCTACAAATGTTGTAGTGTGATGTACCATCGATAAAGAATTTAATTGTTGACCTCTAAATGGCAATGCGATGACCGGAAGTGCCTCAAACCACCATGAAAGCCAAGTCGGTAGCCAAATTAGATTAGACTAAAGTGCTGTATATCTAAGTGTGAGGTATCGTTTGCAATATTTGTGGGACAAGAATCTCATTGCTCTTTCTCAAATACTGATTTGCATAGCCTATGTACACAAAAATTCAAAATGGCTTCCTCAATAATTGCTCAATTTAAGGAAATAGTTGCAATCAAAAGCAGTAGAAGCAGAGCTTCATTCCGGGAAAGAGATCAATATTTCATTGTTGGTGCATATCATCCTCCCCTGACTCTTCTTTTTTACACAGTGGTGTGTCAACCCTCAGTTCATGTTCCCAAAATTCATCCTTCAAGATATGGACAGATTCTTTTCATACACCATTTGAAAGCTCTTCACCTAAACTATAAGAAAAGGTCAGCTAACATTTTTGGTCAGAGAAACGGAGTAGGAGTTATTGCAGTAGTGAACTGAAAGAGAGTGTCAAATCAGTTAACACACAGTCTACACACACAGCTACAGACACAGCTGCACACACAGCTACAAAGGAAAGTGCAATTTAAGAGAGATGTTACACTCCGAAAAAAAATCACCGCTCTTTGATTTGCATGTTACCAGGTCTTACGGCTTATACACAGGAACAGGGCTGGAGTTAAGTGTTGCATTGCCCAATGACGAATAATTTAGCGAGGCTAAAGCTTCCTAGCGTACTTGCACGAAACTCTGTAAAACGCCACAGACTATGGAGCTTCTACTACAGGTTGCCCAATATACAAGGCAACCCGAAGTTTGGGGCAGTAGAACTTTTGAACCTGAAGCGATACGCAAATAATGGTCATACCAAAATCAAAACTTGTTCATGCATATATTTTTAAACTGGGAAGCAACGACTGAAATAAACTACGAACCACACAATGTTGTCAGATGTATGTAAAGGTGTAAATCAAGTTTTTTTTTTTTTTTTTTTTTTTGCAAAACACGTAAATTGATGCATAAATCATACGTGTGGATCTTCAGTCGTTAATTTTCAGTTTGTTTAGTTGGAGTAGCTTCGAAAGTATGCAGCAGAGAAAGATTTTTTTTTCCGCCGATTACTAATCGGACGAGGCCTCTGTAAGAGGGAAATAGGGAAATCGTAGTTTTCATAAATTAACACATTGATTTGGCAACACTGCTGATGTTTCAGTGCATCAAAAGGTGTATTAAAGATCAGTCTGCATCATGCGATTCCTGAAAACAACGAAAAAGAAACTTTGAAATTATCATTATAAAACTTTTACTCACATGCACCCAGCAACATTGCTATTCGTTTCTATGCAGTTATTTAAAGCAAGAGGTATACAAAAACAATCCCCGAACTATACAGGACCTGGAAAAAAGGAACACTTGCAGTGGCATTGGGAACATTAAATCTTCTAGTTTTCGTAAAATTTCTGCCAACATTAGGAAAAGTGTCAACTAGTGTTTGAATCAAACCAGGGACACTGCCAGGATCTGCTGTAGAGCTAATAACTAATTTCGTGATAATCGCAGTGTTGACGGGTACATGGAAGTAAAAGTTTTATCATGATAATTTCAGTTTCTCTTTCATTGTGTTCAGGAATTACATAACGGAGACAGATCTTTAACACACCTTTTGATGCGCTGAAACATCAGCAGTGTTGCCAATTCACAGTGTTAATTTATGAAAACTACTATTTTTCTATTTTTTTCTTTCAAAGGCCTCATCCGAATAGTTATCGATAGAAAAGAAACATTTTTTCTTCTGCTCCATAGTTTCCAAGCTATTCCAACTAAACAAACTGAAAATTAACGACAGAACCTTCATACGTATGAGTTATGAGTCAATTTACGTGTTTTGCAAAAAAAAAAAAAAAATGGTTTACACCTTCGGTTACACCTGGTAGCACTGTGTCGTTCGCATTTCAATCGTTGCTTCCTAGCTTAGAAATGTGTGCATGAACAAGGTTTTATTTTGCCATTACCATTATTTGTGTATCGCTTCAGCTTCGAAAGTTCTACTATCCCAAACTCCGGGTTGCATTGTATAATGGACACTCTGTAACTTCGATCACGACCTTTTTCGCATGTTGATGTCGTAGGCTATAAACCGATGTGCATCATTCGGGGTAAAATGCTTCAGAAACGGCCATTGACATAACTATAATATTTTGCTCGGTAGGGGTGCATAGCTCTTTACTTCTGAAAATTACCAGAATATTTCAAAGTCCTTCTTGTAATAATGTTTTTTTTTCACCTTCTGAGCCTCCTTTAACTGCCCTCATTTTCATCTCTTCAAAATCTGTTTCTCTGTCTCTTTGTCCTTCTTCACTTCTGTGATATTTTATATGAGATCCATCTAGGATTGATTCTTTTGTTTCGACTTCCACCCTTTATTTTCGAAAATATAAGTTGTATGCGTTTCAAGCGAACACTGTCATGTAAAAAAAAAAAAAAAAAAAAAAAAAAAAAAAAAAAAAAAAAAAATCTGAAATGTGTTTTAAATCAGATATTTCCTATGTTCTGTTGCTACTAGATAACTATCTACAAATCTATTCTAATTATCAAAACTTATAGCTTATTATTACAGTTTTACACACAATTTGTTCGAGAAATTCTGAGCAAAAGCGATCATATTCGTATACGTAACTAGCTCATTCTGAGTTTGCTGTACATAGCTTATGAAAATATAAATTAATTTACATGCAATACTATATCGTGACATAATATTGATTGTAACATATTAAAACTCACTCATGTACTAATATTTATTCATTTTTAAATTTAAAGTAAGTTGTAAAACTTCTTTAATTTCAAATTTTATAACAAATTGTTATTGTTTATTGGTAAATTTATTGTTTATCATACTAATTACACAAGCCTTCGCTAATAAAGAAATATGTATATACTATATATGTATGTATTACATACAAGATACTTTTAACTGAAAACAAACAGTGGGATATAAACATGGCCGAGTCGAGGAAATATAACTGCCTTTCCGAAAGTCAAAGATAAAAACTGGAAATAGACGAAGCAGAAGTAGGCCAACGATACTGGATAGAAGGCTCTTATGTTAGACCAGCGTTGCCAGATCTAGCATAATTTGCTTGTCTTCAGCATCTAGCATCTTGCTTTGGGTCTAGGTCAAAACCCCCACAGCCAAAACCCACACTCAAGAAATGTCAAAACACTCACACAAACGGTCATAACCCGCACACAAATGGACAAATCTCCGAAACGCACGAACGGTCAAAACCCCCACAGCCAAAACCCCCACACTCAAGAAATGTCAAAACGCCCACACAATTGGCCATAACCCCCACACAAATGGACAAATCTCCCAAACGCACGAACGGTCAAAACCCCCACACTCAAGAAATGTCAAAACGCCCACACAATCGGTCATAACCCCCACACAAATGGACAAAACAGCCACACATAGCAACGGTCATAATCCCCACACAAATGGACAAAACTCCCACAAAATCGGACAAATCCCCCCCACTCTGAAATGATCGTCATTTCACGTCTTTGTTGCGGCTCTTTATGACGCCCAAGAAGAATAGTTCCAACATCAGTTTAAGTGGAATAAAAAATGTTATTAAAAAGTACAATGGCAATACATGAGTATGGGGGTTTTGTCAATTTGTGTGGCAGTTGTGACTATTTCTGCATGTGGGAGTTTTGTCCATTTGTGTGGGGGTTTTGTCCATTTATGTGGGGATTGTGACCGTTGCTATGTGTGGCTGTTTTGTCCATTTGTGTGGGAGTTATGACCGTTGGAGGTTATGACCGTCTACCAGTGTGGGGGTTTTGGCTGTGGGGGTTATGACCGTTCGTGTATTTGGGAGATTTGTCCATTTGTGTGATTGTTATGACCGTTTGTGTGCGAGTTTTGACATTTCTTGAGTGTGGGGGTTTTGGCTGTGGGGGTTTTGACCGTTCGTGCGTTTGGGAGATTTGTCCATTTGTGTGCGGGCTATGACCGTTTGTGTGGGCGTTTTGACATTTCTTGAGTGTGGGGGTTTTGGCTGTGGGGGTTTTGACCGGTTCCCCTTGCTTTTAGCATCCTGCCCAAATCTAGCATAATTTCAGCAAGTTTATCAAACAGCCGTAAAACTTGGAGACGAGAAAGAAGTTGGTCGTGGGAAGAAAAAGAACGGCAGAAATGTATCATTTCCCATTGATTCATACAGTCGGTAAACCATACAGGCAGTCTTATTTTCCGAAGTAAGTTACAAAAGGCATTGGGCTTTTTTTGTGTGTGTGGCTCTACCCAGGGTTTTCTAATCCTTTAATTGCCAGGGATGGGCGGAGCTATGGGGCCATTCTCCCCCCTTCCAAATTTTTGACAACTTCGTCTTTATTTCTGACTTCATGACCATCTTTATTCCTGAAATGAAAGGTCCGAGACCGACCAAAAATCTACCCTCCAGCAGACAACTCCCAACTCCGCTTATGCTGCGAGTAATTTTCTTTCAAAATATGTAAACAAACACTTTGCATTCATTTATACGATATACACGCCATTGAGTCTGGCAACGACTGCACTAGTTTAGTTGAGTTAAAGCTTTGGTGCGTGAAATATTGAGTTCTATCCACGCATTCTTGCGCTTTGTGTATTTTAAGTTAAGTTATCGTATCTCAACTAGGGATGGCCAAAAATTTTCGGATCCGGATATCCCGGATCCGGACCTAGATCCGGATCTCGGATCCGAATCTCAGATCCGGATTTCGGATCCGAATCCCAGATCCGGATCTCGGATCCGAACCTCGGATCCGGATCTCGGATCTGGATCCGAAATTCGGATCCCGGACCTGGATCCGGATCTCGGATCTCGGTTCTGGATCCGGATCTCGGATCTGGATCCGAAATTCGAATCTCAGATCTTGATTCGTATCCAAACCTGCATCTGAAATTGTGATGATAAAATTGAATATCTAAAATTCGTTAAAACTTTTTTTAGGATTCACTGATATAGTAGGTTGTTGTGCTTTTAAATGTTTCTATAACACGTTTGTGTTACCTTTGTTCTTTATTTTATTTTAACCTAGCAATATTTACATGTTGCACTTTCTGTCGAAGTCTCTTTAGTAAAATGTTTCCTAGTTTGATTTCTTCCCATTTCAGAGTATAATGAACTGTCTGAAAACTGATGAAAATTTTAACAAATTCTTCTGTTTAGCTCCTCTTCGAAACGTAATGTTAGCTTCACATTGAAAATATTTATTTTATTCTTAGAAAATAAACTTTCTTCTTTTCTCATATACAAATGAAATATCTTTTAGATAAGGCCCTTCTAATCACAGGGATAGTAGACAAAACAAACTCTTTATTAATAGTAGTTTCTGACTCACGAGTCCAACCACCAACAAATGTAATAATGAATATCTTTCACTTCGAACGTATATACAACAAAAAAAATATAGACTGGTTGGCGTGGAACAACCGTAGATTTTTAAACATACACACGAGAATTTGAGGAGAGCGATATGGTTGTGTTCGTTGTATGACTGCTTATGGCTTGCCCTTCTGAGGTCGGGAGTTTGTTGAAGGAGTAAATATAAATGAGATTTCTGTTATTTTTTCTTCCTACTCCTGGCTTCTTTAATCATACATTGCAAGACGTAACCAAAACATAACCATGCATCGTATCATTGAAGCGTTTTGTGTTTTGTATATTAAAGTGTTCAGAAATATTTAACATATTCGTATTTGTTCATGTGATCTCAGGTTCAATTCTCGGTGGGAACATACATGAGAAAAGTGAAAGCTGAAACAATATGAAAATAGTACATTAAATTCAGGAAATTCATATTAAAATTTTAGCCATCTATTGGGACTGTAAGGCTTACGTTGAAAGTGGGGATGTGTAGTCAACGCATCGACACCCGAAGTCCCTAATGCCGGCTTTCTAGACTGGAGTCCGCTACCTCTTACTTAAGATAACTCCCCAATTGTCCTCACGATGCTGGGTCAACATCGAAATTGTTGAGTGCCTCTCCGGGAATTGAACCCATGATCACGGGCATCTAAGGCACGCTCTCTGTCTTCTATAGACGAAAAGCTATAGTTACCCACATTGTCTAATACAGAAATAAGTTCTGATTCTCTAATAGCTGCTGATGGTGATAGTCAAGGTTCACCGAAGCATGATCCCAAACCCAAACTGAGATACTGATGTCACTGGAATGCCTGAAAAGTCATTGTGGGTAAGTGAATTGCCCACTTGTCAGGATGAAGGGCGATGGTGATGTGAAATGCGGGGCTGTCAGATGCACTACTTATGATAATTGGATTTATAATATTCTATGTTTCCATAAACCCTCTTCAGGAACAAAACTGTTAATCTTAGCTTTGAAAATATTACATAAGGAGTTTTATTGCTATCATTAGGTTGCATTAGGAATTATCGGATTCATTTTAACGCTTAACTTTTACATCTCTTCTGATTTTCGAATATTTAAATCGCGATTATCCCCTTAAGGTCAATTAGTGATATTTTAAATCATTTCGAACCAACTTTATATATGATTAGCCTTGTTATATAGGAATAATTGAGACCAGAAGCAGTCTACAGGCTAAGTCCAAAAGAATCTTGGCCGACCTCCTGATAAAGCACATCTTTCAGCAAGGTGAATTGTGGCAATCCGATACCCACATGAGGAAATCTTCGGTTCAGTGTGAAAGCTTCCGTAAGAACCATCACTCTAATCAGTGAAATGTGCTTTGCTAATTTTTATTCAATGTGAAAGTACCTAACTTTATTGCCAGAAAAGAAAAGGCACTTATTTCAAACAAGTCGCCATTACAGTTTTCGTGTTTGAACACAACACTTATGAAAAGTCATGTTAAAGCGCAACTTGCCCCTGAAAAAGAATATTTATCTGTTTTTAGTTTCTCGTGTTCCCCAAGGTACGGTACATTCGGAATTAGTGCTCGCCTTCCGCTCGCATTACCTAGGTAAAACGGCTACGATCGTCTTACTAGCACTTGTTTCGGTGTCCAGATCTCAAATATTTATCTTTCAGCCTGATTCTATGTATGAATCCGAAATTTCAAATCTAGATAAGGGGCACCAAAATTCATAGTTTATTCTCGGTGCTCATATTGTGATTTACTAAATAATTATTAAATCTAATTGTAAGGTATACATTTGATTTTTAGAGCAGACTGAGCAAGATAAATATACGTAAAATCTAGTCAATACTTGTCTTAACTGTTTGTTTTCTTAACTGTCAAAGAAATAGGAGTATTGAGGAATTTTAAATATTCGAGTTTTGTATTCCGGTTTCAAATATAAATATGTGTGTATTTCATCTCGGTGCTGCAACCGGGTGGACCTACCATAGATTCGACAATCGAATTCTCTCCGGGTCAAATCAGATTATTTTTTAGTAAGGCAAGCGTTTGATCTATAGTGTAGAATGAAGGAAACAAATAGACTTGTCAATATCCGTCTTAATTTTCTGTTTTTTTCTTCACTGTCAGGACTTTGTGAAATTACTTTCAGTGAATTTTTGATATTCAAGTGTATTACAATTTGAGTGGGATGTGGAGTTTGGATAAGAATCAAGATCTGAGATCCGGATTTCAGATGCAGATCCGAGTTTCAAACCCAGATCCGAGATCCGGATCCAGATCCGAGAATTGAGATCCGGATCCAGATCCGAAATCCGAGATCCGGATCCAGATCCGAGATTCGAGATCCGGATCCAGATCCGAAATCCGGATCCAGATCCGAAATTCGAGATCCGAGATTCGAGATCCGGATCCAGATCCGAGATCCGAGATCCGGATCAAAGATTCGAGATCCGGATCCAGATCCGAGATCCGTATCCAGATCCGAAATCCTAGATCCGGATCCAGATCCGAGATTCGAGATCCGGATCCAGATCCGAAATCCGAGATCCGGATCCAGATCCGAGATCCGAGATCCGGATCCAGATCCGAGATCCGGATCCAAAGGATCCGGACCCAATCAGATCCGGATCTTCGGATCCGGCCAGATCCGGATCCGGCCATCCCTAATCTCAACTTCGTTTTCTTTCTTTTAAAACTCCTGAATTAGTAATTATGAGGATCTAGCATAATTTTACCAAATGTAGCATAATTTCGATCAGGTTTTGGAATAATTCCGAGCTGTGAGTCTGGCAACACTGTGTTAGACTTAAGGAGAAACTATAGCATTCAAGTGAAATTTGTAGTAAATGCAACATCACGTTTAACAAATACAACACATCTAGGATTGGAAGTATGTCAAACCTTATTTGTTAAGTTACAATGCATTAAAAATTAAATCTACATCTTTTATATAAATAAAGTGCAAAATGTTAGTTCTCTTAGAGATTCTACGTGCCCGTAATCTACAACCTTCAATACACAAAGTGTAAAAAGTGAGGTAGGAAACTGTCATAAAAGAGCCCCGAATATACTTCACTAATAATAATAATAATAATAATAATAATAATAATAATAATAATAATAATAATAATAATAATAATATAGTAACAATAGAAGAGAGCATTACACTTACTTTGGGTGTTGTGAAGGTCCGTGAAGAATTTATAAACATGTCAGGCTGAGTGGACTGAATCCCTGGCTGAAAGATAACGTCAGTAGAAAATACCTAAACACACCAACAAAAATAACAAACCAGAGATTCTATAAATGCTTAAAGTGATTAGAAATTTACTGACAAAACTTTAGAAATTACATTTTACATTCCCAGTAGATGAATATATATTTCTCTATTTTTTGTTTGTTACTTATTTTTCTTTATTAAACAAATTAATTAATCCGAATTAAAACTTTATTCTTCTTCTTACCTTTGCGGTCTCTCTGCTAATGTAATTCTTATCAACTGTTAACAGCACTCTTAAAATGTATTTAATCTAAAGGAAGAAATACAAGAGGAAAAAGTATTATTGTCTGAAAGGACGTCAGTGTTGAATAACAAACGGTCAGCAGAAAAGTCAATAATAGTTCGCAATATAAATGAGAAGATCATTTTAAATGCTCAGTGGAATAATTAGGTGGTAGGTACTAACGGTGTAAAAGAGTAGTTTTAAGTACAATGTAATTTCCACACCATATTAGAAAGATTCTACAGAAGTTATAACACCTTAAAAACTATTATAGAGTTTCAACTTCAAAGATGTCGCACACTCTCCAAAATAAACCATTTTCTAAATACTTGAAAGCCAAATAACAATATCCATAAATTCTCTTCTATGTTTTAATTGTTTAACAAAATTTGCAAAGAAGAAAAGTACAAATAGAAAAATGGAACCATACTAATCTTCAAATACTATTACATTTTGTGAACTTCAAAGGTAAAAATATTACAAAAATTATATATCTATCTTTGGGGACACTTTAAAGCTATTATCTACCAGTGTAAACATAATCGCATTGGATACCTGTAAAGAAGAATCAATACGGCCTGTGAACAAATATCATCAACTATGCTATGCAGAATGCACGAACACTTGGTCTCACGGTTAAGGACTTACGCAGAGCAGAACGGTTGGCATGTTGGACATGACATGTGACTGTAATTGTCTCATGCGCGTTAGCTCTCTCTTTTCCTGGTTATTAAAAAATACGTAATGTGAGATGTTTCAAAGATTGATTTTTATTTTATCTTTATGCTTCAATTCAAAACTTTGCACATCATTTCACTCATAACATATCTTAAATCTATTCACAACTTCAAAACTGTTGCAGGGTTCGGGAAAATAAACTTACCGTTGGATTTCTCTTCGAATGAGAATGTTGTTTAATATGTCACACGACCATGCTGCAATTTAAAATAAACAAGTTGATTCGAAGATGGCGGACGACAACCTTAAACAACACAATGTTTTCCCCCCTCGCACCAGCATCGATCCCAATTGACTCCGGATCGACTGCATATACAGTTTCTAAAATATTTAGCAAGGTCTATCTTTTTCTATTTCACTTAAGAAAAATCATGTTTCCATTACTTCCGACATTAGGACATTTTCCAATATGGCGAACGAAGAAGTTGTGGGATTTTAGTGTGTCATTTATATAATTTTTACCAACATCTATATCAAATTTTAACTTGTTAATAATTACTTCCTAAGTTCAATAAAATTTTAAATCAGTTTGACGGTAGCTTTCGGAATTTGAGAATTTTTAGTTAGATATTTTTAAAAGTATGCGTTTTATGAAAAATTGTTTATCTATAAAAAATATTGTTAACTATGTTCTATAAAACGACACTAAGTTTATATCTTTATGTTCAACCGTAGTGAAGAAATTGCTATTTTTATCTGGGTATCGTTCATTTGACACTTCCAGCGGCTATTTTCCAATATGACGGCGAGTGTCACGTGGAATTTTAGGGGATTTTAGTATGTTGCTTAAAATATCATTTCCAACATCTGTACCAATTTTCAGCTTGTTACTAATTTGTTCCTTTCTTCATTAAAATTTGAGCTTCATTTACTGCACTATATGGTCGTGTTGCTTTAAAAGAACTACGGAATTATGCTTGAATATACACACAATAGAGGTATTAACATTTTCAGCCTCTGAGGGCGTTCACTGCATAGCTCCGAAACTATAATCAGATAATATTGAAATTTTCACGTCACCGCCGTGAAAACATGAACACGTTTTTTTTATTTTTTAATCTACAAATTGTTTACCCATGCTGATTATACGTAATTACGCACTCAATTATGATATTAACACTGTAGTGTGATGTGAGGCAATGAGCGACACTTAAGGATTTAAAAGAATACTGTAAAAAATTCATTAGACACATTAAACTGAAACTTTACCCAAACCTTACATGCCTTTGCCAACATAAAACCCGAAACTCACGTAAAAGTTTTAGTAAAGAGAGACACCTATGGTCAATACGAAATTTTATATATTTTTCTTATTCTATTCCCGGGTTAACTCATGCTGTTCCGACCCACGTTGAACTGTAGGTCCACGTTTCATACAGCCTATCTGTTCAAAGAGACGTTAAACATCAAATCAACTCAAAACTGAGCACATAATACCAACACAAAAGAAAAACATCGGAGTCGAATCCTGATATTTCCAAAAACTCATCACGAGAATATTTGGCTTGGCCGTGTAGTTTATTTAATGGTCTAGGATCTTGAGTACACCTACCTATTAGAATATACTCTCTCCCATGTAGACGAGGGAATGATCATAGAACTAGAAAGACGGGACAAACGCAATTGCAAGCTGTTGCACACCTGAACGCAAACGAAAGCGAGCCTAATACGAGATTCCTCGTAACTGAAAAATGCGTCGTTTTTGAGATCTAGCATGAATAATATTCAAACATTAAATTTTTCCGGGCAACGACCATCGTTACACACGCAGTTTCTTCGAGCTATAGCCCCACTTTTTTCTCCATGTAATATCAGTATTTTTTTTTTTTTTTTGCAATAGTTTTTTCACATACGGAATTACTATGTGACCTAACCAGCAATTTTTAGCACTTTGCCCTCACGAATAGCATCAAAATCACAAACTTCAAATTTCGGAACCCAATAAATCTATGGTGCCAGTAGTATCATAGCTGTGAATATTTCTGCAGACTCTTTACATGCGATAGTATTCAGCACAGAACTTATGAACCTCCTACTTTATGCCACTCCAACATACAGCCCCTCTAAAAGTGTAATTTTCTGTACTTTTCCTGGTGATTACATGTATTAGTTTGCAACCCTCCACATTTATTTATTTATTTATTTATTTATTTATTTATTTATTTATTTATTTCGACTTGTAGTCTTATCTACCACCTAAACATAACACAAAATTGGAAAATCAAAGAATATAGCTAACAATAGCAAAAGAAAAAAGTTAGAAAGTAAAAAAAAAACTCAAGAAACAGACGGTCACTTGAACACACACACACACACACACACACACACACACACACACATAACATACACAAATATAATATAGTGCTACACGAAAGTACATACATGTTACAATATGTAATAAATGTTGAGTTTCATATCTTTATGACAAGCTTCTCTTTATGAAGCAAGGGTATATATTTTATCTGTACCTCAGTCTCCCATGTAAATATTCATTTTTGTTTGGCATTCGTCTGGTTCGTGCGTCCTCAGAAGCGTAGTTTTCGTACACGCTTGGAAATGCAAAAATCGGCAGTTCACCGACAAAAAGGATGGCAGCTATTCAGGAACACTAATAGATATGACAACGTGAATTTTGTTATTGACTTTCTCATACACAAGGTTTATCACACGCAAATTTATATAATAATCGTAGATGGCCTAGCCAACTGGTCTGGACCACGTCGTATGGCCTGACCCTATTAATATGAAAAAGAGCCAGCTAGTACTTACAAAGTGCTATTAAATAAGAAAGTGATCCAGGTAGTGTCTAAAAATGCTATTAAATAACAAAGTGATCCAGTTAATATCTACAAAATGTTATTACATATGAAAATGATCAAGGTAGTATCTACAAAACGCTATTAAATAAGAAACTCATCTAGGTAGTATCTAAATATGCTATTAAATAAGAATGTGAGTCAGCAAGTATCTAAAAATGCTATTAAATAAGAACGTGATCCAGGTAGTATTTATAAAATGCTTTTAGATAAGAAAGTGAGCCAGACACTATTTACAAAATGTTATGAAATAGGAAAGTGGGCCAGTTAGTATCTACAAAATGCTATTAAAGGAGAAAGTGAGTCTAGTAGTATTTACAAAATGCTTTAGATAAGAAATTGAACATAGCATTATTTACAAAATGTTATTAAATAAGAAAGTAATTCAGTTAGTATTTACAAAATGCTAGTAGATAAAAAAGTGAGCCAGATAGTATCCACAAATTGATATTAAATAAAAAAGCTGGGCCAGGTATTATCTGCAAAATGCTGTTCAATGAGAAAGTGAGTTTAGTAGTATTTATAAAATGCTGTTAAATAAGACAGTGACGCAAGTAGTATCTACAAAATGCTATTAGATAAGAAAGTGAGCATGAGCCAGGTAGTTTGTACAAAATGTTGTTAAATAAACTAATAACCGTTTCCAGGCCTTTCCTTATAGACGTGAAGTTTGGATGCGCAGTATATGATGGCATAAATGTAGGACACCCAGGAAGCTCTTGAAAGCATAGACTCTATATGCTTCTACATTTTTCATATTCTTGTTTCTGTTTCCTATTCACTAAAATTAAGAATGTGGTTAGTTTACGGAATAAGCTTAATATAAAATTGTATTTGATTTTGACATCGCTCGGTTTTCTTTTCCAGAAACGTACGCTTACAGTCTCACATTGGCGTTAGGAAGCTTATTAAAGTAAGTTTCCTTAACATCATAATCAAAAATTTAATTAGAATATAATGATGTCATGTTTGTCTCTTTTGTTTGTTGGTCAGTGTCTCTTTTGTTAAAATGTCCTGTTTGTTCTTGTAATAACAATAAATGTATTACATTGAAAAGTACTGGAAATAAACGCATAATTACTGACAGCTAGCATTTGAGAATGTACACCACAAAGCCTGAGCACAGATTGCAGTTCTTTTTTATAAATATGTCTGAGGCAATATGTCCTTCTTTATTAGGTTATTCTAAAACAGAGCTTTTTTTTGGTTGTTGTAGTATTCTCAAAGAATTTCACTTTATCCATATGTCGCTAGCCCGAGAAAGCCCATGCTAATTGTACCCTGAAATAGCCCAGGGGGTGCCTCTGAGGTTCCCTGCTGCATATACAAGCTACCTGAACTCACCGCAACCATTTATATTTTCCGTCATTAATAGGAAAGGCTAATCACTACTTTGCTATAAAATCGTTTGTCAATGGTAATAAGCAATGAACAGTATCAAATAATTAGAAAAGTACATACTTAAATAGGAGCCTGACAGGCATCCCTTGGGCCATTATGTTAGTATAAAAACTAACACTATTTTTTCTGAGGTAAACTAAAAAAAATGCTGAGGAGACCCAATCGGTGGGTGTATTTCAAAGATAGAAGAATTCTAGAGCGCAGGACACGGGACGAAACATCCATTAAGAATAATTGCATTAAAAGTGGACCAGGGTGCGTCTGAGGCACCCCCTGGGCTTTCTCGGGCTAGAACGCCATCTGAAGAGCTCCAAATCCGAATTGTTATTTTTCACAGTATTGTAGCATTGGATACTCTGAATTAGTGGTTATTAAATGAATAAACCACAAGTTGCCGTTAAAGCTTTATTTGAGAAAACGAGCCAAATAGTAGGAGCCGTGATTCTAAAACGTATGAAATTAAAATATGTTATGTCGGTGAATATATTGCTTTCCCTTGTTAGTGATAATCGGATGAGATCTGTACAGCCACTTATGGTAAAATACATATAGTAGTTTAGGTTTTACGCACCACAAATATGGTCTGTAATTAATGAAAGTGAATTATTATGAATTGAGTTGATGCAATGAAAATGCAAGGAAAGAGAATAACCCCAAAGAAACCTAGAAACAAATGCGGCGTTTTTCTACCACAAAATTTACTTGGCGTGGGCTGGGATCGAACCCAGAACTCCCCGAACTATTGAGGAAGAATGCATTTGATAATAGTGGTATACAGCATACAGCTTATGAAAATCTTATTTTCAACAAATAGTAACAAAGTAAGATTACGAAAACTCTCTCTGTCTCTTTCCCGATATATATATAGGGTGTCTCAAAAGTCCCCTGAAATAGGGCAACTCTGTTACTATCAGAATTACAACAAAATGTAAGAGGGGAAACTGTCTCCAAATCTGATGTTTTAAATCTAAAGTGAAGTTTTTTTTTTTTGTTTTTTAAATCGCACGAACCGTTTGGGCTGTACACTCTTTATACGCTCAATGTTAAATGAAAATGTACCTTTGCCATTTACCTGGTCCCGCAACACAATGTGAACGGTGGCATGTTTGAAATTGCGGTTGGTGATTGACACGTTAGCGTAAAAGACAGCAATAACTTCATTCACTTATGTTGTTGATTCAGGTAAATGACGATGTTGCATTTTGATTTTATATTGGGTCATAAAAAGTTTACAGCCCAAATAGCTCGTCCGTTTTTTTTTTTTTTTTTTTTTTTTTTAATCCTTCACTTTCGATCGAAAGCATCATATTTTTATACAGTTTCTATTGTTACATTTTGTTGTAACTATGATATTAACAGAGTTGCAATATGTCAGGTGACTTTTGAGACACCATGTTTAGTGAAAAATTATCAGGTAATATTTCTACATCGTAAGGAAGTATGCCAGATAATTAATGTTCACAATTGCTTCAACAGTGAATGTAATTCGTTTAATTGTATATTTGATACAAAAAAAATGGTTATCTTCCTCTTTAAAATTTTACCAACAAACAGTTGGAAATAGTGAGGTTGTAATGGAGAAATAATATCTGAAATATGAACTTATTACCATGGTATTGAAGAACTTTCCAAATGCTTTCTCGTATCAAATGGCAAATGGGCTTAAGACCCTTAAAATTGTATTTACTATTCTAAAGTAAATTAAATACCTTGTAAAATTTTCACATTTCCAAGAATAAAGTTAACACGTCCCCTAGAAACAAAATCGTAAATACGCCCCTGATCGTATCATTTTTCACAATAGTAATCAGTGTTGATACCACAGTCAGTAAGAGAAAGAAAATTCGATATTTTATTTTTAGATATGTGTATCGTGGCACCATCTTGATGGAACCACACGTCTGGCATGTTCTTCACTTCTGCGGGATGCTAGTGGTGTGTTAAGTTCAACTTCTTCTGGGTTGACGAGTTCATATGCAACTCAACTCCTCTCCGTTTCTCCAAGCACTATCGTCGAATTTTCTTTACCTAAGTGTTAATTCACAATTTAGAACCTGAAAAGAGCTAAACTGTTTATGAGTACACTTACTGACAGCATTGCACTATATGTGGAAATTGTTGTCCTTGCAGTGGCCCTATAATCTGTAATTTTCTGTGTCGTTTGCTCGCTAATGTTATCCCGAAGAGATAGCATTGCGTTCCGATCATCTGACTGTCGCCAATGGCTGTATAACCTTTTTGGCAAGTGCGATTCTTGGTTCACAATAAGTCCAGCTGACAGAAAATAATTCGTATTTCCACAAAAAGCGGTGTGCGTTTAATGTGCTGCAAATAAAACTCAAAAGCTCTTTTCGGGGCCGTGGTGGCTCAGTGGTAGAACGTTCACCTTTGGTGCTTGGGGTCTCGGGTTCGATCCCAGCCCCCCAAGTGAACTTTGTGGTGGACAAACACCGTGTGCGTGGGTTTTCTCGGGGTTCTCCCGTTTCATTCAACTTTCTTCGTTCCACCATTTCATTCATTTCTCATCATCAACGTCTCCTTTAGCCCAACCGGCATAAACGTAGGACGTAAAACACAGATTTCATTTCATTTCATTTCAAAAGCTCTTTTGAAGAAGTACTCTCTTCAGAGTACAAATGGTTAATGCTTGAGCATGATTCTCAATGCTTAGAACACGCACTGTTGTTATTGACTAGGTTTCCTAGTGTGTTACGGAGTTTTCTTGTCTTTTCTCAGCGTAACAAACTCCATTGTTTCTCTGCCGCTGATGACCTATGAAGAAATCTGATGTTTAGTGAAGCGATATATAGAATATATAGAATATTATAACTCATCCTGGGTAGCAATGGCGCTGTAGATCTTCTTCCATCACCATGATGACAATGAGTCCAATTCGTGTAGTAACTTGTACAGAGAGAGCGCGTGATCTTTATAAATAAAAATAGCTATTGATTTTTATAAATATAACCACGTACTGGATATTACAATGTAGAGAAGGGCCGCGGTGGCTCAGTGGCTCTGGTGCTAGGGGTTATGAGTTCAAACCCTGCTCCCGCCAAGTGAGCTTTGTGGTAGACAAACACCGTGTGCGTGAGTTTTTCCGGGGTTCTCCCGTTTCCTCCCACTTTCTTCATTCCACCATTTCATTCATCTCTCATCATCACCGTCTCCTTTAGCCTAACCGGCATAACCGTGGGACATAAAACTTAAAGATTTCATTTCATTTCATTACAATGTAGAGAATGATCATTAAATACAGTAGTTACGATCCCTGATATTCTATTTAGATTTTGTTTCCTATTACCTCTATCGTACATGGCAATCTTGAATAAATGTACTGGGATATCGAGAACACGGTTTTCAAATTTCTTTCAGGCAACTTTTAGCATTATCTTCCCCCGTTAGCATTATCTTTCCCCGTTAAGGTCCTCAATTCTTAAGTCTGTAAAGAGGTGTATCACCTGTACATACCTTGGAAATTCGACAAATCTCCCTATGCCAAAAATATACTTTAATCAAACTTTATTTTAAAAATCGAGGCATTATTTTAATTACTAATTTCCGGTATCACAAATCACTCTAACTTAACAACACTAGTGACTCTTAACTAAATACTAATATTACATTAGCGATAAGATAATATTTCAAGTTTTATATATATATATATATATATATATATATATATATATATATATATATATATATATATATATATGTTACCATTTCGTTTCTTGGGAATATATAGGATGGATACCCATAAACCTGACGTAGTAAAACGTAATCTAAGAACAACTAACGTGAGTATGTATCTTCACACATTTCGTTAAATTACCGTGTAAATGAGAACATGACTACTTTGTACAGACTTAACTTTTGATTTATTATTATTGATTCTTAAAAGAACTAACACGGATCCTAAGAAACCTGACATATTTTCTTGAACATCCATTTGAGAAAAGTGAATTGAATGTTATTTATTATTTCTTGCATTGTAGACCCACTTTTACAATTTACACTTATATCCAAAAGTTCAAAAATTATTAGAAGTTTACTATTTTAAAAAGTGATATTAATATTAACTCTTAAAAACGTCATAACTTTCCTCAATCTGGTATGGACTTTCGGGTTTCGGGTAGATCAACAATGAATTTCGAAAAAGTACTTGTTGAGGGTTAACAACAATTGAAAATGTATTATTATGCAAAATTTTTGGGTACCCGACTGGGGTTCGGGGGTACTATGGGACCAATAATTTCTGAAGTTTTAAACATTTTGAAACAAATGTTCTAAGAACGTTACAAATACCAGTAATCGAAAACCGCAACTCCCTTCACATCATGGTTACCGAAATACGGGCAAATAAACAGTGATACTATAGTTGTGTGGAGTTTTCGCACTAGATGGTACAATTTCGTAAACCAAAATACTGAGGCCAAATAACAATCTCATAAAACGTTTAATTCCCAAACACACACACACAGCTGTGGGGTTTTCGGGGTAACATTAAGGTCGCAATAAATACATTTCTAAGCATTACCGAAATATGTCTTAACAACGTTTTTAAGAACATCTTAAGTGTGTGTCTACGGAAAACCACAAGTCGCTACACCTAACGGTTACAGAAATATGGGGAAATAAAAAAGCGGCACCATAGATTTGTGGGGTTCGCGTAATATAATGTAAAGTTTTTAAAAACTAATTATTGAGGGTTAACGACAATTAGAAGAGAACTCACAATCCATAATAAAACATATACCCCTGTGAGGTTTTAAGGCACCATGGGGTTTGTGAAACCCCCACTTCTACTTCAGTTTTCAATTCTTTTTAGATAGGTTAAACACAGCACACAGGTCTGTCCAAAACTGAAAACTGCATGTCGATATCTAATAAACCTAAGGAAATATTAGGAACTAAATATGTGATGACATCATAAATAGATTCGTATGGATGTGGACTTTTGGGTCTCTGCTATAAGGAAAACAAATTTCACAAGAGCTCCTTTCCAAATATCACTTAAGTCATATTTTTAAAATTTACAGGAAACACCAAAAACTTCTATGACTAAGTTGGAATTAGCAAAAAAAAAAAAAAAAAAAACGTAGTTTTTGAGCCATACACCAGCGAGACTTGAGTGAGTTTTGCAGTTTATTCAAGATTAATATGTGCATCTCTGGTCAGCAAGTGCATCTATCTCAAGTGATTTTAGTTTAGTTGGCGCAATTTACCATATCTTTCTTTTAATGTCCAAAATTATAACCCGGTAGTTATGTACGATCCAAAGATAGAGAAAATATATTGCCTTGTCTATAGCTGATCAGTTATTTTACTTTTAATCAAACCAACGGAAATAGATATTGTTGTACAACGAGATTGTATATTTATTTTCTATTCGGTTTTGGGCAACGGTGCATAAAAGTACACAATCTGTCGTGTAGAAGAAGAAGAAAAGAATATATATATATATTGTTGATTCTAAGTAGAAAGAAATAAGATTTAATCTTAGAAGCTGAAGATATATGCTAATTTTATGTGTATAATCGTGACCACTGTTGCCACACTTGGTACAATTGTACCAAATTCAGCCCGGTTTGTCATTCATCAGCCCGTTGATACCACGCTGGCATTTTCAATCCCTTTTGTTGAAAAGTTGGTACTATTCTACCCAATTCAGGACCATTTATCAAATACTTGTCAAATTTTCAAAAGTGTTAGTAAGACTTTCCTTACATCTCTTTCTTTTGATGTCTTTCACGGAAGGTTCTAGGACCCTGTACGATGGACCGCGGACACCTGTTAGTGACGGTGGATAACCAGCTTGGAATTCCCATCCGTCGTACCTGGACTGGTTTTACTTTTTTTTTATTTTTTTTTTTTACAAATGTCAGTTTACTTACCTTGTATTCTTCTTACATTCTATTATTCTCCTTCGGTCGTGAAATGAGCAAGAATAAGAAGCAATAATTTATATTTTAATAGTTTATTATAACGTACTATTTACACACAAACTCGATGATTGATTTGTTTCTAGTTTTATATGTTTTCATACACTGAAAAAAAAATTGTGGGTAGCGTACTTAAAAAGTTAGGTTACATTCGTAATTCCTGTAGTTTTTGGACTTAACGTATAGCAGACGTATAACTGAAAACGTATATTTAATAATACTTTCTGTATAAGTGTTCCATCTATACGTACTTTCCATATGAAACAATATAGGCGGTCAGGATCTCACATACAAGTGGACACATAGCATATAACTGAGCAATGTAACATAACTATATGCATGTGGTATATGGAAAATTGTTAGATGTCATGCATCCTGCAACGGCATGATGTAACATCTAAGGGCAGTGCGTATGTAGCATATGGATAACGTATGGTCCATACTGATTTCTGTAGTAAGCAAGAGGATTCCGTATATTTGTACAATATAACGCTCTCTGGAGAATGGATCTTTCTCAGTGTATATAACCATAATACTTTTTTTGGTTTATTGGTCAGTTTGAAATAAAGGTGCGTTTGATTTCCTTACAATACATGACCGAAAATGATAACTGTTTTTCCTTTTAATTTGCGTCCTCTGTTAAACTTCCTACGTGCAATAAAAGTTTCATCTACTTCCACGGTTGTTCGGGTTACTCCTATTTGGATGTTTTTAAAAAGAGTACTTTCTTGGTTTGCACTCTTGGAAGAGGGGGGAGGGAGTGTTCTAGAAGTCTTTTATTTTCGTGTTATAGAGTCATGTATTACGCTTGTATAAAATAATGAATTCAGCCCTTTTTGTTTCAATTTGGTACTATTTTTCAGCCCACTGTGGCAACACTGATCGTCACATTTAGTTACCTTAACAGCAGATAGTTGCTTGTTTAAAACGTTGCTATGACATCCGAAAAAGAAAAATAACTAATGGAGTTTTAGAGAATAAAGGTAATAGTGATATAATTTGCCGTGCCTGATTTAATGTGATTGAATCATTTTGACATATTTTAAGACTTACACGGACTATGGGCTGAAATGTAACGCAAAATATATGTATAATATAAATTAATCATTACATTTTAAATGGTGGTTCCTATATATGTGACAGTTGTAGCCTACACATTTTGAGGAAAAACTCTCCTTGGTATTAAAAAGATCACCTCGGTATTTTTTAAAAAATCAGTTATTTGTTGAATTTCTCAACGTAATAAGAAAACGTAATAGAGCGAGATATATGATATTTTATATTCTGTTTTCTTGCCATTGTAAAGTTGAAGCTGTTAAGGTTTTCTGGGACCTGCGTGCAGTTAGCCCCCCTCATGCTAAATTTAAAATTAATTTTATGTCAATCGTTTGATCATCGTTTGATCAGGTATGATCAACAATTTTTAACGTTTGATCAGTTTTACTAACATAAATATAAGCGATATTTAGTAGGGAGCTAACTACACGCTTGGAGTGCGGAATCTTCATACCGATGACTTAAGTAAACAAAAATAATGTATGAATTTTGTACACTTTTGCACAACTTTTTTAAAAAATTGTGGCCTCCCAGTATTTCAAGAAAATTGTCCTTAAACTTACGCAATCTACCATGAAAAAAACATCAACTTACGTGTCTGATGTTGGCCCCTCACCTTTCCCAAATTACACCAAACGTATTCCATCGGAAGTGCATCGTTAGTGCACATTAGTGCACTAAGAACTAACGTTAGTGCTATCAGAGTTTACGAGTTTTCGAAGATTTTTGGTGGAGTCTTTCTTCATATGAAGTTTGCTCGCCACCCGTCTTTATGCAGACAGATTTTCACCAAACTTATCACATCATTAGTGCATTGTTAGTGCACTAAAACGCACTAAGCACTAAGGTTAGTATTACCCTATTGTGGGACATATTCAAGATTTTCGGTGGGTGGTCCGACTTCAGAAATATCAAATTTCATACTAACTGACATTAGGTTACATGGGTTAACGGCAATCGTAAGTGCATCGTTAGTTCTTTTAAACGCACTGAGCACTAATGTTAGCGTTACCATATTTTGGGATTTATTCAAGATTTTTGGTGTGGGGGGACAACTTCAGAAATATCAAATTCCATACAAACTGTTATTTTTTTTTCTAGAAGTACTAATGATGCACTAACGAATGGCACAATTTTTTCATTGGTGCTTGAAGTGTGGGCAAGTTAATCATGAGCCCAATGATATTTTACTTGTAGCACCTACACTAATGAACCACTAACGTTAGGAGTTGTTGCACTAAGAACCAGTAACGATGCACCAATGATTTTGTGATAGTGTTCCAGATTCAAAACAACGTTAAAGCATTCATCGACTCACGCGGAATTGTAGAATAACGCTGCTGATCTTTGTTTCATCCACCTGGGTCAAAGTGACTAGCATAAAAAAGGGTGTGAGGAACACCCTGCTTGGGTGCCATGACAGTGAGAACGGCTTGCATTGTTTTTCTTATCTCTTCCAGGGGTGTAGCTACGGGGGCTCCCAACGGGGCCAACTCCCCAAATGACTTCCTTCCCCCCCCCAAACGACAGCTTTAATATTTATATATAAATAATAATTTTCCGTTTCTCTTCATCAGATTTCCTTCAAACTTGGCACTTATATACAAGACCGAAAATAAATCTACACGTATTTTATTGTTTCTTTCGGGAAATAGGTTGAAGGGGACAAAGGGTCCCTTTTCAAAAAAGGGTCCCCTTGATTTAAAGGGCCACTTTAAAGAAACTAAACTCTGCCCATGCAAAGATGACTTCAAAGTAGGGAATACTGGTTTTGTCGTTTTTGCGAGAAAAGGGTTATAGGGCCAATGCCCAATTCGAAATGACAAAGGACCTCGCACAATCCTTACGGAAATCGGATTTTCGTGGAACTGCTTGAAACCGTGATATGTTGTAGATATGATGTTTCGGAGAAAAAGTCTCAATGGACACAACCACAAATCACTGACCGTTTGGCCACTACAGGGCCACTTTTTTAATAACAGCCTATGATAACGACATTCTGGATTTCGGTAAAAATGACTAAAATCGTGATATGCTGTAGATATTGTGATCCTGAGAATAAGTCTTAACGGATATAGCCACAAATCACTGATCGTTTGACCACTGCAGGGCCACGTTTTTAAAAGCAGCCGAATATCCTGATATTGTGGATTTCGATCAAAATGACTGAAACTCTGATATGTTGTAAATGTTGTGATCCAGAGAAAATATCTCAATAAGCACAGCCAGCAATCACTGACCGTTTGGCTATTACAGGGCCACTTTTTTGAAAACAGCAGAAGGTAACGTTATTCTGGATTTCGGTGGAATTGCTTGAAACCTTGATATGTTGTAGATATTGTGATCCAGAGAAAAGTCTCAACGTGCACACCCACCAAACAATGACGATTTGGCCACTAGAGGGCCACTTAAAAAAAAACAGAAGGTAACAGCATTCTGGATGTTGGTGGAATTGCTTGAAATCGTGATATGTTGTAGATATTGTGATCTGAGAAAAAGTCTTAATGGACACAAACACCAATCAGTGATCATTTAGCAACTACGGGGCCACATTTTTTAAAACAGAAGAAGGTAAGGATACCTGGAATTCTGGTAGAATTGTATAAAATCATGACAAGTTCTAAATTAACTCACAACCCGAAAAAGGGATGGAAGAGTAGCGGCCAATATTATTTAAGCATACCGGCTCATTTTGCAAGACAAAAAACAAAAAAAAAAAAAAACTCTAGAATGTCCTAGACATTTTTTCTTAGAATCACGACTTACAACGTATCACGGTTTCATTCGTTTACACTGAAATAAAAAATGTCATTATACTCGGCATTTTTTTTTAATCTGAGCCTGTAGTGGCCAAACGGTGATAATTCGATAATTGTGTCCATTAAGACTTTTTCTCATGATAAGATCTTCAACTTATCTTAGTCTTACTCAATCTTACTGAAATCCAGAACATCGTTGTACTCAGCTGTTTTCAAGAAAGTAGCCCTGTAGTGACCAAACGACTAGTGATTTGTTGTTGTGTCCATTGAGACTTTTTCTCAGGATGACATTATCTACAACATATCACGGTTTCTGTCATTTTGACCGAAATCCAGAACATCACTATCTTCGGCTCGGCTGCTTTCAAAAAAGTGTCCTCGTAATGGTCAAACGGTCAGTGATTAGTGGTTGTGTCCATTAAAACCTTTTCTCAGGATCACAATATCTATAACATAACAAAGTTTCAGTCATTTTCACCGAAATCCACGAGATCACTATTTTCGGTTGCTTTCAAAACAGTGGTCTCATAGCAGCCAAATGATCAGTGAGTGGTAGTTGCGCCCGTGAAGACTTTTCCTCAGGGTCATAATATCTACAACATATCACTGTTACAAGCAATTCCACCTAAATTCAGACTACCGTTACCTTCTTTTTCCAAAAAGGCGACCCTGTAGTAACCAGTCAGTTATTGGTGGTTGTGCTTGTTGGCTTGTTCAGACTTTTTCTCAGGATCACAACATCTAGAACATATCAAAGTTTCAGTCATTTCCATCGAAATCCACAATATCACTATCCCCTTCAGTGTGGGTGGCGAGTTAACTCGTGTCTTAAAAACGTACCTGCTGTGCGGATGGCGTATATATACGCTTTCATTTTGCTTTGGCTATTTTGTATAGCGTATGGCGAATATACTTGCCCATAGTATGAGTACTGTTATCCGGACATTATTTAGCGAGTTTGCGCTCAGCTGGTTTCAATTGTTGCTTAATTAAAAGAAGAGGAAAAAACAAAGAAATTAAAATAGAGTTTTCATTCTATGTTTTGTTTGAGAGCAGGCAACACAGTAATGGCGTCAAAACGATATTTCAACGATGCTGACATCGAGGAAGAGTTATTAATTAGTGATTCTGATGTAAGAGATTTTGAAAAAGATTTGGAGTCGGAGAAAAGTGATGATGGACTGAAGGGGCTATCTTCGGCTGCTTTCAAAAAAGTGGCTCTGAGTGGCCAAACGATCAATGATTGGTGGTTATGCCCATTAAGATTTTTCTCAGGATCACAATATCAACAACGCATCACGGCTTTAGTCCTTTACCAAAATTCAGAATGTGGTTATATTCGGCTATTTTAAAAAAAGTGGCCCTGTAGTGGCCAAACGGTCAGTGATTTGTGGTTGTGCCTACTGAGACGTTTTCTTAAGAACATAACATCTAGAACATATCACGGTTTCAAGCAATTCCACGGAAATACAATTTCCTAAGGGTTGTGTCCTTTATCATTTCGAAGGGGGCCATTGCCCTCTATAACTCTATTCTCGCAAAAACGACAAAACACGTATTTCCTATTTTTAAGTCATCTTTCCATCGGCAGAGTTTCATTCCTTTAATGTGGCCCTTTTAACCAAGGAGCCCCTTTTTGAAAAGAGTCCCTTTGGCCTCCTTAACTTATTTCGCGAAAGAAACAAGAAAAAAAGGTGTCTATTTATTTTCGGTCTAGTATGTGCCAAATTTGAAGAAAATCCAATGGCAAGAAAACCTTGTGAAGCTATCTCCTTTACACTCTCATTTTTTGGACTTGACGGGTGTTTGCCCTGAAGTCTTCAATTTACTGCGATTCATATTTGACAGTTTGAAGTCAAATGTTTTAACAAGGTACTTCAAATACTACCATTAAACAACGGCTCTAAACTAATTAGTAACGATATTATATAATTTTTATATGTAACTGGTGTCTTTTAATCTTTTTTCAGATGGAAAATTTAGTGGAAAATAACGTTTTTTTTTTCAGTTTTTCAGTTCGGATTTCATTCGCTCTTTTTAATGCTACTTGATGTGTAACAGGATATATAGCTGTTAATTAAATAATTATGTTTTTTTAGTGACGAATAATAAATAAATATTTTTGTCAGGAAATCTTAAAGAAATTAAGTGCAATTTCAAAGATCAGTCTTATGTATAAACGTAGCCAAGAATGTTTTGTCCCTTTTTGTGGAGGTATGTGATCCATTAGCCCTCACATCGTGAGTTGAATGCGAATGGAGAGAAGGCGAAAGTCAGTTTTGATGTGGGTATATCCAACGTACTAACTGGTTGTGACAGTTCAGTTATTCCGTGAACTTGTCTAAGGACAGAGTGAATATGAGACCTCCACAGAATCATAAGGGCGTGTATGCTGTACGAGTTCAAACTAGGGTCAAATGACGCTGCAGTGAAGTACAAGATATGCCAGGCCTTTTGTGAGGGTGTCGTGACTATGCGGATAGTGCAGTGGTAGTTTAACAATTTTAAGGACGGTGACGAAACACTCGAAGACGCATCACATGCCGGAAGACCAACACAGGTACAAAATGAAGATCTGCAAGCAACAATTTAGGCTAACAGTGCCAGACGTGTGAGGAACTGGGACTACAATTCAATATGAGTGAAGAAATCATTCGGCAGCACCTCCATCAACTGTGGAAACACTACCAGTTGGGTCGATGGATCCTACATGATTAACCCGGGCCAGAAGGCAGCGCGAACAGACACCTGTGTTTCTTTGTCGTCTCGTCTGAGGAAGGAGCCATTTCTGGACAGGGTGTTGACATGTGATGATAAGTGGAACCTGTACGAAGCTCCACGGTGCCGCCATCATTGGTTAGCATCCATGAATCAAATCCAAAACAGTCGAAACCAGCACTGCACCAGAAGAAAGTTCTCTTGTGTGTTGGGTGGAGTGCTCGCTGCATCGTGCATCTTAAACTGCTACCAGTTGGTCAGAGAATCAAGGACACTGTGTACTGTCAGCAGTTGAACCGTGTCCAAGGAAAACTCAAAGATGTGGAGCCAGCAGTTCTGAATCGCAAACGGGTCCTCGTGTTACAGGATAACGCTAAGCCCCACGTGGTAAGGATGACCCGGGACACCATTCTACACCTTGAATGGGAAACACTTTGCATCGGCTATACTCCCCGGACATTGCACCGTACGATTATCACCTGTTCCATCCCTTGGACAGTCACCTTAGAGGATGACAGTTCAAATCCCTAATAGAGATACAAAATTCACTTGATATCTTCTTCGCTTCACGCTCCACGAAGTTCTACCGCGATGGAATCCATGGTCACCCAGAATGTTGGCAGAAAATCGTCGATGCTGATGGGGAATACCTTTAATCTTCCAGGTAGTCTTAGCCAGAGGTAATACATCGATGTTCGAAGGTGGTGGGTGAAAAAGCGATATAACTTTCTTGGTAACCTTTATAGATAGGTTGTGTGTCCAAGGGCTTAAATTGAAATAGTTATACACAAAGGTATAATGTTTGGTTCGGTTCAGTAGTTCTTCATGAAACATAATAAAAACTACCTGGAACATAATTTATGGAGAAAAAGCAATAATAATAATAATAATAATAAGCTAAATAACAGTGTTTTTAGTTTTACGGAAGGAAACAAAAAATTTTCGATTTTTCAAGTCTCAAAAAACAGTAACTGCAACACATGTTTTTTTTTTTGTTTCTTTGTTTGTTTTATACATTTTAGCTGGCACCTCTTCCAAAACGAAGGGCCCCTCCTATTTAAATGTGCTGGCTACACCCCTGATCTCTTCAAAAAAGTAACCTTACTTTTGCCTTCGAAAAATGTTAATCATATATACAGGTATTTGCATAAAAATAGGTTACACGGGAACCTGCGGCTGCTTTGTACGTCATGGCGGTCACTGGTGTCCTTATCAAAGAAAATGCCGTCGGACGAACACCGTTACAAATAAATAACAATTAAACATATCTTAGTTCTTTCCAAGCAAGCTCAACAATGTTCTAGGTAGAGAAGAAAGTAAAATTGATAGCGGTGGCGGCTCGTAAGTGAAAGATATTTTTGTTTGCACTTGCCACACATAACATAGTATTATATTGGTAGAAGTACTCGGTTTAGCACGAGAAGAATAATGTTTATGTAAAATCTTTAAAAGTACAAAATGCATAAAAATATATAACTCTGAATAACGCCTTCGGCATTGCTTTTGTATTACAGTAGTGCAATCTGATATTAATTACATACATCAATACGAAAGTTAAGTTTTGAAGTAAAATAGCAAAGATAATAACATGTATTTTTGTATATAATTTCCAATGTTTGTAGAAACTTGCAAACATAATTATTAACAGATACTAAGAAAGGTGTAAGTTTCGTTTAGGTGAAGGCACCGAAGGGGGAGGGGTGCAAGCGATGCCGAAATATTTGTTATCTAAGGTCTCGAAATGTCTACGTCCTTGGGCACACAAGTACCTAAACGTTTAAAGTTTGTTAGCAGTCCACACAAGGAAATTATACAGAAATAAGTAAGAAGTAAGCAAGAGTAGATGTACAGTCAGAAACAATATTAAGTATAGGTTGGACCTATTGTTTCTTATACCTCCACCTTTACTTATTATTGTTTCCGACTGTACACGAAAGATCACAACACGGTACTTACCGTAAATTGATGCATGAAGATACTTCAGCTGTTATTTGATGTTGCTGATTCAGGAGTTTCTTCACTACTCCATGGTCCAAGAGAGTTAAAAAAAAACTCTTTACATGTTAGTTTTATATACCTATCTTGACTCTGTCTCATTATTGTGAAACAACGCGCTATTTGAATCACTTGAAACGAAAAGAAGAGAATTTATACTCTCCAACTTTCTGCACTCATTTTACTTCAGGGAAGAGATTTTTATTGGTCCATCCTCTTAGCATACAGAATTCCGATTTACTTTAATTTTCTGCATAGGTAGATACACTGGCGAAACTCCGGAGCGATGAGTCCCCTCCAATCTTGGAACTGAGGGGGACTGCCCCCCCAATAATTCGATTTGAAATGTGTTTTGGGGGAAAATATGATTATTTGTGTCCGATTACCACAAAGGAAAGTGAGAAGAAATTTGTCCTCTCAGAATAGCCTCAAATCTGCCCCTGCAGGTCTCCCAATGTTGAAGACAATTAGGGATGCGCACGAGACGAGTCGAGACAGGAATTTCCTGACAAAATTCGACTAAAGACACGGCTCTTCCAATAGAAAAATATACGTTTTTCGAGTCGAGACATCACTTTGACAGAATATTTTCGAGACGAGAAAGCCACAAATCTTGTCTCGTGTGCATCCCGAAAGACAATTCTAGTTTTCTGATACTCCACAGCATTGTTTTTCAACTTCATAAACATTTTAAACATCTTAAAAAATTGCTAACGGTCTTATCCGTCACTCCCCCCCCCCCTATATTGAATACAGATTTGCGACGCTGGGTAGATAACCGAATGTTTCCCCTGGTAGATGGCAATTTATCATTGTTTCTTTCTCAAACTTATCTCACTTTTATAGCTCTGTTAGTAAAGTTGATCAAACGTTAAAAATTATTGATCATACCTGATCAAACGAACATTAAACGATTGACATTAGAAAATATCGAATCGGAGGTGTAGGGAGGCTGGCACCCCATTTTGTAACCCTTATATATGTTACTAAACTTTATCACACGTTGAGAATTGTTGAGTAATCCTGATCAAACGATGATCAAACGATTGGCGTCGAAATATTTCGAATCGGAGGTGAAGAGGGGCTAGCGTGTAGTTAACCCCCCTACTAAGAATAGCTTATATTTATGTTAGTAACGCTGATCAAACGTTAAAAATTGTCGATCATACCTGATCAAACGATGATAAAACGATTGACGTAAGAAAAAGTCTAATCGGAGGTGAAGGGGGGCTAGCTCCCCATTGGGAAGGTGGTCGAATTCTGCGCGACGGATAATTCTGTGCACACATGTTTCTTGAACTTGGAGATCCTTTACGGCAGATTGGTTGCTGCTGCCACGAAGGAACCGATACTAGTAACTAACATTAAAGGAGAGAAGCCATTATGTCAAATGTTTAGGCTGTAAGTGGCTATTGAATAGTTTCATCCTTGTTGATGTTAAATTTTCTTCAAATAAATTAAGAGATACGTTCTATACTTTATATATTTCTAGGTAGTTACTTTTATGTTCCGTTTATGTTGTACAATGGACATTATAATCATTGCAATCCATAGTGCTAATCAGTATTTAATATGTCGTAATGTAGTGTTCTTTTGTTAAATGACGGAGTAGGGTTATTCTGCGCAAAATCGATGGGATATTCTGCGCAGTGCGCAGAACTGTACCTCAAGAGTGTTTATGTTAATGACAAGCGTGCGAATTAAATCCACAAGATATCATCACTCTCTAATTAAAGATGCCGGAAAGAAGAGAAAGAACAACTACGAGAGGTAGTTATGTAGAGGAATAACTAAGAGAAGTTATCAGTGCTGTTAAAAGTAGGTGTACGATTCGAGAAGTTGGAAGATTTGTACGGAACAGCAGAATATGCTATTCGTCTACGGATGAAAACTGGAAATACGGTGCTACTCTAGGAACAAAATCACTGTTCTCACGAGAACAAGAACGAAATGCGATTATCGAAGCAAATCGAATTGCCAATAATTTTGATGGAAATACCGAAGTTGCTAGTATGGACTGATTATGACTGTTTCTTTAAAGAAATCCACGAATAAGCCTAAGGAAAACTGAGAGAGTTAGTTTTAATAGAATAAAGGGATTCAACGAAGAAGCCGTGACCTTATTCTTCAAGTACTTGGAAACGGTAATAAAGAAGCACCATTTTCCCCTAAGTAGAATTTTCAATACTTAACAACAATGCCAGCCTTATTTCACTCCTAATTCACATCTATTGTTGGGAAAATAATCCCATAATATTATTAATACGTCCCCATACATCTCATAGGATTCAGCCGTTCAATATTTCTTTTTACGCACCACTGAAACCGATGCTCTCTGTTTTTGAAATCCCTTATTATCATACACTTATGGTTTCAATGCACTCAAAAATATGTATTTTTTCAGTCACAAAACAAGTAGACAATAAAGTACATAATAAAACTTGTAATCCTCTCGTCGTTCTTTTTCTAAACCCACTCCATTCAGCGTTTCTTTCAGAAACAATGTTCCGGGGGGACACTTTCTGGTACTACTCTATTAATTATTATATTATAGACGTGTTAGTATATTGGTCTTCTCCGGGGGGCACTCACAGAGCTCCAGGAGGGAGCAGTGCGCCCCAAAAACATGCTGCGTGGAACACTGACTCCATCTCTCTATATATATTTAAAGATGTTATTTGTTATGAAAATTTTTTCTTGCTTTATTCGCTTCGCGCAGAATTATCCCATATTACGCGCAGTATTACCCACCTAGTTGGGTAATTCTGCGCAAATGTATAGTTTAGGTTTTTTGTCTATTATCGAGTGCTGGTGTGAGTTTTTATTCAAACTTTGTGTTTATCTTGTCTACTACATAGCAAACAATGGCTGTGCAAAGCTATGTCTTTTTGCTTACAAAAACAGCGGAGAAATAACGATTTTTCCTTAAGTGCGCAGAATTCGACCACTTTCCCCTAAGAACCCTTATATCTCTGTTACTAAAGTTGTTCAAACATTGAAAATTGTTGATCAAACCTGATCAAATGATGATCAAACGATTGACATAAAAAATTTCGAATCTGACGTGAAGGGGGGGCTAGCGTGTAGTTAGCCCCCCCCTACTAAATATTGCTTATATTGATGTTAGTAAAGCTGATCAAACGTTAAAAATTGTTGATCAAACCTGATCAAACGATTGACGTAAGAAAAAGTCGAATCGGAGGTGAAGGAGGGGCTGAGCCCCCATTTTGGAACCCTTATATCTCTGTTACTAAAGTTGATCAAACGTTGAAAATTGTTGATCAAACCTGATCAAACGATGATCAAACGATTGACATCAAACAATTTCGAATCTGACGTAGTAGTAATGGCGTTACTATAGGACACTTTGGACTTTGACCCCGACCTTTATGACGTCATAGGTCAAAGGTCAATGACCTTGGCCCGGGGTCAATGACCTAGGGGTACCTAGGTCCACCCCCTCTAAATTTTGGCAGTGGTACCATGGCCCACCCCTAAATTTTTGCAGGGGTACCTAGGACCACCCCCCTTAAATTTTGGAAATTGCCAAATCTAAAAATTTGGTGTGGTAGCCTAGGACCATAGTATGTACCTCTATCAGTATTGGGTGTCTATGTCGTTCCCTTTCATGGGTAAAAAATTGCCAAAAACTCAAATTTCGGGGGTTTTTGACCTAATTTATTCCCTTTGATGAGGTATTATTACCCTATATGGTTATATGGACGTATACAGGGGTCCATTACCTATCATAAGACAAGGGTATATTAATGCCCCCCTTGAAAAATTTGGGAGGGGTACCTTGGCCCACCCCTTCAATTTTGGAAATTGCCCAATTTAAACATTTAGTATTATAGTATAGGACCCTAATATGTATTATGATAAATTTGGGTGGTCCACCTCGTTCCCTTCTAGGGGTGCAAAAATTGCCAAAACTATAAACGTAAGCAATACGTTGTACCACGTGTTTGGTTTTTGGTCCATTTTATCCCCCTTTGATGAGGTCCTATTACCTTATATAGTTATATGGTCATGTATAGGGGTCCATTACCTATCATAAGACATGGGTACATTGGTGCACCCCGGGAGGAGTACCTTGGCCCACCCCTTCAATTTTGGAAATTGCCCAATTTAAACATTTGGTATTATAGTATAGGACCCTAATATGTATTATGATAAATTTGGGTGGTCCACCTCGTTCCCTTTCAGGGGTACAAAATTGCCAAAATTTTAGTACAACCACGTGTTTGGTTTTTGGGCCATTTTATCCCCCTTTGATGAGGTCCTATTACCTTATATAGTTATATGGTCATGTATAGGGGTCCATTACCTATCATAAGACATAGGTACATTGGTGCACCCCGGGAGGAGTACCTTGGCCCACCCCTTAAATTTTGGAAATTGCCCAATTTAAACATTTGGTATTATAGTACAGGACCTCAATATGTATCATGATAAATTTGGATGGTCTACATCGTTCCCTTTTAGGGGTACAAAATTGCCAAAATATAAACGTTGTACCACGTGTTTGTTTTTTGGTCCATTTTATCCCCTTGGATGAGATCCTATGATTACAGGGATCTATTTCCTATCATAAGACATGGGTATATTGTTGCACCCTTCTTAAATTTTGGCAATGGGGGTCCACTGAAATTGTCCAATTTAAGCATAGTGCAGGACTTCAATATGTTTCGGTGGTCCTATTGCCAAATTTTTTAGTACAACCACGTGTTTGGTTATTGACTCAATGTATCCTATTTGATAAGGTATGGACGGTATCTCCTTTCAATTTGGTATAACCCCTCGGGTGTAGTACGGTCACGTGATCGATGATTTGGTTTTGATGCGCGACGAGGTCCCTGGTCAATGTTCTCTAGGAATTAGGTGGAAATTTTATAGGAAAGATTCATGGCATTTAAATTTTTTTCAACTTTCAAACCAAAAAAAAAATCAAACCAAAGTTTTTCAAAACAAAAATTGAAACGAAAACTTTTAAACGAAAATCTTGAAACTAAAAAATTTTCAAAACAAAAATTTGAAACGAAAAATTTTCAAAAATTTTGAAACGAAAAATTTTCAACCAAAAATTTTGAAACGAAAATTTTTTTTCAAACTAAAGAATTTTGAAAACAAAAAAAAAAGTTTGAAGCAATATTTTTTGAAACGAAAAAATTTTCAAACTAAAAATTTGAAACAAAAATTTTGAAACAAAAAATTTTCAAACAAAATTTTTGAAACGAAAATTTCAAAACAAATTTCAAACGAAAAATTTTCAATTAGAATTTAAATCAAACAATGATCAACTTTCACGGTTAACCGTTAAACTTTATCCGGTTTTTAACTATTCGATTAACAAATAAACGGTTTTCAACTATTCAATAAACAGATGAACGGATTTTTCCTTTTCACACCAGTGAGTGCAAGAATTGTTGTACTCGCTTTAAATACGCATCATTTTGAAACAAGGTGTTAGTGTTCATCATGGATACACAGTGGAAACATCCATTTACCTGTATTCTCGCAGGGCCTAGTGGGTGTGGAAAAACGTATTTTGTGAAGCGATTACTTTCACATCTACCAACCATGATCAATGCAAAATTTCGTAAGATATACTGGTATTATGCAGAATGGCAAGACGTGTATGCAACAATGCCAGTTCCAGTAGAATTTCATGAAGGACTTCCACGAATGAAAGATTTTCAGCCTCAAGATGGACCACATTTGATTATTATTGATGACCATATGCGAGAAGTGAATAGTGATATTGTTGATATGTTCACAAAAGGATCACATCATCGAAATATTAGTGTGATTTTTATAACACAAAATGTATTTCATCAAAGTAAAGCAAATAGAAATATGAGTTTAAATTGTTCGTATTTGGTGTTGTTTAAAAATCCACGTGACAAGTCACAAATCAAGCATATGAGTTATCAAATCATGCCTGAGCATCCACTGTTTCTACAAGAAAGTTATGCAGACGCAACAAGAAATCCACATGGCTATTTACTGATGGATCTTAAACAAGATACACCCGATGAAATGCGATTTCGTACAAATATTTATCCCGACGATTTGCATCATTATGTTTACGTACCAACAAAACATGTTTAAATTATTGTGCATGTGAAAAGAATGACTTAGTCTGTCACGATGTCTCCTACAGTGAAACACGCTGATCTGCTACGTGCTCTGCACAAAGCTAAACCAAGATTGCGTAAAGCTATTATTGCCAATGCACACGCTTCATTAATTCATAGTATTTGTGAATGTTGTTATAATGTCTTAAAAGGCAATGTTCCACTGACAAGTGCGCAGAAGTCAAGATTAAAGCGTTACAAGAACACGCTCCGCTATCTCGTAGACAATACAAAATCATTGGATAAAAAGAAGAAACATTTAGCCGTACAACAAGGAGGATTCTTACCTCCATTACTTGCACCTATTGTAGGAAGTGTGTTATCCAGTATTTTGTTTAAACAATAAACATCATGGAACATAGCAAGAAGATGGTTTTAGTCCCACCAGAAATGCTTCAACGAATGCATGCATCATCATCCCGTGTGAGTGAAAATCGAGAATCTAATCTCGATCGTGAAATGCAATCTATATTGAATACATCGTATCCAAGTGATGAAGAAAAATGGAATCAGTACAATAGAATATTACAGAAATATCTTTATGTGATACGTAAACAAGAAGAACCATTCCCACTTACAATTACATCAATGAAACCTGATGGTGACGTCCCGAATGTTGAGGATAGCACGAAACAAGAAATTTTAGCCGCAATATCACAAATGTATCGTAAGAAAGCCGAACTACTATTCCGTCGTTTAAAACAAGATGACGCAATTACATGGGATCATAAAGGAACAGTGTACATCAACGACAATAAACTACATGGATCCAATATTGTAGATTTAATGTGTGATGTGACTCGACCGAGGAAACATTCTAATCCTCAAGGCTGGGAATTGTTTTGCAACTACCTTGCATCGTCAAACACACCTCAAGAATTGATTGGTAATCCACGAAGATTAAACTATATTGTCAAGCATAATAGTACAACAGCATCTGAAGGATCTGCACCACCAAAACCGGCACCTGAATTATTTTCTTCCGGAGAAGAAGAAGAAGAAGATGATGATGATGATGTTTTAGAAGTCCGACCAAAAAGAAAACGTATCATTCCACAATGGTCAACGTACAAACCATGAACAAAAAGTTGAAATCCATTTATTACAATCCAGCACACCCTGCATCATTTTCTACTGCAAAGAAATTATGGCAAGCCACAGGAAAATCTATACCTCTAGCCAAAATAAAACTTTGGTTAAACAAACAACCTACCTACACGTTACATCGTCCTGTACGTCGTCGTTTCCGTAGAGATTTTTATCTTGTCAACAATATTGATGATCAATGGGAATGTGATTTAAATGATTTACAATCACTTCAAAACTATAATGACAATTACCGCTATATTCTTACAGTGATTGATGTGTTTAGTCGGTACGGGTGGGCTGTACCACTAAAATCAAAAAGTGCCGAGGATATAGTGAATGCATTTGAAATGATTTTCCAGGACAGGAAACCAATTGTACTACGTAGTGATCAAGGAACTGAATTTACCAACAAGACAGTACAAAAGTTTCTCAGGAAACACAACGTGCAACATGTTACAACAAAGGATCCAGATATTAAAGCCAGCATCGCAGAAAGATTTAATCAGACATTGAAACATCGTATGTGGAAATACTTTACCAAATATCAAACATACAATTACATCAAAGTATTGCCTTTACTTGTAAAAGCATACAATGAAAGTCGGCATTCCAGTATTAAAATGGCACCTGCAAACGTTTCTCAGGACAATTTACTGGAGGTGTGGCATAACTTATACGACAAAAAGCTACAACGTTCAAAACAAGATACGGATTTATCTGTTGGTGATACTGTTCGTATAAGTAAAACAAAACGTATCTTTGACAAGGGTTACCTCGAGAACTGGACTTGGGAAATATTCAGAGTAAAAGCCATTGTACCAAGAAACCCACCAGTGTATCGACTAGAGGATTTAAATCATCAACTCATCGATGGTGTTTTCTACAGAGAAGAATTACAACCAGTGTCGCTCCCTTCGACGTTCCTCATCGATAAAATATTACGTACAAGAACAAAAGGTCGCAGAAAGGAGTATCTCGTCCAGTGGAAAGGATATCCTTCCTCATTCAATTCGTGGATCCCTGCAACTTCATTGAAGAAGAAGAAGAATGGAACCTGATCAAGATGTTTACGTTACACTTCCCAGTAATAGTTCCATGGATTATTTTCCAGAAAATACATTGACTTCATATATTACGAAATTACAACGACGTGTAGAGTTTCGCCAAAAATGGGATGTGGCAATTGTAGAGATTCATTATCCACATTCTTTGCTGAACATTAACAGTGAAAACAATAAAATATATTACAAATCATCAAGTAGTAATGATCAGGAACCGTGGAAGGTTGTAACGATCCCTGTTCGCTATTATAACAATATACGGGATCTTATTCATGCAATTAATATACATCATAAAGAAACCAATTTATTTATATCCCATGATGCAACTAATAATATATGCCTCATAAGACATCCCAATAAGGAAATCCATACTTCTGTACAAATCTCACCAAGTGTTAGTTTAATGCTTGGATTTGAACCAAAAAGTGATTTAAAAGATATGCAAAAGGGACAATATACACCGGATGTACGATTAGGTTTACCATCACAAATGTACGTCTACTGTGACATTATTGAATCTGTCATTGTTGGAGATACAATGGTACCCTTGCTACGAATTGTCAACATGGATCCTGTGAATCATACTTTTGGAAGTCATGCAGTACAAATCTTTAATCCTGCACATTATGTTCCGGTGGAAAAAATGAATTTTGAGCAAATACAAATCGATATAAGGGATAGCACAGGTCGCCATTCACCTTTGGAACGGTGTGTACAAAACTACATTTCCGTCGTCGTCGTCATGACTGATCCGTATTTGCAATACTACCAAAAACAAGCGTTATCCGGTATCGGCAACGTCTATGTGGGAAGTCCCTATCAAGCAGGACATGGCATTGGAAGTTTCCTTGGTGGCTTATTTCGTTCAGTGTTACCACTTGTGAAGCAAGGAGCTAAAACTGTGGGAAAAGAATTATTAAAATCAGGTGCCAATATGATTAATGACGTTGTGATCTCGAATCAACCGCTGGAAGAAACGTTTCATCAACGTATGCAAGAGGCAAAATCAAATTTACAAGAAAAAGCTAAAAATAAGTTGAAAACTATGCTGGGAAGTGGATATCATAAACGAAAATGGGGTGACTGCTCTCAGTTTGAGGTTGACCTTCCAACGATCAACAACACCATCAATCCTACGAAGAGACGTAAATTATCACATAAGAAGAAGAAGAGATCATTGGCATCGTCACCAGATATTTTTGATTAATTCAACGATGGCTTTCTTACATCATCAATCCTGTGAATGTGTAAAAAGTGAATTGGACATTTTTTCAACATTACCCACGCAAACCAGTGTTCTGGACAATCGTATTATAGGCTACAAACCAATTAGTTCAATAGCTGAAAATTCACCAATAGAATTTGTAGTGAGTGGTAGCAGTGATGAATATATTGATTTGCCACAAACCTTATTGTACATCCAAGCACAAATTGTGAAACCAGATGGTTCATCCTTCACCGAAACGGATAAAGCAATAATTGCACCTGTCAATGATTTTCTAAATGCTATGTTTAGTGAAGTACAAATCTACTTGAACAATAAACTGATTTCATTTCCGTCACATAATCATCCATATCGTTCGTACCTGGAAAAACTGCTCAATTATAGTGATGGAGCTAAAAATACACATTTACAAACAGCAATGTGGTTTTAAGATACGGCTGGTCATATGAACGCAACCACCAGGGAGAACAAAGGATTTCAACAACGCTATGAACTGACAAAACAAAGTATGAAATTCGATATGATTGGACATCTTCATTGTGACATTTTTAATCAAGATAAATTTTTAATTCATGGAGTGGAATTACGTGTGAAACTTATTCCTTCAAAACCAAACTTTTGTCTCATGGCCGGTGAAAGTGGTGTCAGTGCAAAAATCAATATTCTAGATGCATCGTTGCAGGTGAAAAAAGTCAGCATCAGCCCTAGTGTTAAATTGGCACACAATAAAATTTTACAATCTACACCGGCAAAGTATCCTCTGACAAGGGTTCAAATGAAATCATTTACCATCCCGAAGGATATACAATCCAAAACTATTGATAACCTGTTTATGGGAACATTGCCAAATCGTATTATTGTAGGATTTACATCGAATGAAGCATCCAGTGGAACTATTACCACCAATCCATTTGAATTTCAACATCTAAACATTAATTTCTTTACATTGTACGTGGATGGAAAAGCTGTACCTTCAAAACCATTGCAACCCAACTTTGAAGAAAATCTCTACATTTCATCGTACCACACATTGTTCTCAGGCTCTGGCATACATTTTACCAATACTGGAAATACAATTTCAAGAGCCGACTACAAGAATGGATATACACTGTTTGTATTTGACCTAACTCCCGATTCTTCTGCTGGAGATTGTCACTATTGGAATTTACAACGACATTGCGCCATCCGATTGGAAGTTCATTTCCAAGAGAAATTAGCAGCACCTGCAAACTGTATTGTGTATGGAGAGTTTTCCTCACTCCTAGAGATCGACCACCAGCGCAACATTATCCTGGACTTTTAAATTACAAGGTACGTATACGTTATGTATCATTTCCATTCACGATGTTGAATACATTACAATTAGCTAGTGCTTTACACGGTAGTCCATTATTCAGAAATCATTTTACCGGGGTATTTGCAAGCGATGAGTTGCCCTCACGGATTTCTCTTCCTCTGGCAATGATTGTAAATACAGATCCATCCACAAAACTAGGAAGTCATTGGATTGCAATTTATATTGATCATCGCGGTGTTGGAGAATATTTTGACAGCTATGGCCTTCCTCCTTATGTACCACAACATGTTGCATTCTTAAAACTTCATTGTATGTACTATAAATATAATAATAGCCAAATGCAAAGTCTTGGTTCATCCGTATGTGGCTATTATGCTTATTTTTATTTGTGCTGTAAAGCCCAAGGAAAATCTCTGCGTGAAATTCAATACTTGTTCACAACAGTACCCACGGTTAATGATCGTAGACTGCTGCAATATACCTTCCAGGTAATTTTATCATATTTATCATTGCAAATGTATTGTTTAATCATCATCTATTTCTATACTAATCATCTTTTTCCTCGTTCTTTTTTACAGAATTCACAATACGAAGCTTTGCAAACGGGTGCTATGCTGCAAAACATGGAAACAAATCATTACAATCAAGAAGAGGAGGCGGTCTAATGAAGAAACCCAGCTCAATATACAAACATAGTCAATAAGAAAGAAAAAGAAGAAACCAGAAAAATGAATAAAATACAATTTATACTTATTTATGTGTTTTTATTGTCCATTCCATATACAACGTTATCAGATTCTCCTAAAGAACTGTGCGATATAAGACGAGAACCCTGGACAAAGTTTCCACCTAATTCCTAGAGAACATTGACCAGGGACAATGTCGCGCATCAAAACCAAATCATTGATCACGTGACCGTACTACACCCGAAGGGTACTACCAAATTGAAAGGAGATACCGTCCATACCTTATCAAATAGGATAAATTGAGTCAGTAACCGAACACATGGTTGTACTTAAAAATTTGAAAATAGGACCACCGAAACATATTGAGGTCCTGTACTATGCTTAAATTGGACAATTTCAGTGGACCCCCATTGCCAAAATTTAAGAAGGGTGCAACAATATACCCATGTCTTATGATAGGATATGGACCCCTTGTAATCATAGGATCTCATCAAAGGGGATAAAATGGACCAAAAAACAAACACGTGGTACAACGTTTATATTTTGGCAATTTTTGTACCCCTAAAAGGGAACGATGTAGACCATCCAAATTTATCATGATACATATTGAGGACCTGTACTATAATACCAAATGTTTAAATTGGGCAATTTCCAAAATTTAAGGGGTGGGCCAAGGTACCCCTCCCGGGGTGCACCAATGTACCTATGTCTTATGATAGATAATGAACCCCTATACATGGCCATATAACCATATAAGGTAATAGAACCTCATCAAAGGGGGATAAAATGTACCAAATACCAAACACGTGGTTGTACTAAAATTTTGGCAATTTTGTACCCCTAAAAGGGAACGAGGTGGACCACCCAAATTTATAGTGATCTATATTAGTGTCCTATACTATAATACCAAATGTTTAAATTGGTCAATTTCCAAAATTAAAGGGGTGGGCCAAGGTACCCCTCCGGGGGTGCACAAATGTACCTATGTCTTATAATAGGTAATGGACCCCTATACATGACCATATAATCATATAAGGTAATAGGACCTCATCCAAGGAGATAAATTAGGTCGAAAACCAAACACGTGGTACAACGTATTGCTTACGTTTATAGTTTTGGCAATTTTTGCACCCCTAGAAGGGAATGAGGTGGACCACCCAAATTTATCATAATACATATTAGGGTCCTGTACTATAATACCCAATGTTGAAATTGGTCAATTTCCAAAATTGAAGGGGTGGGCCAAGTTACCCCTCCCAAAAATTTAAAGGGGTGCATTAATATACCCATGTCTTATGAAAGGTAATGGAACCCTGTATACGCCCATATAACTATATAGGGTAATAACACCTCATCAAAGGGGATAAATTAGGTCAAAAACCCCCGAAATTTGAATTTTTGGCAATTTTTTACCCATGAAAGGGAACGACATAGACACCCAATACTGATAGAGGTACATACTATGGTCCTAGGCTACCATACCAAATTTTTAGATTTGGCAATTTCCGAAATTTAAGGGGGGTGGTCCTATGTACCCCTGCCAAAATTTAGGGGGTGGGCCAAGGTACCCCTGCCAAAATTTAGAGGGGGTGGTCCTAGGTACCCCTAGGTCATTGACCCCGGGCCTTGGGGCCCCTCATTAAAAATAATCCAAAGTTAGGCAGAGTGTCGCCAATACTACTGACGTGAAGGGGGGGCTAGCGTTGTAGTTAGCCCCCTACTAAATTTCGCTTATATTGATGTTAGTAAAGCTGATGAAACGTTAAAAATTGTTGATCAAACCTGATCAAACGATGATCAAACGACTGACGTAAGAAAAAGTTGAATCGGAGGTGAAGGGGGGGGCTGAGCCCCCATTTTGGAACCCTTATATCTCTGTTACTAAAGTTGATCAAACGTTGAAAATTGTTGATCAAACCTGATCACACGATGATCAAACGATTGACATCAAACAATTTCGAATCTGACGTGAAGGGGGGGCTAGCGTGTAGTTAGCCCCCCTACTAAATATCGCTTATATTGATGTTAGTAAAGCTGATCAAACGTTAAAAATTGTTGATCAAACCTGATCAAACGATGATCAAACGACTGACGTAAGAAAAAGTTGATTCGGAGGTGAAGGGGAGGCTGAGCCCCCATTTTGGAACCCTTATATCTCTGTTACTAAAGTTGATCAAATGTTGAAAATTGTTGATCAAACCTGATCAAACGATGATCAAACGATTGACATAAAAAAATTTCGAATCTGACGTGAAGGGGGGGCTAGCGTGTAGTTAGCTCCCTACTAAATATCGCTTATATTTATGTTAGTAAAGCTGATCAAACGTTACAAATTGTTCATCATACCTGATCAAGCGATGGTCAAACGATTGACGTGAGAAAAAGTCGAATCGGAGGTGAAGGGAGGGGGCTGGGCCCCCATTTTGGAACCTTTATATATCTGTTACTAAAGTTGATCAAACGTTGAAAATTGTTGATCAAACCTGATCAAACGATGATCAAATGATTGACATAAAAATAATTTTAAATTTAGTATGAGGGGGACTAACTGCACGCAGGTCTTCATCACCCTATGATCAAATTGGTCAATGAAGCGACTCCTGTTACAATTGTCAGCAAGGAATTTTTCTTGAAGCGTTACCACTGGTGTTCACTGTGAATATAACATTTTCGGATTTAGTGGATCGCGATCGTCCTTTTCGTTCAATTTCTTTGGTGCTTTGCTAGCTATAGACAAAAATAACGAAGATGGAGGCCGGTCGGACAGACAATGGCGGTTGGCGGACGATGACGAAAAGTTGGTAGGAATTTGTATTATATCGACATGGATTTCTAATTCGGTGTGCTCCCTCCCCTAAGTTTTTCAAAGTGCATCCTGTTATATAGCTGTTAATATTAGATAGTCACCATTCTGTATAGTCAGAACGAAGGGCGTAACATAATATTTATTTTTTGGAGCACATTATTTGAAGAAATTTACATGATATTTTCGTCAGAGGCTGGCAGTGGTTATTGTTTGCGTTTTCAGATATACAGCGAATTTACACTTTCTCATGTGCCAATATAAACATTTTATTTTCACTCTTCGTGTGTCAATTGTAAACTTTCACCATAGATTTGATTACTAATATTAAGTTGTTGTTTTCTTGAGTGAATTTCGGGTGGTATACTTTTTATTCTAATAGCGAAACTCCGCAATGCATTGTTTATAACAATAGTTTGGTTTGGATTAAAATTACTAACTTTTCATTGTTGAGAAAGATGTATTTACGTTTCAATTCTGCTCAATAGGTTCAATATGCGTCATGCTGAAGTTAATAGAATATTTTAGTTCTTAAACCCAGCGATACGATCCGAAGTATAATACATTTTTTGGGATAATAGAACCGTAACAGTGTGGAGACTATAAACGTAAAATTTCAGATTTCTTAAAGAATAGCTTACAGTAAAACCACTCTTAAACGTCCTACGATTAGTGCACTATCGTTTACCGTTCTAGTAAATAGAGAGCATTGAGGAAATAGAACATGGAATTTAGTTTTAATTACAGTAGTAGTTATTTCAATTAGGAGAAGTTTTGGTTAGGGGTAGGTCTGAAGAGTTATTTAAGACAAATTTTATTTGATTTAACTGGAGTGCACTGTATAATATTCCAACTGCCTAATTTCGAATTTTATTTTCTATTGACTAACAATATATCTTTAATTGAATTTGTATATAGAAACTGTCTTAGCTCCGGGAAAAAAAATGAGTTAACTTCTATTGTTTGTGTACTCGAAGATTTATTTGTCATCTTCCGAATTTTTAATCTTTGAGTGAATTTATTAAGTTTAGAACATAGTTCTGCACTTTTGTCTGTGCACTTCCTATCTTATGCTATGCATGTATTTTTGTATACATTATGCAAAATTTATAGGAGTGTCAAATTTAGTATCCCCTCCAACATCATTTAGTGCATAGAAAGTGTGAGAAATAGATAATATTTCAGGAACCTAAGGAACTTTTATAAATGTTGTGGTAATTTAATATTAGTTTCGACTTTGTTTTGATTTGTTTACGTGACGAATTCGACGTCTCCCCTCCTCTTCTCTTCTCTTTAACCCAAGTTCTGCGTTTCTAGATTTAAAAGGCTTACGTTTACTTACAAAGAAGGTTTCAATTTACATAAATATCGATATTTCATACATTTACTCTTTCATCCACTTATTCATATTCTCATGTTTACTTACATTATGATATAACAGTTTTACTTAATTAATTTCTTACTATGTGCAGAAGATGAGTCTATGCTTATTATATCTTACGTTACTCAGGTTCGATTGTTATTGCATTTCTACCATTTTGAGATTATATTTGTCCTGATCCTCATATGAAGACGTGTGTTCTATCTTTAGTTTTGTTGTTGTATCGTGTCAGCATACCACCTTCCAGGGTTTTCTGAGTAAAAACACGCTTATAATCTCGTTATTCCCCCTTCCCAATACACGTTATTGTCTGAGATCATCTTTGACACACCCAGAGCTCAGGTTGAACGGAGTATCAGTCTTAATCTTACTCTAGCCAAGGAGCATAAATAAGGGCCCTGCAGACCCCGCATTGCGAGGGGCCTCAAGCTATCAGGGGGCCCCAAAATCGTGAAAGGGACGCAGAGAACGGTCCCCACTCCACGCTGTCTGCAGGGAGGCCCCCAAACCTTTAGTTACGGCATTGCTCTGGCCCATAACCGGTTCATGCACACGGGATGAGCTCCGGAAGTGTATATAGTTATGGGATATTTTTGACTTTAGTACATAAACATTATTACACATTTATCTAAACATTACATTCTACACTTACATACACATATCGCATTTTATATATTATAACGTCTCAAATTCTCTTCAATTGATACGTAAATAAATACATGCTAATGCAATATATAGGCCTATATATATATATATATATATATATATATATATATATATATATATATATATATATATATTACCTAAGAATTACATAGATACTTCAGATTTCTTTTGTTTATCAACGAATATTCGCCTTAGGCGAGAAAAAACAAATTTATATAGCCTATATATAGGTATAAGAAGTGGTGAAGATTAACTTTACATATGGTATTTAGACTTCATAGGCATTCAGATTTTAATCATGGATGAAAGTTTACGTTTTTCGCCATCTTGTAATTTTAGTGATTTAGCAGGTTCATACCTGAATGATAGTGTTTTGCCACACTTTTGAAAATAAGTGGTACCATAATAACACTGTTATTTATACATTTTAAGTTACATAATCATTTCATCGTAGATTATTACGATATCTAAGCGAGGATTATTTTAATTTATTTAAGGAGTTATTCACATTTGCTATTTCTGAATTTCATAATTTTCTTAAACGCTTCAAGTATAGGCGTATTAGCTTTGGTATAGTGATCAGTGATTTCATCATATTAATCCCTTAAGATTAATCGATTTTAAATTGGTTTTGTTGTTGTATTCTACCTCCCTTCCCTTTGGGCGGACTTGAATGTATTGGTGTCTGTTGGGGGGCAATACCGGAAGGAGTTTGTGATGACCGAGCAGCTATTTGGAAATTTTCCCTATTTTAGGATTATTCGTAGTTTTATGATTTATGAGATGTTATTAAAAGGGAGAGTATCCATACTGAAGATGTTCTGATGACGACTAAAAAGTGAGTTGAAATGTTGAATATATATATTTTTTTTTTACCAGCAGTTTTACTCAAGGAACTTAGAGATATTGGACCTGGTTAGCAGGGAATAATTCTTTAGAGGTTTTTTCCCCCAAAAAATCTCCCATTTACTTTTTGTTTCTTCCCTCTTTAATAACTTTCTTCCCATTACATCTCTTCTAAATTACATTTGCTCGCGAACATTAAAACTGTTAAAAGGGGAAATTAAAATTAAATAACTTAAAGTTTGAATATTCAGCCAATGATTAAAGGAAAAAGGTACATTATATTCAGGTAATTGTCTGGCCAGAGAAAATGAAAATTATTTTTATGAATGAATTATATACTGTATTTATAAATGTGGCTACATATAAGGTTGACTTGGTGGTTTTCGAAATTACGTGTTCAATAAAGTAGGTTGCAGTTATATGCTGTAGGTGTCAGATAGGGTCGGCCTGTTGTTTTTAGTTCATAATGATTAATTCAATTTCGTAAACTTCAAGAGTTCTTCATAAATTGTAGGTCGTTTTATAAACTCCATGGGCCTTATTCAGAGTTGTTTTGACGTATGATTAGCATTATACTAAAGATTTGACTACTGCAACAACCATATGTAAGTCGAACTCTTTAGTATGGTACTAATCATGCGTCAGAACGACTCTGCATAAGGCTCCATATGTTTATGAAGTTATGAAAGATTGACCATAAATGCTATTAGTACCTTATGTATTTCTACTTATATCACTTTTTACGTTTCATTTTCCACTGTAGACATTTACTTTCGCTATTTCTAGAGAATCTTATAGACGTCAACGTTTTTACGTTTGCCGACAGATGATGACCTGAAAGATTTGATTCCTCGCATTGGTCTTAGAGTGAAATTTCGTGAAAAGTTGCAGATATGGAAACAATCACAATCTGCAGAAGTAAACAGCTATTTGGTAATAATATTAATTTCACTTATTTAGTCATAAAACTAAATCCATCCATGAAACTATTACAAGATATTTTGTTATTAATAGAAATATATTAAAATTACACTTTCTACTTATTTCGAAATAAATACAAATATTATTTAAAATGTAGTTAAAAAGGAGCCAAGATAACATAATAAGTCATCAATGACTTAATTTTTCTAGTCACTACCTTACCCTAGATTTTTGGATCATTCATATTCTGGTTACACTCTAAAATGAAATGAAACCTTCAAGTTTAACATCCCACGCTTACGCCGGTTAGGCTAAAGGAGACGGTGATAATGAGAAGTGAGTGAAATGGTGGAATGAAAAAAGTGGGAGGAAACGGAAGAACCCCGAGAAAACCCATGAGCACGATGTTTGTTCACCACAAAGTCCACACGGCACGAGCTGGGATCGAACCAGGGACCCTAAAAACCGGAGTTGAACCCTCTGCCACTAAGCCATGTTAGTGACACCGCAATTTCTATGGATGGTAGCACTGAAAATGTTTATGATTCATGTTTTCGGGTGTAGAATAACGTTATCTATTACTGTGGTAAGTTGCATTTCATTGTCTCATTTTTACTTACGAAAAATGTGCAAAAGAAGAATCGTTAACTTTTGTATAATTTCTAGTAGTCTGCCCTCTTAAGGTAATGGATGCCCTGTACTTGTCTTATCCCAGGGTGCTAGTACTGTTTAAAACGGGCCTGCCCTTGTTGAACGTATAGCAAAACTTTGCGTTAGGCGATGGGCTACTTGCATATTTTTTGGTTTATATCCGAGCAGTAGTTACCGAGAAATAAATTATCACACATATATACATACATATAGGCCCAAGCTTACACCAAGAGCTAATAACGAATACGTGTATGTCGAACATGACTTTAACTCAGGGTGCGAAATCATGAAATCTAAGTGGAGGAGACTGCAAGGCTGGAGAAAAAAAAATGCTCTTATCACTTTTTCACGACAAGGTTTCGATATAGAAACTTCACTTCCTCGAGCATCCATAAATGTTAAACTATGCAATATTATGAATTATACCGCTGACTGTTAGTTCACCCAATCATTCAAAAGGAAATGCATGTTAATAACATATGAATGATTGTAATTATTTTGCAAATTGCGGACGTTATTTCACTTTATTGTCTCCCAAAAAAAGTTTTTAGTGGGAGATTTTTCTTCCAAAATATTTACTGGGGTTTCCAACGGTTCCCCAGGATCTCGCACCCTGCTATAACTTAACAACAAAGGAGACGCGGTGGCTCAGTGGTATAGCATTCACCTCTGGTACGTATAGTACCTGGTTTTTATCCCAGCTCGCGCCAAGTAGGCTTAATGGAGGACGAACACAATGTGTATGTGTCTTCTCGGGGTTATCCCGTCTTCTTTCACTTTCTTCATTCTACCACTTATTTTATTCTCACCATTGCAGTGCAGTTTGACCTATCCGACATAAGCATGGGATGTAAAACTCAAATATTTAATGATCAAATTAAACCTCGATCAGATGTCTTTCAATATGAGAATCCTCAAATGGAAATTCCTGTTTTGGCCTATTGCCTATAACCAGGGTAGGCATATTAAACAACATTGCTGGTATGAGCATGACTGTACGCCCCAGGATGAGTTTTCCAAAATCGTTTCCATACATGTGAACCTACCCCTATATTGATATGTAACTTGTAAATGCGTTTTACTTGTCATGATTAGAGATAAATTGCCTTTCGATTGAAAGGGAATAAATATCGTATATGCAATTACACAAGATTTATTGTTTCCTTTACTTAACAAGTTAGTAAGTCCATAGATATTGATGACCCTCTTGTAGATCTGTCAAATTCGGTACTACGTGGAACAGGTAATGAGATTTTGAATCCTGTCTATGGCGATATAGAAGGAGCATTACATATGCAAGATACATCCACCACATCTGTACAGGAAGGAACTCAAGGAGAAATTCTTCCTACAATTGCTGCTGTTAGCGGTGACACGTCTATTCGAGGAGGCAATATATGTACCATTCACAATTCTTTTGTAAGTATATAATGAAATAAAGTTTATGCTCACTGTTTTTTCATGTGTTTGGAATATGGGTCTTTCCTTTATGTGGTATGATACCAAACGTGCAGTCCATATAAATTGCGCTTTCCCATTTAAAGAACAGTTAGCTGCCTTTGTCATTAATATTCATTTGTCATTTTACATTTATATTTGTCTCCTCGCCCTAAATCTGTATCCGGGAAGTTGATAGGAAAAAATATGTTGAAGTTTAAGAGGATCCTGTGAAACATACTGTCCCGGAATTGACTGGAGGGGTGGAGAATTTACCCCTTTGATAAATATGTCCAGGTTCCCCCGAATACTACTTAGCGCTCTACCGAATGAGCTACGGCTGATGGGTATAAACAGTCAGGTTTTCAATGACTGAAAAAATGAGCAATGTTTTTTTCTTTAAATTTTTAATTACCTAAATCAAATACGTCTTATGTAATGCATTTTACTTCTAATTTACATTTTATACATCCGCTTTCCACCATCTAGAAGTATTACATGACAGTATTCTGCGTATTTTTTTTTCAAAGTATGCAATGATTTGAAGTATAAACAGCGTGTTTGTTGGATACGCGTATTAAATCCAAATTTCTATCAGCGTATTAACTTATTTTAACGTCACTTACAGGATTTATACGCCTATAATGCGCGCATTTGTTTACATATTTAGTAAAAAATCTAAATCCAAGTGCGGTTATATAGGAAATAATCCAAATATCGATATGAAGCAAGTGTTTCTCCAGCAGTTCACTATATGTAACATGTCAATTCCCAGTAATCCAGTCCAGTGTGTGTAATGGGTAAAAATAAACGCGCACGATTGCTTACGGTACATTAGATTTCTCTTACCACTTGAAGGTAATGGCTGAAGTTTAACAATAATCTGTAGACTTCTTTATGTCTTCGACGCACAAAAACTGTCCTAGTTACACTTTCCCATTGTTATTCACCTATACAACTCGCTGCCGTGATGTCAAAATTTTCTGCGCGTTATGCACTAGTAAATGTGCTTTTGTATGTTTCTGTTTGCAAATACCAGCGAAAAAAGTTCAAAGTCGTCACGAAAGTAGCTCAGTCTCTGTGTTTATCGCTCAGTTCTTTGGAACCATACATTCACGGAGGACTTCATACAGCACAAGTTTATGCTAGATTCCTTTCTTTATGCAGACCACGCAGAAAAAAAGCGCGAAATCTCACTTTGTGGTCGAAATTTAGTTATAAATATTATGTGTTTTGCCCTGAGGAGTAGAATGTAGTGGACTACTTTGAAAGAGAAGAAACATGTTTTATCGTTGCTAAAACAGCGTTTGAAGATACTCTGTATAGCGAAGACAAGTGCAATGTCTTTAGTTAAAGTGAAAAGAAAGAAATGTCAAGGTTTTATCCTATATAAGAACTAATATTTGGTGTGTTAACATGTTTATTATATTGTTAGGTATTACAATACCGTCCATTACTTCACCTGAACTGCGTGTATTTTTAAATCCTTTCACACTGCAAAATCAAACTACCGCTAATTTTACCATTTTTCTGTAGTGAATTTCACGTCTATAAAAATCTTTATAAGGATACCAGAAAAGTGAATCGTGATAAAGATAACATATGCAAAATTATACTGTCTAGTGGGCTAACTTTTCACTTTTTGATTAATTTGTTCTGTTTGGAAGACACTACAGAACAACAGGAAAATTGGCTGTAGTTTTATTTCCCAGTACATAAGGCTCTTAATAGTGCATTTAGACGCGTAGGAGTACTTCAGGTAGATATAACTGAAAATGCATTTCCTCCGTTTGTGGATTACTGCCCAAACGCGTTATGTGTAGATTTCCTCGTGTACAGTTTACACTGTCATCTGACTTCTATAAAAATTTATACCTTTATTATTATTATTATTATTATTATTATTATTATTATTATTATTATTATTATTATTATTATTATTATTATTATTATTATTATTATTTTATTATTACAGATTTGCTGCATCAAACACAAGTTTTTACTTGCGATAAAAATATATATGCCAACGAAATGTATATCCTATGATAGATGAGTTTTAAAACTTTTGGCTCTTATCAAGTAGGCTACACCGGATGTCAAACTTCTGACCGATATTTAGGCAAAGCACTTTCCCGCGCTTTTGCCGTGTATACTTATGAAATGACGCGTTGGAAGAATATGCTTACTAACAAAACTTATCTACTTGTTTTCAACAAAAGTATTTACTTTTCAAAGTACGTCAGTTGATTTTGAAATACGCTATAAATTAAAACCACATTAGGCCTATTCAAACCTGATTTTAAAAGCTTTGACCAATATGCGAAATATGGGCGTCACGACTTCTACAATTTATCATTAAATACCAGTGTCAAAGTTGTGCCAAAGCTTTGGCATCATTTGCATCACGATGTAGTACATGAAGTGATATAAAGATAAGACATATTTTTCTCATACCATGAGAAAAGAGTAGAGGTGTTATACTTTTTTTCACTGTTTTAGGTGTTAAGGGTCTTCACTACAGCGAAATTAAACTACCGCTAATTTTAGAGCTTTTCTGTAATATCTTCAAATCAAATTAAAATATTGGAAAAGCAGAAACGTAGTGAACTAGACAATACAATTTTGCATGTGATACCGTTATCACAACTGATCTGTCTGCTTTCGATTTGCAACTGTTGATAGATTTAACATTTTTTTGCGATTTCTGTAAATAGCGGCATACCAAAAGCAGATAGATCAGTTGTGATAACGGTATCGCATGCAAATTTGTATTGTCTAGTTCACTACGTTTCTGCTTTTCCAATATTTTTATTTGTTTCGAAAATATTACAGAAAAAACTCTAAAATTAGCGGTAGTTTAATTCCGCTGTAATGAAGACCCTTAAATGTATTGAACACAACTCTTTACGGAAAATCCATAATAATTCACGCAAATGCCAATAATGGTTTATTACAACCAGCCCTGCGAAAGGAACTCGCAAGAATTGTTCTGAGAGCTATTTTAACAGAAGAACAAATAACAACTGTAGAATTCACGAGGTTGGCATTGCAAATTGCCGAGATTTTTCCTGAGGAAATTACATGTGTTTACTTCTGTCCCTCGCTGCCTGCGACCAAATTCAAGAAGAAAAGAAATGCCTCTGGTATGCGATATCAAGCATATCTTATGAGAAGGAGAAAGTTACGATCGATAGAAGAGTTGCCCTCGTATGGCCGTTCGTCATCAAGTAGTTCAACAACTAGTGATTCTCCAACAACAGACTCCGAAATGGAAGGATGCTATACATGTACTGTAACAAATGATTTTCACCAAGCATGCGACAGTTGTTGAATGGAACTTTCTACTTTTCAAACAAACTATTAGTTTTATGTTTTTTATGATTAATTTATAATTGAAAAGCTCTTTATGATCCTATTTAACAAGGATTAAGGGACTCAATGTTCAACATGTCAAAATACATACACGTAAATTCGTAAGGCAAGCAGTGGCGTATCTAGAAGGTAAAAACTGACGGTGAGCTGCCAGAGCCCAGACTATGATAGGTATATCATCAGTTTATTGTAAACTAAAAAAAAAAAAACATAAATAATAGCTTAAATTATTTTTGCCACAAAACACTGGGGGGATAGGTCCCCCGCTCCGAGTTATATCCGCCACTGAAGGCAAGACTACCCTGTTTGCTCTGATATACAGAGTACTTCCCACCAAAATCAAAGGCGAAATGTTATGCGCATACTATTTTAATAACATCGAATCGGATCACCGAAACTCCAGTTGAAACATCATTAAACTTAGCAACATTAGTGCAAGTATAGCGACTCCAATGAAATACTCGACTTGTGCAATGCATAGAAAGTGTCCGTAATGTAACGTCAGAAATCGAAAGAATGTTGACTAGTGAAGTTAATTGAACGTTTTACAGAAAATTGTTTGCCTTCGACCAGTACTTTAAAAAGTTGCTTCCATTTTCATATTTTTTTTTTTAATGTAAGTAAATCACTTCTTTTTCTTTCTTCTTTAATAACCCAGAATAACAATCACATTACAACAGTCACTTTTTTTGTATAATCTCCACCCAGTAAATATGTAATTTTCATAACAATATTTTATTCGTTTTGGAATGTTAGGTTACTCGCAAAATACAGTTTGTTGTTTCATTTTTCTAGTACTGATAATCACCTTTATTTTGTAAGATTAAAAACCCTGTCACAATCAAAAATATGCTCTCGCAGTGCTTTTCTTTTCAACTGTAAGCGTTTGTAACATCACAAAATACTGATGTTCGTAAAGTAAAATTTGGCCACTAATGATAGCTTTCTTAGATTAATTCGTGGAAAGCTGGACAGTATGTTATTCTCTTTATATAAATGTAAAGAAAAGAATTTAATGTTTACATCAATTTCAAACGTGTGCTTTAGCTGGGGTGTGCAGAAAACTTCCGAAATTTCACAAATTAGAGTATCGATACATTACTTTCTAGATAGAATGAGCAACACGATCAGTGGCGGATCCAGAAGGTAAACCTCGAGTGTGTGGGGGGGGGGGGGCAGTTAGAACCCAGACTATAGTAGCATATCATGAGTTTACTAAACTATCAAAAATATATAAATGAAAGCTTCAATTATTTTTCACTCAAAAACTGGGGGGGGGGAGGATTAGGCCCCGGGCTAGATTCGCTACTAGTGTAAGTTAAGTGAAGTTGAAGTTGCTTTAGCTTTATAGTACGGTATTCCTAACCTTCAACTTTCAAAGATCGGGAAGATGGCATTCCTACAAGGTTGCCCCCACACATCGTCTTACTCTATAGTAGTCTTAGTGTTAAAAGCTTCTATAAAGGTAACTAAGAAAGTTCTGTCGCTCTTTCGCCCACCATCTTCGAACATCGATATGTCATCTAAGACGTACCTCGATAGTCCCCATTAGAATTGACAACGTTCTGGAAGGCCATGGATTCCATTGCGGTAGAATTTAGTAGTAGGTGATTGTCGAAAGAATGCAACAGGTGAAAATCGGACGGTGGAATGTCCACGGAGTATGGCGGATGCACTAGAGTTTCCTATCTAAGGCGTAGAATAGTGTATCTGATCATCCTAATCACGTGGGGCTTAGCGTTGTCCTATAACAAGAGGACCCTTTGCGACTCAGAAGTGCTGGCTCCAGAGTTTTGAGTTTTTCGTGAATACGGCTCAATTGCTGACAGTACACAGGTGTATTGATGCTCTGGCCAGCTGGTAGTAGTTCCTGATGCAGGATTCCGCGAGCAATCCACCAAAAACACAGGAAGACCTTCTTCTGGTGCAGTGCTGGTTTCGGCTGTTTTGGAACCGGTTCATGAGATGCTAACCAATACTGATGGCGCCGTGGAGCTTTGTACAGGACCCACTTCTCATCACATGTCAACACCTTGTTCAGAAATGGCTCCTTCCTCAGACGAGATAGCAAAGAAACACAGGTGTTTGCTCGCGTTGCCTCCTGGCCCTGAATCAAATCATGTGGGACCCATCGATCCAACTTGTAGTGCTTCCCAAGTTGATGAAGGTGCTGCCGAATGGTTTCTCCACTCACGATGAATTGTTGCCCCAGTTCTTCACAAGTCTGCCCACTGCTCGCCTCACTTGCTGGATCAAGATCTTCATTTTATACATGTCTTGGTCTTCCGGCACGTGGTGCGTCTTCGAGTCTTTCAACACCGTCGTTAAACTTGTTAAACTACTGCTGCATTATCCGCGTAGTCACGACACCCTCACAAAAGGCCTGACATATCTTCCGACATGCTGCAATGGCGTTTGACCCTTGTTTGAACTCGAACAGCATACACGTCCTTATGGCGCTCTATGGAGGACCCATTTTCACTCTGTCCTTACTCAAGTTGACGGTGTAACTGAACTGCCACAACCAGGTAGTATGTTGGATGAACCCACACCAGCAACTGACCTTCGCTTTGTCTCCATTCGCATCCAACTCACGGTGCAAGGGCCAACTGAACATAGACCTCCACAAAAGCGACAGAACGTTCTGGGTTACCTTTATATTTTACCTATGTTCTTAGTATTAACCATTTTCTATTAAAAAAGAAAGTAAAAAAGGCCAAAAGAAAAAACTAAAAACTATTTTTTAAGCACAAGTAAGTTTAAGCAATTCACATATTTAAGTTGCTCATTGGCTGTAGAATTTGATGTATTTTAATTTATGAAAAAAGCAAACATTTCTTTACTATGCATCTTTTTTGAGTTATTCGGGAAAATCTGAAGAAAAAAATACAGTAAATTCTTGACGTTTTCTATAAATCTTCGCAAATTACACGGTAGTTTTCCACAAACCCTAGCTTAAGTGGACCACAAAACTGATGTCAACTTCAAATTCTCCTCTTTGCAAATCAAAAAATTAAGCAATTTCTAGTTTTCCGCGAATTATTTCAGAACACAGGCGATATTTTGTCTGTATCATGTAGCTGTCTCTACGAGTTTCTACTCCTTATCGCCTCACCCTTGTTTATTAGTTGTCTGGAAAGAATATAGCGCTTCAGATGGAAATTTGAACATGCTACCAGAAGATTGGAACAACCTCTTCAATGAGTGTTTTCAGTATCATTTGATGCCCATGCTTTTGATTGTATTAACCTTATGTTGTAGCATGACCAATTTCGGTTCTCAAATTTTTGGAATTGAAATGGCAGAAAATTCTTACAGGCCCTCATATAGAATTACCTTAGCTTTTTCAGATAACCCTGTAATTAGTGATAAACTAAAATGGTTGCAAAACAGTGGTGAACCGTGGTCTCTGGTAGAAATGAATTTCACGATACAGTAGATTTCCGGATGCGGGAAGTAAACCAAAAGGCAGGTACAATAGCAGAGTATTTCAAAAAGTTTCCGGTTCTCAAACAACCAGAAGGCTATAGATTGGTAAGTACATTCTTACTTCGATGTTTAAATGTTGATATTTATTCTTTACCTTAAGAAGAACCATTTATAACTGTTGAAAGTCTGGAATGATACACGGATGTCAAAATTAGTGGCAAAGTTTTAGAATTTCAAGCAGTTATGAAAATCCGAGTTAATGTCAGGGAATTTTGTAACACATAGTTGTTCCAGTTTCTGTTGATACATTCAGTTTAAATATTCATTTTACGTGCCTCCTTGTTTAGGCTCACATAAATAGTACAATACACAATATTAAAATACCTTTATTTTTAAGTCAAAATGTAAACCTTATATTACAAGTCTCGAAAACGTTGCTACATAATTGCTGCAACGTGCGTATACGCTATTTATTTACTCCATTCCGTAGCTGACGTAGAATAAATTTTGGTGACGCTTTTCGTAATAGATTTATTATTATTATTATTATTATTATTATTATTATTATTATTATTATTATTATTATTGTTATTATTATTATTATTATTATTATTATTATTATTATTATTATTATTATTATAGAAATACCAGAATTTTGGGGTACAGTTTTTAAGCCTGCAAATCCCATTCCATCACAAATTCACCACTGATTGTCGGTTCTATCTATAACCAGGGGCCGTGGTGGCTCAGTGGTAGAGCGTTCACCTGTGGTAAATAAGGTCCCTTTTTCAATCCCAGCTCGCGCCAAGTAAACTTTGTGCTGGACAAACATCGCCTTCGTGGGTTTTCTTGGGGTTCTTCCGCTTCCTCCCTCTTTCTTTATTTCGCCATTTTCATTCATTTCTCATCATCACAGTCTCCTTTAGCCTAGCCGGAATAACTGTGGGACGTAAAACTCAAAAATTTCATTTTTTCTATCTACAATCTGCTTAGAAAAGGTATTATGCTTATTTTATTCATTCGCCATTATAGGACTGTAAAATTAAGAAGGGTGTTCAAATGAAAACGTACGAAACAACATTACGTATAATCAAACTTTTTATTCAAAAGTAATCACCAGAGGCCTGAGCTCAACTATCCAACTGTTTCGCGAGCCAAAGGATTCCTTGTTCACAGAATTCCTATGGTTGTGACAGCAGCCAGTACTCCATTGTGTCTTTCAGTTTGTCGTTCGAGTTGAAATGCTTCACTTTCAGACAATTTATTTTGCGGACGAAACAAATGGAAGTCCCAGGGCAACAATTCCGGACTTAGAGTGGATGCTCAAGCTGCTCCCACTTGAACTTCTCCATTACACTTCGTGTATCGTTGGAGACATGTAGACGAGCGTTATAGGGAGCAGAATCACTCCCTCCATGAGCAAACAAGGTCGTTTGCTTTTGATGGACTTGCGGAGGATACTGAGTGTCTCACAGTACACGTCACTTTTAATGTTTTTTCCTTGCTCGAGGAATTCAATGAGTATCAGACCTCGGACGTCGAAAAGGACGGTGAGCATCACCTTACCTGTTGAGTACCCAGCTTCATAATTTTTAGGGGGAGGTGACAACTCATGCTTCCATTGCATGTTGTCTTGCTTTGTCTCTGTCTTTGTCTGTCATATATATAGCGATGTTCAAAGTATTTCTGTAGTCGAGAAACAATGCTGTGGGGGATCAGGGGAGCAGAGTTATCTTCAACATTGGGAGGCGGGCAGATTTGAGGCTTATTCTGAGTGGACATTAATTTCATCTGACTTTCCTTTCTGGCGATTGGACACAATCAAATTTCTCTCCCAAAAAAACACATTTCAAATCGGATTATTGGGGGGGGACAATCTCTCCAGTTCCAAGATTGGAGGGGACATGTTCCCTTCATCCCCCCGGGATTTGTGCCCGTGTATGTATGGAGCAATGTAAAACAGAATTACTAATTCGAATCTTATCATTTAATCTGCTATGACATTACTGTTAATTGCATAAAAAACAAAATAATATACATACAATATGTAAGAGTGTTCCAACAAAAATTAAAACTAATATAGTTTGCAATGTACAGCAGCATCAATTCTCATCGAAACGAAAATAATGGGTGATATCAATAAAACGGAGAAGTTACTCATTACGCCCAATTTTGAAGTAGTTACTCGCATTGGTATCAATAAAAAGAGAACTGAGCACTAGTCGTCTCGGCTGACCTCGGAGAAGCCCCGCCCTTTTGAAGTAACCACACCTCTATTCTCGAGCCGAATAACTACTCCGCGTTTGATATCAATAAAAATCAAGACTCTTCTGTGATGCTAGTAACTTCTCCAAATTTGTGGAGCAAGCTAAATAGGTGACTCCGTGCGAAATATGGCAGAGTATATGATTGTTTTGCTATGTAGTAAAACTTATAAATTGCATAGAAATGTTGCTAATGGAGATTACAAAAAACATAGGTTCATGAAAGAAAATGTAAAGTAGTTAGCACAACATTTTTTAGGAGAATCAACGGAAATTTGGGGTGGTGCACTACGTAATGACGAAAAGATGAGGGTTTTCTTGCTTTACGTGAGTGATCCGGGATTCCAGGTCTGAATTGAATGTCAGGGGATTCTGTTGTGGCTCAAAGTACTGTGTCTATGACTACTACAAGTGTAATGGATGCGATTATTGCGAAATCTGAAAATTGATTGTTTCCGGAGGCGTGTGTGATATTCAAACAGCAAAGGCAGAGTGGCAAGAACAATATACATTTCCGGGTGCTATCGGAGCACTTGACTAGAAACACGTGGCAATAAAGAAACCTAGTATTTTGGAGACGAATACGCTAATAGGAAGAGCTCCTTCGTGGCTAAGCGGATAGCGTACATGCCTTTGACATGAGAGACCCGCGTTCGATTCCCGGCGGGAGTTCATATGGTTCGGATTCCAAGTTACTCAGTGGGTCCCGTCTCATATAGCCTCGCTACTGAAAAGGACATTAAACTCAAAATCAACTCAACTCAACGCTGATAGGAAGGGTGTATACATGAGAAGGTATATTTTTTTATGCCAAGGTGAAAGGGGACATGTATGGTGTGGAAAACGCAATCAGATGGATGTGCTTTATGACGTGACTGGCTGGACTATTTAAAAGAGGAAACAAAAGGACCAAGTGTCTGATTTCGTTCTTAAAGCCAAACAATCTACAAAGACCTTGGACAACACGTGATATGCACTTGTCGTGCTAATCTTGATATTGCTGGATTCCAATCAACATCCATCAGTTCCAAGTTCATTCCCGTGGTTTCAGTATTACTTTCTTATTTCCCGTTTTCTTTTCTTTTTTTTCTTTCTTTCTTTTTCTTTTTTTTTTTTTTTAATGCTCGCTCGGATATTAAAGATTCTCTTTTGGATTTGTGTCTCATTTGTAGATGTATTTGATATTTCGTTGCATTTCACTGTAATTGCCTTCAAAGCTTCGGCTTTCCTTCGTTTACTTTCTGGTAACTGTGACTTTGAAAGTACCACTGGAACTTTTATAATATCCACAAATGCATTTTAATTGAAACTGTCGTTGCTACTTGTCCCTTCCATGGCGTTTAGGATATTACGCCATAAGTTAAAAACAACGAAATGACCACGCGACGGAAGGGAGAAATGAATAACTACTTCTTTTATTGATACGACTCAGTGCTACGTGCAGAGGAAGCGCGAGAAAACGTTCATAAATCTGAAGCAGACTAGACCTGAGTAGTGGCTTGTTTTATTGATACAAAATTGAGGGAGGAGATTACTCCAGGTGTAGTTACTCCGATTCTCGAGCAGGACTTCTCAGGAGTAGTTACTTATTTTTATTGATATCACCCAATATGTTTACAGCATCTATTTAAAACGGCACTGTTAAATCTAAACATGTTTAGGCATAGGACTATTTTTTCTAAGTTTTGTACCGTCCTCCACACCTCTTCAGAACAGTTTTTGTAGTCCTTGTTTTAAAAAAATAATTTTCCCAATTATTATTTTTTTATTTGTTTTCATATATGATATCAATAAAAAGAAGTAACTACTCCTGAGAAGTCCTGCTCGAGAATCGAAGTAACTACAGCTGGAGTAATCTTCTCCCTCAATTTCGTATTAATAAAACAATTCACTACTCAGGTCTAGACTGCTCCAGACTTATGAACGTTCACTCGCGTTTCCTCTGCGCGTAGCAGTGAGTTGTATCAATAAAAGAAGTGATTACTCATTTCTCCCATCCGTCGCACGGTCATTTCGTTGCTTTTAATCTATGGCGTAGCATCCTAAATACTATGGAACGGGCAAGTAGCAACGACAGCTTCAATGAAAGTGCATTTGTGTTTGTTATAAAAGAGTTTCCAGTGGTGCTTTCAAAGTCACAGTTACCAGAAAGTAAACGAAGGAAAGTCGAAGCTGCACAGTGAAATGCAACGAAATATCAAATACGTCTACGACTGAGACACAAATTCAAAAGAGAATCTTTAATATTCGAGCGAGAATAAAACAAAAAGAAAAACAAAGAAAGAAAAAAGAAAGAAAGGGAAACAAGAAAGTAACACTGAAACCATGGGAACGAACTTATTGGAGCTGTTGGATGTCGATTCGAATCCAGCAATATCAAGATTAACACGACAAGCACATATCACGTGTTGTCCAAGGTCTTTGTAGATTGTTTGGCTTTAAGAACGAAATCAGACATTTGGCCCCTTTGTTTCCTTTAAAAAAAAGTCTAGCCAGTCACGTCATAAAGCACGTCCATCTGATTGCGTTTTCCACACCATACGTGTCCCTTCCGCCTTGACATAAACAAAATACATTCTCATGTATACACTCTTCCTATCAACGTTGAGTTGATTTGATTTTGAGTTTAACGTCCTTTTCAGTAGCGAAGCTATATGAGACGGGACCCACTGATTAACGTGGAATCCGAACCACATGAGCTCCCGCCGGGAATCGAACACGGGTCTCCCATGCCAAAGGCATGTACGCTAACCGCTTAGCCATGAAGGAGCTCTTCCTATTAGTATATTCGTCTCCAAAATATTAGGTTCCTTTATTGCCACATGTGTATAGTCAAGTGCTCCGACAGCACTCGGAAATTTATCTTGTTCTTGCCACTCTGCCTTTGCTGTTCGCATATTACGCACACTTCCGAAAACAATCCATTATCAGAATTCGCAATAATCGGATTCATTACACTTGTAGTAGTCATATAGACACAATACTTTGAGCCACATTAGAATTCCCTGACATTCCGACCGGGAATCCCGGATCACTCACGTAACGCAAGAAAACCCGCATCTTTTCCTCATTACGTAGTGCACTACCCCGAATTTCGGTTGATTCTCCTTTAAAAAAAAAATGTGCTAACCACTCTACATTTTCTTTCATGAACCTATAATGTTTTTTGTAATCTCCATTTGCAACATTTCTATGCAGTTTATAAGTTTTTCTACGTAGCAAAACAATCATATACTCTGTCATATTTCGCACGGAGTCACGTATTTAGCTTGCTCCACAAATTTGGAGAAGTTGCTAGCATCACAGAGGAGTCTTTGATTTTTATTGATATCAAACGCGGAGTAGTTATTCGGCTCGAGAATAGAGGTGTGGTTACTTCAAAAGGGCGGGGCTTCTCCGAGGTCAGCCGAGACGAGTAGTGCTCAGTTCTCTTTTCATTGATAGCAATGCGAGTAACTACTACAAAATTGGGAATAATGAGTAACTTCTCTGTTTTATTGATATCACCCATGGAGAAGATTTTTTGTGTGTGTGTGTTGCTTACTTCGCTCATCACCGGCGACGATATCGTCGGGGCTACCACCGATATTGTCGGCGACGTGTGCAAAATACGCCGAAACCGACATCGATATTATCGGGGCTTCCTCCGATTTTGTCGGTATCGTGTGCAAACACTCTAACCGTGTATTTACTTCCTATGGCTAAGGTCGAACTTAATTAAAACATATGCGACGGAACACACAACTGCCTGATTTTCTCTTGCGTCATGTAAGAGCAGTGTTGCCAACGAGTTTGCACAAAATCCCGCTAAATTGAAAACCAAAACCGCCAGAATTCCACCAAAAAATATCGCGATCTACAAATATAGCTAAAAATCCCGCTACACCTGAAAAAGCTGCATATTTTAATTAATTCCAATCTATGCATTAAAAAATTTAAGCACAGAAGTACTTACTACTAATTCATTAATTGAGCTAATTCATCCGATTGTTGCTCTTGTCATAGTATGAATGTTTTGTAATATGGAAATGGTAAATCGAAATCATGGCAGGACTTCCCGAGTCGTCTCAACCCTGCACGAGTAGTAAGAATAGGGTCAATCATCTCTTCCCATTTGCACAGAATGACAAAACACAACGAACTAACACGAGATGATTGGTTTCTTTTTTTTAAATTTGGTACACACCGTTATTAACTCCCACCATGACATTAGCGTTATCAGTCCCTAAACGGCGTAGTTTCTTCAAATCAAACCCGAATTCTTTCAAAGCTACTTTTAGTATCTTCACAATTGAATTAGCATCAGCCGATTGTAACTCGTACATTCCTAAGGAAGTTCACACGTCAGTAGAACGTGCATCAGAATAGTAAATGATACATAACCTAGCTGTTTGACTACACCAATGTCTGTTGATTCATCAAGAAGAATGCTATAGTCACTGTCACCAATGTCTTTCCGAATGTATGGGGATAAAATATTCTTGATCATAGCACTACACTTATTACGATGTAAGTGTACCTCTTTCACTTGGAAATAGCGTTTGCACAATTCACTAAGATGGTCAATGCTTCTAATAGAACAATGACACGCGGTGAATAAAGCCAAAACTGCCTCGACTCGAGCAGTGTCAAAAGAAACGTTTGTCACCGGGAATTCTATTTTCTCTTGTCTATTTGAACTAAAAGATTCAGCTGCACTTACATGTGTTTTAGTTTTGCTATGTGCTATAAGATCACAAAATTTTTGCTTTCAAATTGCACTTGCAGTATTTGCACCGAGCTACCGTACGATCTTCCTCAACTTCCAATACCCAATCTTTCAAATTTGGATCATTTAGCCAGTCTTTTCTAAATTTTTTAGAATAACTTGCTCTTGTTCGTCCCATTGTTACACCACACAATGACAATTATAGTCAAGAAACATTAAAAGTAGCACAAGTCCGCATAAACCAGAAAAACGACCCACCACAGAACTGTCAACTAACTATTAATTGAGGGGAAGTGGTAGCGGAAACAGTCCTCATTCGAACAAAATTAGGCCGTCTCGGGTTTTTAATTCGGAACGATCATATCCAGTGAAGGAACGAAAGGGACGAGCACACGTCTCGATTAAACGAGGTTGTCCCGTTGATTTCGAAAAAAGAGAACGTTGCCAACATACCACGTCCCGAGAGCAACATTGCCACATACCATCTGTAATACATTCGTCCAATACCTAGATAAGAAAAAATACAACAGTAACACATTTTATCATAAAGTAACATGTTTTGAAATACGCTGAAAATATTTTTTTTAAAGCTAGATTTCCCACTGCCCCGCTGACAGCCAATTTTCACCGCTAGACACATCGTAAAACCACCAGATTTAGCGGGAAACCGCTGCCGTTGGCAACACTGTGTAAGAGGCGCCCGCACATGCGCACAACACCCGATACTCCATTCTCTTCCCTAGATGTCGCACTACGTCATCCCATAGCGACATATTCATACTTCAACCGGTTTGTTTTTCGCGATGTTTCGGACCTTTTCCTTTAAACACTCCTTATAAAAGTAGATTACTAGAAAATACGTATATTTGAATGTGTTAGAAGAAAGCAAACGCGTGAGGACTCTTAAAAGTAAAAGGCTCAAGTAATTCAGCTAAATCTGTGTTTACTTAATGATACATAGAAACTCTTACGTACCACTGTCAACAAATTAAAAAAAAAAAAAAAAAAAACTCTTCTTATGTTCTCTCTGCAGTTGTTGCAGGATTTAAGTTATTTATATCCTGAGAAAGACAACGCCTTATTCACAAACTTAGTCATCTACGCTGATCGTATTCTGCATCTTGCAGAGAACCGTATGCGAATTTCGAAGGCCAAGGACCTCAGAAACCAGCTATCTGCCTACACAGACCATTTAAGTACTAGAATTTATTCAAATAGCTGTAATTGGTCTAGAGAGTTCAAACAAGAGGCAGGATACGCAGGGCAGAACTGCAGAACAAACGTTCAGAGCATTTATGCTGTAGTTCCGTTTACACGACGTTTCCTTTAAGGAGGGGATAGGGAATTGAAAAATGAACTCTTTGTGAAAAATGGGGGTTTGACTGCTTATCCCGAGGCAATTATGCATACGATGCTCACTAAATGCTCTAGAAAGCACTTTTTGGAAAGTTTTCATAAGATCCTTTGTACTATGTCCACACTGTGCATAGTTGTCTAGGAGAAAGGAGGTAAACCCTTGTTTTTCATTTAAAAAATGTGTAATTTTCAATTTCTTCCCCCTATCCCCTCACTCTTGGACTCTGCTTCGTGCAATGGCTCTACCATACATCCTTTGAGATTATGTTCGATTCTACGTGTCATGCTTCTTGTTTTAACTGTCTTCGTTAATAAGAGACTGCCTTAAACGGCGTGATCTCAGTTGGGAAAACACGTGCAACGAAGGAACAGGGGTTTGCCTCTTCTTCCCTCGCAATACCGGATTAAAGGGGGCTTAGGGAGGCTATAGCTCCGAACCTCCAGGTGGTCAGGGGCCTACTCTTATCAAAATTCCAAATGTCTATCTAAAAAAATCATGAAGATACAATCATCATAAAATTTTAAAAAAATGACTAAAAATATGAAACATATTCCCTTAACTTTCCTTCTGTATTTTCACAGAAATGTATTAAGTGAAGTCAGCAGGGGCCACGTAGGCCTATTTTTTCTAGCCCGGGTCTCCAGATGGATTATTCAGTTCTGGTCCCTCGTGACTATTCACAGTATGAACATAGTATAAATAGGACTTTATGGGAAATTGGCAAGGAATGTTTTCTAGGGCATTTAGTGAGAATCGTATGGCTCTTTTCATCTCAAATCGTGCAGAGGTATGTCAGAGAACGTCACAGATTTCCTTCAAAAAATTATATATGAATTTACTATCCAAATAAGGAACATTTCCACCGTCACAGTGTTAGTTTCGAAAAAGTGGATCCCCACATTGTTTTGGAAAAGTTACAAGCTACCTTCATTAGACAGATAAACGACTGGCCACTGCAAAATTCATGGCGATGTAAGAGAAATATATAGACAAACAAATGTGTTGGACTTAAAAAAACAATTTTTAATTGGTTGTATTTTTTTAAAAAAAATCCCATCTCAAAGATTAGAAAGTATTGTTTTATATGCAATTAACAAATGTTTGCTGCTTTGATGTAACAAATTGTGATACAAGATGCTTTCTTCCATGTTCAATGACTATCCCGACTCTCTATGTCCAATATGTACGCCGGTTCTTCTTATGTTTTACTAAGACTTACAGAAAATATTTTCTGATCATAGTTGCATACCTGTATTGCATGAACGTCAAACAAGTTACACGATGAACCTAAATTTTTGCACTACTTTTGAATTAGTAAGAAGATGCAATTGTTATTAATAAATCAAAATCTTTTTTCAGGGGAAATGAAAGCCCAACCACTAAACCATCTGCTGCCCTATTGTCGCTTCCCTACGTAATAGTAATATTGACAGTTCGAAAGCAGAAAAGGAAGATAACCTGGAAACCATCTCGATCAGAAGTGAGGGACGGCTTTATTACGCAAGTTGTGTCAATGTATGATGTTGAAACTATTATAAACTAGAGAAAGAGTAAGCTGCTTAGGTTGGGGAGAACATTCCAGCCACTAGTAACTTATGTTGGTGAAAGTGTCAAAGAAATACAGACAGTGTATGCCGTTGTTGATAAAACGTTATATAATTTTTCATCTTTATTGGAATGTGTCGATGCCGCGCTTAAGATTTTCCATGTCACGGGTGCACAATATCCGGAGGAGTCCGCGGATATTTGGTTAGTGATACAAATAGGATTTCATGATATCAAGAAGAAATTCGATCGTCTGAGTCAACCTGTGAAAAACTTGTTGGCTGATTTGTGTCTTTTGCATTGTTATTAGAAGTGTATACATGTTACGCATGTTTAAGAAGATACGATACTGTGTGTAAAACTTATTGATCACATGCGATTTGATTTTCTGTGTTCTTCAACATGTGCATGTACTGTCGCTTTTATGTCAGACATAATCATTCAATATTTAAATACTTTAGTGTGATATTGTGAACGAAGTAATACAGGCTGATTACAATTGATTCATTGAGTTTTGTAAGCTTATTAGAAAAAGAAGTAATGCACTTACATTCAAACAACATGCCTGAAAATATTAAAAAAAAAAAAAGTGGTGGAGTTTGTAAGTAGAATTTCTCATACATGTAACAAGATTAGCGTCAGATGGCAGCAGTGTTCAATTTGACGTCTCACCAGCAAAAGGCGCTCCTTAACAGTGCACTTTTCATATTACCAAAGGAAGCCACACAACATTTCTGATGTTACAAGTTCAAACTTGGATAGTTTCTGGCATGCTCCCAAAGGAGAAAGATACAAACCCTTATATACTATTTAGAGATCTAGGAGGCCATGTGAAAAGTGCATTCATCATTAGCATGACTTTTGCTAGCGGGAAGCCATTTTGATAACTGCCATCTGAACTAGTCTAATCTGGAAAGTTACATGTATGCGAAATTAGGCGTAAAAAGTTGGAAGTTCATGATTGTTTTCAGGTACGCTGCTTCACTGTAACTTTGTCTGTTCTTTTTAAACAACGTCACGAGACTCGATGAATCATTTGTAATCACCCTGTACACAACACAGTTAAGTAATTATTTGACTAAATATAAGGATTCCTATGCACTTCTTCCGTTTCACACAATCAGTATTTTTAATCCAAATATTAACATTTGATCGTGGATAACCTCTTTACAAGTCCAAGCTCTACTTAGAAAATAATTTCTGTTTATTTTTCTTCACCGCTGACTTTCTCATGCCAATATTATAGCGCTGGGCTAAGATAAAATTAAGTACATGATAGAATAATAAGATAGCCACGCACTTGTTTTCAATTTCATCATGTATTGAATATTTTAATTCGTGGAAGACACTATCAAATGAATTTCCAAGGCAGAAGGAGCTAACAGATGGTGATCAGAAAAATGGAAACGCCTGTAGTTGGCAACACGTCAGATGTATGGGTTGGCAGTGGTGTCGTGGCTCCCGCAGCACAGGACCGCTGGTGGTGGTGTGTTAGGTCGGTCTCCATACTACGTCAGGCGCAGTGGAACAGCAGTGTCCAGTGGCTGCAGCAGACGGAGGTAGTGTAAAATGGGATACCTCTCAGATTTTCAAACAGGGCAAATTGTTGGTGCGCGGTTATGTGGAGTGAGTGTGACGGCAGTGGCTACTGTGTTAGGTGTGTCGCGTGAGACAGTGTCGAAGGTGATGAAGGGCTACACAACACACGGGAAAGCCGCATCGTGGAAGCGGAAGAAAATCATGAGTGACAGGTCACGCCGGGTATTAAAGCGCATTGTCACGCAGAACCGTCTTGCCACTGCGGAGCAAGTGACGGAGGAACTCAATCAGCCCCTCCCCCATCCTGTTTCGACAATCACAGTCCGCCGCGAATTACATGACATGAACTCACGGGGTCGTGTTGCACGGGCCAAATCGCTCATCAGGGACCATAACGCTTTCGCACGCCGCAAATGGTGCCGTGACCATGCAACTTGGACCGTTGAGGACTGGAAACGTGTGATATGGTCGGATGAGTCATTCTTCACCCTATTCCCAACCACGGGCCGTGTTTATGTGTGGAGAACGCCCAAAGAAGCTTATGATCTGCAGTGTCTCCGCCCAACTGTGAAACATGGCGGCAGCTCGGTGATGCTGTGGGCCGCCATATCATGGTTTTCATTGGGTCCTGTGGTCACACTTAGCGGACGAATCACTGCCAACGATTATGTCGCAATATTAGGAGACCACTTGCATCCTATGGCCCGGATGTTGTTCCCGGACTTCTACGCCATCTTCCAGGATGATAATGCACGCATTCACACAGCTGGCGTTGTTGCAGCGTGGTTTGAGGAACATCGGGATGAAGTTCAACACCTTTCCTGGCCCACCCAATCCCAGATCTCAACATAATTGAACATCTGTGGTCCGTCTTGGAAACACGACTCCGGCTACGATTTCCAACTCCATCCTCTCTCACAGAACTGGCCGATGTCCTGCACGAGGAATGGGGTAAAATTCCACTTGCTACCATTCACGACCTCTATGCCTTCATCCCACGTCACATCAAGGCTGTTCTGAAGGCGAAAGGTGGCCCGACACCATATTAATCTGGCAAGTTACAATTTCATTCAGGTGTTTCCATTTTTCTGACCACCATCTGTAATAACTCATGGACGATTAAAAAAGTCCATCCTATTTTATCATGTACTCAATTTTTATGGAGCATTTTCTGATTGCATTGGGTGCACTAAGGGGAGTAAACAAGCCAATGAACAAAAATATATGAAAAATTAATCTGATGTCATCATATGAAGATTGAATTGATACAATCTCACGACCTGCATTGGAGTCGAGTGTAACAAAACCTGTGCAAATTGAGTCTCTACAGTATAAAAGATACATATTGTCCAAATTTCATGGCTCTAGTCACTGCTTTCCACTTTACGTTGATCAATGTCAGTGGTAGTGAGCTTGTATATGTATATATAAAACGGACTTTGTTCAAAGTGTGCCACCTGATGATTATTGAATTATCGTTGAGAATTTTTACAGTCAATTCATTTTCGGAAAACTACATCATTGAGTTCCTTTAAGTATATCTGCAAAGTTATTGAATTATCGTTCATTGTTAACTGCACTTATACCAGAATGCTTTACTACTTTATAAGGTTTTGTATTTAATAATAATATATGTAATTTCCAATATACTTGCATTCCACATGGCAGCTGCTAATATTTTCTAGCGTGAAACATAAGACCCATCAGTCTCTGTGTTGATACATGGTTATTGTTTTAATTTACTCTTGGAAAAGTGATATTCTTGCTTTTCAAGTGATATGATTGATATTCTTGCATTTTCAAACGTATATAATGAAAATAAAATATTTCGTCTAAAATTTACTACCTTTTATGTGTTTCTTTAATCCATTCTGTATAAAAGCAGCAGTTATTTTTTCGTAGGTGGTTGTATAGTTTAAAACCCGTAGCCAAGTGTAACTGTAGTTGGGAATACACGCAAGGGCAAATGCTATCTTTATTCGTTGCACTTGGTATTTAGAATTATACTGCAAACTTTTCTTTTCTTTTTTTTTTTTTATTTAAGAATTCTTTCTCGTTTCCTTGACTATAGGATTGCAAGTAAGATGCTTTGTGTTGCAGCATATGAATACATTTAATTCTAGAAATGACAAATGTCAATTTTTTTATTTGCTAGCCAAAACCCTTTAATTTTCCCTAACAGCAACTATTTTTGCGCCATCTTTGAACGTCGCTATAAACTTAAAAGACACCGATTTGGCACTCTACTTCTTAAGTGTACGGCCCCGTGAACCCAACCACTAATCCAATAGCAACGCTGTTTACTAAGCATTGGCACTTCTTTTAGAAGTAAATGCAGCTCGTAGTAATATTGTATGTTTTGCATATTACAATGTTACTGCAATTGGGTTTTTAGTATTTAATTTTTAATCACACACGTATTCTAATGTGGAAAACTAGTTTAAAATATTTTTATAAATCTATTCTCCCCAAACAACTTGTATGCTGAGTTGACAACACTTGTTACGGTTTCCGATACTTCTTTTATCGGCTATTACACTGATTACGTTTCGTTTTCATCAGTTTAATTGTTTTCAAGATACTAATTTAAAGTCATTTTTCCTATATAACCAATTGATGTGAAGTTAAAATTCCAAGACATGAAGTTCTCAATAAAGCAAAAGCGAATCGAATGACTATCATCACCGATCTCAGTGACATCGAGATACATATATTGCAAGGTTTGAGCTAAATCCAGCTCTCAGTTTTGCGTCTCCCCTTATTATTAGAGACTATTTGCAACACGTATGGTTTAGGAGAATGAGGATTTAGATTTCTGGGCTTTCAGCATCTAAGGCCATTTAGCCCTTCACGTTTTGAGGGATGACGTCCCTCGGCAAGCACACCATCCGAGGAAAGGGAAGGAAGGAAGCGGCCTGGGACCTGTAAGTTAAGAACCACCCCGGCATTTACCTAGTGTGAATGAGGAAAACCCAGGAAATCCTCATTCAGGGTGGATGGCCTGAAAAAGTGTTTTAAACTTTTTCGACTGAGTGCCCCCACCGGGAATCGAACCCGGGACCGCTCGCACCGAAAGCGAGAGCGCTAGATACGTATGGTTTATTCTGCTACTCCAGATGAAATGTACGTACACAGTAAAGGAAGCAGGACGTAATGTAATTGTACCCATGATTTATACGTCCAGTTTATTTCAATACTATGTGTCGTCTTGTCATCATAGTGTTACCTTGTCACACAGTGCTTGTCAGTTTTATACTTGGTTTTGAAAGCTCATGACAGATAAAACTACTGACAGATAATTTTAATTACTGATTTTTTTTAATATTTCATTCCTTACTGATAAAATTAAGGATATCTGTTAGTAGTTTCATCCGTCATCTGCTTCCATAACCACGTATAAAACTGATAAGTTATGTGTGAGAAGGTAACACTAAGGTGACAAGACATTCAGTGTTCCAATAAACTGAAAGTAGAAATCATAGGTACAATTACTTACGTTAAGTACTGCTTCCTTTACTGTGTACTTACATTTCATTTGGACTAGTAGAATAAATCATGCGTACTGTACGTCATTTTATACAGACAGACAGTATAAAACATACCGTTCGTACAGTACGTACAATTCATACAAATAGGCACTATAAAGGAAAGGTACTGTACGTACATTTCATACAGACAGGCAGTATAAAACAGACGTATTTTACGGACATTTCATACGGATTGGCAGTGTAAATCATACGACCGTACAGTTCAAAATGTAGGTACTGTACGTACAATTCATATAGACAAGCAGTATAAAGCAAAGATAATGTTTGTACGTTTCGTACAGACCGGCAGTATAAAACGTACGCACTGCACGAACATTTTATACAGACTGGCAGTACAGAGCATACCTACTGTACGCACATTCAAGCAGACAAGCAGTGTAAGTTATACGTACTGTACGTACATTTGATACGGACTGGCAGTATAAAACAAATGTATAGTCCGTACATTTCATACAGACTGGCAGTGCAGAACATACGTAGCAGGAGGTAAAGAACATACGTACATATTCTCACACACCATTGACAAATGACGTCACGCTAAACAAATGACGTCATTTCTTGTATACGTACAGTACGTCTATTTTCCAATACTGAGGCTTGTTAGTACGCAGTAGTACAAAGTATAAGAACATCGCCCAAGTCAGTCAGTATAAGAAAAAACTAACGCCAATGAACGTTTTTTTTCTTTTTTGTATATTTTGTACTGCCATTTTTCTCAGTGTATGTAGGCTTACTTCATTAACAACGTGTCGATATGGATAAATCGTTTTCCTTTAGAAGTCCACAAAGAGTTTTTCCAAGACGATTTCCTCAAAAATGACAAACAATTTTGTTCATATTTTATAAATTCTACAATTTTATCAGAGTTTAACAAAAACGAAATGTCCAAAGACGAAACATATCAATCTATATATTTTATTCAATTAGACAAAATAATATGCTTGAGTGGAAAACTAATCCATAGCTTCGAGAAAATAAACAAAGACCTATTAATTTGTAAACTTAAAAAATAATGTTATAGATTACCAAAAGCACTCCACTTATTTAAGTAAAAGTTGTATTAAAACAGACTTTCATTATCTTCATAATGATTCTAGGAAGACGACAGCACAGTATGGTTAATGAAATACAGCTTAACATTATGATAAAATCTGAAATTTTAAATTTTGTTGAACTAAAATATTGTCTACATATAAAGAATATACAGTCGATACATCACGTAGACTGAATGCAATATGGTTGAAGTTAATCCTAATGTGTAGTTTTATAGAGAGAAAAAGTAATACAGAGAGAAAAAATAACACAGAGAGCAAAAGTGCAAAGAGAAAATGTAACTTTAATGGCGCTAAAATGCCCATGTAATTAATATATTTTATTTTACTAAAAGAAATTGTTATATAGGTATATTTGTACGTAAAACAATGTTAACTAGGAGATTGTTATCTCTTCCTAACAATGATACGTACTCTTCACGTCATACTACCAGTAAATATTTCACTAATAACGTGACAATATGGCTTAACTAATTAAAAAGGAATCACAAGAAATGCTCTTGGGCGTGAGTATTTCCAGACTGACTTTCTCAAAAAGAATCAAGAGATTTTGTTTGTATTTCACAAATATACATTTCCTTAATAACCTATAAAGATTTATAAATCACTTGCCATCAGAATATTCACAGGGGGTAGTTTATTCATGGGAATTAACTTTTTCAAAGCCAATTTTCTTGAATACAACTCATCAATTTTGTTGATTGTTTATAATCAAATACTTCATTAATAACACTAATAAATGGTACCGGTATCAATATCTCGAAAATATCGAAAAGGAGCAGTTTACTTTTAGGGTAAATTTTCTTCGGATGAAGCTTTCCTAAAACGCCTTATAATTTTGGTCTGTTTTTAAAATAAATGTCTAAGTAACAACTGCAGCATAACTAGGTTTAGTTTTAGAAAGTCGAGCGAGAGAGCTTAGTGCGGTAGCCCCTACCTTTTATTTTTTAAGTATTTTCTGCTTTTTAATGTGTTTTCTAACTAATCGTCTTAAAACAGGCATGTGGAAGTTGGAACAGAGGGTGGGCTAATCGCAAAATCCTTACTAGCGTCGAGGGATGTATGGGACAATGTATGATAGTTTTTGTGACAGCTTGGACTCATCGTCACAATATTTTCTGTCAATTTCAATTTTTTATCTGAACTTTTGAGGTACCCTGTTGTTTGGACTCTACAACCAACGGGCATTATTGGATTTAAGAAATACGTTCTGCTATGGGTGTGAAATGGACTATTTTTATGTGAAAATAATACAAAAATAAAGAACTTTCTGTCTTTCTTTTTTAAAAAAAAGAAGAAATAAAAGAATAAAGAAGAGACATTAATTGTGAAGAAAAACTGAAAAGAAATCACTTTGAAAAGTAATAGAGATGTTTTGTATTGAGTTTTATGTATTTATACGTCAATAGTCAACTTTGTACCATTGCGCTCTTCCTCGTGGCTGGTGCCTTGCTTTCCTCGCGCCAGAAGCTAGGAAGAATTGAACGTTGCCTGAGGTGCTATTTCGCAGTACCGAAGCAATCCCATCCGTGCTTTCTGTTCTGCCACGTCAACGAGTTGCTGTATGCATGTTTGAGTGGGTGTGTTTGAAATCTAAGAGGGACTTATTCTAATTGAATTCATTGCTGTTTTTGTGGTTTTTGCTTTTACATCGCTTGTTACTGTTATCGAAATCTTTGGACTTTTTGAATAATTTTGATTATTCATCGTTTGAATTTATTTCCGATTGAGAAAGATTGTTTGCTGTAATTTCTATTGAGAAGAAAGGAAAAGAAAGCCCAGCAGTTAACGTAATTGCGGTAAGTGAAGAAATATTATTTTTGTATTTCTTTCTCTCCGTTTTTCTTTTGGGTTGTTAAGTTCTCTGATTTTAAGGAGTAGATTTTCCATAGTTTGTGTTTAATATTCTGTTTGAGGTACTATTGACTTTGGTTTAATTAGTTGTTAATTTAGCGTCTCCATTTAGTTGCTTCAATTACTGTTATTTTTGGTTAATTGGTTTAAAGATTGAGTTAATTTAGCGTCCCCATTGAGTTGCTTCAATTACTGTTATTTTTGGCTAATTGGTTTAAGATTGATTTAAGTTAGCGTCCCCATTGAGCAGCTACAATTACTAGTATTCTTGGTTAACTGGCTTAAAGATTGATTTAATTTAGCGTCACCATTGAGTTGCTTCAATTACTAGTATTTTTGGTAAATTGGTCTGAAGGTCGTTTTAATTTAGCGTTCCCATTGAGTTGCTTCAATTTCTAGTATTCTTTGTTAATTGATCTTTAGATTGATTTAATTTAGCGTCACTATTGAGTTGCTTCAATTGCTAATATTTTTGCTTAATTGGTCTGAAAGTTAATTTAATTTAGCGTTCCCATTGAATTGCTTCAATTTCTAGTATTCTTGGTTAATTGGTCTCAAGGTTGATTTAATTTATCGTCCCCATTTAGTTGCTTCAATTTCGACTATTTTTGTATAATTAATTGGGAGGTTAGTAGTTCTAGTTTCCCGTCTCATTTGTTTCAGTTTCAGGGTCTTTGTAATTAATTAGGTTTGGAGTTCGGTTAGTTTGCTTTAGTGTCACAATTAATTCTTTTCCATTTTGAGTAATCTTCCGTTAATAGTCAATTCTGTAAATGTTTTTTTTATATTTAGCGTCCTTTTTAGTTCTTTCAGTTTTGAGTAATTTTGTCGTAGTAATTTAGTTTGTGGATAGTTTCTTTGTTTAGTGTCCCATTCGGATTTTAGTTGCGAGTACTTTTGCGACGTCAGCCTTATTGTTTGAAGGTTTCTTTCATAGTTGGTACATTGGATTATTATTAAAGTTCGGTACTCTTGGTTTATTTGATCTAGTTGAATGAAGCTGGCTTTCAAATTAAAATTACGGAAGAATAAATTCGATTCAGTGCTTTAACGACATTTCTTGTTGTTGGGGTTTATTTCGTATTCAATTTGGTTTTATTTAATTGTTAAATCAACCGTCTGAATTGGTTTATTGAAAATTGTTTGTTACAATTTTTAGTTCTAATTTATCTTCTTTGAACTTATAATTTATCGTTTGTTTGCAATTAATTTTCCGATTGGCGTTGGAGTAGCAAATTTCATTCCCAATTCACATGAGTTTTTTGATTCGAAGTTTAGCGTAGTTCCGTAAAATCTTCGGCCAAATCTAATAGTTTTCTTGGATTATGATTGTTCTCTGAAACTATTTATTGGGAGTTAACTCAGTTCTGAAATTGTCGGATTCCTTTTTTTTTCTGGAATTTTTTTTGAAACTTAATTATATTACTTTAGGTTCTGTTTAGGGTCTTTCGCATATTATTGTTTGATTAATCTGTTATTGATAACGTTTCTTCTGAAAGTTCTCGATTTAGAAATAGCGTCCCAAACTAAATATTTAGGTTTAAACACCACTCACTGGAAAAAAAAAGTAAAACTCGTTGATTAACTGTAACAATCTAGTCTCCGAATTATAGCAATTAATTATTTGATTCAAATCTGTTTGGTTCATTTAATTAACTTTTGTTGAGCTTAAAAAAATTATATTAATAATCTAATTTGGTCGGTTGACTATTGGCTTACCTATAAATAATTCTATCAATTTATAATTTGATTAGTTGCAGAAGTCTGTGATTGACGGTGTGACCAATTAAATCATTCTATTTAATATAAGAATTTATAATAGAGTTGTGAACTTTCAATATTTATTAATTTTTTGAACTGTTGTTATACTACGGATTGAATGAGATCTGAATCATATATAGGGTGATTAAAAAGTAATATTTGCTGTAATATTTTCTTCTGGTTTTAATGCAAACTGTTAAAGAAAATAAATTGTTAAATTGAATTTCGTTAATTTTGAATTAACATATTGCTAGTGTAATTATTTAAGATCTTAATTCTTTAATTGTTAATTCTTGACTTTAGGTAATTTACTTAAGGGATATATATTTATATATACAGAGACTGACAATTTTTCAGGAGCACGGCTGTGATTCTTAAAGCACCCCACTGTATTGTGATTGGCCGAATCGTCCTTGCTTGTAATTATTACCGAATTTTTTTGTGGGATCGTTGGACGAACTAGATGGTTTTTCACTTTTAAGCGCGGGAGCGTTACAAAGATTCTTCCTAGCTTCTCACCATATTATTTTTGTCTAGCATCTCACTATTTTTGTCTTGCACCTCGCCATATTTGGTATTGGTAATTGTGGATTTGAATTCATACATTGAGGTTGGATTGGTTGATAGTTTCTCATTCTGTTGTTAGGTAATAAATTGTTTATGTATATGAATATTGAGAATTGTTTGTTTTGCTGACCAAATCCATTTAAGATAGTGAGTTAAAAAAAAATATTTGGATGAACGGAAGTTTGAATGCATATAAAGTAGTATATTTCTGAAAGCATCTTATAGTTGAAGGTAGATCTATTTCTTCTTTAGTATAATTAGTAGTAAGTGTAGTGAGTAGTAGCCTGTATATTAAATACTGATGTCATTTAAGTGTTATTATTTGATTTTTGATTATTGAGTTGAATTTTTGTGTCAATAATTATTACCGTTTTATAACATTTGATAAAATTTTGTCTTGAATTAAAATTGAAAATGTTTTCGCGAGAAGAGTCAGCTCGTATTGATAATTCAGAAGATGATCTACGATTGGTTACTATAGATCAGACTGGGCACTTGACAAATATGTCAAATGATAGTTTAGGTAGGGCTACAATGAGTCTGACACCCCCTCGAAGTCAATTTTTCCAGTTATATGATCGTGACAGAGATAATTCGAGAATTTATAGTTTAGAGGAACCTTTTCCTCGGAACTTTAGTTGTCTTGCTCAACCTCCTACACCAATGCCTGCGGAGATTAATCAAGTTACAAGAGAGAACTTAGGTTTTCCTACTGGTGTTAGTCAAAATTCATCATTTAGTCCAGTTATGCCTAGGCAAGTGGGGTTTCAATTTTCTGAGAACAGTTCAGAGTTGCCAAATCGTGATAGACCAACTAACAATTATCAGCGTCTTTCTGATTACTATAAGAGGGTGTCCTTAATTAAAAATTCGACTCCTATAGGCATGTTTCGGACGGGTAGGACAATGCCTCATGATCATAGATGTTTTGATAGATTGCCGAATAATTTATCTAATAATGATAATCATGTTCAGAGTAATAATGCAGTTGTCAGTACCACTACGCATTACATAAATAAATATTCCTTTCAGAAATCTATTGAATGTTTTGAATCGAAAATAAAAGGGTTTAAAGTTATTGATGGTAGAAATAGTTTTATAGTTTTTGATATATTACTGGTAGTTGAAAAAATATTGGAGCAATTTTCTTGCCCAATGACAGTGATCTATAGTGCTTTGTTAACACGTAGTGAAGGAGATTTTCAAGTGGAAGTACAACATGCCATAAATAATAACTCTTCATGGGAGTTATTTAAATGTAAAATACTTGATAGATTTGTGTCAAATACTGTAAAACATTCTTTAGTATCTGAAAGATTATTCAGAAAACAAAAGTTAAATGAAGCGGTAGATCAGTTTGTGGAAGATGTTTATTACGCATCTCTTGTTTTGAGATTTAATTGTAGTGAATCCCAATTGATTAGTATATTGTTAGATGGAATGAATCCATCAGTTCGATATAGAATGCTTCAGAGGCATGTGCCAAAATCACTGTCTGAATTAAGAGAAATTTGTAGTGATTATTCTAAGCAATTTAGAGAACAACTTGAATATATGAAAAAGATGGGTGCTAAATCGGGGGCATCAGTAGCAGCTGTTAATAAAGGTCAGCTTTCTTTTAGAAATAATTCGGAAAGAAACATTAGTAAATCTAAATTTAATCAAAAGGATTTGGTCGGAAATAATGTCTTGACTTCTAAACGAATTTCGTCTACGGGTCCTGAACATCGTTTTGAGTATCGGGCTATTCCCTCGCAGTCTGATGAATTGATTGCTTCTTTTGTTGATGCAATTATTAATAATGTTAAAACTCGGGTTTGTGTGGACAGTGGCTCCTCGTATAATCTAACAACGGAAAATTTTGTTAGGAAGTGTGCTCTGGAGAACTATTTGGTAGAGATTGAGCCTGAAAATATTAGAGCTCCTCTGGGAACTGAATATTTAAGCAATATGGAGATTAGTTTAACATTGAACTTATCCGGGTGGTTTGAGAATGTGAAATTCAGAGTGGTGCCAGAACTTCCTTGTGATTGCTTGGTTGGTATACCCTTCTTGCGAACAACATCGTCAGTAGTTGATTATTCAAAGAATAAATTAATATTACGTAATAATAGAAAAACATTAGTTTTGCATTATGGATTGGAAGAGGCCTCGTTAACTGATACTTCTGGTCAAGTGCAATCTCGAGTCAGGCTTGGAACTCGTTCTGACCAACGTTTGAATTTTCCGGATTCTGAAGGAAGGAAAAATAAGAGAATGTCTTCGTTGTTTTTTAGGATGGTTACAACTCCAGTCCTTCGTAACGATTGTGGAGTGCAGTGCGATATTGACCTATTCACTATAGAAAAACAGTTACTTGAAATAACGGTTCCTACTGATAAACAATTAAATCAGCTTCGAGAAATATTTGATAAAACTCATTCCACTTCCGGGATAGTTAATGATGCAGAACGAATTGAATATGATGGGAAAGTTATTTCTATTGACCGAGGTTTGCAGGTGTGTGTCGATTCTGATCCCATGTTGTCATCTTTTGTTGAAAGTAAACCTATCGATCTTGGAGATGTACCAAATTTACCAAGTTCTTGTCGAGTGGATCTAGGACGGATTTGTAGTGAAGTGTTTGATGATTGCCTTACGGATGAAATTAAATTGGAGGGAGATTGTTTGGATGGAGGTACCTGCATCAAACCTAGGCGCAAGAAGAATAGAAGGAAAAAGAATAAATCAGGATTTTCTACATATCCGGATAGTCTTTGTAAGTTTGGAAATGTGAATGCAGTCCAAACTGGAGGTGCGGCTAAAGATATCTTGTGTTCTTCTGAGAATAGTGTAAACAAGAAGAGGCACTGCAAATCTGAAAGGGGGAAGGCAGTCCATACTGCAGGAGTAACTACAGATGATATCTTGTGTCTTTCCGATAATATGAAGAACAAGAAGAATAATATTGAAAGTGACTCAGAAGTTTCAGACTTAGACGTTGAACAATCTAACAAATTTTATGAACTCGTTAGGAAAAATAGCAAACTTTTCCCCCAAAATTGCCAACATAATAGTGGAGACTTGAAACCTAATTTAATCCCTTCAGCGTGTGAAAAATTTTCTGATGAAAATCGATACGCGGATAATGGCGTTCCGGAATTTGTGGACGAGCTCCGTGAGGAATTTCAAGATGTTATTTCTAATGAAATTGGGTGTTTAAAAAATTTTGAAGGAAAATTATACTTGAAAGAAATTAAACCTTTTAAAGAAAATCCGTTTCCCATACCCAAGGGTAAGGAAAAAATATTTGATAATTGTATTGATGAATTGGTTTCTCAAGGGATACTTGTCGAAGTGGACCACTCGAATTTTGGTAGTAGCTGCTTTTTGGTTAAAAATAAAAACAATACGTATAGAATAGTCGGAAATTTCTGTAAAGCAAACAACTTAATTATTGATGACGTTTATCCGTCTCCTAATTTAGAGGAGTGTCTTACCAGTCTAGCTGGTAAGCGTGTGTTCAGTTCTTTAGACTGGAAAAAGGCTTATAACCAAATTCTCTTACACAAAGACTCCCGAGAAATTACGACTATTGTCACTCCTAAAGGCAGCTACCAATATACGAGGGTCCCAGTGGGAATTAAGACTGGAAGTTGTCTTTTGGCACGAGCCATGGAGAAAATTCTGGGGGATATGAAAAATCAAGGTGTAAGAGTATATTTTGATGACGTTTTAGTGGCGTCAGACAATATTGAGAACCATAAGAAAACTTTAAAATTAGTACTTGAGAGACTTAGGGAAAATGGTGTTACTATCTCGCCAGATAAAAGTTTGTTTTTTTGTAAGAAAATCAAATACCTTGGCTTTGTGGCAGATGGCAACACCATAGAAATTGATCCTTCCAGAATAGCTGCTGTTCAGAATATACCCCCTCCTAGGAATAGAAGGGGAGTAATGAAGATTTGTGGACTATTTAATTATTTTTCCAAATTTGTTAGTGGTATGCAAGAATTAATGGCTCCTATTAGTGAGTTACGTTCCATTCGGAAACCTTTCGAATGGACAGTAGAGCATCAAAAAACTTTGAATAATTTGAAGAAAATGTTGATAGATAATGTGGTTTTAAAAACTCCTGATTTGAATAAGAAATTTTTTGTGCACTGCGACGGGTCAGGGAAAGCCATTGGAGCCTGTATTTCTCAGTATGACGACAATAATCGTCTTCTCCCAGTTGCCTTTTTTTCCAAAAAATTAACAGAAGCTGACCGACATCGTAGTATCTACGAGATAGAATTTATAAGTCTCGTAAAAGCCATCAATAGGTTCAGGCACTATCTAGTCAATGAGTTTGAAGTCTTTACTGATAACAAATCATTGACTTGGATATTAGGGAATTCAAAACGTCTATTAAAATACGGACCATTGGTAGAAACATTGTGTCAGTTCTCATTTACTGTTAAGCATATAAGATCCCAAGACAATTTAGTTGCAGATTTCTTAACCCGTATGTATGACCCTTTTGAGTTTATTCAAGTGGATGGTCCTGTTGGACTCGCGATAATGAAAAAGAATTTGCGAATTGCTAATTCATGGTCTCTTCCACTTGTTAAAGAGCCCATAGATATTTTACAACGACAAGACCCAGAATTAAGAAATCTTATCGAAAGATTAGAGTATGGAGAAGGTATCAGAAACTTTGTTCTGAATAACGGGATTTTAATGAAGAAGAGTAAGGCATTTAATTATCCTTACAAAATTATGATTCCCAGAGACCTACAAAAAGTAATAATCGAATACTTTCACGATCATGCTTTGTCCGGTGGTCATACAGGGGCTTATAGAACATTATCTAAAATAATGAAAAGATATACGTGGGACACTATCGTAGATGATGTTAAAAATTATGTAAGAACTTGTCCACTTTGTCAGAGGATAAAGGATAATAACAAAAAGAAAATGGGTCTATTGTCATCGAAATATTCGACCAGAATTGGAGAAAATTATATGATAGACGTTGTTGGCCCTATTCCTGTTTCTAACGGGTTTAAATTCATTCTTATAGGTGTCGACAATGCTTCTAGGTTTGTCTTTTTAGAGAAAATGAGAACCTTAAACTCAGGGGTAATCTGTAGTAAATTATTGGAAACATTCAGTAGAATTGGCTTTCCGGAAACAATTTCTACTGATAATGCTTCCGTCTTTATTTCTCAGCAATTTAAGTCTTTTCTATTTTCTCATGGAATACAACATATTAAAATAGCTCCTTATCATGCTGAAGCTAACATTTCTGAAAGGTTCATTAAAACCCTTAAGTATTCCTTAAGAGCATATTGCTCCAGCAAACAAACAGAATGGGCTCGATTGCTTCCGGAGATTCAATTTTCTTTAAATATATGTGAACATTCTGGGCTTAAATCTGTTCCTGCGGAATTGTTTTATGGACGTCCTGTATCAACTCCTTTAGAAATTCGTTGGAAGATTAATAGTCCTGATTTCACTGCTTTTGATAAATCTAAAACCTGGGATTATGCCCTTCAAAATATGGAGAAGGCCTGGAATCGAAGGAAAAAATTGCTATCTAAAATCAGAGGACCTGTAGTTGTTAAGGTTGGAGATCAAATATTGATTAGAACACATATTAAATCTTCTCTGGCTGATAAAATTTCGAAGTCTTTAAGTAACAAGTGGGAAGGTCCGTTTGTTATTAGACGATTTTTGACACCAAATACTGTACTAATTTCGAACCTGGATGATGGTAAAGATTCTTACAAACGAGTGCACGTATCAGAAGTTAAAAAGTATTTTCCACGTAGAAATGTTGAATAAAAAAAATCTTCAACAAAGAAATCTAATGTAATTATTACAAACTTCCGTAATTCTTAGAAATTTTAGTAATACTGTAAGTTTCTTGTTATAATTGGAAACTTTGTAATAATTAGAAATTTTTGAGAATGTTACAGTTCGAAAGAAATATGTTTTGTGATATAAATTTCAAAATTGTAAGGTGAGGTAGCAAGACAATTCAAGGTAAGTTTTCAAGTAATTTTTAAAGTTGATAAATTTTAAGGTGTTTCTCAGGTTTTATTGTTACAAATATTGAGAATTCTTCAATTACTATGTTGAAATTAAGTTAAATGAAGATTGTATATTGGCTAGCCAAAGAAATATTCCACGTGGTTATTATTTGTCTCATGTGAATAATTTGTATAAAAATCATATTTTAATACATTTTTATTTTATATTTTTGTTGTGAGTTTTTCAGAGAAACTGTATTTGGATCCTAGTACAAGAAAAATTCTATTCGAATTTTTCTTTAATTCGGCCAGGGAGAATTGTGACAGCTTGGACTCATCGTCACAATATTTTCTGTCAATTTCAATTTTTTATCTGAACTTTTGAGGTACCCTGTTGTTTGGACTCTACAACCAACGGGCATTATTGGATTTAAGAAATACGTTCTGCTATGGGTGTGAAATGGACTATTTTTATGTGAAAATAATACAAAAATAAAGAACTTTCTGTCTTTCTTTTTTAAAAAAAAAGAAGAAATAAAAGAATAAAGAAGAGACATTAATTGTGAAGAAAAACTGAAAAGAAATCACTTTGAAAAGTAATAGAGATGTTTTGTATTGAGTTTTATGTATTTATACGTCAATAGTCAACTTTGTACCATTGCGCTCTTCCTCGTGGCTGGTGCCTTGCTTTCCTCGCGCCAGAAGCTAGGAAGAATTGAACGTTGCCTGAGGTGCTATTTCGCAGTACCGAAGCAATCCCATCCGTGCTTTCTGTTCTGCCACGTCAACGAGTTGCTGTATGCATGTTTGAGTGGGTGTGTTTGAAATCTAAGAGGGACTTATTCTAATTGAATTCATTGCTGTTTTTGTGGTTTTTGCTTTTACATCGCTTGTTACTGTTATCGAAATCTTTGGACTTTTTGAATAATTTTGATTATTCATCGTTTGAATTTATTTCCGATTGAGAAAGATTGTTTGCTGTAATTTCTATTGAGAAGAAAGGAAAAGAAAGCCCAGCAGTTAACGTAATTGCGGTAAGTGAAGAAATATTATTTTTGTATTTCTTTCTCTCCGTTTTTCTTTTGGGTTGTTAAGTTCTCTGATTTTAAGGAGTAGATTTTCCATAGTTTGTGTTTAATATTCTGTTTGAGGTACTATTGACTTTGGTTTAATTAGTTGTGTTAATTTAGCGTCTCCATTTAGTTGCTTCAATTACTGTTATTTTTGGTTAATTGGTTTAAAGATTGAGTTAATTTAGCGTCCCCATTGAGTTGCTTCAATTACTGTTATTTTTGGTTAATTGGTTTAAAGATTGATTCAATTTAGCGTCCCCATTGAGTTGCTTCAATTACTGTTATTTTTGGTTAAATGGTTTAAAGATTGAGTTAAGTTAGCATCCCCATTGAGTTGCTTCAATTACTGTTATTTTTGGCTAATTGGTTTAAGATTGATTTAAGTTAGCGTCCCCATTGAGCAGCTACAATTACTAGTATTCTTGGTTAACTGGCTTAAAGATTGATTTAATTTAGCGTCACCATTGAGTTGCTTCAATTACTAGTATTTTTGGTAAATTGGTCTGAAGGTCGTTTTAATTTAGCGTTCCCATTGAGTTGCTTCAATTTCTAGTATTCTTTGTTAATTGATCTTTAGATTGATTTAATTTAGCGTCACTATTGAGTTGCTTCAATTGCTAATATTTTTGCTTAATTGGTCTGAAAGTTAATTTAATTTAGCGTTCCCATTGAATTGCTTCAATTTCTAGTATTCTTAGTTAATTGGTCTCAAGGTTGATTTAATTTAGCGTCCCCATTTAGTTGCTTCAATTTCGACTATTTTTGTATAATTAATTGGGAGGTTAGTAGTTCTAGTTTCCCGTCTCATTTGTTTCAGTTTCAGGGTCTTTGTAATTAATTAGGTTTGGAGTTCGGTTAGTTTGCTTTAGTGTCACAATTAATTCTTTTCCATTTTGAGTAATCTTCCGTTAATAGTCAATTCTGTAAATGTTTTTTTTTTTATATTTAGCGTCCTTTTTAGTTCTTTCAGTTTTGAGTAATTTTGTCGTAGTAATTTAGTTTGTGGATAGTTTCTTTGTTTAGTGTCCCATTCGGATTTTAGTTGCGAGTACTTTTGCGACGTCAGCCTTATTGTTTGAAGGTTTCTTTCATAGTTGGTACATTGGATTATTATTAAAGTTCGGTACTCTTGGTTTATTTGATCTAGTTGAATGAAGCTGGCTTTCAAATTAAAATTACGGAAGAATAAATTCGATTCAGTGCTTTAACGACATTTCTTGTTGTTGGGGTTTATTTCGTATTCAATTTGGTTTTATTTAATTGTTAAATCAACCGTCTGAATTGGTTTATTGAAAATTGTTTGTTACAATTTTTAGTTCTAATTTATCTTCTTTGAACTTATAATTTATCGTTTGTTTGCAATTAATTTTCCGATTGGCGTTGGAGTAGCAAATTTCATTCCCAATTCACATGAGTTTTTTGATTCGAAGTTTAGCGTAGTTCCGTAAAATCTTCGGCCAAATCTAATAGTTTTCTTGGATTATCATTGTTCTCTGAAACTATTTATTGGGAGTTAACTCAGTTCTGAAATTGTCGGATTCCTTTTTTTTTCTGGAATTTTTTTTGAAACTTAATTATATTACTTTAGGTTCTGTTTAGGGTCTTTCGCATATTATTGTTTGATTAATCTGTTATTGATAACGTTTCTTCTGAAAGTTCTCGATTTAGAAATAGCGTCCCAAACTAAATATTTAGGTTTAAACACCACTCACTGGAAAAAAAAAGTAAAACTCGTTGATTAACTGTAACAATCTAGTCTCCGAATTATAGCAATTAATTATTTGATTCAAATCTGTTTGGTTCATTTAATTAACTTTTGTTGAGCTTAAAAAAAATTATATTAATAATCTAATTTGGTCGGTTGACTATTGGCTTACCTATAAATAATTCTATCAATTTATAATTTGATTAGTTGCAGAAGTCTGTGATTGACGGTGTGACCAATTAAATCATTCTATTTAATATAAGAATTTATAATAGAGTTGTGAACTTTCAATATTTATTAATTTTTTGAACTGTTGTTATACTACGGATTGAATGAAATCTGAATCATATATAGGGTGATCAAAAAGTAATATTTGCTGTAATATTTTCTTCTGGTTTTAATGCAAACTGTTAAAGAAAATAAATTGTTAAATTGAATTTCGTTAATTTTGAATTAACATATTGCTAGTGTAATTATTTAAGATCTTAATTCTTTAATTGTTAATTCTTGACTTTAGGTAATTTACTTAAGGGATATATATTTATATATACAGAGACTGACAATTTTTCAGGAGCACGGCTGTGATTCTTAAAGCACCCCACTGTATTGTGATTGGCCGAATCGTCCTTGCTTGTATTTATTACCGAATCTTTTTGTGGGATCGTTGGACGAACTAGATGGTTTTTCACTTTTAAGCGATGGTTACATTTTACAGGAATTGAATAGCCAAAATAGAGAAACTTGTTCCTCGTACAGTAACACCACAGGAACAGAAAAACTGCTATAAGGGTAACCAAAATATTTACTTACTAAACAAAGGCAGAAAATTATATTTTATTGGGAAACTTGATCCTTCATCTTTTGAAATACTCTCTCAGTGTTCGGTGGTAGATTGGATGTTCCACCGTGAAAGATATTTTTAAGGTGGATATCAGTTATCCAGGAAAAACTCGATTCAAGTTAAGAGGTTACGGCAAAAATACATTTCCAGTAACGGATCAGGCGGGCCGGATGAAAGAGTTCGGTGGACCACAACCGGCCTCAGTGCCGACGGTTGCACATAGCTGTCTTAAAAGCTGCTGCTGGCAGTTATTAAAATGTTATGCTCTTTTAACTAAACACACTAAATGAGGTTCATGAAACTTTAACCATCAATTTGTATAATTTAGCAGTCATTGTGTAATTATATCATTATGTTATAATTTTTTTTTCAGTAGTCTAATAGGTTCTATTTTCTCAGGTTTTAATATCAATGTGATATAAATATAGGCAATACATTTAATGGTTTATTTGTACAAATCAAACATCTCTACATTAAGGATTTGATCTGTTATTCTTCGCAAGCCGACTTTACTTACTTCACGCTTTGTTGCTCCTCCTATTCCATCTCAGACATTCTTGCCATGGCAAGAGAGAGAAAAAAGCCACTTAGTTTCTAGTCCAAAACCTATTTTAAGGCTTCATTTTTTCTATTATATTGGTGGCCACTTCTAACCGGGAGGTAAATAGTAAGTATGTAGAGACATAGCCCTACCTGCTGTACTTATTCCTAATCTGCCCCCGCGCAGCGTAGTCGCTAGCATTCCCGCCTTCGATGTGAACGGTCCTGGGTTCGATTCCCGGTGGGGGCACTCGATCAAAAAAGTGTAAAAACGCTTTTCTAGGCCAGCCACCCTGAATGAGGTTTTTCTGGGTTCTCCTCATTTACACCAGGTAAATGCCGGGGTGGTACACTTATGTCCAAAATTATTGTCGGATCTCCATTAATATGTTGTAGGAACATAATTTGATAACGAATTCGCCCGGTATTTCTTAAAAAAGTTAATATGTGTATAATCGGAAAAGACATGTATGTGGCAAATTTCATCTCAAAAGAGCAGCAAATAAGAACAATAAAACGCTAATAAAACTTTATTGTCTATTTAGCAACATTCTTTTGTTTTACTCATTCTAATTTTCGTATTTATAATTCTTTTCCCATGACATTTACCACAAATATACATTTCTAGATTATACACATGGTATCAGTATTAAAAGTTTCCTGCAAAATCATTTTCAAATTATATTCTTACAAGAGGACAGCTATAGATATGCGACACTCATTTTCTACATGATTATACCTTACAGGTCCAAGGACGCTTCGTTCCTTCCCGAATCCTTTCTTCATTCCCTTTCCCCGGATAGTGTGCTCACCGAGAGAAGTCATTCCCCCAAACGTGACGGGCAAAATGGCCATAGATGCCGAAAGCCCAGAAATTTCAATTCTGAATCCTACGTAAATTCTTATTCTTAATTCAGTTATAATAAACAGTTTCAAGTTTGCCAATGTTATATTAATTTTTTACTTCATTCAATGCTGAATTTAATTTTTATTCGTTATTGCTAGTCAATTTGGTTTCAGTTTCAAAATTAACTTTAAAAAAATAAATGTTGTAGGCTTATTCTAAGATCTAAGTCATTCAACATTAGAAACAATAAATTGAAACAATGTGTTCTATGATTCAAGTTGAGAAAGTATTTAGTTCAGACACAAATGCCTGAGAGTAGTATAAACATGCGTTTTCTGCCCACTATAGTCAAATATCAAAGTTGAAATCTCAACTATAGTTTTCTCTTATATACATAGAAATTTATTAATGTCCCATCAGAGGTATCATATATGACAACAAAATTTTAAATAAAAAAAAAAGATTTAAAGATTTTAGAAATTTTGTATCAATCGTTGTTTGATAATCATTTAATGTTTGTATATTTCATTTTTATTGCATTATTATCTTCTTTTGTTTTTGCTTACGTCATAGCAGAATTTATGTTTTGTCAGATAGATGGCAGTGTTGTTGGTCAAGTTGAACATGAACTACCTGATGTAGTTCCTTCCGTCAGGCACATAGCCAAGGGGTGGGTCCGGGGGGTCCGGACCCCCCCCTTCGGGACCAGAAATAAAAAAAATAAGGAGGGATGAAACAAAAAAGAAACAAGAAATAGGAAGAATCAGCGTTAAAAATAAAGATAAAATATAAAGATAAAAATAAAGCTAAAAACAAAAATAATTTTTTATCATCGCTTCCCTGTAGTATCAATCATGTTATTTCGAAAACAATTTTCTACTGCTCCATTAACTTGTCATTTGGAACAGACAGTAGTTGAGGGAAAAATAAAACAAAAAAAATATGTGGAAAGCAAGTCCTGTTAACATTTGATTTAACAGAAAAAGGAACGCAGATATTATAAATATTTTACAAGACATTATTGGATAGTACTTTTTTTTTAATAGTTGAGGTCATAATGAAAGGAAAATTGTTACATTTGGATGAACAGAAGAAGGAACGTAGATATTGTAATTTTTTTTTAAATATTCTTTTATTGGAGATTTCTTCATAGTTTGTTACTAAAATATTTACTAACATGCATGGGCGCCGATCCTGGGAGGCCGAGGGAGCCCGGATCCCCAAAGGTCATGTGAGCCCTCTTGTTATATTTATGAATATACAATATATTGGCATAATTTGAATGCAATTTGTCTTAAAATCCTCATATATGCCTTCTGCATCTGAATGGACCCCCCAAATTTACAGAGAAATCGGCGACCTTGCTAACATGTCCTAATTTTAAAGTCTTAACATACCAATATATGTTGCTAGTAAAATAGTTTAAATTGATCAAGCCCCTGGTGTGACAACCACAATATTTCATATCAAACTCTTCCCCCCCCCCATCACGAAATCCTGACTAAACGAACCAATATATGTTACCAGTAAAATAGTTTAGAATAATCGAACTCTGGTGTGATAACCACAGTATTTAATGTCTCGGACCCCCCCTATTACGAAATCCTGGCTACGTGCCTGCTTCCGTGTGCTTCTTTTTACTCATTAAACAGTAGTGTTTAATATACGTTTCAAGACACATTGAACTATAATATTCATGCTAATACGCCAATGTCGTGGTATATCTATTGTGTGACTCTTTCAAAGGCAGAAGTGTCTTATGTGTATTTGTAGAAGTAGTGAAGATACTTGTAATTTAGTGCAGTTTTAATACAAATTTCAACACAGCTCGATTAACTTATTATCAATTAGCGTCTATGGTAAATAAAACAATATTTTCTGTACAAGCAGCAGATGGTCCTCCAACATATTGGACCACCAGGACGGGATAATTTAGTGAAAGGAAAACTGTGTTATAGGCTCAATTTAAGTTTCAAGTCAGACATGTTGGTGTCAGCTCTTACCCATAGTGCAACTTAGTAGTGGAAGTGTATTGTGTCCCCATCAAGGTTTCAAAGTAAAATACTCGTTAAATTGTTATTTTCTTGCACAGCATTATAAAAAGAAAGAAAAAGGATTATTCTTACTACATTTACGTAGGAATAGGCAGTAGCTACAAACATTCCTATTGTGTGAGTGAAGCAAGCAAGGGAACCAGGAACATTTTCCCCTCCCCCTTCATTCGACCTTTGCAGCAGTTGTGTTGTGTGAGTTAGAAAGCAGCTGTTGTTCACCCTCCTGCTCCGCATTTCAACAATCGTGCTACTCAGCAGTACGTGCATCAGCTGATTTGATTTATACGTATTTGTTTTCTTTTTTTAAAGTGCTTTGGGTGCAATGTACGTACAATGTTTATGCGTTTCAAGTCCAGCTGGACGACGTGTTGAAGTTAATGCATTTGGGCCTAGCAAGAAGCTCAAAATTTATACTTTGATATCAATGCATGAATGTCATGCTTGCATTCGTCATCGCAAAGTAACAGGGTTGCCAACTCCAAGTTAAAATTTACTGTGTGTGTAACTTTATTTTGTTTCATTTGCTTCTATTATTTTGTTTATTTTAATTGTACGTAGTTGGCATCATGGCTGAATTATCTCAGCTTGTAAAACAAAGAGCAGTTTACAAAGGTCAGTTAACACGAATATGCTCGTTTGTCAATCAATTTGACAGTCAAAAACATAGTATTGAAACAATTAACACTCGCCTAGAACAGCTGCAAACTGTGTGGTCTAAATTAGAAATTGTTTTAAATGACATTGAGTTACTATCAGGTGATAGTGAACAGGAAGATGCGCGTGCAGCTATTGAAGAAACTTATTTCGATGTAAAATCTCGCATGCAAGCTATCATTAATGCTCATAATACTACCGAACCTAAAGATCCGAAATGTAATTCACGTATCACATCCAGTGTAAAGTTACCGACTATTGATTTACCAGTATTTCACGGTGATTATACAAAGTGGATATCATTTAGGGACACCTTTTTTTCATTGATTCACAATAATTCTGATATATCAGCTATTCAAAAATACCAATACTTACGTGCTTCACTTCGTAATGAAGCATTAAACCTTATCCAAAGCTTACCAATTACTGAAGCTAATTACTCTATAGCTTGGGAACAATTAAATGAAAGGTATGATAATAAAAGGTTATTTGCTGCATCTCATGTTAATGAAATTCTTCACATTCGTTCAGTAACGAAAGAAAATGCTCACGAGTTGCGTAATTTCTTAAATACAGCTATGACGTCAGTGTCAGCGCTTAATGTACTTGTTGAAAATGTTAATCTCAGTGACGTAATGTTAGTACAACATTTCTTAGGTAATCTTGATCAGGAAACTAGGAGAGCATTTGAGTTACAGTGCAAGGGTTCAGATTTTAGTACTGTTAGTGAGTTATTTAATTTTCTAGAACATAGGCTTCAAGCGCTCGAGAAAGCTAAACCGTTACCAAGTGAAAGTAATAAACAGACCAAATTATCTGTTAGTGTTAAAAAGCATAATGACAAGCATTCACCTGTGTTCAAATCTTATTTAGCCACCATTAAGACTGACTGTATATTTTGTAAAGCTGGAAAACATCCTCTGTTTACTTGTGGGTTATTCAAAGGTGCTCCAATTAATCAGAAGTATAAATACTTGCGTAAAGAAAACATTTGCTTTAACTGTTTGCGTAGTGAAGAGCATAATTCATCTCAGTGCAAGTCTGGAACATGTAGACACTGCAATGCTAAACATTATACTTTGCTTCATACAGACAGAACTGTATCGAAGGGTGACGAAGCGTCAGTACATACTCAGCATTCAAATAGTACCAGCAGTGGTATGGTGTCTCCAGATACCGGAATTTCATCCCCTAGCAATAGTTACGGTACACCTCAAGCATCGTATTGTTCGGTCAAGCAACAGAGTTCGTCACAGACTTTACTTGCTACGGCAATTGTGAAGGTCAAGGACAGTGCGGGAAATTGGGTCAACTGTCGGGCACTTTTAGATGTAGCTTCCCAAATGAGTTTTATTACTGAAGATTTTGTTCAGCGTCATTGTTTGAAGAAAATCAAACATCACGTGCCAATTCAAGGAGTAAATAACTCAACATCAGCAGCAAACTTTTGTGTTAACATTCAAATGAAGTCAACAATAAATGACTTCACCATTCAAGTTACGTGTTCGGTTCTTCCAAACGTAACTAACTTGATGCCAACGGAGAAGGTTGATTGCAAGACATGGGGCATCCCTACAGACATCAATTTAGCAGACCCAAGCTTTAATACCCCTTCAAAAATAGATATTTTGTTAGGGTGTGATGTATTTTTTAACATTCTAAAACCAGAAAGAAGGACTAGACCTGGTTCTTATCCAGTACTTCAAAACACTGAACTAGGATGGGTGATAGCAGGGAAAATTCCCAGTACAGCCAGTAACTCAGCGTTAACGTTCTTCATCAGATCCGAAGACAATCTCATCCAACAACTTCAGCGTTTTTGGGAATTGGAGGAATTCCATACGAAGTTATTGTCCCCTGAAGACGTAGCTTGTGAACAGCATTTTAAGAATAACACTACTCGTGACTCAAGCGGACGTTATGTGGTTCGTCTCCCGTTAAAGAAGGAGAAGGCCACGCTTGGTGATTCATTACAGACAGCTCTCACATGGTTTCGTCAACTTGAATGGAAATTGAATCGTGAACCTCAACTGAAACAAGACTACATAGCCTTTATGGATGAGTATGAACAATTAGGTCATATGCATCCTATTGGTACGTTAAGTGAAGTGGCTAAGGACAGTGTAGTTAGATACTTCATACCTCATCATTGTGTATTTAAGGATTCAAGCACAACTAAATTACGTGTTGTGTTTGATGGATCTTGCCCCTCTACAAGTGGAGAATCACTGAATAGCATACAAATGGTAGGTCCTATAGTACAAGAAGATTTGGTTTCCATTGTACTTCGATTTCGTACTCATCAAGTGGCTCTTGTTGCTGATATTGCTAAAATGTATTGGGCAGTAGCTATGCATCCAAATGATCAACCTCTTGAATCCATTTTATGGAGGAAATCTAATCATGATCCCATATTCGTTTACAGTCTTGATACAGTAACGTATGGATTATCTTCAAGTTCGGTTCTTGCTACAAGGTGCTTGCGGCAGTTAGCACAAGATGAAGCAGTTAACTTTCCCAGTGCTTGTGAAGCACTAAAACGTGATTTCTCTATTGACGATTATGTAGAGGGATCTGATAGTGTTCAAGGTGCACTTAAGATGTATAGTGACTTGACAAGGTTACTACAAAGGGAAGGATTCGTTTTGAGGAAATAGTGCTCCAATGACGTCACCGTGTTAAACTCCATTCCTGAAACGTTAAAAGAAACTCAGAGACTTATTCACTTTCACACGGAAGGTATAGAGACGTTAGGAATTTCATGGAATCCCACCTTTGACACATTTTTCATTAATGTTAGCTTAGTTAATACGAGTGAGAATCCTTCCTCCCAACAAACTACGAAACGCAGTGTTGCTAGTATTATTGCAAAAATATTTGATCCTGCTGGATGGTTGTCTGCAGTAGTGATTAAGTATAAATTATTTCTTCAGCAATTATGGTTAGTAAACATAGCATGGGACGACCTTCTTCCCATGGAATTAACTTATCAGTGGAACAAACTTTATTTGCAACTGCCAGTGCTCAGTGATGTGCAAATTCCAAGATTTGTATTAGTGCCAGGAAACGTTAAAGAAATTCAAATCCATGGTTTTGCAGATTCCTCAGAAAAGGCTTACGGTTGTTGTGTGTATGTTAGATCTACTAATACCAACGGATCCACTGTCAGTCATTTGTTATGTTCAAAGTCAAAGGTTGCACCTATTAAAAGGACTACTTTGCCAAGATTAGAGCTACGTGCTGCAGTTCTTCTTGCGAAACTTATAAACAAAACTTTAGCAACATTGAGACTAACAGTATCTAGCATTCATCTGTGGACAGATTCTCAAATAGTTTTAGCTTGGTTAGCATCGCCAGCCCATCGTTGGAAACCGTTTGTAGCAAACCGTGTATCACAGATTCAGGAACTAACACATGTAAGCGATTGGAAACATGTTCTATCGCGAGATAATCCCGCAGATCTCATTTCAAGAGGAATTGACTCTAAAGTCATTCCGCAGAATCAACTTTGGTGGCATGGACCAGTTTGGTTGCAGCAAGAAGCTACTTATTGGCCTTCTTCGTTGCCAGACGACACTCAGGATTTTGAAGATATTCCAGAAGAATGTCAAAAATCATTTACTAATACATTACTCTCTCAAGTTAAAACTGAAGAAATTCTCTTAAGATTTTCAAAACTCACTCGACTGTTAAGAGTCATAGCATTATGTAAAAGATTTATTCACAACGCAAGAAATCCCAAAAACAAACACTGTGGATCACTCTTAGCGTTTGATATTCAAGATGCTACACAGACCTGTGTTAGGATGACACAGCAGTCATAATTTTCACAAGATATCAAGGATCTTCAACGTGAGAAGCAAGTTTCTAAGCAGAGTTCGTTGCGAACATTGCATCCTTTTTTAGATAAGGAAAATATTGTTCGAGTAAGTGGTAGATTAGAAAATAGTGATCTTGAATTCAATAATAAGCATCAAATAATTTTACATCCTAAAAGCCATCTCACTCGTCTTTTAATTGAACACGAGCATAGAAGATTAATGCACGCAGGTCCTCAATTGCTTATGTCTTCAATTTGAGAAAGATATTGGATACCTAAAATCCGACAAACTATAAAGCATGTAATACACCATTGCAATACATGCTACCGTTTTAAGGTCTCAGTAGCAAAAACAATTAATGGGACAATTACCATCCACAAGAGTGAGTCCAAGTAAGGCATTTACTCATATTGGCGTTGACTATGCCGGAACTTTCCACATTAAATTGGGCTCTTCAAGAAGCAAGAACACAAGAAAATGCTACGTCGCAGTTTTCACATGTTTGTCTACAAGAGCCATTCATTTCGAATTAGTTACTGATCTCACATCAGAGGCTTTCATAGCAGCTCTTCGTCGATTCACATCCAGAAGAGGAAAATGTTTGACAATCACCAGTGACAATGCCACTACATTTCAGGGAGCGAAAAATGAGCTCAGAGAATTATATCTCCTATTCCAAGGAAAGGAATTCAGCGACAGGATTCAGGCTTTTGCTGCAGAGGAAAATTTCGAATGGAAGTTTTCGCCTCCGTGCAGTCCTTCATTTGGTGGAGTATGGGAGAGTGCTGTCAAATCTATGAAGTACCATCTTCGAAGAGTAGCTGGCAATGCCGTTTTAACATACGAAGAATTCTTAATGCTTCTTTGTCAGATAGAAGCTTGTCTTAATTCTCGCCCTCTCATAGCTTTACCAGATTCGTACGAGACTTTCAGTTATCTTACTCCCGGCCATTTTTTAGTTGGTGGCCCTATTACATCTTTTCCTGAACCAGATTTAACTAGTGCTGTTGAAAATCGCTTGAGTCATTGGCAACGAATCCAGAGGTACCAACAGCATATTTGGAAGAAATGGTCACAAGATTATCTTCATACTTTACAGCAGCGTCAAAAATGGACATCAGTTCAACCGAATATTAAACCTGGAACGCTCGTCCTGTTGAAAGAAGACAACTTACCTCCACTTTCTTGGAAGTTAGGAATTGTTCAAGAAGTATTTCCAGGCAAAGATGGATTAGTGCGTGCAGTATTAGTTCGTACAAAGACTGGGACTTATAAGAGGTCATTATCAAAGTTAGTTCCTCTTCCGAATGAAGACACTGTGAACAGTTAATTTTATTTTATAATTCATGCTTGGTTGGATACTTTGTATTCCAACGGGGGGGGGATATGTTTGATAATCATTTAATGTTTGTATATTTCATATTATTATCTTCTTTTGTTTTTGCTTACGTCATAGCAGAATTTATGTTTTGTCAGATAGATGGCAGTGTTGTTGGTCAAGTTGAACATGAACTACCTGATGTAGTTCCTTCCGTGTGCTTCTTTTTACTCATTAAACAGTAGTGTTTAATATACGTTTCAAGACACATTGAACTATAATATTCATGCTAATACGCCAATGTCGTGGTATATCTATTGTGTGACTCTTTCAAAGGCAGAAGTGTCTTATGTGTATTTGTAGAAATAGTGAAGATACTTGTAATTTAGTGCAGTTTAAATACAAATTTCAACACAGCTCGATTCACTTATTATCAATCAACGTCTATGGTAAATAAAACAATATTTTCTGTACAAGCAGCAGATGGTCCTCCAACAATCGTGTTGCTCGAGCTATTGTCACTATACCATATAAAATTATATATAAAAAAAAAATCAATTTTGATATTTCACCCCTTCAGTACAAACCTCACAGGTAAGGGACCATATGGTTTTCGCGCAAATCAGATGCAGACATACGCCATCTGATTGAGCATGAAAAGATATGGAGAACACAGAAATTTAATGTGCTAAGGGCCATAGGAAGCGGAGCGAGGAAAGAGGAAACATTGAATGTCTGCAAAATTGGAGAAAGTCAGGAATGACGGGAAAAGTTAATTTCGTGCAAACAGGGAAAGAAAGTCAACCAAAAGAAAGAAACTAAACATAACAAGGACATCAAGGACGGAGAAAGATCATAATCAGGGTTGCCATATGGACCGCAGTGTTGCTAGCGCTGCATAACATTGATATGGAAGGTATAGCTCAGTATAGCAATTCATGCACAAGGAAAAATATTAGTAACACAAAAGACAATTGGAAGGACTCTGTAAACGTGCGTAAAAAGGGTTAACGATAGTCGTGAGTGAATAATGTACATGAGGGAGGAAAAATATAGACATGAAAGTGAAGGGGATACACATGATAACACAGAAACGAAAGTGTTTGGGAGCATTGTTCCATGATGATGATGATGATCGGTGTTCTGCCCGAAGGCAGGTTTTGACCTGAAGGTCTCTGGGCTGGATGAACCCATGGTAGTTTGCTATTGCCTTACATGGAATGATAATGACGTATAAAGGGCGGGAGCTACAGTTTAACGAGGGATCCGAACCTTTTGTGTCCCCACCGGGAATCGAACCCGGGACCCCTTGAATACAAATCGAAGAGCTTAACCACTCATCGATCCCGGACACTATCGGTCCAGTAGAGAAAAAAATTCGGCCGGCAATCCAGCATATTGTGCCTTATAAGCAATCGTTGCACAAGGCGAATGTCGGGATGATATATGGTAGCACGAACCAAACTTGCTTGCCTCATCTGTCCTAGTCTCACCGAAAGTGCCGATGTGGCCTCGGAATTAAGGATATAAACCCCTGATTGTATCATTGACTAGAAAAATAAATAGACTGGAAGAAGGCCCGTGTAATTGACGATGCAGTGTATATTGCGTATTCGTTGATTTCGTAGACAAAAAACCGCAAACGCCGCCTCGCCGTAGGTAGGATATATATGTCACCATACTCGGTGGGAGACAAGTGTATGGACGCCTCCAAAACACGGGGACATTTTGTGTTTCTGCTGTTTCCATGGCAATCGCTATAAGAGCTAACCGAACGTTTTTTTGTTCATAAAATACAATGTGCACATGTTTTTCACATGTGTACTCATGGTTTTTCTTCGAGATTGTCCAAGCAGTGATCTTATGAGAGAAGACAAAATCAGATGGCGTGGAACTACAAAATAAAAGAGGTACGAAGTAATTTGTCATGCTATGGGCCACAGGCAACTACGTAGATAGGGGGCGCATTTGTAGGAAGTGAGCAGAGAGTATGGGACTTAAAGGCGCCAGACACAACTAGTGCTTATTGTTGTAGAAGTACAAATGTTGAGCGAAGATTATGTTGTGTGTGTGCCACCTCAAAGGGCAGTTAGGAAGTGGCATTGGACCGAGTGCGGGGATGCTTTGGAAACTGATTTGTACACTTGTTGCGTGTGGTTTTGTTAATGATATATTAGAAAAATACCACACTAGATCAATATTGATCTGCTATTGGAATAGGAGAAGCGAGTGATTTGAACGTAGGTACAGCACAAAGATTGTGAGACGTTGTCGTCATATATTGAAGCAATTCTGTTTATTATCCAGCAGACACGAGTGCGATTTACTAGTGCAAAATGCGACAATCTGTAGTAGTGAAGTTGTTAGCAGATGTGTTCGGCATTTCACAAGAAACACCAACGCGGGAGGAACTTATCTTACAGAGCAGATTAAAACACAGTTGTGGAACGAAGAAAGTGTTGTAGATGAGTTGAATACATTATTGATGGATGAAGATGGGACAGATGTTGAGGTCATTGAAAGTGATTTCGGTGATGATACAGCGTTAGCAGAAGAAACAATGTTGCAACCAGAACGAAGTCCACCAACCGACACGAAAGCAGTGGGTCGTCACCTTATGCTCCATCTCCACCAAAGAAACAATTCAGAAAATTCTCGGACAACTACTTGGCCGATGCATACAAGATCTGAACCAAGCAGCCGACAGGGCCGGAGCCCCCCAGCTGTGTCCTCCTGGGTTAGCGATCGATATGTCACCGCGTCTAAAATTCACTAGCGTTATGGCACAAAACGCAAAATAAAAAATAAAACCGTCTTATAAAAAATTTAAAAGACACTCACAACACCTTGCAAACACCGGCACTCCTTACAGAAACGCTTAAATAATGCCGTACTCGAGCATTTCATCGTAATGAGACAATGCAATGCAATTATTCACGACCGCACAATACGTATCTGGGTCATGAATATTAAGAAAGAAATTGATCCACACAACACATTATTATTCACAGCGTCCAGATCATGGGTCACGCGCTTCAAACGAAAAAGCAAACTGGTTTTGCGCAAGATTACACATAAAGTTAGTACACGAGTCGCCGTTGATACTGCCGCAGTTCAAGCATCCGCTACAGACTTTGTTAACGAGATCAAGTCTATCATTGTAGAGCACGAGTTGACTCCAGAGCAGGCCTTTAATACAGATCAGTCGAGATTTGCTAAAGAGTTGCATTCAGGCAGAACCCTTGCCATTAAATGAAGCAACCCAATCTTTGGTACCGTAGGTTCAGTTACCACAACGACGCATTCCTATATGATTATGCCGGTGATTGGGGTGGACGGTACATTGCTTCCACACATGTATGTTCTTGTTTCGGAACCCAGTGGTAACTTTCCAGCGCGCATGGTCGCTGAATTCCCCAATGTGAAAGCATATGCAAGCAGATCAACGAATATGACCAAACGGGATTTGCAAATCTTCCTGGAAGAAGTTTTGTGGCTCGATCTTCAGGGTAAGAATCGTGTTTTGCTTTTGGTTGATTCCTGGACTCCAAACAAGGATGACACTCTTTAGAACATGACAGTTCCTGACGATGTTCAGATCAGGCCCGTAGCCATCCTCAAAATTTAGGGGGGGGGGCGGTAGAAGTTGGGGGGCCCGACTGAAATATATTATACTTCATCACCATATTATAGTTCATTTGCAAGCCTACCGTGAAATTTTATGGGGTCCAGCCAAAGTTTAGGGGGGCAGCCCCCTTTCCCCTCGTGGATACGGGCCTGTGTTCAGTTCTACAAAAACCTGATTCCTCCGAAATGTACAGGCCTTATGCAACCTGCTGATGTGTTCTTCTTTCGTTCATTCAAAAACATGGTGAAATTCATCACAGATACGTTAGTGTTCTCCAGTATTAATGATGGCAACGTGAGAACTTTCTCCGCCTTCGATCATTTGTTCATTACCATTTTTCCTCTAGGCGATTCCAAAAGATGATACGCTTTGCGTTTTTCAAATGTGGCTACTCCAATGAACATACTGTACAGTTTGAAACACCTTCCGCATATTGCTTTGAAAAAGGACTCACAGAGGAATGCTGCAGAGACACGTGTGAATAGCTTGCTTTCATCTGCTGTGCTCACTGCGAGAAATGTTTGTGTGTTGACCACACATTCATTCGTGATCTTCACTTCAACTGCAATTAAACTACAAATGATGCGTACTGTTCTCTATTTTCCTCCATTTGTATTCACACGGGTGTAACATTCACTCACGACTACGTTAAACCTTTTTACACACGTGTACAGAGTCTTTTCAATTGTCTTTTGTGTTACTAATATTACTCCTTGTGCATGAATTGCTATACTGTGCTATATCTTCCATATCAATGTTATGCAGCGCTGGCAACACTGCGGTCCGAATGGCAACCTGATTATGATCTTTCTTCGTCCTTGATGCCCTTGTTATGTTTAGTTTCTTTCTTTTGGTTGACTTTCTTTCCCTGTTTGCACGAAATTAACTTTTCCCGTCATTCCTGACTTTCTTCAATTTTGGCGACATTCAATGTTTCCTCTTTCCTCGCTCCGCTTCCTATGGCCATTAGCACCTTAAATTTCTGTGTTCTCCATATCTTTTCATGCTCAATCAGATGGCGTATGTCTGCATCTGATTTGCGCGACAACCATATGGTCCCTTACTTGTCAGCTCTAAAAAGTAGAATTTATTAAATTCCAATATTAAATTTAGAGAGTAATTTTCACCTATTAGGGCTTTTCGTGCTAAGAGTTAAAATTAAAGAAGAGAAAGTGCTGAACAAAATCGTTTGTTGCGATGTTTTTGAATAGCCTAGACCTAAGATATGCAAGTTCACGAAAACGTCAGCGAAGTCATTTATTGGCACGCAGAGACCAACAAAAATGATTCCACTCACAAACTGGTTGGGATTAAAAATTTTTAAAAACGAGTTTTCCTCCCATCTGTCAATGTAAATGGCAATAGTATAGAAAACAAAATAAAAATTAAAAATGGTGAAGCAGACCTAATTGATATCTAATAATCTCATTTGGATTGGCCCATTTTTAAAGCAATTATTCTGGTACTTGAAACTTGCATACTGTAGATGGATTTCATCTCTTTGTACAGATTAAAGACTGTCCAGCATACAAAATATGGTTGCAAAATAGTATTTATTCGTGGCCAAACAAATATATTGATGCTTTAAATACATTTGCGTGTTTTCTGTTTACAGATTGCAATTTCGCTAAACATGCTGGGAATAATATTTGTTCATAATACATAGGGAGGTACACGGGCTGAGGAAACGAAGGCATATCAGTGGTATAATAAAAAGGGACGAATGTGCACGGACCAGCAGTATTCGAAGTCACACAGATTCACAAATCTTCAAACAAGTGCTTATTAGCTATCGGGGCACATAAGATGTATAAAATTCTTCTCTTGTGGAGGCATATATGGAGGTCATTTTCTGCCTTATTATTACTATAATTAGAGATTTACCAGTGGTATAAATGAGTTCTTTAGACGTTTATACCGTTTGCCCCCTCAACCTATTTTCGGGAGGAAACAAAAATTGCGTGTCGATTTGTTTTCGGTCTAGTATATATGTACCAAGTTCGAAGAACATTTGATGACAAGAAACCCTTATCATTTTTACAGTTTCACTTTTTGGACTTGATGGGTTTTAGCCCCAAAGTCTTCAATTATTAAATATTGACCTTATCTTATATGATTTGAAGTTACCTATACTATTTCTTGATCTATTCCCATTCGGATACAATATGATTTTCCCATCTGGCTATGAGTTTCTTTGTACAACATCCTAGAACAATATTTTTCCGTCCCTCCAGCAGTGGAAAACTGCCATGATAGGACTAGTAATGCGTAAGACCCATGAACATAATCTGCTTGATGTCTCTCTACGCTATTCACGCAATTTGCATTTTCTTACAATTAATCTAGAACTGAAGTACGCAGCCTTTTGAACACGGTCCTCGTTTTGGTACCCCTTACAAATAATAACAACCATAATGAAATTATTAAAAAACACCTTAACCAGCACTCATTAACAATCTGCAAGCCCTGGAGGAATGCGACCCACTGGTTGAGAATTAGTTACCTAGAGAAGCGTATTTACCCTTTTAGGATAAATAAAACTACGAATTCCACATTTTTGAGCGTCAGTACTTCCTGTACATTGTTTTATCACATGTAGGATTATTCGACATATACATCTCTCATAGTTACAGTTCTTCCTCCAAAGTGGGAACACAGTGGAACAGTGATAGAGTAGCAACTTCTAGTGTCAGACCATACGTGCTAGTGGATAACATCTATCTGTGAGTTTTCTAAGAGTTTTCCTGTTTTCTCCTAGGCTTTCATTCCAGTTTTTTTTTTTTTTTTTGCAATAATCAGCTTTCGTCGATCATCCTTCTTCATTAGCCTAAAAAACATAACCTTGGGACTTTAAATGAAGAGCGTCGGGTTTGGAAAATTACAGATGGCTCTCAAAATTCATGACCGGAAAGTACCACTTAGGCTTAGCGAAGATTTGCGATTCTACCCTGCAGATGTAGTTTTAGAAATTGTTCAATAATAATCGTTATTTTCTTCAGGTTTGTTTTCCTATTTTTCTTTTTCTTACAGTGGAAAACATGCAATCTTCAATGGCGTATGGTGACTTTTAACCGTGTAGATTCTAGGAATCTAAGGTTCTAACTCTACATCTAAGTTACCATCAGGCCATTCTCAAGGCCCACCATTTATGATAAAATTGCGAACAATTTTGTGTAAAAATAGTTCAGAGAAACGCTAATTCAATTTCTCACTTTAAAAATTCTCACATGGGAGAGTCTCACAAGTTGTCGCTAAAATCTGACTGCCGCATACCACATCTGATAGAGCATCATGAGAAATGAACATGAGCAAAATTTAAGATGCTATGGACCAGAAGAATAGGAGCTACGGGGCTTCAAAATTTGAAAATCCAACTAAATTATATCATGGAATTATTTACGTTTAAAGTAAATATCTTGAAACGCGTTAAAGCAATCAAAACAAAAGTTGCATAATATAATGTGAACAAAATGCCCTATCGAAAACCACAAACACTGTTGCCAGAGATGAAGCAGTGTTGCCAACTCAGCATTTTTTTAAAAATATCACCATATACAAGTGTGCACAGATTTAAAATGCACTATTATCACTAAACATAATGAGTGAAGTGTAGTGGTACAGTGCTGCACACTATTGGAGCTACATATGCTAAAAATGTACAATAGAGAAGTATTTTACGTGGCAACAAAGGGTAATAAAGTAATACACTAGAAACAAGTGCAGATTTTGAATTATACTTCTGTAGCCCCGATGAATGAGCAGACAACTTGGGAAAAGAAAATGATACACGCGAGGAAACGTGTTTTCTAATTCTGTAAACTGGCTCTCGGTTATCTTGTCACCATATGGAAGAGTACTTTCTTGATTTCTGTCTTTCGTGTTAAGTGGCTTTTTTTTTTTACTTCTTCTACTATATACCATTTGATTATGTTTGTACACTGTAATATTACCATATTTACATTGGAAATATAATTTTTTTTATTACTACCTCATTTTTTTAGTCTAGAAGGCTAGCCGTGTGGTCTAGAAGGCTAGACGACCGAAATATTAGGAATCCCAAATTCCAATCTCGCATCGGACATGTTTTTGTTGTACTTCTCACCTTACATTTAATTGTAATCTTTCTCTTTCATAGTGATTAGGATCCCAGTCTACACTCCTATATAGATTCGGACCTGACTCAGGACGTAGAAATGGCATCACTCACTTTCGTTTTTCAAATGTATCAATATTTTGTGACACTGCTGACATTTTGTTAGGTTATTCTATCTGTGTTATGCATTTGAACTAAATTCATAGTATAAGACCCAGATTCCTTTATTACCGTCTGTTGCCATATATATCAAACTTCTTCATTGTACATTTTAAGCACAAGTAGCTCCAATTGTGCGCAACACAGTACCATACACTTCACTTTATGTTTGGTGATAATAATACATTTTAAATCTGTGCACACTTGTCTATGGTGCTATTAAAAAAAAAAGAAATATTCGTATGCCGAGTTGGCAAAACTGCTTCATCTATGGCAAAAATGTTTGTGGTTTTCGATAGAGGATTTTGTTCTCATTATATTGTGCAACTTTTGTTTTGGTTGCTTTAACGGTTTTCAAGATGTTTACTTTAAATGTACATAATTCCATGAATAAAATAATTTTTTATATTTTCAAATTTTGAAGCCCCGTAGCTCCTACCCTTCTGGTCCATAGCACCTTAAATTTTTCTCATTTTCGTTTCTCATAATGTTGTATCAGGTGTGCTATGTGGGAATCAGATTTTAGCGACAACTTGTAGGACCCTCCCTTGTCAGAGCCATAATTCTTAAATTTTACAAGTTTTCATCTCTAGTAGTCTGCACAAAATTTATATAATCCACTCCTCGTCCTGTGGAAATATTGAGCCCTGGTATCATTTAAGAAATGCAGTGAAATATTAGAATTTTCCGTCTTTTTCTTTCTTTCTTTTTCCTAAAATTGTTCTCTCTTTTTGTGTGGGTGCGAGCACTGGGGCACCACCGAAGTCAGCGACCCAGTTTGAAAACTTTATTACCTCCTAGAATTTATTCTGTATTAAGGAAACCTATGAGTTTCACGTCCCACGGATATGCCAGTTAGGCTAAAGGAGACGGTGATGATGAGTGATGAATGAAATGGTGGAATGAAGAAAGTGGGAGGAAACGGGAGAACCCCGAGAAAACCCACGCACACGGTGTTTGTCCACCACAAATTTCACTTGGCGGGGGCTGGGATCGAACCCGGGATCCCAAGCACTAGAGGTGAACGCTCTACCAGTGAGCTACCGCGACCCTCTGTATTAAGATCAAGTAGAGCAATCAAATACATGTATCGCTTATTTCGAATTCTGACAATGTACTATGATTTTTATTTGTTGAAATTGTATTTGTTTTTCGTTTAATTTTTTTCAATCAAGTTTTCATTAAAATACTTTAGGAATTCTCCAGTTTCATTGGGCATCACGTTAGTGCCGCACGTATGTATTTTTCTGACAAATGTTTGCCTAGTCATGGCGTCCAGAAGGACACGTTTCTACACGTTGGTTGATCCATGCCTTTTGTCTTATCTTGGTGTACCAAACGTTACCAGTGTTGTTTTGAAACACCCTGTACATATATACACGAACTTACCCTGGCTACATGGTTAGCGTACGCATCGTATTCGCATGAGACCCGGTTTCATTTTCGGCGAGAGCTCTTGTGTTTCGGATTCCGCGTTAAGTGGTAGGTCCACGTTTCATATAGCCTCAGAGCTGAAGTAGAATTAAACTCTAATCTAACCAACTAATCACTTAATATACATATAACTATAATGTTAAATTTTGGAGGAGAATTTAATCGTGGAATGGCCCCTAAAAGTTTGGTATACAATCAGTAGCGTACCCAGGAATTTATTTCGGGGGGGTTCAAACTAAATATGAAGCTATTTTATATTAAAATTGCTAAAATTGCCCCTAAAATTAGGCTAAATTTTTAAAAAGTCGAAATTTCGGGGGGGGGGGGGTCCGGACCCCCGTGTCCCCCCCTTCCGTACGTCCCTGTATACAATGGCAGTTCTAACGGGTAGGCCGGATAGGCACGGGCCTACTCAAAAATTTTGAAAAATATCTAAACGCTAAAACACAATAAAGAGTAAATATATTTTCCACTATTTATATTAGTGGTAGATAATTACTTAACAAATAACATAAACCACTACTTTAAAAGTACTTTACTTGTGTCATTAATCAATCGTGTATATGCATCCATAAGCGAGGGAGCGGGTCTACCCGAAATTAAAATCCTACAGCCGCCCATGTCGGTATACACTAGTTGCTGCATACTATAATATCTGCACATATTTTACTTAATGCATATTATATTATTGTATCACGCAAGATATGTAAAAACAATATAGGCTATCACTTTTTTTCTAATAGATACAGTTAAAAATGTAATTTTATGAAAGCAAGGTATTTTTACAGAATAAAAAGTATGATGTTAAAGAAAAAGTGAAATATCTAAATATTGAAAATAATCATTCGTAGTGTTTTTGTTAACAATGGCTGTTCAGTTATTTTTTCTTAAAGTGATTGTTGCTTAGCCTTTAGGAAAATGTACGAGAAGATAAAATATTGCTGTCTTTGGATTGTTTTGCTTCCTTAATAATGTTGAAATTTTATGATTGCAATTACCTTCCTACATAATATTCAACTGTGGAAATACTTTTTAAAAATGGATCAAGAAAATTATGATTATAATGCCTATCACTTTCTATTACCCTTGTGTTCATCTGAATTAAAAATAGAAGTGTTTCATTATTAACATTTCAGTTTAAGAGGTTTGTAAATCAGCAACGGTTAGATACATTTGTTACGGATTCTATGTAAAACGTTCAGTTGTTGAGTTTAATTTCTCATTGTAGGGTTGAATTATCGCACTCTGTAAATTTGTTTGTGAATGTATTTACAATCACTTGCCATGTTTACATTCGCTTCAGAATTCAAGTGAAATTTCAAACGGATAAACTGATCACGGACCCACATGAACTAATGATGAGTGACGGACTGAACCCATTTAGTTTCGGTGCCTATTTAGGTGTTAATTGGGACACACATCGTAGAGAAGAAGCACATTTACAAGGCCTTCGTTTATTTTACACCTATCATGTTTTTCCTAACAGAAATACAGTTATTTCATGTCCTCAGTGCAACCTCAATATTAACACAGTTACAAATCGTAATAGGGGTGTTGGTTGGCGTTTTCGGTGTGCTAATAACAATAGGATAGAGCCTACGAATAATACTTTCGTCGAAAGGATACATTTGAATAGGGTTGGAGCAGATACTGTGGTGAATGCTGTGTATTGCTGGTTGACAAACGTACCCGTCAGACAAGCTGCAAACTATATATCTGTGGCATTTGATACATGTGTAGCATGGTATAGCTACTTTAGAAGCGAGGCTACAAAAATAACATGGCATGATTACATTCCTATTGGAGGTAATACAGACAAGGGCGCCCATGTTGTGGTTTCAAAGGGGGGGCAAGTAGAAGCGACATTTCAAATGTAGTTTCAAATTTTGCGGTAACTATTCTAAAATATCTATTTGGTTCTCGATCTCCCGAAGCACAATTTCCTCTAGGGGGGGAGCGAGCGCCATACCTTGGCCCCCTCATGGGCGCTCTTGAATACAGATATAGTTGAAGTTGACGAAACACACTTATTTAGAAGAAAATCTAATATTGGAAGAATGGGAATGTGGCACGATGTATGGCTATTCGGTGGAATTAGTAGGGCGGCAAAACTGCGGTTTCGAGTCATCGCGATCGTTCTAAATAGATCATCTGACACAATACTTCCACTTCTGCAAAAATACATAGATTCTGACAGCTTTATATGCTCTGATGAATGGCGAACGTATACGAGATGTAATCAGGCGTTCAGTGGGCATGGAACCATAAATCACACAATAGGATTCCTCCATCCTCCAAGAGACGAAGATCCAATATGGGTACCGATAGGAAGGTTTGATCTCATGTGCTTGGATAAACAATGGGCTGGCCCACCACCGGCAACAAATTTGGTACCATTAAGGTATCTTACACAAAATGGGGAACGATCTTGGGAAAATCTGAAAGTTAGACTCAGGAGTTGTGATAGTCTTGAACTGATAGATGGATGGAGAATGGATGTGCAGGAGAAATATACTAGATCGAATTCCCCAAAATGGGTCTAAGTTTGAAAGATTTCAAAACGACATGAGGAGAGCATATCCAGGAATAGGGAAAGAGAGAATGGCGGAAAATATAGATGATTGTGCGTGTCACGAATGTGATCCATAAGATGTATCAAATTTTAATATGTATCTAATCCGACATGCGAAGCAGCAAGACAACTGGAGACGGTATCATACCACCAAATGTGCTCAAGCGACTAGAAGACAATGCAATGAAAGTACTAATTTCACTTATTAACCAGATCTACCTGAGTGGAGAATGGCCGAAGGATTCTTTTGATGTAAATGATTGCCTGACTCAACGATAAACAAGCAGAGAAGTGCAGGGATCACAGCCTTATTTCCCACACTGAAAATATTACTGTGCGTATACTGAACAGGCGGTCTGAAAGTAAGATAGAAGACATGTTACAGAAAGCTCAATTTGAATTCCGGGAAGGTAAAGGCACCAGAGATGCTAGTAGGGTGATGAGAATTATGTCAGAATGAGCTGTTGACGTAAAGTGCTTCGTTGGCTGCAGAAAAGCTTTTGACAGGGTCAATTGGATGAAACTTCTGAAAATACTTAAATAAACTGTGATCGACTGGAGAGACCGACTACTCATCGTAACCTGTACATAGGACAACGAGTGAAGTAGCGCTTGAATGAAGGAGAAACCAATAGTTTGTACATTGAAAGAGGTACCAGACAAAAATCTAGTATGTCGCCCCAATTGTTCAACATTTACAGGTCCAAGATTAATATCAAGGGGGGGGACATTAGTCCCAGAAATGCACTAAAAGACAGAATACTTAATAATAATAATAATAATAATAATAATAATAATAATAATAATAATAATAATAATAATAATAATAATGTGATCCGAAATTTTCGCCCTATTTTTGTATGGTTCTGGTTTACATTTTAGACTAAAGAAATATGTTTCAAATTTAAATTAAGTAACTTATTTGACATCATTTGTCTCAGGAATGCATATAGGAAAGTGGGTCATGGTATGGACTCCTGGTTCCTGCTCAGGCTCCGGTTTTATAGATGGTCTCTTGGTGGCTTGTTACTCCTCGGGCTCCATCGTCTTGGTTTCGTGTCTTCCTGGTTGTAATTTCTTGTCTGCTTGTACTCCTTGTAAATAGTAGCACGTGTTGTAGTAACATGTGCTTGCGCTGAAGGTGGGGATCCTTACAATATAAAAGAAGAACTCCTGACTGACTGACTGATCAGCGCCTAGGCCAAACCACTTAATTCTCTCTTACTATACGTACTTCTTTCTCTTTGATTAGTCTTTCCCTTAACTGGGAGTCTGTACTAGGAGTCCTCCTGTAGTAGAGGTCTGCACGGACTCGGGCCGAGCTTACAAAGCAGATATCACCTCGATCCCGGGCCGTAAAATTTTAAATATACAATCATATTTCTCGGGCCTTTTCGGACCTAACTTTGTAAACATACTGTATAACGATGTTTATTGTATCGTTCTTTCTGGAGAACTTTTAAAGCACAACTGCAAAAATAAAGCTCTAATTGCTGTAAATAAAAATAGATACAACTTTGCGCTCATTATTAAATTTCTGTAATTCGGGCTTATTTCGGGCTCGTTTGATTATCACACGAGCTCCAGCCGGGCTCGGGTCTAAATGCTAAAACATATGTCGGATTCAGATCGGGCCTCACATTATAAATTCACGGGCCGGGCCGGGCTCGGGCTTAAATTCCGGCCTGTGCAGACCTCTATCCTGTAGTACAGCGGGAGACACTTCTAAATGGTACAGCCATTTGGAGATTTACGGCTAAGGTGTACCATTTAGAAGTGTCCCCCGCTGTACATGCCTACTTAACGATAGGGTCAGGACTAAATAATTGCAATAGAATATATTTATAGTCATGAGTCAGTGCTTGGGAACTTTCAACAGACACGATTAAACGTAAAATACACGGATTAAAATGATTCCACTAGACATCTATTCTTTAATTTCTGTATAAATAGAATGTTCATGAACATTAGCGTACGAATTATTGATGTCTAGATTAGTAAGAAGAGTCGGTTATTGCTATGAGTACGATAACTCTCGCGTACGTCCCGTTCTATGTTAATTATATAAAACACATAGCATATAGCAATATAATGCATAGAAAATACCATAACAATAAAAATATAATTACTATTATCTGACACTATTAATAATAATCAATTTTCTAAAAAGCTTTTAGGGGTGTACGTTAACTTAAATCCTTAAAAAGAATCATGTTCCCGAGTTAAAGGAGTTTTATTTTAAAGAAGAAGTACCAGGTTTCAGTGTTTAGCTCTATTATTTATACATAGCTTAATGAGCAAAAAGGCTTTGGAAATTTCTAAAATGCTAACAAGCTCATCAGTGTTCTCACAGTAAATTCTAACCAAGAATTGGAGGTATACCGAAAAAAAAAGAGATATGCGCTCCTGCCTAAAATTTACTTATATGGTTAATTTATCTCTAATGTCAAATGAGACATACAGCGTAAGTGTCTTGTTTCTCGCACTTCAAAACACCTCAACTTAGCCTTACTTAAAAAAAAAAAAAAAAATGTTTCACCAAATTAGTGTTTGACTAGTTCAGTGGTTCTTAACCTGATTCCTATCACGACCCCCATTTTAGCACATGCACATCCTCCCCATTTTACACCCATTTTACCAATTACGGAGATTTCACGATATCTATCTATTTCTATAATAGTAAAATGTATTTCTTGTATATGTTGCACATACAGATCTTTTTATGTGCTTTTGTTTATCAAGTTTTCGTTTAGTGACGCCAGAGTGAGTGACGTGTATTACCTTACGCCCTCTACTGACAATACGTAAGTGCAGTTGTAGTAGCAAGCGGGAGACTACGAATATGCACACAGACAGTTACAGTTCGTTTTTACTGAGCGCTGGAAGTTGCTGTTCTGTAGGAAGCAGTCGTATGCAAGTATCGTAGAGTGCGGTCAACACAGATCGTGAGTTTAATAGTAAGTGAAGCGAGTATAATTACGTGCTCCGGTGTGATTTTTATAGCTACTGGAAGTTAGTGCTGCAGGAAATTGGGACGTATATGTAGCGCCCGTAGATTTAGCGCCCAGTATTTCTGGCTCACAGAAGGTATTTTATATTGATTTTATCTCACAATCAGGGATGTCCAGTTCATTTTACCACTCTTTCCATAGGTCGTTAATTCCTGTTATTTTCTTACATCCATGTTCCGTGTACTTAGAGTCCACTAAGTAACACTGTTATGAAGAGGGAAGGAGAGAGAGAGAGAGAGAGAGAGAGAGAGAGAGAGAGAGAGAGAGAGAGAGAGAGAGAGAGACAGGGACCAGCCGATAGCACTGATTATGACGTTTCAATGAATCATAACCTCCGGGGGAGAGGGTGAAACGCAGAAACATAGTTATATATATATATATATATATATATATATATATATGTGTGTGTGTGTGTGTGTGTGTGTGTGCCACTAAAATTCGACAAAGCGCACTATTAGCCACCACTTTTCATCGACAGAAGCAGTTTAAGAGACATTTTTATTTAATTTCTATTGGATGTATCAATGATGATGATTAGGAAAGTAACAAGCATTAGATTCAAAGATTGTATAACTGTACGCCGTGATATGCAATGCTCTACCAATATTTAAATGTACTATAAACTAAGATTACATATGCAGCTTTTAATGTGAAACTATGTAAAACAGACGTAATCTAGAATACCGCAATGAGGATAAGGCATACAAAAACAGTGAACGTATTCTCACGACTGAAAACCGGTACAAAATGTAAACTAGCGAAAGAGCGGGATAAGAGTCTTCATGAAGGCCACGGTGGTTCAGTGGTAGGAACACTCACATCTGGTTCATAGGGTCCCTCGTTTGATCCCATCTTGATTCAAATGGGCTTTGTGGTAGTCAGACGCTACGTGCATGGATAAACTCGGGGTTCTCTCGTTTCCTCTGACTTTCTTCATTCCACCATTTCATTCATTCTCACAATCACTGTCTCCTCTATCCTACTCCTATCTCCTTAATCGTGGAATGTAAAATCCAAAGATTTCATTTCATTTCTAGAGCTTTCAGACCGAGACTGTCCCGGTGAAAACCTGACATATGGTAACTCTGACTATATAACAACATCGGGTTCGATACTAAAAAAGAAAGAAAGTCAAATTATCATATGGTATTACACAGTTTAAAAAAAAAAATAACAAAGCTAGCCGCATTAAGTCTGATACATATTTCACAACTTTATGCGTAATATAAATCTATATTTAAGCAATTGATATCATACATTACAAGCACTGAAAAACAACGTAACGTTCTCTAATAAAAAGAACGTTACTTTACGAACCAATAAGTTAATCGCTCTACGAACCTTATTGTACACATTATACCCTAAAGTTACAGCCTTATGCAGTAATCAATTCTAATCAGATATTGAACGAGTGTGGTGTTTCCTTGAAAATAATCCATCACTAAGTTGAAGGCTAGTCGTCTTCCATTTTACTCTCTTCTTCGGTAATTCATCTCGCTACTCTTGTTCGATGCAGTTGAAACCATGGCCTCATCCTTTTGCAATGTCCATTCACAAGGAAGGATGGACAGGTTCAACCTTTTGGAATTTCAAATTCGAAGCTTCTGTTAATTTACCCGTTCGTGTCTCTTTCTGTAATGTTGCTATATGAACCGTAATGTTGCGAGGAAACAAAAGAGGCTAGCAAAGAATTCGAATGGTAAGATCACCATAAGATGAAAGTCGCATACTGCAGAGGCTACCTGATAGGTAATGTTGATCATAATAAATTAGGAATTCTTCCGTTTCTTCCGGTACGATTTGCTGTAAGTAATCCATCCCTTCTGACCCTTGTCAGAGAGAAGGAAAACAAATTCGCCCACCATTCCATAGAAATCGGACTTTCTCATTTTCCCTGTAAAAATTCGCCAATCCCAACTGCTGCAGTATATATTTCATGTTCGTGTGGCTTGTCTGGAACGCTTTGGCTTACGACTTCCCTCACTAGCCACGTCTGGTTGTAAATTTAATTTACATATTCCAATATTTGTTTGTTTTATCCCTCCCAACTGATCTAGTGGCAAGCATGCCTTTGTCGTATGAGGTTCAAGGTTCGATTCCTGGTGCGAGAGCATTGTATGACCAAAGTGGTTCGGATTCCACTATAATCAGTAAATTCAAGTCTTCTTTAGCCTACCCGGCAAAACCATGTGACGTAAAACTAAATACAAACCTTTTCTTTCTTCGCAAAAGGAAGGTTTTATTACGAAGTAAAACACTATTCAGAAATATAATATTGAAATTTGCAAGAAGGAAATTTATTTCTGCGTAACAAAATTTAAAAATTAATTAGTCACAGGTAATTGTTTTATTGGATTGTATTGGATTGGAGTTACAGTATAATTTCTCAAAGACTCTTCTCATACAATTCTGCTGTTCTCACATGTATCACTTTCCAAGTGTAACACTCCGATTTTGATAAAATTTAGCAGGTAGACCCTACACATGAAATAAACGAATACATGTATTTTCTTTTCAGCGGGAAAACAGTTTTAGGAGCAAAAGCCCCACCCAAAATTTTGAAATTTGAGTCCCGAAAGGCAAGAAGAAGTGAATCGAAGTGAATTATGTTGTGCACAGATGCTATAATCGTAAAATGAGGGAATACATATTTCGTATTTTCCTGGGAAAGACGGTTGGACGTAATTGCAACGATAGTTTGTGTAGGGACAGTACGCAAAAAAAAAAGTTTTTTTTTTATTTTGTGCGGAAAAAACAAAATGGTGACAAAGGACCCCCTTCCTAAGAATACGAAATTCAACGCCACGAGCCCAGAAAGAAATATACTGTAATAAATGAAAATGTCCACAAATATTGTAGACGTAAAATGAGGAAATACGTCTCATATTTTCCTGAGAAAACTACCTGCACTTCTGCGGTAATAATTACTTTTTTCGGAGGGACTCTGGTCACACCACAGTTTTTCCACAGAAACTAAAAACACGTGTTCGTTTTTTTTTTGTTTTTTTTGCGTATTGTCTCTAAACACAGTTTCGTTACAATTCTCCATGTCCTTTTAGGTATGATCTGTCAGGAAAGTAAATGTACACCTATTTTTCGAGTCTGGCATTCCTGCGCTCCATCCGTGGAGAGTATGAGAATTAAATCAATCAAATGTTTACTGAGGGGCAAAAAGAAAAGCTTAATCTGAATAAGACATTGCAGAGGGGCACAAGCTGTGAATACCAATAGTGCATTGTGTAAATAAAGGACGACACAGAAAGAGAAAGCCAGAAACAGCTGTTAAACTTACAAAAAAAGAGTAAAAATTGTCGAAGTGGGAACATAAAACACAAATACAACAAATACGCCGACAACTAAACGATCATCATGCCATGATCTTGGTGTAGTGGATAAGGTGCTGGCTTACAAATGCAAAGAACGCAAGTTCGAATCCTCGGCAAGGACATTTTTAGAAATTTTTGTTAATAATACATACAACTCATGAGAGATGGTAAAAGAGGTCGTATTTAGTTTTTCGTAGCAATTATTATTGGTAATGTTTAGTACTGATAATACTTTTTGTCTTTGCGTATTGCTTTTGTTCTTGCCTTCATTTCCAAAGAGAAGAATATCCGAACAAATGCCACCAAAATTCCTCATATTTTGAATGTAAACGCCATTTGCAATTAGTGAAGAATAAAAATTGAACGTTCCGATGTAGCTGCAAAAAGTAAAAAGAAAAACATGGAAGTGAACCATACTCGTGGTTATTAAAAATACAATTTCTACATGCCTTACACCTCCCGACCACGTTTCTACGTTAACAAGTAAGAGGTTTGTGTTTAGGTTAGGTTGGTCAATACGTTTTGCAAAGGGGCCCGGTTTAGCTCTGACGCACCACAGGTGCGAGAAGGGAGAAAAGCACTTTTTTTCTCTCCCTCTGTGTGTCTACTTATCTATCTATTTGTATATATATAACGCTATTTGTGAATGCCATAACCACCCTAATCTTCAGCGGATTGAGACGAAACTTGGCACAAACATTAATTGTTGAAATATCTTGATGAGTTCGTTAACCAGAATAATCAGATGAAAATGTTCAAAATGGTGGCCCTTCAAACTCTTAAAAAGTTCCAAGGGAACCAAATTTCGCCCATAAATAGGTATTCAGAAAGTTTGAATAAATTTTCCTCTTTTACTGAAATATTTGTGTGCAGAAACTTATTGAAATATTGGACCGATTAATCGCCTAAAGAAGGTTCACGCCCTTTCGCTACGGTCAGTTTTTTTTTTTTTTTTTTTTGCAGGAGGGGGTTATCTTCCTATTGGAACAAGATGATTGTTAGTGATGATATGAAATTACACATTGAAAGTGAAGTAACTTGTGTAACGTGTTATTTGAAAGAATAATATAATAAATGTGCATTCCTCTAACACAGAGAACTGTAAATCATGTATTTCGAGTTCGGGAGCCTGAATGGCGAGGAGTGTTATTTGATTTGCTTTTTAGTAACACATTGCATTGCAAATAAAGGTAGGCAACATTAGTGGTAAGTAAAATAATAATAATAATAATAATAATAATAATAATAATAATAATAATAATAATAATAATAATAATAGGTGATGTTTGTGGCAAGGCAATATCTTCCTCAGTTCTTCTTCAAACGTAATGATTGTAACGCCATATCTCCATTACAAACAAAATATTAGGAATTTATATCGAGAGAACGGGAAACTGTAGAGCGATGGGACCAACGTTGGACAGTATGCACTCATAGTACTCAGAAAAGTAAGCGATTTCAATGCAAAATGAACGAAGAGTCATTGTCATGGGTACTCATGGGGCCACAGCAGAGCCCTCTTTAGGCAAAATGTCGATAGCTTATATCGAGAAAACAGGAGGTGATACTGGGATGGGACCAACGTTGGACACCGTGGACCCATAAGGCACATCGAAAAAATTAGGGAGGCGGGCGCCAGCCAGCCTTACTTATTTCCACATAATAATATAAAATTATATTGTCGAAATACACACACGAGTTAGCTACTAATATTTCATATTATTATTATTATTATTATTATTATTATTATTATTATTATTATTATTATTATTATTATTATTATTATTATTATTATTATTATGTTATTATTATTATTATTATTATTATTATTATTATTATTATTATTATTATTATTATTATTATCATCTACAGCGTCTTTTCATTACGTGAGCATGTTTGACATGAAACTAAAGAGAAAATCCATCCTGTAGCGAAAAGAAACAATACTTTCTCTCAAATGGATAAAATATCAAGCCGAGATTGATTCGAACTCGCATGGACGGCGCGAAAAGCCAGTGCTTCGTCCACTATTTTTTTAACTGACTCACCGAACGCGTTTCAGTAACTTACTTATTGCTGATTTTACTTGCTTCACTCGTTTAACTTGCTTTTTCTAATAACTTATAACGACAGGGACACGAACACAGAAACATCGAGAACAGTTAAAATATAGATGATCTCCCGCCGAGAATCGAACCCGAGACTCCATACACCCAAGGCTCACGTGCTAGCCTCTAGACCAGCGGCGATGGCAACGCTCACTTCCTGTGTCGTTAGAGATTACGACCACTGTATTGCCAGCTATCACTTCTGTGGGTTGTATACTATGATCACATGTTTCTTCTTTGCTGGAAGAGTAAAACCTACATTATATGTAATACTTGAGGTATTTAGACCTACATGCTCTTCATATAATGTAATAAAAGGGTCATGGTGTCGGATTTTAATACATGACGTATTGCAGTATACAACATGCTTTGCATTACTTGTTTGTTTGTAGACAGCTACTAGCTTAGTGTTCTGAAAGGTTGTGTATAAACTAGGGATAGCCCGTTCCAGAATTATTAGTTTTCGGACTCCCGAAAGTAAAGCCGGATAAATTCCGGAATTCGGAAAATTCCAATTTTGTAATAATTTCGGAATTCGGAAAAATCCGGAATTTAGAAATTTCTGATTTCGTTAACATTCCGGAATTCGGAAAATCCGGATTTTTTCGAAAGTCGGAGTTTTTCTCAATTCCGGAATTTTCTAAATTCCGGATTCTTTCCGAGTTCCGAAATTCTTCTGAATTCCGGAGTATAACTGAATTCCATAATTTTGCGAAATCCGGAAAGTGAAAGTGCCGCTTCCGAAAATGAATTACTTTGGTTAATATGAATCGTGGCGGAAATAAGTCTTTGACCAGGTAATGGCGACTGCTTTGAAAGAAATGGGGAGTATGAGAATTCAATCTGTCATATTTGTAGTTTCGTGTGGAGAAAGAACGAACTTTTGAACCAATGGTTTAAGAAAAACTCAAGTTATTAATATAAACTTTGCCGACTTCATAAAAGAAATACGAAAGACATTTTGAATCGAAAAATATAACATACAAGTTTGCAAGTGGATACAAAGAAACCTAACGTAACCAGACTAAAGACGGATCGTTTACCGCGTAGCGATCGCGGTTCAGTGGTCAAGGTGCTTCTGCGAATGCACGTTGCATTTTTTTTCTTACTTTAGAATTTTTGATGGCGATTGATCAGCGATAACATACGTTTTATTATATTCAGATATTTGAATACTCGGATGTTTCAATACTTGAACTATCAAATCTTCAGGAATAATAATAGTAATAATAGTAATTATTATTATCTCGTAGAAGATTAAAAGCTAGAAGCTAAATTATCGCTCAGGTCATACCATTACAAGGAGAAACGTGACATTTGGAAAGAATATTTCGGTTTGGTTTAATGTTGCTCACGAGAAGAGGAGTTTCTCATCTCGTTTCTAAAACAAATAAAATAACATGAGAATTAACATTTTACATTCGAGACGGGTCAGGGCTAAATCAAAATTTTCGTCTCTCTTTGGATATGAGAATCGAGACGAGACGAAAAGTATCGTAAACATTTCCCGTCTTGTCTCGATTCTTGAAATAGTGTATGTCCATTCTTTAAGTAACAATTGCTCTGTAGACTGAATCTCATAGGCTATTTCGTTACATTGTATTTCAGAGCTCATTGAATTATGCTCTGTGTGGGTATTTTTGTAGCAAAGCTTTTATATTTACCTCTGCATATTCTAAAAAATAGTTTATTATATGCCTTACTGTCGCGTGATATTCAGTTATATTTATTACAGATATTTTCCTCAAAACATACTTTCTACATGAAACTTCAATAAAAGGTTCTAGTTTAAAATGTTGGTAGTTGCAGAGGTGTGTCTTGAAGGTACGGAACCCTTTCCCCGAAATCTCTACTTTTAAGTAAGTTTTGCCAAATTTCAGGGCAAGTTTAAAACTATTATTATTATTATTATTATTATTATTATTATTATTATTATTATTATTATTATTATTATTATTATTATTATATCAACTCCATGTATAAAAGATATACGGTTTGTATCTGAATAGTAAAAGCTAATTGACTGTCTATCTCGGTCGTCTGGAAGTCTTCAGGAGGCAAGGACATCGGTCACGTTCTGGGTTTGAGTTCCGAAGGGACAAGTATTCGGGCTCGAGCAAAAAATTGTTAAAAGTTATAGGCTTCATCCAAACATATTCAAAACAGCTGGGACCGGGTTTGGGCTTCTCAACGGCTCGAGCGGTTCGGCTTACAGCTCATTCAATATCGAACCGAATCGAGAAGTGAGCCGAGCCAACAGCTCACCACACCGAGCCGATTTGAGCCATCGGCTTAGTTGAGCTGAGTCGAAACGTGCTGATGAACTAGTTTCAACTTAGCTGGCTCGAACCGGTTCACATGAGCCGAGTAGGTGACCCATCCCAACCGAGAAAGCTCGAGCCATCGGCTCAATTGAGCTGAGTCGATGGCTTGTTCCAACTAAGCCGGCTCGGGTCATCGGCTCATCCCAACCGAGCCGACTCGAGCTGTTCGCTCAGTTGATACGAGCCGAGCCGGTTGATATCACTACCCGAGTTGGTCTTCTGCTTGGGCTCAAGAATTCGACCGTGCAGATCTCAGCCTTGATTTTAAGAACTACAGTATATACTTATATTGGTGATTACGATATTTGAGGCTGTCTCGTAATAATAATAATAATAATAATAATAACAATAATAATAATAATAATAATAATAATAATAATAATAATAATAATAATAATAATAATAATAATACTCTTGTCTTCTCGTTATCTAGACGAGACGAGATACACTAAAATTGCCCCACGAGATGCACTAAAATTACGAGATGAGACGCACCTCTGTCGTGAGCAATACTAAAAGTATTCCACATTACTGCTTACATTTCTCATGGCTTTTGCTTTCCAGTCTGATCAGGCCAATATTTCAAAACGAGTTAAAACGAGCTGAACGAGCGAGAGAGCCATTATCAAACTCAACTCAACTCGAAACTAGACCTCGAAAACAGCGACTTGGCTCGGAACTCAATTCAAGAAAATTACCTTTGACTCGACTCAAATTGTACTCGAGTTGAATTGAATTTGGCTCGACTTGTGCTCATCCCTATTCGTGTTTGTATTTTATGTTTCCACTTCAACAATGTCTACTCTTTTTTCTCCTTTTACCTGCTGTTTCTGGATTTCTCTTTCGGTGTCGTCCTTTATTTACACCGTGCACTATTCTTATTCCCAGCTTGTGACTCGCTTCAATATCTTATTCAGTTTAGGCTTTTCTTCTTACATTGACTTCACATGTGATTGATTTAATTCTCACTTTCCGCGCACGACCGATGAAAATGTTTTATTATTATTATTATTATTATTATTATTATTATTATTATTATTATTATTATTATTATACTATTGAACTTGCACGGCGAAATTACTGTATAATACGATATCATTTCTGTAATTTTACTCCATTGTATGTTATTTAGTTTATTAATGGGCACTAAATTGTCTCCAGATCAACGAATAAATTAACTACGGCATGCACTTTGGTGGAAATATCATTGCAATAAGATTATTGGTTCGTTCCAAACATGTTCATGTAATGATATTTCCACCAAAGTGCATGCCGTAGTTAATTTATTCGTTGATTTGGAGACAATTTAGTGCCCATTAATAAATTAAATAACATACAATGGACTAAAATTACTGAAATGATATCGTATTATACAGTAATTTCGCCGTGCAAGTTCAATAGTATAATAATAATAATAATAATAATAATAATAATAATAATAATAATAATAATAATAATAATAAAACATTTTCATCGGTCGTGCGCGGAAAGTGAGAATTAAATCAATGACATGTCAAGTCAATGTAAGGAGAAAAGCCTAAACTGAATAAGACATTGAAGCGGGTCACAAGCTGGGAATAAGAATAGTGCATGGTGTTAATAAAGGACGACACCGACAGAGAAATCCAGAAACAATAGGTAAACGAAGAAAAAAAAGAGTAGAAATTGTTGAAGTGGAAACAAAATACAAATACGAATGGGGATGAGCAGGAGTCGAGCCAAAATTCGACTCGACTCGAGTTCAATCCGAGTCGAGTCAAAGGTATTTTTCTTGTAGTACTTAAAATTATACTGTAGTTCTTAAAATTAAGGCTGAGACCTGCACGGTCGAATTCTTGAGCCCAAGCAGAAGACCAACTCGGGTAGTGATATCAACCGGCTCGGCTCGTATCAACTGAGCGAAGTTGTTGTATTACTATACATCTGCTTCCGCCCCTGTCAAATCTGGTCGATCTCGTTGACGCGACATATTTGCTTTTTTATACCCCTTTCTTCGTTTACTGAACAAAACAGTAACTATTCTGAAATATACTACTGCGCATGCCTCGTAGATAAATATTTCTGATGCCAATAGTTTCCGTTTTGTCCAAGGAATGTTCTTTTTCTTATTCCCAGCATGACCCTTTTATTATATTATATGAAGAGCATGTAGGTCTAAATACCTCATGTATTACATATAATGTAGGTTTTACTCTTGCAGCAGAGAAGAAACATGTGATCATAGTATACAACCCACAGAAGTGATAGCTGGCAAGACAGTGCTCGTAATCCCTAACGACACAGGGAGAGAGTGGTGCCCTTCCCGCTGGTCTAGTCGCTAGCACGTGCGCCTTTGGTGTATGGAGTTCCAGGTTCGATTCCCGGCGGGAGAGCATCTATCATTTTTAACTGTTCTCGATGTTTCTGTGTTCGTGTCTCTGTCGTTATAGGTTATTAGAAAAAGCAAGTAAAATTAGCAATAAGTAAGTTACTGAAATACGTTCAGTGAGTCAGTTAAAAAAAAAGTGGACGAAGCACTGGTTTTCGCGCCGTCCATGCGAGTTCGAATTAATCTCGGCTTGATTTTTTATCCATTTGAGAGAAAATATTTCTTCTTTACGCTACAGGTAGTCCACTCTTTTCGTATTTTTCGCTGTCGTTCACAGTTAAAGTAATTGACTATTATTCTTTCTACGAATGATGGATCTTCTCTTTGGCTTCATGTCAAACACGCACACGTAATGAAAAGACGCTGTCGATAATAATAATAATAATAATCATATGAAATATTAGTAGCTAACTCGTGTGTGTATTTCGACAACATAATTTTATATTATTATGTGGAAATAAGTAAGGCTGGCTGGCGCCCTACCCCCTATTTTTTTCGATGCGCTTTATGGGTCCACGGTGTCCAAAGTTGGTCCCATCCCAGTATCACCTCTCGATATAAGTTATTGACACTTTGCCTAAAGAGGGCTCTGCCGTGGCCCCATGAGTACCCATGACAATGACTCTTCGTTCATTTTGCATTGAAATCGCTTACTTTTCTGAGTACTATGAGTGCATACTGTCCAACGTTTCTCCCATCGCTCTACAGTTTCTCGTTCTCTCGATATAAATTGCTAATATTTTGTTTTTAAGGGAGATATGGCGTTACAATCATTACGTTTGAAGAAGAATTGATTAAGATATTACCTTGCCACAAACATCACCTATTATTATTATTATTATTATTATTATTATTATTATTATTATTATTATTATTATTATTATTATTATTATTTTACTTACCACTAATGTTGCCTACCTTTATTTGCAATGCAATGTGTTACTAAAAAGCAAATCAAATAACACTCCTCGCCATTCAGGCTCCCGAACTCGAAATACATGATTTACAGTTCTCTGTGTTAGAGGAATGCACATTTATTATATTATTCTTTCAAATAACACGTTACACAAGTTACTTCACTTTCAATGTGTAATTTCATATCATCACTAACAATCATCTTGTTCCGATAGGAAAATAACCCCCTCCTGCAAAAAAAAAAAAAAAAAAAAAAACTGACCGTAGCGAAAGGGCGTGAACCTTCTTTAGGCGATTAATCGGGTCCAATATTTCAATAAGTTTCTGCACACAAATATTTCAGTAAAAGAGGAAAATTTATTCAAACTTTCTGAATACCTATTTATGGGCGAAATTTGGTTCCCTTGGAACTTTTTAAGAGTTTGAAGGGCCACCATTTTGAGCATTTTCATCTGATTATTCTGGTTAACGAACTCATCAAGATATTTCAACAATTAATGTTTGTGCCACGTTCGTCTCAATCCGCTGAAAATTAGGGTGGTTATGGCATTCACAAATAGCGTTATATATATACAAATAGATAAGTAGACACACAGAGGGAGAGAGAAAAAGTGCTTTTCTCCCTTCTCGCACCTGTGGTGCGTCAGAGCTAAACCGGGCCCCTTTGCAAAACGTATTGACCAACCTAACCTAAACCCAAACCTCTTACTTGCTAACGTAGAAACGTGGTCGGGAGGTGTAAGGCATGTAGAAATTGTATTTTTAATAACCACGAGTATGGTTCACTTCCATGTTTTTCTTTTTACTTTTTGCAGCTACATCGGAACGTTCAATTTTTATTCTTCACTAATTGCAAATGGCGTTTACATTCAAAATATGAGGAATTTTGGTGGCATTTGTTCGGATATTCTTCTCTTTGGAAATGAAGAAAAGAATAAAAGCAATACGCAAAGACAAAAAGTATTATCAGTACTAAAAATTACCAATAATAATTGCTACGAAAAACTAAATACGACCTCTTTTACCATCTCTCATGAGTTGTATGTATTATTAACAAAAATTTTTAAAAATGTCCTTGCCGAGGATTCGAACTTGCGTTCTTTGCATTTGTAAGCCAGCACCTTAACCACTACACCAAGATCATGGCATGATGATCGTTTAGTTGTCGGCGTATTTGTTGTATTTGTGTTTTATGTTCCCACTTCGACAATTTTTACTCTTTTTTTGTAAGTTTAACAGCTGTTTCTGGCTTTCTCTTTCTGTGTCGTCCTTTATTTACACAATGCACTATTGGTATTCACAGCTTGTGCCCCTCTGCAATGTCTTATTCAGATTAAGCTTTTCTTTTTGCCCCTCAGTAAACATTTGATTGATTTAATTCTCATACTCTCCACGGATGGAGCGCAGGAATGCCAGACTCGAAAAATAGGTGTACATTTACTTTCCTGACAGATCATACTTTTCACTATACGAATTAGCACTTTGATAAATCGTGATGAAAAGTATGAAGGGGTCTGTGTCCCACTCAACCATCTTTTCCAGGAAAATGTGACACAGTATTCTGTCATTTTACGTCTACAATATCTGTGCACAATTTCGTTCATTCCGGTCTACTTCTCCATGCCTTTTGGGCGTCAATTTCAAAATTTTCGGTGGAGACTTTTGGCCCTAAAAACATTGTTCCTGCGGAAAATAAAAAAGAATTGTTCATTTATTTTTTTTATTTGTCCGTACACAAAGTTTCCTTACAATTCTTCATGTCCTTTAGTAGGGATGTCACGAGACAAGATTTGTGGCTGTCTCGAGTCGAAAATGCACTGTAAAAGTGACCCGACTCGAAAAATGTATATTTCTCTATTGGAAAAGCCGTGTCTCGCCTCGAATTTTGTCAGGAAAATCCTGTTTCGACTCGTCTCGTGCGCATCCCAACCTTTAGGCACTTCTGAAGTACTAATATTAGCACTTTTGATATTTTGTGATCAAAGGTTTGGAGGAATATGTGCCCCACTCAACCGTTTCCCCAGGAAAATACGAAATACATATTCCCTTGTTAATGTTTATAATATCTATCGACAATTTTATTAACATCGGTCCTTTTCTTCTTGCCTTTTGGGCCTCAACTTTCAAAATGTTCGGTGGAGGCTTTTGTCCCCTAAAGCCATTTTCCCGCAGAAAGCACGCATCCGTTTATTTTTTGCGTATTGCCTGTAAACACAGTTTCTTTGCAATTCTCCATGTCCTTTAGGCATTTTTGACGTACTGTTATTAGAGCTTTTGCTATTTCGAGATCAAAGGTTTGAAGGAGTCTGTGCCCCACCCAACCATTTTTCCCAGGAAAATACGAAACTCATATTCCATCATTTAACGTTTATAATATCTGTGCAGAATTTCATTCACTTCGGCTAACTTCTTGTCTTTCGGGCCTCAAATTTCTTCAAATTTTGGGTGGGGGTTTTACTCCTTAAAACAGTTTACCCCAGAAAATAAAAAAAACATATTCGTTTATTTTATGTGTAAAATCTACCTGCCAAATTTTATCAAAATCGGAGTGTTACACTTGGAAAATGTTACATGTCAGTACATTCATGTAGCTTGCATTTGCTACAAAAATGTTCTTGATTTGTGCTCCCTCTTTGCTGGAGAGACTTTCTTAGGCTGGTCCTCTTCAGTATACTGGGAAGCTTCTATTCTCCGTGATTTCTTCTCAACGTTGGCGAACTGCTAACCAGACGAAATGAAGAATTTACGGCATTTCACACTTTTAAATGTTTGTTTCTCGTGTGAAATTACGCTTTGATGACACAATGCCATAAGTGTTGAGTCCACTTACATCAGTTATATAAAATACTGTCATAGGCTATCTTGTTCATTGTTTTGTGGTGTAACAGAGAGCCATATGATTGTTAGTGTGAACGTTTGATTTTGTTGTGTTGTAATATATGATAACTTTGAGTTTTTTCCTCCGCTCTACAAGTGACCACTTCAGGATAGTTGTGCATTGTGTTTTGCAATTGTAAAATGGCTGATCTGACTGGGTATATATTGTCAAGAGAGAAATGAAATCTTTGTTTTACGTCCCACGATTATGCCGGTTAGGCTAAAGGAGACGGTGATGATGAGTAATGAATGAAATGGTGGAATGAATAAAGTGGGAGGAAACGGGAGAAGCCCGAGAAAACCCACGCACACGGTGTTTGTCCACCACAAAGTTCACTTGGCGGGGACTGGGATCGAACCCAGGACCTCAATATTGTCAAAAGAGACAGCGCACCCAAAAAATGAGAAGTTGTTCGTCTACAGTCATACTATATGTAAGAATAAAATTATATTGCAGAGTGTATGAAGAATCTGCAACTTCACGAATTAGGAACAATTCGTCATCAGGTATTCTAATAGTGCCGATGTTGTCATCAAAACATAAGGCAGCCCTAGTAGGATCACTTTTCTCCGGAGTTTTGATTTTTGCATTAGCTATAGGTGCTACGCTTCAACCTTCTAACCAATCCTCTGGTTAAGAAAACTACTCAACGTCTCATTTCAATATCGGTACCTGAACAAGAAACTTCAGTTGAATTTGTATCGTCTGTCGGGAATCAATTTCTTCATCGTTTATTGATTTACCAAAAATATTCCTCCTCTACCATCAACAGTGACGTATATTGTTAGTGATCTGTTAATCTACCACGTGCAATGATCAACACACACTAACAATAAACAAAACTTTACATACAATCAGTGGCAAAGCCAGGATTTCTATTCGGGGGGTCAGTGTCCTACTCCGGAAATCTTTTTTTTTTGTCAATGTGGAGACTGAAAGCGCAAATTTAGGTTTTATTCTAGCAACTTTTAAAAATTTTGGGGCTTGGGAGTTCACATCCCCGCAAACTCCCCTTGGATATGCAACTGCATACAATGGAAAATTAATACAGTTTGATAGACAAAAGCAACTATTATGTTTCTGACAAGATACTTATATAAGTGAATAAATAAAGAAAAACTGCTACTAAAATAAGCAAAATTGCAAATAATTAAATCAATCAAACTACTAAATAACACATACAGTTGCAATATGTTATATATGACTTCATTGGGACAGTTAGAAGATTATCAGAATGTTAACTCCGCTACGAACCAGAATCTCAATCTATACTGAATCTATCCTCATATTTCTTCATTAAGGCTCGAGTTTAATGGAGCCACTCGGTAGCCAATGCTATAAATTTTTAAAAACTATCACTTGACTCAAGGAAATGAACAAAATACTTAAATAACATAATACAAGAACACAACCAGGGAAATGTCGTAGAATCTCAATACTTACTAAGCCTTAGTAATTATTATTAAAGAAAGTACGCGTATGAGTGCAATGGACCCACCTGGTAGTCCTAGGGTTAAAAGTGTATCCTTGTATGGATATTTAGATAGAGGAAATACTAGTTCTTGCCGAATTTCTTTAACTACTTGCGATATGTTCCATTATTTTCAAACTAGGGTTTAAAATGCTATTGATTGCGTTTAGGGCGGCTTATAACACTGAAAGGAGTCGTTTTATGACATATGTTTATTAGAACGTTTTATTTTCATTTGATATAAAGAATTACCCAGCAAATTTTAGCAGTTGAATTTTTTAACACCCTGTATTTACGATAGGAAACGAAGTTATGTAATGTGCATAAATAATTACTGTTTTCCATGCAGTAGTATTTGCATTAAGGTGCCTGTAATTATTATTATTTAAAACTATATAAATTTTAAAATAACACTGGCACAGGAATTCACATCCATATATGAAAATCTCATAGCTGATATGGTAATGCTCTTAAATCGTAATTAAATTGTACGTAATTACATATGTACTACTATGAGCAAAATAAATGACGCGTCTCTTTATTTTGAAGTTTTTTGAAAATATCTCCGTTTTCTTTATATGTTCGAAATTTCGGAAGGTTTCCCCAGCAGGACAGGTTAATAACAAACCTGTTTTTAATATTTGTGTTAGATATTAGCTTAAAATAAAGAAATTAGAAGCAAAAAACATTAAATCGACAGAAATCTCGAGAATTACCAACTCTGCTAAAGTGGGAAATTTTCAAGAACGCGAGGGAATTCTGCAGTTCAACACGAAGCAGCGACATCTATGTCATTGAGAGAAGCGTGGATTAGATCTACAAACGAAAATTTTAACGAAATATTTCTAGTATGTCTTATTATATGCATTATCAGCGAACTCCAAATATATGAATCTATGCTAAGTATTAACGTATAGATAGTGCAAATAGTGGAAATTACCTATGGAAAAAGACGAATTGTTAGCCCAATCGTAATGAAAAATCGTCTTTACTGTAGAACAGGTTCAGCTTACGTAAGAAAGCAAGTAGCTCAGTTAGATAAAGCAACGAGTTTGTATACCGAAGGTAGACGGTTCGAATCCCGTGGAAGTACTGTTGTCATTTTTATCACTAAGGTTATTTTATTTATTTTTTATTTGGGAAAGAATCAAAATGTAACATATGTGTAAAACTCATGACGATACCAAAAAAAAAAAAAAAAAAGTTTGGATATTTTGATAACAGATTTCCCTATTAAATGTTTAATTTTCTCTATAAATATTTGTCTTAAATTGAAATTGTTTTGAATTTACTACATAAGCAAAGTTGCCCGAAGGAGGAGAGCTCAAGTAATAGATATTCTACGTAAAAGCAACCTATTGTAGAATGATGATGCTTCTTACCTTCAGCACATAATCTTAACGTTAGCGAGTCAGAGAGAGAAAAATCCTGTTTTTCCTCCCCTATGACAACTCATCTTAAAGCTCTATCTATAATGATTCGTGTCACATAATTTCGGCTCTCCAAAGACATTCATATTTATTATTATTATTATTATTATTATTATTATTATTATTATTATTATTCCTGAATATGAGCCAGAGCCCACTCTGAAAAATTGCATCTGGCGTTCTGTGTGAAAGTTCTATGGGACTATTAGAAAAATATATTCCCGTTTCCACGCTGATGGTAGAATTTCTTAAACAGTTATTGAATTACGTTCGAAAGCTAGGCGTAAATAGCGCCCCCGCAACAATGTGGCGTGGGGACCGCACAAGCTGCAAGGCCAAAAAATATACAGAAAGTACGCCGGGGCGGAGCAGGCCAAATTTTCACACGGGCAAAGTGACTTTTTGGCGCCCTTCCCCTAGTAGTAGCCTATATTTTACATTTTATCATAGTGTTTTTAATAGTTTAAACCAGGAGGGCATTTCAGATTTTGCTTTTGGGGGGGGGGCAAGACCTCTTGATATAAGTAAAATTTCGCGTTTTTCACTGATTTACTACTATTCTAATGATAAAATCTATATACATCTCAAACTCAGGGGGGGCAAATGCCCCTCCCTGCCCTCCCTAAATGACGCCCCTGTTTTAAACCCATTTTCAAAAAGAAATCCATTACCTAGGAAAACTTCACAAAGAATATGGCCCGCTATAAACAATACCAACTCCACCCCCTCTGGTCTAGTGGCTAGCACGCCTGCCCTCTGTGGTACCGGGTCCAATTCCCGGTGGATTACTGTTGAACGATAAAAGTGGTTCGGATTCCACTATAATTAGTATCCACATCTCCCTTGCCCATTAAGGCATAACCGTGGAACGCTAAACTCAAGCAAACAAACAAACAATACTTAATTCCCGGCACTCTTTATTCTACATGCCATCTCTCAATTTTTCGATACAGCCCCCTTAGTACTATGAAACTCTCTTCTTCCATAGTGAAATGTAAAAAGATCATATAATTGCCACTACTTTACAAGAATATAAACCAAAAACGTCAGTAGAAAGCACATTGTAAAATTTACTTTTTGAGGCTCGTTTTGGTGCCCCTCTTTCTCTGGCACCCCGGGCAGTCGCCCGGCCCTTAGTCCGCCCTTGAAAGTACGGACGCATAACTAAGGACTGCGGAGGAGAGGTTAACCTTCATGTTATGCCACTGGTTTGACGTGTTTGAAATGTTCAGTCAGTGATCGGTTAGTGAAATAATTTCGACGGTTACTGATGTTTAAAGTTTAGGTAAGACAAAGCTACCTAATCAAATACATTTGATATCGCGATGTCACAATTTGATTTTTCCTCACATAAAAAAGATAAAAACAATAGTAATAAAAACCCTTACTCGTACTGGGCTCCTAACTAACTAACAACCTAATTCTTACAGACTAGTTGCTCTGACCAACTGAGTTTCGATTTCTTACGCGAAAGAAGTTTGTTATATTAAGAGGCATGCTTTTCATTATCAAAACTGTTCGAAGTAATACGAACATGGCTTAAGAACAGAGACGGAACTAAATTACCACTCGATTGACCTTGAGGGCAAATCACCAAAGCGTAGCTATAAACGTAAGTTCCAGCATGCATTTCTCTGGAGTTGTGTTCAGTATTCCTATCTGCCAGTCATGCTTGTTCGTAGGAGTAATATGTTACAAACCTAACCTTTCGATAGAGCACAATGACAGAGAATCAGAGGAAAGAAACTCTTGCCATTGTGAACGTGGGATACCACACTGTGCAATAAAACTGACGCGTCTCCTTGAAGTGATATTTCATCGAAAATAACTCGTTTTCCTTTATATAGTCTATCCGAAGTTTTTGAGGGTTTCAAAATGAGGAAATGTTACTGACAAACAAGAATTCATTTAGGGGTGGGTCTAGGGGGTCCGGACCCCCTCTGAAACCCCAACTTTTCTGTAAATTTAGCCTAATTTTGGGGATTATCTTTTAAAATTTTATTATAATTTATCCTAATATTGAAGTCGGACCCCTCCCGAAATAAATTACTGCATACGTGTCTCTGACAATTTTCAATATATTCGTTAAATAATAAAGTAAAATAACTAAATTAGGAGCAAAAAGCTTTAACACGGGCTAACTTTTGTCTACTGCCAATATTGCTAGAAGGGATATTAATAGCAAAAACTGCTAGTCAATGCTAAACCTTGGAACGTCATCCCGAACAAGTCTATTATTGAGAACTACATATGAAACATGTTATTAAAACTTATCCAGCTTTTATCTGGCATGAAATTATTATATACACCAAACTTCACTCTCCTAAAATGTGTATCTAAACAATGTACGAAGCAATGAAAATTTTTTATCGAAATATTTGGGCAGGAAACTCTAACAGCCAGCCATTTTATTTAAATCGTAATAAACCCTGTAACCGTACGTTAACGTGAGGACAAAGCTTGGTCCATTGGTAAATTGTTTGAAGAATAAAAACTCAATGTTCGTAGGTTCGAATCTATCCAGTCACCACAACATTTTATTCTTATGTGTAACGATGAAATAAGAAAAAAATGTATAACCGTTAAGACAAAACTTCAACCAAGTCTGAAGAGAACAATACTAAAATAGTAACACAATGACGTCAACCAAAAATTATTTCATGTAGCGTTTGGACGAAATTACAGCTGTTAACAATTGCAGAATAAAAACAGACTGATAGCTGTAATGCAATCTAGACTTCTGAATGCATTTACTTCCTGAAAACTTCCGTCTCGTCATTGGTATGCCGTTAATCATTGTAAAACCTTTCAATTGGAAGTGAAATGACACAAACTAAAACAGTTTTAAATCAATAAATAATGTCTATGTGTAAAAGTAGGTGTCTTTTATCTGTAGTTCTGAGTTCCTTTTACTTTGAAGTGACAAATGAGAGAAGAAAGTATGGTGTTCGAAAAAAAAATCAAATTTGAGATTTCAACGAATTTATACGTATTACAGCCCCTAACACCGAAAAAGTTATTTTTCGATACATGTCTATCTGTTCGTCCGTCCGTTCGCTACACTTTTCTGTGCACTCGTCTAGAGGCCATACCGTTCAACTTATCTGCACCAAATTTTAGTTTAAGATTTTCATAGTATTTCCTATAGTTTTTTTTATTTCCCTCCTACTCCCAAAACAAGGGTAGTTTCCTGTACGATGAAAATAGAAAAAAGATATTTTCTCATAACTGGCTCTAACGATCTTGTTTTCTTTTTTTTTATAAATCAATATTTAATTAGCAACCCTATTTTGTGGTATAAGGCATTTATCTGAGAAAAATCTACAAGGGGTAGTTTATACTAAGGGGGTGAGTTTTTTCTCAGTGATTTTCTCAAAATGGACTCAAATGTTTTCGTTCATATTTCATAAATAAAGATTTCATTAACAACTTATCAATATGGCATAACTCGTTTGTCCTAAAAAAATGCGAGGGGTAGTTTATTCTTGGTGGAGTGTCGTCTGGGCGATTTTCTCAAAAACGACTCAAAAGAGTTTATTCATATTTCAAAAATAAATATTTCGTTAATAACCGAACAATATGGCAAAACTCATTTGTCCTGAAAAAATATGCGAGGGGTAGTTTACTCTTGAGGGTGTTTTTCCTCCACGGTTTTCTCAAAAATGAGTCAAGCAATTTTGTTCATACTCAGAAATAAATATTTCATTAAAAACCTAGTAATATGGAATAACTCGCTTACCCTGAAAGAATCCTCAAGAGATAGTTTATTCGGGGAGTTATTTTTCCCTCACGATTTTCTCAAAAGTTACTCGGACAATTTTATTTATAATTCATAACTAAGTATTTCATTAATAACCCTATATTTTAGTATAAGTCATTTCTATGAAAAACAATTACAACGGATAGTTTATTTTTGGGGTCAAGGTTATTTCCACGACAATTTTCTAGAACGACAGGCGAGTTTGTTCAAATTTCGCAAATAAATATTTCATTAATAACCAAAAGTATACCTTAACTCATTGTTCGAAACAATTCACAAGAGGTAGGTTACTCTTGACGTGTTCTTTTTGAACGACTTTCCCAAAGTGACTCATTTGATTTTTTTCATATTTCATAAACAATGATTGCATTAATTGGTCTATTATATGTCTAATGAAAATGTGCTCAAAGTGTGAGTTAGTTTTGTAGTGTGGATTTTCTTCAATCGAAGTTTTTTATTCGATAATCTGACATTCGATGTATTTGAATAATACGATAACTTTATTCGTATTATCCAAATACACACTTCAGTAACAACTGCGGCCTAACACAGTTAAGAAATTGAATTGAAAAAGTTTAGTGCGGTGGCCCTGTAATTGAATATTTTTTGAGAAACTCCCTAGCTTTTTGTGGTAAACTTAGGCTTTTCTTTTTCGAGCGACAAAAGAGAGAAGAAAATATAGTGATTGTGAAAATAATATCAAATTCAGATTTCAACGGATTTACATGTTTCATGGCGTCTACATACCGAAAATGTGACTTTTCGACACCCGTCCTTCCGGTCCGTCCGTTCGGCACACTTTTATATGCACTCGCCTAGAGGCCATACCGTTCAACTTATCTACACCAAATTTTAAACTTAGGGTTTACTTAGTATTCTTACAGGAGCTTTTCCATTTTTTCCTACCACCTAAAATAAGTGTGGTTTACAAACAGCCGAAAATCGAAAAACGCTATTTTCTCAAAAATGGTTTTAACAATTTTGTTTATTTTTCATTAATCAATATTTAATTAACAACCCTATATTGCAGTATCAGATATTTCTCTTAGAAAAATTTACAAGGGGTATTTTATTCTTGGAGGTGACTTTTTCTCGACGATTTTCTCAGAAAAGACCCTGGCGAATTTTGTACACACTTCATAAATAAATATTTGACCTTACAACATGGTATAAGTCAATTGACCTGAAAAATATATGAGTAGTAGTTTATTCTTGGACTTGAATTTATTCTCAGTGAGTTTCTCAAACACGACCAGTTGGCAACCCTGTATCTCGACAACGAAGCTGAATTCGAAAACTGCAAGAGGGCTATTTGTCTCCTTTTGATGTCACGAATCACCTCCCGAAGTTTGTGGACATCTTTCAGGTTCACCCTTAATGAAGCTTCTTTTCGAAAAGTTAACTATTAACTTTAGGCATTGTTTATCTTTTTTTAAATCACAAATGTCGTTATTAATTTTAAGGCAGAGAACTACTTCTGAGAGAATAGATCTTGAAAGATAATATTAAAACTTAGACTTTTGTTTTCGAGACATTCCAGACAAGACGAGACATTTTACAAGCTATCTCGTGTCCAAAACATTTGCCTCGTATTATCTTGGATGTCACAAAGCGCGTCTTGTCTCTTTCTCGAGACATGTCTTATCTCGTGCGCATTCGTTAACACTTGGAAAGGATTATCTTTCTACTCAAAGCATTATTTTTATAATGGTAGCATATTTATGATAATTGCTGTCCACATAAATTACAGTCCTTTCAGTTGAATTAATTATTATTATTATTATTATTGAAATTGCAATATCTAGTTTAACGTTGGTCGATTGTGCACCTACGCTAAGGGAGAATGATGATGAATGAAATGGTGAAATGAAGAAAGTGGGAGGAAAATGGAAAATCTCAAGAAAACACATACCCATGCACACGGTATTTGTCCACCTCAAATTTCACTTGGCGCGAAGTGGAATCGAGCCACGGACCCCATGCACCAAAGGTGAATGCTCTATTATTATTATTATTATTATTATTATTATTATTATTATTATTATTATTATTATTAATAATAATAATAATAATAATAATAATAATAATAATAATAATTGTAGCGAGCTCAACGGGTTTCAACCGTTCGACTTAACCAACGTTTGGATGCCTATTCGTTCGTCGGCTCCATGAGAACTTCTCATAAAAGACATTTCATTTTAATGAAACTAGTAAGTGCCTTCTTTTAGCTCTGCGAAGTAACTATTGCTTGGAATATGAATCTGCAAAACATAAGAGGTAAAATTAACCAAATGGTGCAAGTTTCCACTTATATATACAAAACAATTTTGCAATATCAACTACGTGAATCTTGTCCCATAAAGAAGCCGAAACCCCTACACCGAAGAGCCCTCCGAGATTTGATCATTGTCCACACGGACTGAAATTGTCATTTGAAGCCAAGGCTTTAATATGAAGCCAATAATTTCTTTAAAATAGACGGAAAATTCGGAAGTTATAAGCATTTTCATATTTTTGCCTTTTCTTATAAGGGAGCCGTAGCCCCCTATACTGAAGAGCCCCCCCCCCCCCCCGGAGATTTGATCATTGTCCACTCGGACTGAATTTGTCATTTGGAACCAACACTTTAATACGAAGCAAAATATTTCTTTAAAATAGACGAAAAATTCGAAAGTTATAAACATGTTAAAAATTTTGCCTTTTCTCATAAGGGGGCCGTATTAGCCTACACTGAAGAGCCCCACGAGATTTGATGATTGACCACTTGGACTGAAATTCTCATTTGAAACCACAACTTTTAATATGAAGCCAAAAATTAAACTTTTACATAAATTTAAACTGACTGGGTTCCGGTTCCCCCCACTATTGTTTAGTTTAGTTAAGTGGTAATTTGTGACAGCTTCACATCATCAAAAGAATGTTTCACTTCAACTCCCCTCCCCCAGGAGTTCGTGCTGGATCCACCACTGGAATCAATAGACACTCTTCCTATTCTTTTTGTCACCCTTGATTGTGTAGGGGCTCTCTCGTACAAATAAAGAAGCGGTAATATTACAATCAAGGGGCGCTATATATTAGGTATTTTTTAGTTACCTACTCCTAACCTCACAGGGCCATCTTTCGTAGAATAAAAAATATTACGTGATATTCCAATCATGAAAGGGGAGAGGATGCTGTAAATATATTTCTTATTCATTTTGTCTGTCCTGCTTATCAAAAATTACTTTCTGTTGGAAGGGTACTGAAATGAGAGGGGCAAAATAAAAAGTCGTATCCCCCCCTACATGGTTGCTTAAATAAGTACTAAAGGAAGCATTTTAAACTAAGATATTTAAGATTTAAACTAGGAAACTAAGATATCCTTACATTATGTAAGGATGGCATATTCAGGATTATTATTATTATTATTATTATTATTATTATTATTATTATTATTATTATTATTATTATTATTATTATTATTTGAATGTTTTTGGAGCACCGAAATTTTGTGAGACGAACAATGATATGTAGAGGTTTAAGATGGGTGGTCATAGAGGAGGAAAAACCAGAACTTTTCTCTGTCTGACTCTCTAACGTAAAGATTATGTGCTGAAAGTAAGAAGCATCATCATTCTACAATAGGTTGCTTTTACGTAGAATATCAATTACTTGTTCTCCTCCTTCGGTCTACTTATCTTATGTAGTAAATTCAAAACAATTTCAATTCAATACAAATACATTGTAAAACTTTTCCGTAATTAAACATCTAGGGAAAATTAAACATTTAATAGGGACATCTGTTATCAAAATATCCAAACACGTAGATAGAAGAGTATCTAGTGAGAAATATTGTAAAACTTTATAAAATTTTCCAAATTAGAATTAACATTTACTGGGAAACATTCGTTATGCGCCAGCGAGCATATGGTGAACAGTGAGCACAGGGGAAATAATTACGAAACTGTTTGCAAACAAAATTAGGAACGCTAATGCAAGTGCGACAACGGCATTTTTTCTTTTTTTGGTATCGTCATGTGTTTTACACATACGTTACAATTTAATTCTTTCCCACATAAAAAAATAAATAAAATAACCGTAGTGTAGAGATAAAAATGACAACGGCACTTCCATGGGATCGAACTCGCTACCTTCAGCATACAGACTCATTGCTTTAACTAACTGAGCTATTTGTTTTTTTTACGTGAACTGAGCCTGTTCCGGTAAAGACGATATTTCATTACGATCGTCCTACCAATTCGTCCTTTTCCATAGATAATTTCCACTATTTGCTCTATCTTTATGTTAATACTTAGCATATATTCATATATTTGGAGTTAGCAGATAATGCATATAATAAGACATACTAGAAATATTCGTTAAAAGTTTAGTTTGTAGATTTAATCCACATTTCTCTCAATGACATAGATGTCGCTGCTTCGTGTTGAAATGCAGAATTCCCTCGTGTTCTTGAAAATTTCCCACTTTAGCAGAGTTGGTAATTCTCGAGATTTCTGTCGATTTAATGTTTTTTGCTTCTAATTTCTTTACTTTAAGCTAATATCTAACACAAATATTAAAAACGGGTTTGTTATTAACCTGTCCTGCTGGGGAAACCTTCCGAAATTTCGAACATATAAAGAAAACGGAGATATTTTCAAAAAACTTCAAAATAAAGAGACGCGTCATTTATTTTGCTCATGGTAGTACATGAAAATTCAGTGTGTTAGAGCTGACGGTGGTGAACAGAAGATGAAGAAAAGAACACATTTCTATCAACTTGCCTAAGGGGTTTTAAAAGTGACATGAGAATTGTGCAGCAGGAATAGCAGGATCTTTCAAGTGAAAACTCCTTGTTCTTTAGTCGTGAAAAGAGACGGGATGGGGATAGATATGAGTACGAAATTACATTTATACATATAAACTAGTTCTCTCTTTGGTCAACCCTAGCACACTGATAAGTATCAAATATTTTCTGGGCGCTAAGTATACGATATTACATGTGGGCGCTAAATCTACGGGTGCTAAGTATACTCCACGGTATAATATTGGACTTCAGCCTGTGCACAGGACTGACAGACAGTGTGAAAATCACGTCGAATCTTCTAGAAGATAGGAAGATCAAGAGGAGCATTACCTATAAGTGTTTTTTTTTTTTTTTATCGAAGACGATGGAAACCACGCTTGCGGACATTGAGGTAAGATACTCACGTATTCTATTTAGTTTTTTTTTCTTTTTGTAAAATTTCCAACATACCGGTTATGGGCCCAGTGTGCTTAATAAGGCCCAGTGTGCTTACTGAAATTTTCCGAAACTGCTGTGTCTGGTTTTAAGTGCTTGAATAGTGCGACAATAGCTTACGCATTATTTTAGGCGTGCTAGTGACATATGCATATTCTAAGTGAAGTGCAACTATTGTGGTGTGAAGTGCAAATAGATTTATTGCATTTTACGTTTCCTTGTAGTAAAAGTCTAGACGCTTGTATTCAAATACACCTAGTAGGTTAGTTGGTCTGTGTCAGTTTTTTTTCTTTCTTTAAACACGAAGATGGATTTGTTAAAGAATATAAAGCCGTTATCGTATGAGAAAGAGTGGCCCGTATGGAAAAGAAAAATTAGGTACTTATTAGAATACCATGAATGGACACTAGAAGTTATCGATGGCAAGTTGCGAAAACCGGAACAGTTAGAAGATTCCGCTTCAGAAGCTCAAAAGAAGAAATATAGAGCAGAGGCTGATGTTTACCGGAAAGCTAATAGTTATGCCAAGTCGATGATAACTAGTGCAGTAGCGGACGAAGTCTACCAGAAGATAATGGAGAAAGATACGGCTGAAGAATTGTGGTTAGCTTTAGAGAAGCTATTTGAGGCAAGTTCCACAGATCAACTGTTCAAGATTCGTATGGACATTAATAATTACGTTTTCAAAATCTTATCTTGTAGGACGCGAACCCCACAAATGTATGGTGCTGCTTTTTTATTTCTCAATATTTCGGTAACCGTTAGGTGTAGCGACTTGTGGTTTCCGGGAAACACGTACTTATGATGTTGGTAAAAACGTTGTTAAGACATATTTCGGTAATGCTTAGAAATGTATGTTTTGCGACCCCAATGGTACCTGCAAAACCCCAGGTGTTTCTTTTGGTGTTAAACTTTTTTGATATTGTTATTTGGCCTCAGTAATTCGAAATTGTACCATGTAGAACGCGAACCCCACACATCTATGGTATCAGTATTTATTTGCCCTATTTCGGTGACCATGAGGTGTAGCGAGTTGCCGTTTTCGATTAACTGGTATTTATGATGTTCTTTAGAACATTTCGGAAGCAAATGTTTCAAAATATTTAAAAATTCAGAAATTAGGTACCCCATGGTACTCCCGAACCCCATTGCAGTACCCAAAAATTTTGCGTAATAATACATTTTCAATTGTTGTTAAGCCTCAATAAGTACTTTTTCGAAATTCATTGTTGATCTACCCGAAAGCCAAAAGTCCATACCCGCCCTTTTTGGTATGACAAAAATCTTTAACTATTTTGAACCGATGTTAAATTGTATTTCTTTCCTTAAGCAAACACAAAGATCCACAAAACCAACTTATTAAACTGTTTACCAACTGCCATCTAGAATGCTTCAGAAATTTCAAATATGTAAAAATGTTATACACTACATTTTCTAATATTAAGGGCTATTTAAACAATCTTACAAGTAACTGATAAATTCTTGGCCACAGGAAATAAAATCTAATACTACTACCACAAGATTCAAATAAGAGTTTGCATTTTAAGCCCAAATTTAATTAAGATATGGAAAATTGATGGTACAATACTATACTTTTAGCACGTCCGTACATCCGTCCGTTACTTCACACAACTTGTGAAGTGAAGCGGATTTTTAAATTCCTTTTTCAAGGGTGACCGTTTCTCCACGTGATAACTCTTGACCGAAAGCGAATTTTGAATTATTTTTTCTTACAAAGACACCTAGAAACGATTATAGCGTTAGAGTTCGTCAATGGAGTCGATTCTTTAACATCTTCATGGGTAACAATCACGATGTCCATATGGATGTCCATATTGCGTTATAACATTCTTGAAACAACGGTTCTGGAAGTTAAACTCCTCGATACGTTAGATGGCAGCACATATTCTCCAGCGGCTGGCATCTAACGGACGTATTGAGACTTTTAGTGTTTAGCTCTTTTACTGTTTACCAGATTCTATGTGAAATTATATAAATTGTATCTTATATGGAAACGAAAATCTGAGTACTTGGTTGCATATTTACCTATCTTTGTGGTAAAAAGAAAAGTTCCCTTATCAGTTGAAATTGTACATTTTCATAACGTTGATTGCCAACAATAACAGTTTTCAACTATTTTATAATTAAAACTTCGAAAACACAAGTATATCAACGAAACGTAGAACTATATAGCTTATATTATTGCAAAAATGCCATGGAAACAGTATTCAACCAAATTCAAAAGAAAACCGACTGTAGACATTTTGATTTCGAATGATAGAATAAAGAATTTCAAAAATTACTTATTGAGACTCAGAAACAACTCGTGCATTACGATGGATACTGGCGACTAAATCAGTTATGCCACATTGTATTGCACAACCAAAAAGATGGTCTATGTAAATTCAGTTTCATAGTGCTAACGCGTCCTCATAAGAGGCTCCTGGGCCATACCGTTGCCCGCAAGTCTTAAGTGTGTACGCTTTAAGGGTTTCAGTGGCCCAAAGGGATAATTAAAGTGTTGCATTTTCATAATTTTTATATGTTAATAGAACTATACTGATATTTATTTATTGAACTTAGAAGTCAATAGGCCTATGATTTAGCGAGATATTGTGATATAACAGCAATACTACAGAAGTTGAAGTTGTTCTTACCAGTGGCGGCTGGTGGATTGAGATTTCGGGTGATGCAGTACAAGTCATCGGAGACAGAAGATATAAACTGGACTCACTGACTAATGAGCATAACTTCAGATGCCAATGGTATGTGGGACATGTGAAATTAAATAAAATTATGTTTAAAAATGAATACAGAACACTTTATCCGATTAGTCAGCTTATTTAATTAGTAAGTTTATTCTCCACTCTTTGATTGGAGTAAATTTATCTAATACATGTTAGTTGTACTCTGGTATTCCTATTATCAGATATTTTTCGATGGAAAGCATAACCAATGGTTATAACCATTTTTGAACATTCAATTCCTTGAAAGTGTCAATTCTTTTCGATGTGGAAAAAATCCTGTTTCCTTTTGCTGACGCCATAGGTGAAGTTAATATTAATTCCAGAAGCTTTGTAGATTCACTAATTTTTTTTTTTTTTTTTTTTTTTTTTTTTTTTTTTTTTTACAGATTATTGCGAACAGTTCATTCTTTCAAACCCTGTCACCGACAGTGATCCAAATTCTTCTGCAGCATAGACTGAAGACAGTTCGTGACAGAGATTACTGTTATAAAACAAATGTAAATTGAATACACTTTATTCAGTTTGTCTAGGAAGATTTAAAACAAAATGTGGAAATATATCTAAGGCAAACAACATTTCTGCCATAAGATGACCTGTGAATTTAAGTCGGATTTTTTTAGAACACTCTTCTGGATTGCCCTTTGCTTGTTTTGTCTAAGCCTTAACTGCAAGATTTTCCTTAGCGGAGAGCAGGGCAAACAGCTTTTTTTTTTTTTTTTTTTTTTTCATGGTATACAGAAGTTATGGCAACGCATGAGCACACAGAAAATTTCGAAATTCCTGACACAATCGTTCAAAATTTGTTCGTAGGAAACTAAAAATCTTACCCGTTCGTGACCAAATGGTTAACGTGCATGCTTTCTGCGTCTACGGTCCTTAGCTCGATTTCAGATAGACGTGCTTGAATAGGACAAAATCCTAATTAGTGGTTAGGGTCCCACTTCACATAGTACGTTCGTCTGATATAGAATAGGTGCTAGAAAAGAGTCTGTATTACTGTAATCAATCTATTAATCACAGCCATAATCAGATTTGCTTCCGAATTATAAGCCCATGATTATGGAAAAATAAATGTGCATATTCCACAGCTTTATTGAAAGCTGTACAAACACCAATAACCTTATGGAAAGTGGTGTAGAAGGATATTTCTGAAAGTTAAACTTGAACCCAATAATAGAACTTTGGTACACCACTTATATGTCCTAGAATGTTTACCTATATTGTCATTTATTTCCGACAATATTTCATAGCTCTGTTTGTAGCTCGGGAGGGCAATTTTCGAATAATCTAAGTCCGATTCATACTCGTTTCGTTCAGAAGGAGCGAACGAAAACATATGCTTAACACCCGTTGTGGGAAAGTAGAGAAGTTATAGAAACGCACACTATTTTGTGTATGGAATATTGTGAATTTTATGGAAGTGTCTTGCAAGAAAACTTAACATTTCAGACTAGGGCCCAAAACATTACGCTGTATTTTCTATCTTGTTCTGTTAACCTTAAATAATGGCCATCACCTGGAGATCTCAACCTATGTTCATTGGTTGAAATCTTCGATGAGCTACTAAAAGTCTTCTTTATTTTTCGGAACTTTTTGTTTTGGTTTCTGAATGTTGTAACGTTAGTCGAACCGGGCAAGATCATTTTATGGGTGAGGCATGAAATGGAAAGTATGCTTTAGTAAAGAGTGGGAGCCTTAGACTTTAGTATATTCTCAATATGCATTGTTTTCGTTCTGATAAAGTGTAATTAGGTATAGGATTAAGGCAAGGCGATGCAAGCTATAACATTATTGACTATATTATTAACCCTTTTAAATTATGACTTTTTTGAGGTATTTTGTAGACTTTCACTCAATCATCTATTGCGTCAAGACTATTTGTCGTAGGATCATGGTTCACACCCCGTTTTGTTTCTAGTAAAGCAGTATTTCCAAGTGCGTCCGTAAAAGTTCCCTAAAGTGTACCAAATGCGGGAAATTTCCGCTCAAAGTGGGAAAAGGGAATTTTCTTTTCAAAAAATCCCTTTCTTATTGCAAATATCTCCCCTTTAGTATAGGATATAATCATGCGAATGCTACTTAAAAAAACCTTTGCTTTATGGTGAAAAGAATGAGATACAAAGAGTGGCCCTGGAATGAATGGTTTTGATGCTACAGCCAATTTACATATTTTCCCTTGATAATATCTTTTTAGTGAATTTCTATACTATCATCATCATCATAACACTCTTCATTGTGGGGACATGAATTGTATTTCGTTTTCTTTCTCATGAACCAGTCTTTCAAACGGTACTACTCTCATTTCTCCTCTATGGTACATGTTAGATACATGCGAGTGGTTCCGTTTGAAAGGCTGGTTCATGCCAAAACAACGAGGTACGTATCATGACTTTAGAATAAATAGTGATTATATTGTAGATACTTTACTAAAGAATTGACTAAAAATGTGTAAAGAATGAAAAAAAAAATAAAGAAATCGAGATTTTTTTGATACACGTGTGTTGACTCTAGCAACACGAGTCATACTTCATGTTCTTCAGCGTAAGGAATTCTTTCAAATTTTACCACTCAAATTTCGCTATCGTGTACCTGTGAAGAGAAAAATGGGGAAAAGGGAATTTTTCTTTTAAAAATCCCCTTTTTTCCATTTTGGACAAAATTTTCCCGCTTTTGGTACACGATAGGGAAATTTGAGTGGTACGTTTCGAAAGCCTGTCTCATAACGAAACCAATGAGGTACAAACTATGATTCTAGAATAAATAGTAATGTGTCAGGGATTTTTTGAAAAAACTTCTCAAATATACCTTTTTTTAAAACCCATCGTTCATGTTTGTAACGTCACAGCACCCAGACAGTGCACGCGAGGCTGCAAAATGTCCATAGAATATGTTCTATGATGCTTCCATATTTGAATGAATGCAAAAAACCCGGTCTAAAATGCTTTACTAGAGACTTATAAAGCAAATCCCGAAGATCGACGCCATGGTAGGAATACAGGTGTTGTGCCATCATAATTTAAAAGGGTTAATGGTCTCGTTGCAGCAATGACACCAGCCTTAATTTCTCTGGGAATGAACCGATAAAAGTTTTGACAACAGCTTCCTCTCTCTTAGGTTGGAACCCACCTGAAAAAATAGGTTTGTGAGATAACAGAGTACAAAAGTTTTATTTGGAAACACAAGAGATATTATTATTTATTTTAGTGGTTCTCTCGAAATATAATCATACAAATTATTTATTAATCTCCTTCCTAATAATGTTAAAGAAATGAAAATTATTCTAGTCTTTTCCTTATTACGTAGTATTCAATGTTGTAATACTTTGTTTATCCCGTCCTACAATAGATTTAACTAAGACAAAGTGATCATCCTATATCTTCTTACAGACAAGATGCTTTACACTTCATTGTGAATTTAATGCATGTTCCCATTCCATCTAACGGACGGAGATACGAACACATAATCATTAAGAGCAATTACCAATACCTTTGTTTCTCAGGGGACTAGAATATACAATGGATAGTATCAAGTAATCTACAGTCAAAGAATGGAAACAACAAAGCTATGGCCCCAATTATGTCTATATAGAATTAAACTTAATGCGCAAAATAATTCTTCATCTTAACCTTTTAGAGACCGAGTGAACAGTGTCAAAAACGGTAGTTCCACTTTCTCGATCCTCTTCTGTGTGAACACTCGTTACCCCATAGTTTATTCTGATGGTAACTTTTTCCTAAGTGTTGAATTTCGGTCTCAAATTTCAGCCCAAAGTAAAAAATTCGAGGATTTTCGAATTTCTGATTTTCTTTTTATAGTTTCTTGAATATAACTACCTTCATTTTAAAGAGATATACTTAGGATCTGTCTGGTATATACCCCATATGGATACGTAACTTTTTAGATCAATTTGAACAACTCACAATGAGTGTTGCCAAGAAGAGAAGTTAAAATTCCCCATTTTTCGGTAAAAATTTCTATATTTTCGAAATTTATGTTCATAAATCTGTACCTATACGTAGGAACGCAAGTCAACTTACGCCAGTCGAACGTCAGTTCTTACTGAACAAAAACAAGTACAGATCGTTACAAGTGCGTAATTAGGAGGTGCATGATAAATTCGAATTTAGGTTCTATACCTTCGTTTTTTTTTTTTTTAATTTCCTGTTTACCATAACCTATTTTCTAAATTACAAGCTCCGTTTCTTAGATATAAACAGGATATTACTAGGATATATTATTATCGTACCGAAGATTATTTTAAGATAGTTTGGATCTGTCTAGTAGCAGTGTTTCCAGTCATAGAAAATTTTAATTTCCTATTTTAGGAAAAAAATTCGGAAAATCCTTTTTCTTTTCCTCTTGTTGGCTACATTTCCGTCTTGTTGGCTACATTGGGACAAACATACAAGTATCTGAAAGCCTTGTTTTTGCCCTACACAACGCACCATAAAAAGTTTCAATAAGATAATTAAGGGAAGTACAGTTGAGGTTTACAGTAGACCTTGTTCTTTAAGTTGTAAGATAATTCTGATCTCTTTTTTTTTTTTTTTTTTAGGTAGAATGACATATTTTTTAATGGCATCCTCAGTTTATTAGATATACTCATGATACTTATAGTCATGATATCGCATATAATAGTGGTGTACCCAGGGCTGTAGCCACAGGGGGCCCCATCGGGGCCAGGACCCTCCAAATGTTTTCCTGCCCCCTCCAAATGACCAGCTTTTAAAACATCATCGTAAGATTACCTCGCTTCTGTCAATTAAAAATAAAAAAGTTTACATATAATTAATAATTTAAGGTGAAATATTAACTAACTAACTCTATGGAATCCGGAGGTTCAATGCCGCGTTCACAAAAGCTCTCCACTGACTTCTATCCTTAGCCAATATGATCCAGTTTCTACTTTGTATTCCTATCTCTGCGAGATCCATCTTAATATTGTCTTCCCATCTACGCCTAGGTCTTCCTAATGGTCGTTTGCCGATGGGTCTTCCAGTTAAGACTTTAAAAGCGTTTCTACTTTCTCCCATTCTAGCTACATGACCTGCCCACCTAAGCGGGCGACCCTAACAATGTTGGGTAAACCGTATAAATTATGTAGTTCCTCGTCATGAAGGTAAAATATTATGGAAAAATACTATTTTACATACCGATCGAAAAATAGAATGGCATCTCTTCTTTATACCGATCAAAATGGTATAGTACACTTTATGACAGCAGATTACACTATTTACTGCAATTTGTATTTCACAGTTTCAAGACAAAAGTTTTAAAAAGGTACTATAAATATAAAAGTAACCAAGAAAGTTCTGTCGCTTTTTCACTCACCACCTAAGAATATCAATAAATCACGTAAGACGTACCTGGGAGATCAAAAATAGACCCCATCAGCATTTATTACTTTCTCCCAACGTTCTGGAAGGCCATGGATACCATCGCCGTAGAAATAAGTGGGCCGTGAAGCGAAGAAGATATCAAGTGCATTTTGTACCTCTACCAGCGATTTGAATTGGCGTTCTCTTAAGTTCATTGTCCAAGGAATGGAATACTGATAATCGGACCATGCAATGTCCGGAGAATGTGGCGGGTGCAATACTGTTTCCATTCAAGGCGTAGAATGGTGTCTCGGATCATTCTAACCACGTGAGGCTTAGCGTTGTCCTGTAACGGGAGAACACCTTCGCGTTTCAGAAGTGCTGGCTTCAGAGTTTTGAGTTTACCCCTTTGCGGTTCAGAAGTGCTGGCTTCAGAGTTTTGAGTTTACCCCTTTGCGGTTCAGAAGTGCTGGCTTCAGAGTTTTGAGTTTTTCATGAACACGGCTCAACTGCTGACAGTACACAGTTGCATTGATGCTCTGACCAGCTGGTAGCAGTTCCCGATGCACAATGCCACGAGTAGTCCACCAAACACTGAGGAGGACCCTCTTCTGGTGCAGTGCTGGTTCCGGCTGTTTTGTTAACTTTTCATGGGATGCTAACTAATGATGAGGGGGCCGTGGAGCATCGTACAAAACCCATTTCCCATCACATTCAACACACTGCCTAGAAATAGTTCCTTCCTCAGACGAGACAGCAAAGAAAAGCAGGTGTCTGCTCGCGTTGCCTTCTGGCCCGGAGTCAAATCATGTCAGACCCATCGACCCGACTTGTAGTACTTCCCCAGTTCATGGAGGTGCTGCCGAATGGTTTCTCCACTCATGCTGAATTGTAGTCTCAGTTCCTCACATGTCTGGCCATTGTTCGTCTCAATTGGTGCCTGAAGATCATTTTGAACATGTGTTGGTCGTCCTGTACGTGGTGCGTCTTCGAGTGTTTCGTCACCGTCCTTAAACTTGTTAAACAACCGCTGCACTGTCCACGTAGTCACGACACCCTTATCGAAGGTCTGGCATAACTTCCGCCCCGCTGCAACGGCGTTTGGCCACAGTTTGAACTTGTAGAGCATACATGCCCTTATGACGCTCTGTGGAGGTCTCATGTTCATTCTATATTACCACCTGCATTTGTATTTTCAATTTCAGGAATACTCATTTTTAAGTTTCTGGGGCCGCGGTGGCTCAGTGGTAGAGCGTTCACCTCTGGTGCTTGGGGTCCCGGGTTCGATCCCAGCCCCCGCCAAGTGAACTTTGTGGTGGACAAACACCGTATGCGTAGGTTTTCTCGGGGTTCTCCCGTTTCCTCCCACTTTCTTCATTCCACCATTTCATTCATCACTCATCATCACCGTCTCCTTTAGCCTAACCGGCATAAGCGTGGGACGTGAAACTCAAAAATTTCATTTAATTTCATGTTCACTCTGTCCTTACGCAAGTTGACGGTATAATTGCAATGCCACAACCAGGTAGTATGTTGGATGAACCCACACCAACAACTCACCTTTGCCTTATCTTCATTAGCATTCAACTCACGGTGTGAGGGCCAATTGAACACAGACCTCCACAAAAAGCGACAGAACTTTCTTGGTTACCTTTATACTACCATAAAACAGTGGTACTCAACTAATTAGTAAGTACATTATATTTTTTATATGATTATATGATGTACCTAGTGTTTAAAGATACTTTGATGGAAAATTTGGTGAAAAACATTTTTTGTTTTTGCCATATTTTCTTCTAAGAAACAATGTCTTAACCATACCAATCGAGTAAATAGTCTTTCAGTTATATCTCATTAACTAAAGGTCGAAGAAAAGGCCAAACATGACCCTGTCTCGAGAGGGTAAATGCCTTGTTAAGTTATAATGTTTCTTTTAGATTTAAAAATATCGAGCATGCAAAGATTTTGTTTTTATAAATTGTTACTCCAGTGTTTTATAATTTTGACATGCTTATTCCAAAAAAGAAGACTGTTTCTATCACATACAATTTTTGCACAAAACTACAGCATATTACTTTCCTTAACTTAAAGAGAAGAAAGTGTTGTTTCAGATGTTGTAAATAGATGACGCAATGTAAACAAGTACAAAATACATTTACTTTTGCGTTACAAATCTTTCATTCTGCAACTGAATGTGCATATAAATAATATGAATACTTATTTTGTTTTGTGTTGATATGTTGTTGTTAAACTACTTTGAGTTTGGGCATCTGTACGCCTATTTATTTATAAATATCCATAGTAGTCTGGAAAATGTGTAGTTTTATATAAACTATCGCGGTGCGTGTAGTTGAATTGGCCACCTGGAGCTCTAACCAGGTTAAAAAATAGGGTATCCGTAGCTGGCGGAGAAAAATAAGCGAGCATTCAATCGCGAACTTCTTATATACGGTTGGATTACTTACCTCTTTGGTCAAGGAAACAACCGTCGAATTGTTTAACGAACCTCCACGGAGGTTGACACCCTGATTTGGTCTCTTGCTATTTTCTGGGCTTAACGATCTATTTTGGTACTCTTTTCTTCGGAGGCAGAGATACTCGAATTCGACTTAGCCATCTGTACAAGCTAACGATGGCTTTCTGTGCTTCTTCTTTGGAGGAAAAGGCACATTACTAAAGTACAAACGTAGAGCATTACTTTAAGAACATACCCAGGGGGGCGCCGCAAACTGAGATACTACCCGTTTAAGATAGGATAGCCGTTGTTTATGGTGGCAAAACACAGAACTAAAAAGTAAACAGAACGTAGCTAAGACGTGACAGCCCACTCGTGATTCAGTAATCTGCAGTGTTGAAAACTAAGTACGTTTTTGCAGAAAACGTGGTACGTTCTTTGTGGAAACAAGCGTGGTTTAAGTTAGCGTAGCAGTATATGTATGGGCATGTGAGTGACAAGTGATTGTTTGCTTCAACTGCTCTCTCTAAGCCTATCTCTATTTATAATTCTATGCCTCTATCTATCTCTCGCTGTCTCTGTCATAGTCACAAAACTCTCAAACGGGGACTTGCTGCCAGTGTTCGAATTAACGGCGGATGCCGGGGAAATTGCTCTCTCGTGAAAGCTTATTCCCGGCTCATATAATGGAAATAACACAGCATCCCTGACAGGAATAATTAACCCGTCCTAGTGTACATAAGATTTCCTCCGCGAGAAAATAACGTCATAGTTATAACAATGCTTTTCATGACATTAATATTTAGTTTTATTGTACAATACCAAACTGCAACATAAAACAGGTGCAATTGTTCATAACTTTGCTTTTGTCCCAATGTGTCATTGTTTTATGTTTTTTTTGGGGGGGGGGATAATAAGTGACAACGAATATTAGTGTCGTAATTCGATAGCAAATCATGTATTTCTAAACTGACGCTTTGTTTTAGGTTTTCATTTCTTTCTGGACTTTAGACATGAGGCACAGGTAGAGGGAGGGGATATTGGAATGGCTCGATCGGGATTCGCCGGGACCCCTCAATCTGTTGTCAGCGACGCTAACCCGGAAATACGACGCCAAACTTTACAGTTCATTGTATTTCCTAGATCGAGTCCATTCGGGTCACGTTTCGAATTCTGTTGCTGCGTCACTTACGTGCGGGTCAGACGGGTTAACGTAAATAACTCGTGTTCAGCTCTGATTTATCGCTGCTTTTTCCTCCCCAGTTTTAAGACTACGTATTCTTCGAGTTCCTATTTATAAATATACTACGCAATAGTAGAAAAATGACCTCTGTCTGACATATCGCTGCGCATTAGATGTGGTACAATGATCCATTCAGATGTTCGGAATGTCCCCCGTGGGTGAGTAGTAATGTTCGATGCTTTGTACTCAAGGGATCCTGGGTTCGGTTCTCGGTGGACTGTAGGGTATCCGGTCCTTTGAAGCTTGCCAGCTCATTTAGGACGTTGCTAACAACTCAGTCACGCAATATAGGTCGTTCTGCTTCCAAAGAAGACAATTCCGAATAAATAAATAAATAAATAAATAAAAGTCCGGTAAACAAGAACATGTTTCTTCATACATAATGTTGTAACGGTCGTTTAATTGCACACATTTGTCAACATGAAATATCAGTTATAGGGCTCTTTAGTTTACTTAATCTATGGCAACATTGGTACAGCGGGGGACACTTCTAAATGGTACACCTTAGCCGTAAATCTCCATAAGGCTGTACCATTTAGAAGTGTCCCCCGCTGTACAAGTACATGCATATCCCCGTAATTCAAATAACGTTACAAGTTCTCCCCGGCATCTCTGGAAAAAACATAGGGTCAACCTTAGTCACCATTTTTAACTTTTTTGCAAAGCTTTTGTTCTTATTGTTGTTGCAAGAGATTATTTCTTTTGCTGGAGGGCCAAATAACGCCCTTGTTATAATACGTGGAAGTAGTGTTTACACTGGCGCATTTCCCGAGGGTTGAAGGGGACGTGTCTCTTCCAATCTTGCAACTCGGGGGACTGTCCCCCCAATGATCCGATTTGAAATGTGATTTGTGTCCGATTGCAACAAAGGAATATGAGATGAAATTGATGTCCCGCAGAATGAGCCTCAAATCAGCCTGCCTCCCAATGTTGAAGACAACTTTGCTCCCTTGATCCTCCATAGTATTGTCTTTCCACTTCATAAATATTGTGAACATTCATTTAAAAAAATAAAAAGGTCTAACCCGTCCATCCCAATATTGAAGGCAGATTTGTGCTGCTGACTGTTTAAGGTTTAATCCGAATCAGCTGTGATCGTTTAAATTTGAAAGGCACTCCCCTGAATCGAACCGAGGAGTACGTGTACTGACGCCGCAAGTCCTACCCACTAGACCAGCAAGAAGGGTATAGTATAATTGAAGGAACACGATATGCTATTGATTTTGCGATTTCTAACATGAATTTTGATTCCATGTAGGAGCTCAGTGGTTTAGAGTCCATGTAATGCTGGAGTTCCGTGTCTCATATATCTCGATGCTGAAAGGAGCGCTATACCCAAAATCAAATCTAACATTACGAACAGTGTTGTAAGTGAAGGAGAGAGGCAAATGTAATGGCAGTTAGTATCCTTGCTGTTAGTCTTTTGTACTTCCTGTAATAACTGGGGCAACTAAATGCAGAAAGAATCAATCAATTTTCAATCTCGGTAAGAGAAGAAACTGTAATGATGCGATACGCAGAGCTTGCGCATCTTTATTACTATCACAAGAAAGAAAACAAAAAGGATTAGTTAATTTTCTAGTTATTTTAACAAAAATTTATCCCCTTTTTTCAAAATAATAATAATAGTAATAGGCATTTCAAGTACGTTTACTAACCATTGTAGATATAAAAGACACAAGACCATACTCCTATTGGATCGTTGAGAGGCTTCCTACAATGTATTTATATTTATTGAAATGCTTAGCATTTTAGTAGCGTAGGATTATTCTTTTTCTCTATCAAACTTTCAGCTGTTTCTTTTGCACCAAATATCTGCAACACTTAATTGTGCCAGGTAAACGTGTGGAGTCTCGTAAAACTACCCTCATTAATTTAATGATTGTAAAATGAAGAAACATTAGATTAGATTAACATAATACTTTTTTTTCTATTTAAGCAATAATGACCAAGAAATCTATTGAACTGCATATATAAAAAGAACATAATAAAAATGTACCAACTCATACACTAAACTTTCTCGCTTCCACTTAGTAAATTAAATCAAATCGCGCTGCAGTTATATAAAAAAAAAAAAAAAAAAAAAGGAATATGAAAAAATCCTTTTTTTATTTATTTAGAAAATTTACCACAAGAGTAGACAATTTCTTCTGGTGTTTTCCACTCGTTTTCCGATAGATTAAAATGAATTTAAAATGGTGCACCTCTTATAAATATCTCAATTGCATTTTTTGGTATCAATACAACGCATAACGATGTTTTTTGGGTTGGGGGCGGGGGATACGGAAAATTTCGTAGGTGGCTAACGCCCGTCTTGAAATGTGTATTTGAGGTAAATTTCATAGGAAAGGAAGTATAAATAAGAAAATTATAATGAGTAAGATAAAATGTTGCTAAATGGACAATAAAGTTTTATTTTTGTTTTATTGTTCTCATTTACTGTTCTTTTGACATGAAATTTTCCACATACGTGTCTTTGCCGATTATACACATACTAACATAAGAAATACCGGGCGAATTCGTTATCAAATTATATTCCTACAACAACATACTCCCTGTATTTATAGACATGCGACAATAATTTTAGACATGAGTGTACATAGTTGGACTTCCAACCTTGTTCAATTTCATCCCTCAGTAATTATAATACTTCAATATGAACGACTGGATTATGTTATATACAGAAACAGTATCAATCAATATTGTATCCGCTTAGTTAACTATCTACTCTCTTTATTTCGCGATTCATCGCCATATTTGATCTTACTCTATTAATAGAAAAACTCCTATTTAATGTTTTCAGATGGCTGAAGCGCGTAGCCCCATGGTAGATTCATAATAATTTTGTGACTTGCTTTCCGGACTGACTGGAAATCTTACGTGGTGAGGAATAACGTGCTCTTTAGTGTCCGAATTCTCGTTTACATTCGCGAGATGAGACTAGTTAAAGTTCTTTGAGGTGTTACCTCTTTGAGTTTATTTTAATGTGTTGCTATTATTACTACTTTTTAAAGTCACTTTCTTGTTAACCGTTTTATATTTTCTAATTTAATCTTTTACTTTTTATTTTTATATATGTGGCTATTTTTATTCTATTATTTTGTCGAACTTATATCTAAACATCACTTTTTTCTAGAAGTCTTTGCTTTGAACAAGATGCATGTTTTGGACATAGGCCTTATTGTAACGGGAATAAATAGCCTCGATGCTGACATCACATTAAACCTTAATTAATTAATCAGTCAATAGTAGATATCGTGCCACATAGGATCGGTGCTAAAGAGGGACGTTAAATTACTATTCATCAATCAATATAACATAATAATAAAAACGGCGAAACATATTCCATTTTATACTCTTAAACGAACAGTTCTTGTGAATTGAATGATGTCAATTACTGTGTGGCTGGTCATAAAGCGATTCAGCCATTAGATGTCAATGTAGGAAAATCCATTCAGAAGAAGCTGATAATAAACAATTCCCAATGTATTAATTAATTATAGGTACATGAGAACAACCAATTCGAAAGATTTTCATCAAATAGGGCGCATTTGCCATTTCCATCAAGATAGAAATTGCTTTAACTTTGGAGAAAAGTCATGTACACTTAGTGATATGCATGGACCAGGCTCGGTCCGAGACCCGCAATCCGTTCAAATCTGAGGGTTGGACTTGGGCTGACCAGCTCCTTTCCTTCTTTGGGCCGGGCCGGGCTGGGGGCGGGACGACACTGCTTCCTCTTCATGACAGACCGGGCTCGAGAAGATTAATTGCAGTTCTTTAATAATTAATGTTTCTTGTTAAATGATAGTTGGAGGCTGCACGTGTACTGAAAGACATTGCAAACAATGCAACATGTAGAGTTAGTGTTCCTTAGCTGTCGGACTAGGCTCGGGGCAAGACCTTTTAAAACTTATTGGGCCAGGCTGGGTTCGAGGCAGAAACCTCCAAAAGTTTCTGGGTCCGAGCTGGACTGGAGCTAGTTACATTAGGGATGGATTGGCGAAAGGTTCTGATCATGTAGGTCTCTAGTACAATTTCAGCAACTTTTTAGTTCATGGAGGAAAAAGAAGGGGGCGGGTATAGAAAGAAAAAGACTGCAAACAAAACCAATAATTTTGATGAAATGAGACTTGTTTGCCAATTTATAATAATAGGGTATGGCTGATCGATTTAGCTTAGTTTCGAATTATATGAATGTCAAACGAAAGTCTTATTTGTAGAACGGCTATGTACAGTACGTCCATCTGTCTGTCGACAACAAAATGGCAAAAGCTGTCGATAAGCCGTTTTCAAGGATCGATTCAGCGTCCAAAAAGTAAGTTCCATCTCTTCCGACAACCTAATATTTAAAATGGAAGTAATAAAAATCGATCACTTCAGGTTTGAATCATAATGGAAATAAATCCAAAACGATAATAGCCGAAGACAGTCACTAGAAATTGATTGAGATCCACAAATAAATATACCATCTGTACCCTACATCTTCACTAAAACTGGAAATGATAGAAATTCCTTACTACTTTTGGTTTCAAGATTCAATTCTATAGAACACAAACGATCAGATATCTGGAAGCGATTTTCGGAAATCCATTCAATAGGTCTCATCTCCTTCCACATAGTTCTATTTAAACCGAAAGTGATAGAAACCGGCCACTTCCAGTTTCAACAATAATGACCATAAATCGAAAATTGTAATAGTTAGCAACAAATGGTTTTCGGAAATCGATTGAGGGCCACAAATAAACACACTGTCTTCATCGTTATCTCTTTACTAAAATCGAAACTAGTAGATATGTATTACTCTTTCCAGTTTTAGTATTGCTTTCCACAGAGTAAAAACGATGAGAGATATCGAGAAGCAATTTTCAAGAATCAATTCAGCGTTCGAAGAATATGTTCCATTTTCTCACACAACCTTCTATTTGAAACGGAAGCTGTAGAAATCAACATTTTCCGGTTTCAACGTTAAATGCCATAAATCAAACACCGTAGTAGCTAGCGACAATTGTTTTCGGGAATCGATTGAGGGTCTCAGTCAATTTTACAATTTCACTCTATTTCTACTTTAAAAGCTGCAAGTGACAGCAATTTGTTACTACTTCCGCTTTCTATATTGACTTCCACGAAAGCAAAATCGGTTAAGGATACCGGGAAATGCATTTCTGCATTCGATTTATCGTCTCAAGAATAAGTTTTATATATGACTTATCACTATTGTAGTGTTTAATATTTTGTAGAGATCAGCTGAATTATTTTGTATGCATAAAGAAAAAGAAGAATTGAATTGGTGATATTATATTGTAGTTGGATAAACTGAGTGTGAAAAGTTAGTCCAATAAGTCAGTTGGAGAGGTATATACGATCCTAGCGTTAAGACGTCCGTGCGACATTGTAACAATTGTAATAGCTAACGCCAAAATATACTTATTCAGTATATTAATGAGCAATAATTTAACATACAAACGTATTAACCCGACCGTGTGAGCTTTTATTATAGTGTGCTATCGAAAGAGATTTATAAAAAAAAAGTTGAGTGGAGTCAGATTACAGAAGACATTATCCTTTCAATAAAGAAGAAAACGGAACATTGTAAATTGGCACTAGCGGATCCAGAAGGATCGTTGGGGGGGGGGGGGAGAGGGGCGTTCGCTTCCTGGAAGATGAACGTAGCCTCAAGGTGACCAGAATTTTAGTTTTGGAAGAAATCGGACGCATATGAATGTGGGAGTAACGTGATTTCCAGATTCCTTTTCGGGACCCGTTTTTTTTTTTCGAAAGTATATTCTTTCTCTAGATTTAAATTAAATACGCACCTCCGTTTTGGAGGTGTGGCGATGTTATGATTCACTAGTGACCGCAATATATCAGATGCACTGTCTTGCACAGTACTTGCACAAAAGAAAATATTGTATTGACGATGACATTCATTTTAACAAAAAGGTGTACAATTTGCCTGAATCATTTATATTTTAAATAACAATTGCGGGACAGATTTGAAAAAAAAAAAAGACAAACTCGGTCTACGCAAGAATAATGTAAAATAAAGTAGATGAAAAAAGTAGACATGCATGAAGAATAATACAAAATGTCAACAAATTACAAAAGACATTATGATATTTCTATGTACATTTCTTGGTAGCTTAAAAATAATACAATAATTAATTATGAAGTGATGTTTAATAGTAGGGTCTATACGGCACACACTGTTCCAAATGGGCCAAAATATATCAATCTTTAAATGTAGCTTTTATTTCGGTTTATATGAGATATAATTTAGCAAATTGAAAATTGAAAAGAAAAAAGATAATATTCAAACTAAACCCCAAGGATGTTTAGTGGCTCCGTGATTATTCCCCGTAGTAGTGATTACCAGATCATGAATTTGATGAGAAATGAATAAAATGGTGGAATAAAGAAAGGAGGAGGAAACGGGAGAACACCGAGGAAACCCACGCACACGGTGTTTGTCCACCACACAGTTCACTTTGCGGGAGTAGGGTTTGAACGCGGGACCCCCTGTACGAGACCCCCCGCGGTGAACGCTCTGCGTGATCTCGGGTTCAATTCCCTGTGGGGGTATAGTTGAACGAAAAAAATGGTTCGGATTCCACTATAATCAGTAGGTCCACGTCTCCTTTAGCCGTTCTGGCACAAACGTAGGACGTTAAACAAATATCATATGTATAATATATAACTGTTTATTAAAAACATAATATAGCCTACATACCGTTACACATATTTTACGATTGCAGTTGTGCCTTTTAAGTTAAAGACTTTAAAATAGCAATTTCAAAAACATTTTCGAATTCATTCATCTTTCTTGATTTTGTTTGCGATTCAGATACATCCAAGGAGTTCAACTTTAGACTCAGACTCAGGAAAACCCACGAGTTGAAAACAATTACGCGTAAAAACCACGACGGGCGGAAACCATACAACAACCTTAGTCACCTTTCAGTCCATCTTTGTGAAAGTTACAGCACAAACTCAAATCTATCTTTCTTGTTCCTGGCAAATCTGTCGATGACACGATCGTGATCTACGTTTGTCTTGGTGCGTGTATAGTAGCGCCAGGTCGCTAAGTCGATCTGCAACCATGCGGGACCGTATCCATGTCTTCAACCTTTTTAGTGTTGAAAATGTTCTTTCGTCTGATGCTTTATATAGGTTATTTGGTCCGTATACATCTCTTTTGCAGTGGTATAATTCAGTATGTAAAGTTAAAAAAGCATTAGACCAGACTAGGAATACGAGGTTGGAAATATGCTCTATTAGGTAATTTCTTAAATGCAGTTGTTAGAAACATAGTATAATTATAGCTATGCTTATAACAACAATAAAATTATATTATACTAGCCTTCGCCCCCAGACCCCAATTTGCTTGGCATATGGCCTAGCACAATATAGCAAATGCTCCTACGTGCTAGTGTGGCACAATATTTCGCGTTCTTCCTTCTGTCTCTTTCATATAGAATTGAATTGAGCTAAAACTCTGTCACGAAATTCAAACACCTCGAAAGGTATTTTAGTGAACCTTCCCCATCTCTTTGCTTTCCCTTCTACACCGGTGTACGTTAAGTGACACAAAACGCTCTAATACATATTTAATTATTTTAAATGAAAAATTTAACTACCGACTTTCATGTCTCAAACCCGAGATATGGGTATCTTATAATAGTGTTAATAATAATAATAATAATAATAATAATAATAATAATAATAATAATAATAATAATAATAATAATAATAATAATAATAAAAATATTTCCATCCCTTTTCTTTCCTTTTAGGTAAAATATCAAAAGCACTGAAATACGTATTGAATTATTTTGAGTGAGAAGTCCATACAGCAAATTTCATGTTTCTAACCTTCAAAGATTCTGAGATATTTATATCTTTTTTAGTAATTGCAATCCTCGTTTCCTTTTCTTTCCACCTATTGTTCCCATTTTGCTCAAGTATCAAAAAACGTTGAAACGCATGTCAAATTATTTAAAATGAGAAATCTAAATACCAAATCTCAAATCTCCATCCTTAGGGGATTAGGAGAGAAGGCCACCCCCTTCCTTTCTTCGAATTTCCAAGAAATCCTTCCTTAGTGATACCTACATCACAAATTTCATCTACTGTCCAAATTCCAAGTTTCTAACTTGAGCGGTTTGCCTCTGCGAAGATGAGTTATTCACTGAGGACTTCGTCTTTTATGTAACAGCTTCTGTTATTTCCCAGGAAAACATGAAATTCCATTAAAAGTCACAATGAATCCCTGGTCCCCTCCTAATATTTCCGTGTTCGAATCCCAAAGTCACGACTCTCTTTATTGATCTAGTAGCTAGCGAACGTATCTTTGATCTTTGATGCATGAGGTTCTGTGGTTTGATTCTGGTGAGTGAGCATCGAACGCACTACAGTGGTTCAGATCGAACTTTAAACTCTAGTTCTCGTTCTGTAAAGCATCGCATTTGACAAACGACTAGATACATATCAATCAGTCAACAAAATTAAAAGTCTCAGATTCAGAGAGCTTTTCGGTAAGGAGTGCTGAAGATTTTATATTTCTCTTTATTCAAGGTACTTGAAGTTTCGGGACCCGAATTCCATTTCCATATCTTTTTTCTAGGATATAATTTTTAAATATTCCTTTTTTAGTTCAAAGTTTTATCCTCGTTCTTACAGTTGTTTGTCACACAGAAGTAATCGGTCGGGAAAAGACCATATTTGTATTTTCCAACGATAAATGCTGGAAGTAAAAACCAGGCCTTTGGGGGGGGGAGGCGGTCCCTCCCTCCGCTCCCCTTGGATCCGCCAGTGCAAACTAGTGACCTCGACGTGATCCAAAAGTATTGATTGGCTCGGCTGGCATTCTTGACGTTTGTTGCTTGTTGAAAAGTGAGTTATTTCCATTATGTTATAATGTTTGAGCAGTGGCGTATTTAGAGGGGTGGCTTCCGGGCTTAAGGTCCCCCCGAAATCTTAGTATAGTAAAGTAAATAAAATATCTTGCAGAATTTTCACATTTCCAGGCAAAGCCCCCCCCCCGAAAGTTAGCAAAGCCCCTCCCGAAACAAAATCGTAAATACGCCACTGTGTTTGAGCAATTATAGTGTTTCAGATTTAAGTGGCAACGTTTATTTTAATAACAATGTCGGATACGAGCACGGAAGCTGTTTGTTTTGACGATAGTGGACTTTCTATGGGTTGTGATGTTTGTAATAAATACTATCGCTTTAAGTGTTTACAAATGAGTGCAGAGGAGCAGGACTATTATCCACAACCAGATACTCCATGCAAGTGTGACGAAGACACACAATGAAAAGTCGGCAAGAGATGACAAACTGGACAAATTATTAAAAAATGAAATGAAATCTTTAAGTTTTACGTCCCATGATTATGCCAGATAGGCTAAAGGAAACGGTGATGAGTGAAATGAAGAAAGTGGGAGGAAACGGGAGAACCCCAAGAAAACCCACGATCACGGCGTTTCTCTACCACAAAGTCCACACGGCGCGAGCTGGGATCGAACCAGGGACCCCAAGCACCGGAGTTGAACTCTCTACCACTGAGCCACCGCTGCTCCCGGTCAATTATTAAGTTTGATGACGGGACTCCATAGCAACCTCCAAGAAGTTCGTTTTGAAGTGGAAAACAACCTCCAAGAAGTTCGTGCTGAAATAAAGGAAGAGATGCAAGGAATGCATAAACGATTAGAAGAGTGTGTGTTTGGGTTCCAGCGCCAAGTTAAAGATTTGGAAGTAAGAATAGTTTCTAATAGAACTGTTTGCAAAAAGGAAAATGATCAGCTTCGAAAGGAACTGGAAAAAAATAATGGAGAGGTTTGATTCTCTGGAGAAACTTGTCAAAGAGCGGCCAGACGACTTGTCTTCGTGAAAAGGAGGCAGGCATTAAAAGTGGAATCTGTCAAGAAGATGAAGAAGTGGAATACCAGGGCTCAGAAATGTCAAATAAGCTCGAAGAAAAAAAAGAAAGACGTGTTCTATTTATGTGCAGATCAAACAAGCTTTAAGTACATTTTTTCCAAGGCACATTTGGCAACGTACCTCGGTGCAATGATAATACTTTTGTTGCCGACTGTACTAGAAGCTTAAACTCTCATGTTGTTCTAATATCAGTAATAATAAGAATTGTTCTGCTTATGAACAGTCTAACAATAGATTTTATTTTCCATTTAATGAAAAAGGTGAAGGGCCTTCTTTGTTGCAAAATTTTCAGAACGATAATTTTAAATCAAATAATTTTCAACATGCACTAAGTAATAGTTCTTATTTTGGTTCTGAAACTCACGAAAAATTAACAGAGTGTATGAAGTCAAGGGAGGAATTGTGCTCAGCTGGTTGTAAGAGACGTGAGGGGGAACATCATTGTTGCTTTCCTACTGACTCACGTGCAAGAGAGAGAAATTTGATACGGCTGATCGAAAAAAAAAAAAAAAAAAAAACAGAATGCGATTGTTTCAAGGTGGAAAGGTCACGTAATTGTTGTCAACCAAGAAAGAGTTGTGAAAAGAAAAGGGATTGTATGTGTGTGTGTGTGCGTGTGTAACCATTCAGTGTTTCCTACTCACTATGAAGATAATGATCAGTTTAATCCTAATAAAGAGGTTTTCGATAACGATAGGGTATGTTTTAATAGACGTTTTGGTGGCAATGTAGAAGCATCTAGGCCAGTTAAACTAACAGTATTAAATGCTTACCCTTCGTTTTCTGGCGACATCATGACTGAAAGTCCGCGAAAGTTCTTGGAAGAAATGTACTCATATTTTGAGACGGGATGCATTAATGAAAGGGGTCGTTTATTAATTTTGGAAAAGAAACTTACTTAGATGCACAAGGTTGGTTTTTGTCGTTGAAGAGTAAAATAAGGTCTTATAACGATTTTGTACACTATTTTCTTCAGAACCATACTGATGAAAGGATTGTAGCTGCACAACTTTGTGCTTTGTATCAAGCTAATTTTAAATCTTCAGGGTATAAATCGCTTGTTGATTACGCTTGGTCAGTGTATCGAAAGTATGTGAATTTAGTATCTTGCCCTGACGAATGTGAGACTGTTCAGTATTGCCATATGATGTACGTAAAATGTTATCACTTGTTAAAATACACAAGGTGTCTGATCTAATTGAGAGATTAGGACCTTTGGATATTCCAAGCTATAATAGAGTGGTTCATAGTTGTAAGTATTACGATAATGATAAGCGTGGTAAAGAAACAAGTAGCCAACATGACAGATATGCTAAAACAAACAAATATGATGTAAGGAATGTACAAGTAAAGAATAGGGATACCCAATGTACTCATAATACAGGCACGTAGCCAGGATTTCGTGAAGGGGGGGGGTCCATTACATAAAATACTGTGGTCATCACACCAGGGCCTCGATCATTCTAAACAATTTTACTGGAACATATATTGGTTGGTTTAGTCAGGATTTCGTAACGAGGGGTGGGTGTGTGACATGAAATTCTGAAGGCCCAGGAGCTCGATCAATCTAAACTACTTTACTATCAACATACAGTTAGTGATGGGTAAATTCCCGGGAAGATATTTTTCGGGAATATCCCCGGGAATATTCCCAAAATGGGAATTTATCTGGGAATTTATGTACAATTAAAAAGAAAATTGCATTCTATTACTATATTATGATTTCAAAGATAAATTCGTTTTTATACCACAGTAGGCCTATGCTATTACTGTTGTCCCCAGAGGAGTCTTTAAAATGTATATTCTCAACGATGCTATGTTATTTTATTAATATTCTATTATATTTAGAGAGTACGCATAAATGTATATTTATTTACAATATGTTCTATCAATTAAATATGTGTGAAAAATTATATAGTAAGTCCTAATACTTTTAAACCGCTAAACAGTTTAAATTTACATGTAAGTGGCTTTTCTAAACTTGACTCTACTACTGATATTATAAACATATAAAATTTTTAAATGTTATAAACAATTTTGTCAATATTTGCGCATAAATATGTATGTTCATAATATTTGCAAGATACTTTTCTATCTTTATAATTTTGCATGCTACATTGCCACATACGAACTTTCCTCCTGCCCATTTCTCGAAATTTCGTGCGTTAATTCACATGTGAGAGAAGTCCGAGTACCTCTTCAGAAATTCGAGTCAGAGAGAGGAGACAGACCGACGTCTATTACTAACGGTGGTTCAGGGTTTATTAATAGTACTTCATCTCTATTTCTACATAAGTTTACTTAATTCTAAATTACTTTACAAAGTGGTTCCTTTTCATCATTTGTAAATTAGTACTTTGCTAATTTTGGCTGTTGCTTAGCATTGGTGGCCAGCTTTTGCACCTACTTTTTTGCGATATTCTATTCCGATGCCATTGTTTTATGGTTTCACATGTTAAATTACGTTACCAACATTAAGTTCAGAAAGCATTGCAGAGCAAGCGTGGGCGAGTGAAGGCTGGTTAGAGCGCCGCATGGCACGTTGTTTTATATATTCGTTACCAACGATTCACTTTCTTTTCTCGCATAAATCACTTCCACTTATCTTTACAGTTTGTACAAATCCCTTACTGCCCTAAAAAATTGTATTCGATACTTTCATGACTACTTGAACATCACTATCAACTCATTTCTTCCGTAAATCATCCTACTTTTGCTAGTTTTGGCCCCCAATATAAACAATTAGCTTACTTTTTAGTGCAAATTCAAATGGAACTTTAAAAATCATATTATTAATTATATAAAGTACAGTCAAAGAATTTTAAATTTTTAACCTACAAATTCTTTAAAACCTAGAAGTAAATAGTGATATATTAAAATAAAGTAATTAGTCATATGGTTCTTATAATTTGGAATATAGAATAAAAGGTTGAAAATAAATTCCTTCCCGGGAATTTATAGGTCAGGGAAAAAACCCGGGAATATTCCCATTTTTAAATTCCTTCCCACCGGGAATATTCCCACTGCCCATCACTACATACAGTGGTCTTTGAGAATATGTTGGTAAGTATTTTAATAAACTATGAAGAAATACCGAGTAAAAAAAATATTGAAAAAGATAATACAATATTTACATCCTTACCCTGTTTATTCAAATATAACAATTTTCCTTTCATTATGACCTCAACTATTATAAAAAGTACATATCCTCTATTATAAAAAGTACATACTCAATAATGTCTTCTAAAATATTTTGCAATATCTGCGTTCCTTTTTCTGTTGAATCAAATGTTAACAGAGCTTTCTTTCCACATAAATTTTTGTTTCTGTTACTCCATCAACTACTGTCTGTTCCAAATGACAGATTAAACGAGCAGTAGAAAATTGTTTTTGAAATAACGTGTTTGATACTGCAAGGATGCGATGATGAAAAATCATGATAAAAAAATGTCCACGATGTTACACAACGGCACTATGCTTTCGGAAGCTTGAAATCTCCCTGACTAGTAGCAGAAATTCTGAGAATTCCGCAACTTTTCTAGAAATTTCAAATTCCCTGACTCTTCCAGAATATATCGCTCACCTCGCAACCATGTATTGCAAGTAATAGACTATACATTTCCTCATAAGAAAAAGTAAGCAAAAGCTTCCTGTAATTTATTTTTAACGCTGAATCTTCTTTTTCTGATTTCATTTTGATTCATCCTTTCCTAATTTTTTTCATTTCTGGTCTCGAAAGGGGTCCGGCCCCACCGCCCTTGGCTACGTGCCTGCAAAATACGTCTTACACCAAAAATAAATTTCGTGAAGGGAAGTATTTTCACTGAAGGAATCGTAGGTTTTCAAACAGAAATAACAGATGGTATTGGAGACGAAGAAATAGGCGAGATTATGAAAAGAACGATGACAATGATTACGAAAGGAGTGTACAGAATCAAATTAGTAGAAGTGTTGCTGAGCATGATAATAGTGTAAGTGCAGAACAAGATGAAAGAGGCAGGGATTCTAGAAGTTTTCCTGATCATCGTGTATTTCACACTAATGAAACTAGAAATAATTGACTAGGCGTAGAGTCAGGCACACAAATTTCTGAATTCAGAAATGGTGAGATAGAGTGTTATCATGAAGCGACAAAAGTACCACTATCAGCAAAATAAATGATGCGTCTCTTTATTTTGAATTTTTTTTTTAAATATCTCCGTTTTCATTATATGTTCGAAATTTCAGAAAGTTTCCCCAGCAGAACAGGTTAATAACAAACCCGTTATTAATATATGTGTTAGATATTAGCTTAAAATAAATAAATTAGAAGCAAAAACATTAAATCGACCGAAATCACAACAATTACCAACTCTGCTAAAGTGGAAAATTTTCAAGAACGCGAGGGAATCCTGCAGTTCAACACGATGCAGCGATATCTATGTCATTGAGAGAAATGTGGATTAAATGTACAAACGAAACTTTTAACGAAATATTTTTAATATGTCTTATTACGTGCATTATCTGCAAACTCCAAATATAGAATCAAATCGTAACATGAGTGTAAAACTCATGACAATACCAAAAAAAAAAAAAAAAAAAAGTCATTGTCGCACTTGCATTAGTGTCTCTAATTTTTGTTTGCAAACAATTTCGTAATTATTTCCCCTGTGCTCATTGCTCACTACATGCTCGCTGGTGCATAACGAATGTTTCCAGTAAATGTTAACTCTAGTTTGGAGAATTTTATAAAGTTTCACAATGTTTAACACTAGATAGTCTTCTATATATTTGTTTGGATATTTTGATAACAGATTTCCCTATTAAATGTTTAATTTTCCCTAGATGTTTAATTACGGAAAAGTTTTACAATGAATTTGTCTTAAATTGAAATTGTTTTGAATTTACCACATGAGGTAAGTAGCCCGAAGGAGAACTCAAGTAGCTGATATTGTACGTAAAATCAATCTATTGTAGAATGATGATGCTTCTTACCTTCAGCACATAATCTTTACGTTAGTGTGTCAGACAGAGAAAAATCCTGTTTTTCTTTCCTTGTGACCACCCATCTTAAACCTCTACATACCATGGTTCGTCTCACAAAATTTCGGTGCTCTAAAGACATTCATATAATAATAATAATAATAATAATAATAATAATAATAATAATCCTGAATATGCCATCCTTACATAATGTAATAACCTTAGATACCTTAGTTTAAAATGCTTTCTATAGTAATTATTTGAGCAACCATGTAGGAGGGAGCACAACTTTTAATTTTGTCCCTCTCATTTCAATACCCTTCCAACAGAATGTAATTTCTTATAAGCAGGACAGACAAAATGGATAAGAAATATATTTACAGCATCCTCTCCCCCTTTATGATTGGAATATCACAGAGCATTTTTTATTCTACCGAAGATAGTCCTGAGCGGTTGGGGGTAGGTAACTAAAGAAATACCTAATATACCGTATAGCGACCCTTGATTAAAATATTGCCGTTTCTTAATTTGTTCGAGGAAGCACCTACTCAACCAAGGGTGGCAAAAATAATAATAATAAGAAGAAAAGTGTCTATTGATTCCAGTGGCGGATCCAGCACGGACTCCTAGGGGGGCTGGGAAGTGAAATTTTTTCGATGATGTGAGGCTGTCACAAATTACCACTTAACTAAACAAAACATAATAGGGGTTGAACCGGAACCCAGTCAGTTCAATTTGATGTAAAAGTTTAATTTTTGGCTTCATATCAAAGTGTTGGTTCCAAATGACAATCTCAGTCCGAGTAGACAATGAACAAATCTCAGTGGGACTCTTCAGTATAGGGAACTACGGCTCCTTTATGGGAAAATGCAAAAATATTAAAATGCTTATAACTTTCGAATTTTTCGTGTATTTTAAAGAAATTATTCGCTTCATATTAAAGTCTTGGCTTCAAATGATAATTTCAGTCCGTGTGGACAATGATCAAATCTCTGAGGGCTCTTTGGTGTATGGGTTTCGGCTTCTTTATGGGACAAGATTCACGTAGTTGATATTGCAAAATTGTTTTGTATACATGAGTGGAATCTTGCACACTTTGGTTAATTTTATCTCTTATATTTTGCAGATTGAAATTCCAAGCAATAGTTACTTCGCAAAGCTAAAAGAAAGCACTTACTAGTTTTATTAAAACGAAATATATTTTATGAGAAGTTCTCATGAAGAAGACGAACGAACAGGCACCCAAAAGTTGGTTGAGTCGGACTGTTGAAACTCGTTAAGGTCGCTTCAATGATGATGATTATTATTATTATTATTATTATTATTATTATTAATAATAATAATAATAATAATAATAATAATAATAACAATAGAGCATTCACCATTGGTGCATGGGGTCCGTGGCTCGATTCCACTTCGCGCCAAGTGAAATTTGAGATAGACAAATACCGTGTGTATGGGTTTTCTTGGGATTTGCCATTTTCCTCCCACTTTCTTCAATTCACCATTTCATTCATCATCATTCTCCCTTAGCGTAGGTGCATAATCGTGCAGCGTTAAACTAGATACTCCATTTAATTTTAATTTCAATAATAATAATAATATACAACTAATTCAACTGAAAGGACTGTAACTTATGTTGACGACAATTATGATAAATATGCAACCATTATAAAAACAATGCTTTGAGTAGAAAGATAATCCTGTCGCAAATGTTAACGAATGCGCACGACATAAGACATGTCTCGAGAAAGAGACGAGACGCGCAGAGTCATATCCAAGATAAGACAAGACCAATGTTTTGGACAGGAGATAGCTTGTAAAATGTTTCGTCTTGTCTGGAATGTCTCGAAAACAAAAGTCTAAGTTTTAAAATTATTTTTCAAGATCTATTCTCTCAGAAGTAGCTCTGTGCCTTAAAATTAATAACGACATTTGTTATTTAAACAAGACAAACAATGCCTAAAATTAATAGTTAACTTTTCGAAAAGAAGTTTCAGTACGGGTGAACCCGAAAGATGTCCACAAACTTGGGGAGATGATTCGTGACATCAAAAGGAGACAAATGGTCCTCTTGCAGTTTTCGAATTCAACTTCGTTGTCGAGATACAAGGTTGCCAACTGGTCGTGTTTGAGGAGCTCACTGGGAATAAAATCAACTCCATGAATAAGCTACTACTCACATTTTTCAGGTCAATTGACTTATACCATGTTGCAAGGTTAAATATTTATTTATGAAGTGAGTACAAAATTTGCTAGTCTTTTCTGAGAAAATCGTCGGAAAAAAGTCACCTCCAAGAATAAACTACTCCTCGTAAATTTTTCTAAGAGAAATATCTGATACCGCAATATAGGGTTGTTAATTAAATATTGATTAATGAAAAATAAACAAAATTGTTAAAACCATATTTCAGAAAATAGGTTTTTTCGATTTTCGGCTGTTAGTAAAGCACGCTTATTTTAGGCGGTAGGAAAAAAAATTGAAAAATCTCCTGTAGGAATACTATGTAAACCCTAAGTTTAAAATTTGGTGTAGATATGTTGAACGGTATGGCCTCTAGGGGAGTGTACAGAAAAGTATACCGAACGGACGGACCGGAAGGACGGGTATCGAAAAGTCACATTTTCGGTATGTAGATGCCATGAAAAATGTAAGTCAGTTGAAATTTGAATTTTATATACTATTTTCACCATATTGTTTTCTCCCTTTTGTCGCTCGAAAAAAAAAGCCTGCGTTTACCACAAAAAGCTAGGGAGTTTAACAAAACATTCTATTACAGGGCCACCACACTAAACTTTTTCAATTCAATTTCCTAACTGTGTTAGGCCACAGTTGTTATTGAAGTGCGTATTTGGATAATACGAATAAAATTATCGTATTATCTCAATACATCGTATTTCAGATTATCGAATAAAAAACTTCGATTGAAGAAAATTCAGTTTTTTTTTATTTGTAAATAATGTTAAAGTGTGTAAAAGGTTGCCAGGAACTAAATATAATAATAAATGACAGGGTGTTCAACATTTTTGTATTTGTTGTCGATGGTCTTCATATTGGCTTGTTGATTGGTGCAGATTTTTTGAATAAATACAACGCCGTCCTCGAGCTTCAGAAGAATATAATGTGTTTAAAGGATAAATTTGGTTCTGAAACTCTTGTCAACTTAAATAGTTTTAATGTAACTGTTTCATAAAGAAGAATGAGAGTTCAAACTGCATTACTGAACAGTGTATAACAGATTCTGTGCAAGCTAGGGATGACTTACAAATGCATGATAAGCCAAAGTTGATAGATTTATTAATCAAATATAAAGATTGTATTTTTGGAAAGGTATGCGCAGAGATAAGAGCTACAACGACTCACCAAAGGTAGTCGTCAACCTGGTTCGACTAATAATATAAGTAAATCTTGAGTGGTAGTAATTGTTTACACATTAAAATATCTTCAATAATTATATACGCTAGTATTCTCACCTTTTCTATCGAAATTACAAGTCGATGATGAGTATAAAATAATTTATTAGTTGATACTCTTTTAACGTATTTTCACTCTACACTGTCTTGTAAGCGTACATCTTAGTTAGGTATCCATAAACAACTACCTAGTAACCAATTATACAATAATATATATTTCTTACATATATTAAAAACATTCTTCTTTTGTTATTTTTTAATTAGCATTATATCAAGTATAGTGCTTGTATAGAAGCACTTTCTGCCCAAGATACAGATAATTATTAAACGATACAAAGTATCTCGTTGTATAAAAATGTCGCCCGACGATGGGACTGAATATAAAAGTTACAAGCGAGCTTGGCTTTTATATTTAAGAACCACTGGTCCGTTTATAATAATGATGTTACATTACTTATGTCCTTTACATTTTGATCGACCCTCGTATGTATCTTCATTAAATTTCATATATATAGATACATTTATAATAAATCTTTTATTCCATTATCATTTATCTTTTATTACAAAAACGTCGTCGCTTAATAATATAATTAATGAAGGGTGCGAAGTCAAAATCGTAAGAGGCAAATTACCTTTTAAAAACATAAATCACAATGATTAGCAGTTTCAATCATTATTAAAACGGTGATGTTATGGAAATAATATTTGATCTTTCCAGGGCGCATTATATGATAACTACGTTAAATGATGTTTCAAAATATACATTGTATCAATAAAGCGTCAGAATACAGAAGAATCTTATTCGGGTAATATATAAAGTAGCGCATAAAGACAGTCGTCGGATAATTAGCTCAATAGAATGAACCTTATACTTAACATAATCTTTGACAACAAATTTTCAACACAAATCCATATAATATAAATAATCTTTGCTTTTAATCAATTATAAATCGAATTATAATTCTTCACATTAACAAAACAGAATTAAAATCATTTGAAAATTATCATTGGTTAATGAGAATTAAAGAAAATTAAATTGAATAAAAATAAGATAAATGTTCATGAGAATCTATAGCTGATATGAGTTTAACCCTTACTTCATCAACTGTAGTCAGCCGAAATTCGTACTTGCATATGATTCTAATAAAGTACATTGTACTGCACAATCGTTATTATGTCCCACACTATTTTGTACATGAATTGCGTCATGACTTTGATTTTGATATGAAGTGCCATCTCTTGCACTACGGTTATGTCTATCCATAGGATTTATAGCATTCCTAGAATTTCGCCATGTATTTCGACTGTTTTTGTGTCTACTTCGATTAAGTGATCTGACATAATTGTTGTTACGATTGGTTAGGTTAGGTTGATTACCAACATATCTTTGCCTATTTTGCTCGTTTCGATTGCTTAAATTCACTCGATTTAGGTTGTGTTCCGTATCGTTCGCATTACGGATATTTAGATTCCGAACAGGTACAAGGTGATCTGAATTGTTTTTAATTTTGCCTGATCCCGCTTGATGATTCTGAGCATGGTATTGAGTTTCATAACATTGGACAAGCATTAAGAGGTGATTAAAACTCATGCACTGTGTAGAAAACAAGATCTGTTGTAGCTTAAACGGTAGCAAATTTCGAATTGATGCAATTACTCTGGATTCCGATTGCAACGGATTTACGACTTTTAATTCGTTATATGTATTTACAACAAAATCAACAACAGATTTGTGCAAACGAGGATTGAAAGGTTGGTTTCTAATCGTGGCATCTCTGTTTGCAAGCAAAAAGTCATTTTCGTAATTTGCAATCAGCGCTGCTTTAAGTTCTTCATATGTATTGACGTGATCTCGTACTGCTTTAAACCATAAAGAACATGGTGGGAGTAATAAATGAGGGATTAGTTTCATATATTGCGATTTATCTATACACATTATATTGCACTCATCCTGAAATTTTTCTAGGAAAGAGGTAGCATTTTCGTTACATTTACCACTGAACTTACTCATAGCACGTATTTCACTCATCTTTACACTTTACCTTTCTTTCACCATTCCGTGTTCGTGTTGAGTGACAATTCCTACCTACTGCGTGATGTGTAGTTCCACCATCTCTTTTACGCCCATCTGTATTCCTTGGATGAATTCCTTCCAAAATAATGTCCTCATCGGATGGATTACTAGAAGATGAGATAATGTGAGGTCCACGTTGATCTGCTACGGGTGAATGTGAGGTCATCTCCTGTGAACAAGGGAACTCCAGATGATCATTAACCATGTTGTTGTGGTATGCGTTGTCCTTAATCTGTAGCGTCCTGATTTCCTCTTGTAATGTAGATATCAACTGAGCATTCGCACGTATCTGGTTAGAATTATCCGTGACCTGAATCTTTTGTTGCCGTACAGAAGATTCTATTACTTCCAAATCCTTTTTTACACCATTGACTTCTTGGATGATATGGTTGTAATTATCCTGGCAATCTTCAGATATTCTTTTTAGCTTTTCATCGAACTGCAATGTGATGTCACTCACCACCTGGATAATAGATTGTTTCGTCTCTTCTGATTTCAGGTCTATTTGCTCCAACCGTCTACTTAATTCCTCATACTGTTTGCTGGATTCTTCGGATTTCCGCTCCACCGTCTGTTTTAATTCCTCATACTGTTTGCTGGAAGTCTGCTTTAATTCATTGGACATCTGAGCCAAATTTTGTTCTTGTCGCTGTAAAGCCATTAAGATTTTGTCTTCAAATGTCAACACCTCAGGTACAACAGGAGCTGTATTTTGTTCTTCGTTACCACTGTCACCAGTTTCTTTCTCCATTGCCTCACCGATCATCATTTTTCTTGTGATTATTCTACCACTTCTAAGTATAGTAAAGTTCGTAGTCATGAACCTTATTACTGAAGTAAATTCACCCTTACTTTATACTTCAGGACATGAATTTACAAAGTTCCCGGGTGAGGTAAACCAAAATTTTACAACGACTCACCAAAGGTAGTCGTCAACCTGGTTCGGCTAATAATATAAGTAAATCTTGAGTGGTAGTAATTGTTTACACATTAAAATATCTTCAATAATTATATACGCTAGTATTCTCACCTTTTCTATCGAAATTACAAGTCGATGATGAGTATAAAATAATTTATTAGTTGATACTTTTTTAACGTATTTTCACTCTACACTGTCTTGTAAGCGTACATCTTAGTTAGGTATCCATAAACAACTACCTAGTAACCAATTATACAATAATATATATTTCTTACATATATTAAAAACATTCTTCTTTTGTTATTTTTTAATTAGCATTATATCAAGTATAGTGCTTGTATAGAAGCACTTTCTGCCCAAGATACAGATAATTATTAAACGATACAAAGTATCTCGTTGTAGAGCATGATTTGTAAATGACTGTCTGGAGTAGGGTGACCAACTGTCCCGTAAAAACGGGATTGTCCCGTTTTTTCACTACCATTCCCAGTGTCCCGAGAAATGTTCCCGGGACGCCAAAATATCCCGTATTTACGCACATTGGGTACAAAAAAATATCTTTCCAATCTAAAATTTCCTAATTTATAGACTCTATTATTATTTTCTAAGCTATGTGATTGACGTTTGCGATAGTGGATGTGGTGGCTGCACTGTTTTCCGTCCTAGGCCTCCCCATCCAAGACTCCCATTCCGCAGACAACAGTGCAAGGAGCTTAAGTCTCATGAAAAACAAACTGTTTTTACTCTCTGTTTCGGGCGGTGGAAGACTGGGGCGCTGTCATCAGTACAGCATAGTGTTTCTGTGATTTAACTAAGACGTAACATACTGTCGTTTACGAAAGGTGAACAGAAGTATAGAACTATAAAAATGAAAGCAAAAAAGAAAACTAGTTTTATTGAAATAATGTTTAAAAGTGAGAAAAAGCAAATAAAGCAAGTTGGAATCCGATGTTGAGAGTAGTTCGTTATAAATTCTGCCGGTGACAGATTTTGTTGATTGACAGATATTGATGAATGTTTCATATATTTTTAGTGTTTTCAAAATTTCATTTTTTGTTAGTTGCTGATAGTTACTTGTTATTTAATTAATTCCACAACCTTTTCAATAGGTTTTAAAACGAAAGTGTAAATTTGCCCTTTTTTGTGAGAAATGCAGAGAGAGAGAACGGAGAAGCATATATATATATATATATATATATATATATATATATATATATATATATATATATATATATATATATATATATATATATATATATTTAGGGGAGCAACCTATCCAAAAGTAAAAAGTTGTCCCGTTTTTTCTAGTTGATGATTTGGTCACCCTAGTCTGGAGTGTTCAAAAAGAAAGGTTGCAGCAAAAAATATTCTCAGTCAGGAAATACATGTAATCGTAAAACATTCTCATGAGCAGCTCTCCATAAACCTGACTGGTAAATTAGTGCCTTCTAAGAGTTACCATTACATTTTAAATATGACTGATGTGTATAGTAAGTTTGTAGTAGCTTAATATCCATTAAAAAGTGCAAGTACTAAAGATATTATGACAGTGATGGAAAATAAATATTTCTATCATTATGCCGTTCGGCGGCAGAAGAGAAAACTTGAACTTTTGGGTAAAGGTTAAAGAAAAGATCAATAGATTATAAGAAAGTTATTATAATTGTATATGTAGACTTATATAATTGTTAATGTACTTTATAGTAAAGTTAATATTGTTTTAAAGTATTTAGAAGTAATAAAAGGAAAATTAACTACGTTAATTTTCTTCAGGCAGGGAGTGCCTGTAGTATTTAATATTTTGTAAAGATCAGTTTAATTATTTTGTATGCATAAAAAAGAAAAAGAAAAATTGATTTGGTGGTATTATATTGTAGTTGGATACACTGAGTGTGGAAAGTTAGTCCAATAAGTCAGTTCGAGAGGTACGATCCTAGTGTTAAGACGTCCGTGCGACATTGTAACAATTGTAATAGCTAACGCCAATTAACATACAAACGTATTAACCCGTCCATGTGAGCTTTTATTATAGTGTGTTATCGAAAGAGATTTATAAAAAGGAAGTTGAGGGGAGTCAGATTACAGAGGGCATTATCCTTTCGATAAAGAAAAAAAAAATTAACATCGCACTATATTGTAACCGAACGTTGTATATCTACAATTTCCGGTTTTAGTATTAAATTTGAATAGATGGAAAACTGTGAAAGGAGATTCGCTTGTCTCTAGTCAATTTTTAAAACTTGTATTACAGTACATAGCACACATTTAAGTCTCGTCCAGAAAAATCTGTTGCGGACCCGCGCGAGCTGCTACACGTGCTGTTGGGGGGGGGGGCTGCTGGCTCGCAGCGAGTCCGCACAGGTGTAGCGGGTCGGTAAACGAATGCTGGCAATGAGTCAAGTCACACGTGCAGACTTTCTCGCGCCCGCAGAAATGGAAAGGGAAGAACTCTACATAGAACTATTCATTAACGAAATACAAGAATGTCCCGAGATATGGAATTTAAAATGCGAAATGTACAGAGATAGAAATAATAATAATAATAATAATAATAATAATAATAATAATAATAATAATAATAATAATAAAACCGGGATGCACGGAATTATGTGTGTCAAACCTTATGTGAGAAATTTACTGAAAAAAACAGGAGAAGATAAAAACAGCATTCGTATGTATTATTATTACTTTTCAATGTAAAAAATCTAATATTCACGTAGTATTTACATTTGATTTTTACTTATTGTCCCTTTTCAGCGGCGAGGCTATGATTACTCTTTATTGTGATAACAATAGACAACAAATACGCTTGAAGAACAAGCCTTTATTGTTAATGCAGTTTCTTTCATGAGATTTATTGTCACTCACTCCGGAATGAACAAACTGTTTATAACGTACGTTGCATTATACTTTAGGTCTAGGTCACGTATTATATAGCTTCTGTGCTCAAAATAGACGCTCAAGTCCAAAACAAGCATCAACATAATAGCAGAACAGAAAACAAGGTCGTTTTCGGCTGACAATTGTTGTCTTTATTTGTTAATGTATTTTTTTTTTAATATAGAGTTAACACGAAAATTGCTGAACACCAGGGTACTCATGTGGTTACAAAATAAAAAGCAAGCTCGAAATGTAACAGAAATATTTTTGTTTCTCGTACAATTGATAATACTCTGCACGTCGTTGCTATTCTAGAGATAACAACGGAATGTTTTCTTACATAAAGAACAACTTAAACAAAATTAGCTTGCGATGGAACTCTACCTATGTCGCTTACAAAATAATCAGCCCACCTGTTTCTGCTTTCTTTGCTGCATTGCCACCTTGTGGTGTGCTACACGTATTGGGGATTTCCTCAAAACCTTCTATCGTTAAGGTATCTTCAAGTTTGTTTCCATCTCTACTACGGACATAATTATGAAGTAAACAACACGTCTTTGTGATAAGTATAGCAAAATCCATTTTTACATTGATTGATCTGCGAAAAATCCTCCATTTATTTGAAAGAATGCCAAATGTACATTCAACGTACCTACGAGCGCGACTTAATCTATATTTAACCCTTAGTCGGTAATATGCGTCTCCCAGGCGTATGTACGATATCTTTTTTCTTCAGGGTTGGTACTCACATTCGAGGTATGATATGATACTTCACCTATACTTGAGTTCTGGGTTGACTGTGCTGTTTTCAGCAGGTGGTCGCGTGTATAGCTCATTGTTGCTAACTTCGAATTGTATAAAGTTATTCCAACCCGTCTCGCAAGCGGATATTACTGTAAATGAAATATTTTTTCTTCATCCTTCTAAGGGACGGATATTACTTTATACTGACAACTATTAATATTTGGTTGTTTCTTTCGTTTCGAAAATCTGAATATTTTAAGATGTCAATTAGCAAAGGTATACCACAAAGGAGTAAGGCTATATTACAAATGGCTATAGAACAGTTAGAGATGGCTATAGATGAGAAACTGATTGTGATTACGGATCCGATGACTCGTATGTTCTTGAACAAGATCATTTATCCAAAAGTTCATGAAATAAGCAGAAATAGATTTTAATGATGCCAATAACATGTCTGATAAGGGATACAGCAATGATCAGAAAAGTGATCAGAATAATACGAAAGTACAACAGAAACTGATAGTATTTATTGCAAAAAATGGTTCAATCAGATAGAGTTGCAAGAAGCCAAATTTGGGTACTAAAACACCTAAGAAAAACGTGATAAAAATTAAATTGTCATAATGGTTACGACCCGCGAATTAGTTACAGAATTTTCCAATCCAGAGGACATCTGGCATTTATTCCTTACTAATGACATTTTGAATGAAACTGTGAACTGCATTAGTGTACAATGGAAATGATGAGAAGAAAGTTACATAATTCCTTCTCAAGTTATAAGAATACTGATAAGACTAAAATTGAAGCGCTTATTGGTTTAATGACTTTGTGATCCATTTTCAAGTCGGGGCGTGAGAGTTTGGTGTAACTTTTGTCAACTGACTGCACTGGACTTTATGCTTTTCATGTAACCATGCCTCTCAAAAAGTGTGAAGTTTTGCTGGCGGGTCTTAAGTTTGATGATTCATCTATTCGTGAACGAAGGAAAAAAGAATCCTCCAGCAGGAGTCTGCAATGTTTTCAATAAGTTCATTTCTAATTGCCAAACGGCATATTCTATTGGGCTGCATGTATGTGTTGATAAAACTCTACAAAGTATATGTTTAGAAATTAATTCTCAGCTGGGAAGCATGTTGCATTGAATTCATGGGTACATTTACAAGTGAACTACGACGTGCTTCTTATTCAGTTTATTCATTTCGTTACGTAGAATCAATTCTCTGGGTGTAACTAAACCTTATTGAAAACTGACTTACATCACTTTGGCTTCAAGCGTCTCAATTGTGCGTGTCCTTCTCTCAGGTGGATGTTACTGTTATAGCTTATTTTTTGGATGTTACCAACTAAGGGTTAAATACCCTCTTTTTCTGACTCGAAAATTTTCCAGCGTAGGGGCGAAAAACTTTTTATGACAATGCAAATGCTTCGTCACCCACAAATACGTAGGGTAGAGTAGGCCCATCAGTTTCAGGCAGTGGTTTGCCTTTTGGGATATTGAGTGTGTTCTTTACTAGTTCTTTGTTGAATTTTGAATTTTGAAATACTGAATTGTCAGAATTTTTACCGTAGGACCCTATATCAACATATAAAAATTTATAATTTGCGTCAGTAACAGTTAACAAGACCACAGAATAATAATGTTTATAGTTGAAGTAGAGAGATCCACTCATCTCAGGTTTTACAATTCTAATATGTTTTCCGTGTATTGCGCCAATGCAATTAGAAAAATTGGCCTGGACTTCGAAACGCGACGCAATCTCGAGCCAAGCTTCTTCTGTAAATTGGGGAATACAGTTTTTTCTTAGTGTCCCAAATAGCGCTGCAAATCTCTCTTACAATTACGGATACTGTAGAACGTCCAAGTCTGTAGGAATAGTGTAAGTCTACCAGATTGCACCCACTTCCCAGATATCTAAAAGGACATAATAATATATGTTTCACACCAAATTATTTAATATGTAACATAATTGAATCTTGGTTCAAAAGATCGTGGACAAACATCGCCGATGATCAAATTTAAAGTAGCCAACAAACACGACTTCTGCAACTTTTATCAAAAACATCAGTTTGAAGTTTTTATTTGATAAAAATTATTACCTATATATAACAGAGATTAATAACATTATTAATGCTGGCTAACGTATATGATCATAATGCAACATTTAGGAAGTTTGCATATGTATGATATAAAAAGTATTTCTATTTACTCTTACAATGAAGTTAACATTTCAAGGAAAGTTTCAGATTTCAATTTAATTACTAAAACTGGAACTAAATAACGTTTTATGCTTTGAAAATTAAATCAACAATAAATCAATTATTCTTTTTAAATGCCGAAACATGCTTCTACGAAAAATACGTTTGAGCGCCTTTACTTGGAACTGACAACTTTAGATTGGCGAAATTTTGTCCGCGAACTTTCGTCCGTATACAGTCACATAAGAGTCCAAGTAATAGGGAATTTTACCTGGAAAAATTAATGGTAGTTCTGGAAACACGCTTATTTTATGTTTGTGGGGTTGTTGAATGTGAATTTTTAACTTCCCATCAAAAATTCTCTCCGCAACCTCCCCAAGTTTTGAAAAGAGCTCCCCAAGAAGAGTTTGTATTATTTTTTAAAAAATACTGCTCTTGTTCTTTTCGAAAAGACGCCAGAAATTCGGAAGGTAAACAAAATTTGTAACAAAATATATTCTATGACATTTTGACGTACGGCAAATGGGGAGGATGCGAGCACGCTTCTAAATTTTCACTTCGGAGCCGAGGAGCTACATACACCTTAAGTTACCCACTCCGCTAAACCACTGAGCTCCTTCGTGGCTAAGCGGTTAGCTTACGCGCCTTTGGCGCAGGAGAACCGGCTTCGTTTCTCGGAGGGAGCTCAAGTGGTTTGGAGTCACTTATAGGTCCACGTCTCATATAGCCTCGCTGCTGAACGGGACGTTAAACTCAAAATCAAGTCAACTCCGCTAAACCACCCGCGTCAGTTACGTTCGCTCTGAAAGTAGTTTTACTTTATGTTTTTGAGTTGTTAAATCAGAATGTTTAACTTTCCACCGAAACCCAACAAAATTTTGAATAAAATGCCTCCAAATGTACCTAAGCGGCGTCGAGGTGCAAATTTAAGATGAAATGAAATGAAAGTTTTGAGTTTTACGTCCCACGGTTATGCCGGTTAGGCTAATGGAGACGGTGATTATGAGAAATGAATGAAATGGTGGAATGAATAAAGTGGGAGGAAACGGGAGAACCCCGTGAAACCTCACGCACACGGTGCTTCTCGCCCGACAAAGCCCACTGGGATCGAACCAGAGGTGAACTCTATCACAGAGCCACCGGACACCACTACTATAGAAATCCCCCATCTCCCCTTCAAGAGAAAATTTTCAAACACGCTGAAACCTGTGCTCCATTATTTTTATTATGAGTTTACATGCCGAATTTTACATCTCTAACTGAAGCGAATCCTCACATTCGGTAATTTGTGAATAAATAATGGGAAATTTTACTATTATTGATACGCCTCCTCTTGAACGGGATATTCGGGAAGTCTCAAATAAATGTCTCATTTTTAATTTAAATCCGCGAACTATGTCAAAAATCGAAATTAGTCACGCAATTGTTAAACTACGCCAGTGGTCGCTAATAACATCTGAAAATGTCTATGAATAGGTCTCCGAATGTTTAACTTTCTGTGCTCTTACAAACGATAATTAGTTAACATAAATAACTTACCTTAATGTAACAGCCAACATTTCAATTGGTGGTATCGCAAGTCTCATGAAAGTATCTTCTGCTGTAATTTTATCACTTATTTTCGATAAGAGTTCATCAAATGAAGTGATGATCATGCGAACATAATTAAAGAACTTTTCTTCGTCATTGCGCAAATCAATAACTATAATAAATGCACCTTTAAGCAGTCGTGAGCTTACATACGGATGAACCCAGTATCGTCTCTGTTTCTTCCTTAGGAGCTTACTGGCTAAGTATACAAAAACAGCACGTTTTCTTCTTTCAATTTCCATCTTCATTCAACTGCAGCTGAAAATAAAATGAGCTGTTTTCTGTTTATGTGAAGTAGTTGGGTTGAGACGCCCGCCTGAGTTCATTGCGGGCCCATAGCAGACTTTCTACTCGTCTGAACTGGTTGATCTGTGACGCCCGCACGAGTCTGCGGGGCCGCAACAGACTTTTCTGCACGTCAGACCAGTAGATTTACGCTCGGTTCATATCAGTACCAAGGAGTCAGAAAATATAAATAAGAGCAGATTTTGGTACAATAGGTGTGTTCCTCATGGTATGAGTGGGATGGATACAGCTCTTTTGGTGTAGGACGTTCGACAAACGACGTTTCGGTGTAAGTGTTTGGGTGTGAGAGTGGTTTGGTGTAAACATTTCAATCTTTACTTCGAAATGTCCACTCTTTCTAACGAAAGTTCCTCAATAAAAAGATATAAACCTCACGCAAGTAGTGTTACTCACGAGACAAGATTTGGGGTTTTCTCGTCCCGAAATGATATCCGGAAAGTGCATTCTCGTCTCGAAAAGTATATATGTTTTAACTAGAAGAACTCTGTCTTGTTTCGTATATCGACACGAATATTCAGTCTCGTATCATCTCCTCTCGTGAGCAACAAGTTATTAAGAAGAAATAAATTCATGACAAAACAAAAGATCGAAAACAAAAATTAAATGTTGCCATGAAATGTTACTAATCTGCGTGAAAGAATTATGTTTTTGCTCATTTTACGAATATAAGGTAGAAGTTCATGGTTATTGATTTATTTGTGATTATACCAATAGAAGATGGAAATTTTTCTAGAAACTCAATGCAAGTGTACCTATGTATAACATGTATTAGCGGAAGTGTTAAATGAGAAGAAGGAGTTTAACTCTTGAGAAGGGCGACGAAACCCAAGAAAAGCGCATCGGGTTTCGATTCGAATGTAGAAGCGTCGCATCTATCACAATGAAAGTCCCTAAATGCTCTGCTAAGAGGGAGATCTCTTAGTGCTATTCGAATGAAATCAGTCAATGGTGAACATGCAATCAGAACAAACAAAACATACACCTGCGTTACAAAGAAGTTGAGCAACATTTTCTGAAATACAAACTTCATTGTGAAACTACTTTGTAAAAGAAACCTGCATTCAATGTTAAATTCTAAATTTGGTGATTCTGTGGAAACTGAAATTGTTTAAATTTTTCTTCAACAGAATTCATGTGAGCCAGGCACGTACGCGGGAATATATTCCTGAAAGGGTAAGCCCCTGGTTCGATTCCAAGCCATGTGAATTTGTGATGATCAACATTACGTTTGTGTATTTTTCTGGGATTTCCTATTTCCTTTCATATTCTCATTTCACGACGTCATTCAAAACCATTCACTATCATGGATTATCCATCTCCTTTAACTTCTACAGGGCATACAGTTATCGTGGTTCATAAAACTAGAAATTTAATTTTGTACAATAGGATTTACAATAATAAGTGAAAAATAAAAAGCCGAAACGTCACTATGTAACTATTCCCACTCTTTTTTCCCTCAGAATTTGTTTCGAGACTACCGAAACGATACCGAAAGAAGATCAAGAATAATATTGTGAACGAGACGGTTTTTCGACTCGAGACCAGACTGAAACCGCTGTTGTTTTGACTTGTCTTGTTTTCATTTCATCCCTGGCTATTTACATCCGCTTACTCGCTAGTCTTATTATTTTAAAAAGAGTTCGAATGTAATAAAATAATATTGTAAAATATCGTCTTAGTACAGTCAATATAAGGTTTGACCCCCAACAAATTGCAAAAAAATCTTTCTTTAGTCTTTTTCATAGAAAAAAGCATTCTGAACAACATATCAAAAATAAGCAAATTTTAGAATTCCATTTGGTTTCCATTTCGACCCGCCAATTGGATTTTGTTACTAATCGCCTTTCTAGATAAAGCAATTATATCTTCTCTCAGAAGTAAGATAAAAACTTCGTTCTTGAGTTAAGTTGATGGCAATAAATAATATAAATTAGGAAAGGTGGTGATGTACAGTCTTGTGGTGATGTTGCCATCTTTAAATATGGCTTCCGTTCTTCCAAAAATTTCGTTACTTCGGTTCGTTATCTACCTTAATTGGCACATAACAATGAAGCCGTTAAAGTTTCCAAAAAAAAAAAAAAATCATCCGAAATGGTCGTTATAGAGTAGAATGTGCTCTTTCTCTTGACATCACAATCATTTCTATATTTTAAAAACTAAGCGAGCTAGAGCATTTTATGTGGCGAGAGTATTGTCTTTTATAATACTGAACTCCGCCATGTAAGGCAACATGCCTTTTATTTAAACAATGTAATACTTTAATTTTATAAAGATAAGTATATGAATTGTTCTTATAAATTTAAGAAAACAACTACAAATAATAATAATAATAATAATAATAATAATAATAATAATAATAATAATAATAATAATAATAATAGTAATAGTAATCTATATCATAGGAGCATTACAAAGGATGTAATTATAATATAATAAAAACGGTGTAAATTTCACGAAAGTGTCTCATTAGCACCTGCCATATTTACAATATAATGGCAACAAACTATGCTATACAATAAATCAAAATAATTGGCATGCGTAATACTGGCATTTTTTTAAAACATTAAAATACAACATGTAGTTTGCAACGTATGTAATGTTATTCATTAACAATCACTTTTTGTTGTATTGCTTTTCACTTAATGTCTGTAAAGAATTGTTTTCAAGGAATTGTAAATTCCTTTTATTTGTTCATATTATGCTAATATAAAAAACACCCTAAATTTCTTCATCACCCATTTGTGATGATTTCACAGTTGCCATTATAGCAAGGGCCACACGTTGTTGTGCAATCGAGACCATATTTCTTACACGTACATTTAAGTATGATACATCCATATGAACAGCTGCTGTTCATCATTTTTAGAAGGCTGTCAGGAACGAGTTTATTATCCATCATTATTGGTGTCAGTTTTTCCGCTTCATTAATCGAGTCTCACTTAGTAGGATTCATATCTTGACTAAGACTCATCCATGTCATGACCCATCCTCACAAGTAAGTTCGTTGCGAGTTGTATTTTGTACCAAAAATTGTGGGTGGAAAGCTCTCGGGTGTTACAAATGAATTAGCATCCGCTCCTTTTTTTTTTTTTTTTTTGGCAAATGTAGGTATTCTGCAATAATTCTAATGTGTCGGATTCTTTCCCACTGAACAAAGAGAACATTTCATTACCCCCCGTAGTTTCCTCAGTTTTTGGATCTGTGTTTGGAGAACAGAAAATCTGTGCACATTCACACATAATACCATTTTTGTTGACTTTTTCAAAAACTGATGTTTTCCCAATATCAAAAATTCGTCAAGTAGTATCTGATCCAGTGAAGGTATATGCAAATAACAGGCTTGTACATACATCTCTCTCCAGCAACCTCTTCAAGACAGTAATGTAAACATGAGCTCTCCCTTTGTCTGATTGTAGATGCAGACCCTTGTTATGTGTATAGTCATAATAGAGAAGCAATATTAGTAGAACCATATCTTCACCGACGAGGGTTGTTGATTGGGTAAGTGACTTAGTAACTGCTGCTTTTACAATGTCTACATCTCCCTCTGCTTGTATTACTTGACATTGGAGAGAAAGTCCTCCTTTTTCTCAGCAAATTTTGTTGCTTCCGTGACATTGACTACTATTGCTGTAGTTGTCTTCCTTCGCTCAAGTACTGTCCTTTGGGGGTAGGTTTTCCATAGCCATCGAAAACAAAGTTACTTTTTCCATATCGTTCTGCAACAAAACATGCATAATGATGTGCAATGAAGCTGTAAGTACTTCCTTGAGACCAGTTAAGCCTGTGTAAGAGGGGACCTCCATCCGAAACGTACTACTCAGTGTGGGGAAAAGGCTGAAGCATTCCTATGAGTAGCATGCTTTCTTATGTCTTCAAGAAGTACAAGTTTATCTGCCTTTTTAAGTTAAGTTTGTGTTTAGCTCCAGACAGTGTAGATGAGCATGGAGAAAGCTCATACTTCATCACCTCATTTAAGTTTAAATTTCCAATCTGAGACACAACCAAGAACCGTTGAAACAAAAGAGCAGGATCTATCGTTTTTTCTTCCGATACCTTGACAACCTTTGTTGATGCAAACGTGATTGCCTTAATGTTGCGTTTGTGTCCATATGAAAATGTGGACTGATTTTCCATTTGGGCAACAATGTCTTTACCAATACTGAAAAGCTCATGGACATTCACATCATTATCTACATTTATTCCAGTTACAATATTATGCAATGCCACTTCCTCAGACAGTGAGGAATATAGTTCAAACATACTACCAATTTTAGCCACCTCCTCTTTATCAAGAGTTATTCTTGCAGCAGTTGCCTCTTTGTGCTGTTCACAAGTAGTATATTTCATACGACAGAAGTCATGCATGGCAAAGTTGTAAGACGAGGATACAGGAGAAGACATTGTCCAGATTCCTCTTTGCTTCTCTGTTATTCCATTACCTCTTGTTAATCCTCTGTGGTTTTTAATGACCTTATTAGCGGTTGTTCAATAACCAGGTCACAACTAAGACAGTACAGAATTTGTTACTTCGTCTGATGACATGGCATCCCTGCATGAACTTGTGATTCACTTTAGTGTTAGTTATATCCAAACTTCCATGGTTTGAAGGTACAGGTAAGCAGAGCTCAGATAATTTTGGTGACCTGGAGCAGCAAATATGGGCAAACAAGCTAAAATAGCGTGTAGATGCATTGTCCATGATCCTGATCGATCGACATGAATTAGCTCTCTGACTACACCCAGCATCTGCGTATAGTTTCACCAAAGTCTGCTTGCCTTTGACTCCTGAGAATATTGACATTTTTTTATGTACAGCAGAAACTATACGCGCCATACAATCTGATTCGAGCAAGTCCAACTCTAAGTCACCCTTTTCAGGTTGACAGTATAACTGTTCTAGCTTGGTAATGAGGCTCTCAAACCCAGGATCTGTTTCAATAATTTTGGAAATAATTAAGTTTGTCAAGCATTGGTTGACCATAAGATGCCCACGTACGTTGTACTGCTTTTCTGACATAGCATGCATGATTGTATTTTCACTGTAGATTGTTGCTAAGATCTCTTCTTTCCACTGTCTTCCATTAACGTACCAATAGCACCCAATAGATTTATTAATATGGAAACTTCAAAGTAACAATTTAAAATCTTACACTTGAACATTCTTTTTGGCTGAACTCACGATTTCAGAAGTTTTCCAAAACAATGGCTGTTGAAAAGTAACAATAGCATTTTGTATTTCGCTGCTAGCTCATAAATGAAATTAAGAGTTGACAGAATGAATGTTTCGTTTCCAGCGTACATATCAATCATGGGCAGGAATTGCACAGATGACTGACTTGGATGTATACATGAGGGTGCCTAACACTGCACAAAAAAGGTAGTTTTTTTTTTAAATGGTTTTGGAATCTTATATGTTCTTCTTCTGGGTTATAGGTAGCCTACGTTGTGGAGTGTATGGTAATCAGAGTGGCGAAGACGGTACCAGAATGTTGTAGTTTGTTGTTGCATGACCTCGGTGATATATGGTAGGTCGAAATCTTCATGCAGTTGTTGAATATGGGTATCCTTGGAGTGGCAAGAAATGCAGCGTGCTGCTGCATCTTGTACAAGCTGAAGTTGAAGAATATGTGTTGGAGCTACATGAGCCCATGCTAGATGTCCATATAAGAGTTGGGAACGGATAAGAGTATTATAGGTTCTTACACTTGCTGAATGACTAAAGAATCTGGAACTTAAAAGGCATGAGACTTGCTGAAGCGTGATTTTTGCACGAGCTGCTTGTCGATGAAGATGATCTCAGAATGTCAGTTTACGCTCAAGGTAGATACCTAGGTATTTTACTCCTGGTAGTGGGTTGATGAGATATCCATTTAGCTGAAGTTGAATTGGTCTGTGTTTGTAGGCTCTAGTGAAGTGAACTAATGTGGTTTTCTGAGGGTTGGTGGCAATCCGCCACTTTTCCATCAAATCTTCAATTTGGTGGAGATGGGTTTGAAGACCAGGTGCAGCATATCGTATATTTTTATTCTGAGCAAAAATTGGTGTATTGTCTGCGAAGGTTGCTATTGTGGTATTAGGCCTGGTGGGAAGATCTGCTGTGTATATTAAGTATAAATTCGGCGAGAGACAGGACCCTTGCGGAACGCCTGCAGTGATGGGATATTATCTAGAAAGTGCCTGATTTATGCGGACTCTGAAGGAGCGCTGATGAAGAAAGGATTGCATTAATATGATGAGTGATGATGGAAAATCTGAAGATGAAGCTTGTATATAAGACCATGATGCCAAACGCGGTCGAAACCTTTGGCAACATCCAAAAACATGCCCACGGTTTGAACTTTATCGTTGAATCCGTATGTGATGATTTCAACAAGTCTAGAGAGTTGGGTTTGTAGAACCATGTTGCGGCCAAAACCCAAACTGGTGATCTGGTAGCAGCTCGTGAGTCTGAAGATGATGTAGGAGCTTGTGGAGAAGGATTTTTTCCACAGCTTTGGATGTATGATTCAGTAGACTAACAGGTCGATGGTTTTGAGGAAATTGGGAATCTTTGCCGGGTTTAGGTAACATGATGGTGAATGCTTCTTTCCAAGGAGTTGGATAGTGTCCAAGTCGCAACATAGCATGATAAATGTTTCGCAATAGAACAAATAATTTGCGTGGTCCATATTTGAGAGCCGAAGAGGGAATTCGATCTGGCCGAGCAGCTTTGCGAGCATGTAAGGTCCTTATAAATCTCTGGATTGTACGGGGAGTTGTGAGCAGGTCGAGTAAAATTTGCGTCCGTGGGTGGTTGTTTTTGATGAAACGGCGAACGGCTTCAATGTGGAGATTGTCATAAGGTTCAGGATTAAGAGTAAATTGGTCTTCCAATGTTTCAGCAAAAGCATTAGCTTTTTATTCATCGGTGAGTACGAGGCCTTGAGGTCCTTGTAATGGTTGTTGGGAAGATGGATTGTTGGTCCGAAGGTTTTTGACAAGCTTCCAGAAATCATGGTTTGGTCCTGTAATGTGAGATAACTTATTCTCCCATTGTGTTAACCTGATGCGTTTCAAACTGTTGCGGACTGTTTTAGTGAGATGATTATATAAAGCTCGAATTGTAGGATGATGAGTAGATTGTCAGAGTTTTTGGATCCAACGTTTGAGATGAATTAGAAACTGGGTGCGTAATTCTTCATGCGGAGAATAGTGGCACTGAGGCTCCAGCTTGGATGATGCTAGTTGATAACCACAATTAGTGGCGGCTTCTAAATGATCCACTGCGTGATCTACGTCTTCTGTGGTACTGAGTGGGATTTGGAGATTTATAATGGGTGTCAGTAGGGTTTTTTAGCGATCCCAATTAGTTACTCTTTCTGATGGTGGCGGTGGCAATGAATAGGTATGAGGATGTTGGACTTCTATATAGACTGGGTTATGGTCAGAGGATAATGCGTTGACTGATTCTGGAAGGGCTGTGAATGGAACGTCATTAAACTGTAACATGTCTAGTACGTCTGGGCATCCTCCAGTGGAAGTGTGTTGGTTCAACTGGTGCGGTGCGGGTTAGTTTGATTCTATTTAAGTTGGCTGCTAATAGATCGGTTAGAATTTCCCATTCATCTATTCTAACTTAAAATTAATAGTTAGATTCTATTTAAGTTGGTTGGCTCGTGGTGCATGCCAGAGAACGTGCTTGGCGTTAAGATCACCAGCTACGATTGTCTTGGGATGCAGATTTCTGAGACGAAGCAGATCATCGGTGTTGAGTGGAGTACGTGGTGGACGATATGCGGTAAATATATGGATGGTTGATTGTGAAGTATGGTTTGCAATGCCCAGCTCTTCCAATGATTGTAAATTAGGTAGTTGCAAGACTGTGTATGATAATTTCTTCTTGACTAAACCACCACCAGGCGTGGGTGGGTCGAGGCATAAGATGTCGTTGTTGCGGATGCTGAATTTAATGGAAGGTTTTACTTGGTTTCCTGTAGAAATGTCGTCTTTTGTTTTCTTACAGAATTTAGTTAGGTGTTTCCCTGGGCATTTTAAACAGCTTGGTGTTGCTTTCCAGGTAGCTTGACTGTGTCCCACTCTCCGGCATTGAAACCATGGTAAAAATTCCTGAGCTTCCTAGGGCTCAACTAGTATCTTATAGTGTAACAGATATTGTAGATCGAAAATCATTTTTTTGTTGAGAGTTTTATCCAAAAATACTGCGTCGCCGCATCCACTGGGAGAAGCCCCACGTCCAAGTCCAGCATTGAGCACAAAAACGATGATAGTGAAGTTTTAGATGAATTGATGAGATGTTTATATGAATTTTGCTGAAATTAATTGTTTTGATAGTTAGTGAAGTGATTATGTAGTTTTCTTCATTGTTTATGAAATGTTCTTGATTGTTTTGTTAAATGTTCTTCGTTGTTTATTGCGTGTTCTTCCTTTGTTCGTGTGTGATTTTCTTTGCGATTTATATTGTTATTATTTAGTAGACTTCTTCTTTGTAGTGTTTAAATCTCGAATAAATGTTATATCTTATAGTATATTTTGTTCGTGATAAAAGTTAGTGATGGCCTGTAATATAGTGGTGGGGTATGGAGTATATTCTTTATCTGTTGCTGAGAAGTGATGTTGATAGAAGTCCCTTTCATGAAGTCTCTGAATATATTTGATGTTCAGTAGATAAATGGTTTGTGTGGTTGGTAGTATTCCCGCTATGTCATATATATTTGTTCATTATTGCCTTTAATTGTAAGATATTTTTGATCCAATGACGTTCAGTTTTGGCCACTCCTTCTGTATTTTGTCTATTGTATATTTGATGTCCGTATAATAATACAGATCTAATTAACAGTTTGTATATGATATTATGTATCTTGGGTGAGAATTGAATATTGTTGATGGTAGTCTTAAGTTTCATCATAATAGTTACCGCCCTCTTTTTTACATTTGATATGTGATTTTCAGGTTCAGTCTGTTATCTAAAGTAACACCGAGATATTTGGCTGTTCTGGTTGGAGAAATATGTTGGTTGTCAATCATAATTGTATTATTGAGATCTATTCTTGTGCCTTTACCACTAGGGTAGCAGAGAAGAATTTGAGTTTTATTTGGGTTTAATGTAACAAATCATCTATCACACCATTTCTTGAATTGAATTGTTTGACGTTTAAGTCTGCTAAGAATTAGCGGAGTATTGTTAGCTAATGTCCAATAGGCAATATCATCTGCAAATAACGTAAGGTGGCATTTCGATCTTGGTGAGATTGGTGTATCGTTTACGTATAGATTGTATAGTAATGGTGCGATAGTGGTTCCTTGTGGAACTTCTCTCAGTAATGAAATGGGATCAGAGAGTTTGCCATTATGTTTTGTTCGCGTTTGTCGATTTTGTAGAATATTCCAAATCCATCTCAGGATTGTGGTTGGTATGTGTAATTGATGTAATTTATAGAGGAGACCATCGTGCCAAAAGCGGAGCTTAAGTCTGGGAATATAGCACCTCCTTTCAGTTTCTTTTCGATTCCTTTCTCTAGATGGTTATGAAGTCTTAGAATTTGGTCTATGCAACTGTGTTGAGGTCTGAAACCAACTTGGTTTATTGTTATTTGCTTGGTTTCTTTAAAATATTGGTGTAAACAATTTACTATGATTTTTCCATAAGTTTCGACAGGACTGATGTAAGAGTAATTTGTCTGTAATTGAAGGATTTGGATATATCCTTTCCTTCTTTTGTTATTAATATTTTGTATATGATATTTTCCATGATTCAGGTATGAAGCCAGTACTTAGACAGTATGTATAAATTTTGGCTAATATTTCGAATACTACTTCCGAAGCTTGCTTAATGCAGATATTAGGTAAGTTGTCTGGTCCTGGAGTAGTGTTCTTTTTCTTTTGAGCAGTTTCTTTTATTTCTGATGGATGTATATCTGCTAGTAAGTCTTCTACATTTCTGTTATGTTGGTCTGCTATGTTTTGGAGGCGGATGTCCTCTTGGTGGTTTAGAGTAGATTTGATTGTGTTTGCAATATTTAGTATTGCTGTTTGTTTTCGATTCTTCATGGTAGGTTGAAGAAAGTCTTGAGTCATTTTGTTTTGAAAAAAAAAAACAGTTTTTGTTCGGTGGTCGTTAGTATATTGCCATCGATGTTGGTAGGTAGTTCTTTAGTTGAGAGTAGTTTATATTTTGGTCGAAGTTCTTTCCAGAATTTTGATCTGTTGTTATCATAAAGTAACTTAAGGCGTTCACACTGTTGGATTAGTTTGGTTTCTCTGAAAGAGCGGATTTCATTTCGAATCTCGGTGTTAGGTTTGTTAATTTCCTTTTTGATATCTTGTTGAGGATTTGATCCGTATAATTTGTAGAGAAATTTTTTTATGTCTGATTTTTTCCAATAATGTTCTTGGTAATCGTTCTTCTGTAATATCGATAGTTTTGGTTGGAAGATTTTTCTCGAGAGTTTTCTGTAATGAAACAACTAGGTATTGCTATGTCTCTATTCTCATTATAGAATTTTCATTATTGTTGATAGTCACATCTTTAAGAGGTTGTGTAAGATCAATTTTATATTGGTTCCAATTAGCATTTTGGTAATCTTTTATCGTTATATTTTGTTTTGCGAGCACATATGAATTGGAGAGTGACACTACAATAGCTCCGTGGTCAGACGGAATATCATATTTAGTTATAGCCGTTTGAATTATTGGAAGTAGTTTGCTTGTAATTAAAATTTTGTCTGGATTCGTATTTTGTTCATTATCTCGTTCTGCTTTCTTGGTTGGTTTGTCCGTTTTTACTAGAAATAATGAACTGCTGGTGAGATAATTTAAAAAGGTTTTCCCATTGTTATTAGTGATAGGATCACCAATTAGATGATGTTGTGCATTCAAGTCAGCCATAATGATTGAATATGGGAATCTTGTTAAGTGTGTGAGAAGCGGAATGCTATTGGATAGATCATGTCCAGGTTGGTTATATATAGTATCCAACACAATAGGAATATTAAAATGTAAGGTTATGGCTATTGGGGTGGTAATATCGTCCTGAAGTCTTTTCGGAAGGTTATAGATAGAGCAGTGGTGTCCAATTATAATGAGCCTGAGGGCCATAACCATCTTTACTAGTAAAGTGGAGGGCCGCAGCTTATAATAATAATAATAATAATAATAATAATAATAATAATAATAATAATAATAATAATAATAATAATAATAATAATAATAATAATAATTATTATTATTATTATTATTACGCTACAAAAGAAAACTGTAGAAAAAGTATTTGAAATATTATATACCTATTCAATATGACAAATGAGGGTGACTAGCAGCGTTTACAAGGGGTGTAATATCTACATTCATTTCTGTTGTGAGTCGCAGGAAATCTCCAAGGCAGTTTCTGAAGCGATTCTTCACAATTTTCATGGTAGAAAATGCACTTTTACACAAATAAATGCTATCAAACATTGACGCTCTTTTCTGAACAAACTCACAGTTTTTAGGGAAATGTGTTGCCGTGGATGTCCGCGCCTTTTTGTTGTACAGAAGCGCTAAATGGATGTGTTATTTCGAAAGAAGAGTGGAAACATTAAATGAATGAATGAAAATAATATCAGTAGGGCTAATAACAATTGCGAGTCGTGACAGCTTTGTGGGCCGCAGAAAAATGTTTGGCGGGCCGCATGCGGCCCGCGGGCCGCCGTTTGGACAGCGCTGAGATAGAGTATGATATATTTTTGCGAATAAGAATTCCAGTACCTCCTGTAGGAGTGCTCCTATCATGACGAATTATCTTGAAGCTTGGGATTTGTAGCTTGTGTAGCTTAGTAAGCTTTGTTTCATTTATGATGATGATGTCGATGTGATTTGGTTGAACATATGCTAGAAGTTCATAAGTTTTGGATCTAATCCCTTGTATATTGATGAATAGAAATTTCAAATTATTGGATTTGTTCCGTCTATTGTCGCATGTACTCTTCTTCTGCAATTTGGCCATTATTTAATTGAGTGTTGTTTTGTGACATGATTTTTAAGATGGTTTCAATTCTTGTGACGTTGAAAAAATTCTTGACCAATTTGTAGGTTACCTTCGGTTGAAATGATTGTATTGATGCGTTCTTGAATATAAGTTTCTTGGTTTGTTTTATTGCGTTTTGGACCACTTCATACTGTAGTGTTTGAGGATCTGATATTATTGTTATAATGGATGTCATCCATTTGAGCATATTGTTCTTAAGATCATGGATTTTCTTGTCAATAATTTGTCTACATATTTTATGTTCCATTGCTTTGTTATCCTTGATAGAGACTTTATCTTCAATTTCAGAGTCTGAAGTTTCGGTGTCTTCATCTGGAGAATGGTGATCATTAGTATTGTTGATAGTTGAATTATTTGTGTATTTTTTAGATTTATTAGCTGGGACTTTGTATTCAAGTTGTTTGGAGATTGAAGCACTGTTTGCCTAACCAGAGGGTTCAGATCTACGAAAAATCCTAGTTATATTTGGAGTAGATTCGCTGGATTTATACGGACGTTTTGGGGAGCCACTAGCACCAGTACGATGACCAGATTTATTACAAGTCAAACAGAAGTTCTTATTAGGTGTTTGTCTGCAATGGACGCAAACATGTAGCTTGCTACATTTATAGCAAATGGGCTTGTTTTTGCATTGTGATGTAATGTGGGCATATTGAAAGCAGTTGTTACATGGATTAGTTCCTCTTCTGCTTCTAGATGGTTCAACTTTAAAGCGTTGATGTCCAATAGTGATGTGATTAGTGTTTAGATAACTAATCTGATCTAAATCATGTGGAAGGAATTTGATTAATGGTAGTGGTCCTATGTCGTTTTGAATTCTTACAATGTTGGAGAATGTAACCTGATTGTCCTTTAGTTCATTTTTAATTTCTTCAATAGTGGTGTTAGTAGCAACACCTTTGATTACGCAAGTAAAGACTTTACGTCGTTGATTTGAGGTTCGCGGTGGATCCTCTATGTGTTCATCCTCTATAGACCAATGTGCATCTGGTCCAAAATCTTTGCTTTTGAATTTCCGGAGGAATCTGTTTTTTTCTTCTTCAGCCCCAAAATTAAGACTTAGACCATTAATGAGGGGAATGGCATATGTAGTAAGTGCTAGATTCGGTATTCTATTTGTTACAATTATTTTGAAGGTTATTGGATTGTTTAAATTCTGTTTAATATTCTTGAAGATCATACAGTGGATAACAGATAGATCTTCTTCTTTATCTAGATTTTCTCTGGTTGCTGAAACAGGTTGAGGGATTTGTTGCTGGTCTTTATCAGGTTGTCGTGGTTGATGTGGAGCAGTTTTTCTTTCTCGCAACATGGAGTGCGGCGCAGGTCTTTCATTTGGCGGCAAAGATGGAAATTCTTCTGCAGTTGAAGAGGGTATTTGATTGAGAATACTGGAAATGTTAGGGTGACTGGGTTCTGTGATCTTCTTCTTTTGTGAAAGATCTTCTGGAGTGTGGTTAATTTTGCCATAGTCTGCTTGATAGGCTGCCGTTCTGTGACTCTACAGATTCTGCAGTGTGTTCTTCCGGTGAGAATTGTGTTCTATAATACATCCTGGGGGATTTCTCACTGGAGGATGATGATGGAGAGCCGGAATTTCTTTCGCTGTCTCTGGACTCTGCTTCAGTCTCCTGACTACGGTCTTCCATATGTGTATAGGTATTCTGGCATGTTTGGATTTTATTATCAATGTCTATTCTCCTTCTAGGCGGAGTAGTTTTTCCCAGAAGAGTCATCTGTATTTGTGGATTTTTATTATATGAGGCTGTAGGAGTTGAACGCTTGGTATGTACTTCAGCTCTTGTGTCTGTAACTTTGAAGACTTCATCGTCTGATTGCTGAGTATTAGTAACTCCTTTTTTAATTGCAGAATTATTGGATGGTTGCGCAGTCGATTGGCGTATTTTCCCACTTCTAGTTGGTTTTACTATCTTGCCAACAATTGGGGTGATACCAATTTTCTCTGGATTTTTTATTCTTCTTCTTCAATCTTCTTCTTCTTTCTGCGTCCTTGAAAGGGCCGATTAATGTTATGGGTGTGTGTTATATGTGTGAAATTAGAATTTAAGAGGTGCTGATGGATGATGTGTTGGTGCAGTCCCTTAGTTAGCACCGCAGAGTATCCAGGCCTGCAATGTTGGTGTGTATGTGATAGTATTGATGTATTCTTGGTTTGTCCCTAAATTCCCTACTTCAATCGTCCCGTTGGGATTGATTAATTCTAATCGCTTCCCGGCTGTCGGCAAAGCCTGTTCAATCTAGAGCTCCTACTCTGAGCTTGGAAACTCTAGAGGACCATGGATGCGTGTAGTATTAATATTAATCACTCCGTTCGGTTTGTCACTCTTCAACACTGTTGAAGGAAGCGGGGGTAAATATGGAAGATATAATTAACTCACTGGCTCTAAGAAGAGCCGGATAAGTTCTGTTTTAAGAAAAACGGAACTATCCACATTTAGTCTAAGTCTTGTCGTGTCTTTAGTAATAGCTATTAAATGTAGTTCTAAATGAATAACGAAGTCTAGTGTCTTAGTTTCTGTTTTTTAAGTCTCTAGCAGAAACGAACTATTTAACGAGTTAAACCGACAATAAGAACAATTTATCCGGTCACTGCTTGTTCCAAAGACTTGTTTTAACTTACGTTTAATTCAGTCGCGGACTGCACGCGGACTCAACTTGCCACGATCTATTCGGCGAAATTGCTTAAGCTTGAAAGATGTTGCCATGTAGGTAAGTGCTGGTATTTATAGTTAGCTTTTGCTGCAACGAACAACGGGATTTGGCGCTGGCGAGAAACTGATTGTTCTGATTGGTCGTTGAAGTTACCAATGGAGTTGTTTGGAGTGGTCCTGATAAGGGAAGTGGTCCTTTACTAAGAGACTGAACTTATTGAAAAAGTGCAGAAATCATCTCAACAAAAATAGACATTTTGGTTAAAACGTATGTGGCTTCTTCGAGTTTTGGAACATCTTGACGAACAATGTTCACAAATCTTGAAATATTGAGTTCTTTCAATAGTTGAAAAAGTTCTTTAAAGATATTGAGGTTGTCATCTATAGGTGTTTGTGAGGAGTCTGCTGTCCCTGATTTAGGCCATAAAGGAACGTCTGATGAATTGTTGGTTGGTCGGTCGGTGGGTGTATTGACAGTTTTATTGCTAGAGTTTCGGGCTTCAAGTTCATCCCCTGCCTTGCATTTGGAGTGAAGAGCATTTGACGTAGTTGGCATACGAGATAAGACAGAGACGCCACTGTCGTAGTTTCGAGCAGTATATGCCTTTGAAGGTTGAAGGTGTTCTTGACAAGTAATTTTCTTGAGTTAGGGGTTTAGTTGAAACCCCTGCCTCTTATTTGTGTTAGCAGTATGTGAATGTATTACATTTCCTTTATTTGTGGAAGGCGACTGCCGCAGTTCCATTGTGCATGTTAGATGTTTTGTTCTTTATGATTTCATGTGATCTTCCATATTCTTTATTAGCTTGATATGTTATTGGGGGTGTGGGTAACCATAGATTTGTCGACTTGCTCTGCTGGTTTCAATTTATTGCAGAGTCTGATGGCGTGAGTGATGCATGCTATACCAGAATTTACTTGACATTGTTTCAATGACTTCCTGGAGATAAGTTACTTCCAGATCTTCGTGTAGTTGTGTAATTCTTGTGTCCCAGAAGTGATCAGTTATTAATCGGGCAGCGTATATTTGTACAATCTGCAGAGGTTCAATATTGGTTTTTGCGGCGTGTTTCCATGCTGGACAGGCGTACAGCATAGTTGACCGTACCTTCATTTTGTTGATGTGAATTTTGGTATGGGTTTCCAGCTGTGGAGATCGGAAGAGACGGGTGACTGCTCTGAGACGGTTTATGGTTCTAGTGATTGTACGTTGGAGGTGTAGTTTCAGAGTTAATTTTCTATCAAGGATAACTCCCAGGTACGAGGTACTTTCTTCCTGTGGGAGACGTTGCTGGTCGTAGTACAGTTCTGCAGTTGGAGCCCTCGGGCTTCTAGAGAAAACCACGATCGCTGTTTTGTTAGCATTTATGCGGATGCGCCATTTTGCAGTAAGGTCTTCTAGATGGTGAAGATGCCTTGTAGGTAAGTGCTGGTATTAATAGTTAGCTGTTGCTGCAACGAAGAACGGGATTTGGCGCTGGCGAGAAACTGAGTGTCGTCGTTGATTGTCGTTGAAGTTACAAATGGAGTTGCCTGGAGTGGTCTTGTACTAGGAGTCTGAACTTATTAAAAAAGTGCAGAAGTCATGTGAATAAAGATAGACATTTTGGTTAAAACGTCCTCGGCTTTTTTGAGCTTTGGAACATGTTGGCGAAAAATGTTTATAAAGCTTGAAATATTGAGTTACTTCAATAGTTGAAGAAGTTGTTTGAAGGTGTTGAGGTTGTCATCTTTAGATATTTGTGAGAAGTTTGCAATCCCTGATTTAGGTATTGAAGGAAAGTCTGGTGAATTGTTGAAGTGTTCGTCAGTTTTCGTTAATGGCGGCCATAATCGCTGATCATGTGTAGTTTATGGAGATATGGTCCTAGATGGAGTTGCGAGGTGCTGGCGGCGGTTAATTCCGTTGTTTGGTCTGTAGGAGGTTCTGGATGTGTGGACGTGCGAAATAGTTGGCAGGGTGATCCCCTTCTTAGTTGGCACATTTGGCATGCGTTATTTTATCTGTTTTGGGGCATTCATAAGTCCAGTGTAAACGAGCGCATTTAACACAGCGTAGCTGAGCATGACAAGTGCTTTGGGCATGGCCCAAGCGCTGACATTGGTAACATTGTAGGTAGGCCTTTTTGTGGTAAGGTTTTACACGAATCTTCATTGAGAGTAGTAGTTCTTCCTTGAAAATGGTAGATACACGTAGAGTTTTGCGTAGAGTTACAAGGAACAAAGGAAGAAGAGATTTCCTTGACTTGAAGAGCGGTTCTTGGTATATAATTGAATCATATTAAGCACGGGACAGTCCTTGTCTTGAAGTGCTGTGCTGATATCAGAAATCGTAGTATCAATTGGCAGGTTCCTGATAACCGCTTTGGTGGTGTCGTTCTTCTCTCGAGTCTCTGTCGCGTATTGAAGGTTTTGAGCGGCACAGATGTCTTGAATAGCGGCGTAGTCGTCTTGGAGTTCACACTTCACTTTTATGTAACTTTTCATGAATGAAAAGATTGGTGACTTCTTGCATTTCTGACTGATGAGTGCAGTAAGAGCGTATCCATTTTGGTAGGGAAAGTCATAAATATAAAGCCATGTGTGAAAAACAGTAGGAGTTTTCCATGGAATTTTCTGGTAGGTCGGTACTTGTAAGGGCCGAGTATTTGTTAGAAGTAGGAACTGCAGGTGGTGGAGTAGAAGTGACAGGTTTATACGTCCTTTTGCAGGCTGAAATCCATCATCTGAAGATTCAAGCACATGTTTATTGCCAGATGTGACAGGCACTGTAACCTGAGGGGAAGAAGATGCTGTAGATGGAGGCGGAGTTGCAGAGGCTTTGTTGAGGTTTTCATCTGACACACTAGTCGAAGAATTGCAAGTGCATCAGGATGGGCAGGAATATCCTTAACAATATCTTCAAACTTCATTCCTCGAGAGATTCCGATGAGTATGATGTCGGCAATCATTTTGACATCTTTATTCAGCGAAGCTTGCTTGTAGGCAAGATGGATTGCATCAGGGGTGAGGAGGTCGTCCGGGTTGATAGAAGAGTGTCTCGTCATTTGAGTAATAGCCGAAGTATTATCTGGAGAACTCATGTTCTTTGAAGCTTTGTTCTGTAGCAAACGCGCGAAATTGCCGAGAGCAGTGATACAAAGCGTCCGTCTCATACGAACTCAGCTATTAGATGAATTCCCCAAGCCAAGTTATAATGACGGATTTTTTGAGCTACGGAGTTCCGAGACTGGAAAGTCCCCCGCCTCGCATTGGTAGTATAGATAGAAATGAATGAACAGACAACTTAGAACTCGTAAGGGCCGGATACCGACGCCGACTCATTGAAGTCTTGTTTGAAGTGTTCTGAAAGCTTATCTTGAAGGCGAATGCTGGTAAAGGAAAGAGATTGGATGATTTGAAGAGATGGCGGCATGGGATTGGCTGGAAGTGAAGGGCCAATGAGAGTTAGCCAGTACACTGGCTCTAAAAATGGTTTTGGTGTTGTTCAATTAGTCTTCGAGATCTTCGAGAATTTGACAAAAGATGATGAGCTTAGTGAAAACATCTGGAGCTGTCTTGATTTCATGGAAACGTTTATGAATGGTTTGAAGGAGTCTTGGTAGTTGCAAATCTTGAAACAGATGACGTAGGTCTTGCCAACTGACAGGGGTTTCTTCTGTAGAGGATGATGATGATTGAAATTGTGACGTCTTGAATGAAGTACTTGCTTTTTCGGCATAGGAATGTTTTAGATTCTTCTTAGGTGCAGATTCAGATGTAGATCCAGACTGAAGAGGGGAAAAGTCCTGAGGTTGGAGTAACTTTTCCTTAGTAGGCCGTCTTGACATTACTCTGAATTGTCGGGCATCTTGGATAATTTGCAGGGTGACTACCTCCACAGTTCGGGCACTTTACTGCACTATATTGACTCTTGCGGGTACATTCGTACGTAAGATTGCCTCCGGCGCACTTGACTCAACGGGAATTGATGTGGCAGGATGTTTGGGTATGCGCAAGGCGCTGACTGCGATAACATTGGACATATGGTCTGGCTTTATACGGTTCTATCTTGATCTTGTAAAATTCTAGATATTCCAGATCAAAGATATTTTTAGTAGTGGGTGTCTTCATTAAGTCACTAGGAAGAGGGGTAAAAGGGTTCCACCTCGACCTTTCATTTGTTGCCCGGAAATTATGGGATATCCACCGTTCTCCAAGTCCTGTTTGATGTTAGTCACTGAGGCATCAATTGGTAGTTGCCGAATGACGACTTTCAATGTTTTGTCCTTTTTAACGGAATCGAGCGCACATTGAAATTTGTGTTTCTTACAGAAGTCTATTAATGCAATATAATCATCTTGGTTATTGCTGTGAAACTTGATTCTGTCTGGATAGACAGCGCAGGAGGGTGTCTCTTTACAAACGGTACTAGCTCCATGAGATAATGTGTAACCCTTATCAGTGGGGTAGTCATAGATGGTTAATGATTGGACAGTTCGTTGAAGATTAGTCTTGAATTTAGTCCTAGTTTGTTCAGATTGATTGTCGATGTTGGTAGAATTGTGGGATGAGATATCCATTGTCTCTGTACCTGACACTTCAGCGGGGTCTGGAGGCGCTAATGGAGTATAACTATTGTTCACTGGAACGGTTGAAGTGATAAGTGGTGTTGGTTTAGTAGTACGTTTTGGCTTTTTAAAGGGGCGATCTCCAAGGAGGGAATTGGTTCTGACTGTTGGAAGACCAGTATCTTCAGTGCTAGTAGTCTTTCAGAAGGAAGTAAAGATATTGTTATCAAATTCTTGTCCAGTTATTTTCTTCTTTTGAGGAGACAACCTAAACATATCGGCCACAGTCCGATGATATTTATTATGGAGTTCCTCTGGAAGGATGTCTACATGAGTTTCACATGGGCCAGGTATTTGCCTGGGAGAACGACACTCCAGACATTCCTGAGATATTGGATTGTCAGATGTAATCTTGAATATGTTAAGGGGAAACGATTGACGTTGCCTTAATAAATCCTGTTGTTGTTCGCGCAATTCTGTAATAACCACTGTTTGGTCCGACATTGGAGAACGAAAAATTAAAGGTCCATCTCCGTCAAACTCTGTTCTTGTGTATATATTCCGATGGAGTTTGCATTCTATCTTGACAAGTTGATCGGTACTGAGTTCCGGGCTACCTAAAGCCCCTGCCTCAACCAACCAACGAACTGAAATGACGGGTTAATATAGCTATTGAGTGCCGAGACTGGGATGTCCCTTACCTCGCTTATAGAGGTAGAATGGGTATTTTTTTATTAAGGTGCCTGACGCATAGGATAGATGTTGCGTATTGGGTGCAAATGGCCGATGTTCTGCAGATAAGGTTCAGGTGAGGTTTGAAGTTTCTCCCAGAATCGTCGTGTGTGAAGATTTGCTATTCCTGCAGGTACTGAAGATTGAGATCTTCGTAGAGTTGACAGATTCGGATGTCCCGAGAATGTCCTGAGATTATTCTTGCTGCTCGATTTTGCACCAGTGGCCCATACGGGATAACCATATACCATTAAGGAGCGTATGAAGGTGTTGTAGAGGTTCAGTCGAGTGGCGAAGGTAAGCTGATGTGAGAAAAGCAGAGTGAAGATGGCAAGAAGACGCTGGCGGGCTAGAAATGCTGTATCTTCGAGATGTTTCTTGAAGGTTAGTTTGTTGTCTAGGTAGATTCCAAGATACTTCACGCCAAGATGAGGCTTGATGATGGTCCATGTGAATGGAGAATTGTTGATGTGGTCGTCTGCTAGTGAAATTGATTAATTTAGTTTTGTCTGCATTTATTTTTATACGCCATTTGTTGGTCCAATGTAAGAGTATATCCAGGTGACTTTGGAGCCAGATCTGAGTGTAATGGAGATCGCGGTTGAATGTAAAGATGGCTGTATCGTCTGCGAAAGTAGCGAGCATTGAGTTAATGGTAGTAGGAATGTCTGCCGTATACAGGTTATACAGAATAGGTGCTAAACATGAACCTTGAGGAACACCAGCGGTAACGGGTCGTTCTGTGGAGATGGCTTGATGATGTTTGACTTTGAAGGTGCGGCGATCCAGAAAGGAGTCCAGAATAGCAATGTATGTAGGTGGTAGTTGAGCTTGTCGAAGCTTGTAGATAAGGCTGGCATGCCAGACCTTACCAAAGGCTTTTTCAACGTCCAGAAACAGGCCTAGCGTGTGAGCTTTATCGTTGAAATTGTACCTGACGCGTTCTACGATGCGAAGCAGTTGCGGAGTGGTACCATGGCCTGGACGAAACCCAAACTGATGATCTTGGAGAAGATGGTGCGTGGTGACATATCTTTGTAATCGAAAGTGCAGCAGGCGTTCAATGAGTTTGCTCAGATGAGAAAGTAGACTTATCGGCCTGTAATTTTGAGGGAAGCGAGCGTCTTTACCAGGTTTCAGGAGCATGATAGTTTTTGCTTCTTTCCAACAGTTTGGAAAGTATTCAGTTCGTAGTAAAGCGTTGAAGATCCTGCAGATTTGCACGGCAGCTTTCCTTGGAGCATATTTGAGAGCAGCAGATGGGATGTCATCAAGTCCAGCCGCTTTATTCGGTGCCAGTGAACGAAGAAGTGACGAAACTTCTCTAGGAGTGGTCAACATGGAGGCTTGAAGTTGATGGTCTAGAAGTTCAATCCTGTTGTGGGTGTGGACTCGGTGAATTGTAGTTTCATCACAAACTTCTGGATGTGGTGAGAATTGGAGTTCCAGTGTATCAGCAAATGCTTCTGCCTTGGTTTCATCGGTGAAGTTGAGTCCGTTAGTACTATGTATGGGTAGAGTAGGTGATGTTAAAGGTCGGCTGAGGTTTCTGTGCGAGTTTCCAGAATTCTCTGCTGCCTGGAGCAAGATTGGTCAGTTTTCTCTCCCAGGATTGGATTTCGAGTCGTTTTAGGCGCTTGTTAATTCGGGTTTTCAACTTATTGTGTAGCGTCTTGTAATATTGAATGCGAGTGTGTTGCTACTTCTTTCTTGCCCATCTTTCAATATGAATAAGGAACATGGTGCGATGATCTTCTCCTGTGGTTGATGTAGATGAGTGTTGAGTGGAGGATGTGGATATCCTGAAGGCACTGAGAATATGAGCAGTAAAGCTGGCGATGGAGTTATCTATTTCTTCGGGCGTTTGAAGTGGTGAACGGAGGTCAATAAGAATTGTGAGTAGTTGACGGTAGTTGTCCCAGTTCGTTGCTTTTATGGGTGGCGGTGAGATTCGCTGTACTGTAGTTTGTTGATTAAGAGAGACGTAAACTGGGTTATGGTCGGAATCCAAGGCGTTTACAGATTCTAGAGGTGGAAGAACAGTGACTTGATCATAGAGCATCATATCAAGTATATCTGGAAGATCTCCATTTCTCGGGAATGAGTGGACTCGTGAGGTGCTAACGGTGTAAGTCGAAGGCGAGGTAGCGCTGCTTGTAAAATGTTGTCGGCTCTGTTGGTGCGTCTGGAATTCCAAGTTGGGTGTTTGGCGGTAAGGTCTCCAGCAATGATGGTCCGGGGTCCTAGTCGTTGAAGGTGAAGTAGATCTTCAGGTTCCAAAAGAATATTAGGCGGTTTGTAGACGGAGATGAGGATGAGCGGGAACTGAGGAGTCAGAAGCTGAATTCCAATGGCTTCCAGAGACGTGAGATTTGGTAGCTGAATAGGAAGATATGGTAGAGAGCGTTTGACAACTATTGCAGTCCCTCCTTTGATGGTATGGAGTCTATCGTTGCGAATGATGCATAGTTTCGAAGTTTAAATGGAATGTGAGGCTTCAGATGAGTTTCTGATAGAAGTGCTACATCTATGTTTCTCTCTTCTAGGAAGTGAATAAATTCAAGTCTTTGTCGATTGACGCCTTCTGCATTCCAGAAGATTAGTTTGAGAGTAGTATGGTGATTAATGTATGCCATCATCAAAGATGTCAATGATAGTTTCCATGACGATAGTTATCTTAGGGATGGCATCATTGGCTGTCTTGAATTTAGCAATGGCGGTTTTGAGACGGTCCAGGATTTTTGAAAGTTGAAGGCCTTTAAATAATTCCAATAATTCCTTGATTGATGAGGCGAAGTCGCTAGGAGATGAAGTGGTTGAATCATTCTTAGGGGTTTGATTTTCCTTGGAGTTAGTTGAATTAGTAGCAGATGAGGTATTTACTCGTTGTGCGTTGGTTGACGAATTAGCGGGATTGGCATCCATGTTGGCTTTGGTGGCGGAGGTGGAGTAGGAGAGGAGTCCTTGGAGAGGAGTGTGGTCTTATTCTTCATTTGTGTTCTTCTTTCTTTGTCTTTTTGAAAAACTACACATCCTCTATAGTTGGCAGGATGGTCAGCTCCACAATTGCAGCAATAGGCCGGAGTATTGGTATCCTTTTTCTTACAGGCGGTGGTTAGGTGTTGTTCCTTGCATTTGAGACATCTTGGTGTGGCGTTGCACGTTGATTGACAATGACCCAGGCGCTGACAGCGGAAGCATTGTAGAAATTCTTGAGGTTTATATTTTTCTATGGAAATTTTATATTTGAGAATATATCTGCATTCAAAGATGGGCTTGGATGTTGGAGTTTTCTGTAGAGTGACGATGAATAGTGGAAGATCGATCTTTGAGCCATCGATTTTGCTAAGTCCTTTCATTTGTGTGACATTTTCCACTGAATATTTGGCATCAAAAGATCGGCTTTGATCTCTTCTGGGGAGGTGTCCCCAGGAAGTTGTCGGATAACTACTTTAAGAGGATTGTCCTTTCTGCGCAGTTCTTAAGCGTATTCAAGTTTGTTATCAATACAGTACTTGATTAGCTTTTCATAATCAGCATAGTTAGTACAGGTGAATTCAACATAATCTTTGGCTTGAAAGTATTTCGGTGCAATTTCACATGTGTCAATCACTTGGTTGGTAATATTGAATTTTTCCTTCACGTTGTAAACAAACAAGCGCTGCGGAATTGGTTTCTTGAAAGATGTTGAAGGACTTTGTTGCTGGTGATCATTAGAATTGTGGCCCATTTGGGAATCTGAGGTTCCAGCGGTTTGAGTAGGTAGTTGATTCAAGGCAGCAAATCTGTTGCTGTTGGTAAAGTTGACTAGTGAGCCGATGGTCGTTCCAGTGGTAGAATTTGTCCTCTTGCATACTTTTTTGGGTTAGGATATTTGAAATGACCTTCCGCCACTGGATCAGTTTGCATTGGTAATTCAGCAGATGGGTCGACTATGTATTCTGATTCTTCCTCTGTGGATATAGGCTGAAGAAGCGGGTAGTGATCATTGTCCATGGCGTTAGGTTGCAGAAGAGTTGCTGGCGTGCTAGAATCTTGACAGTATGGAGCTTGATTATTCATAGTAAAGCCTAGCGTTGTGTAATGTGGCGTTGCAGAAACTGCTGCAAGAATAGACGGTCTCAAAGGATGTGATATGCGTGGGGCCTGGGAGGTCGTACTGATAGTGATTTCAGAATTTTCCTCCAATTTCAAATAATTGAGGAGCTTTACTGATGGGTATGTACAGAGTCTACTGAACAACAGCACCAATCTCCGGATGCAGTTTCTCAGAAATTGCTTCCTGAAGTTAATGAACCGATGGATGCTTCCACAGCAGAGAATGTTTCCACTTCAGCGACAGCACGGACTAAACCTACTCCTGGACCCCCACGCATTATTAAATCTATAACAATTTACGACCACCCCAGTGAAAAGGGATACAAGCTAACTCATAGTGCTATTACAATTTGTAAAGAGACCCCGCACTGCGCAGTTCACTCAGATAGAATAAAATTTCAGTATAGCAACCAAGGAGACTACACTGCTTTGATTGAATTATGCAAAGAACTGAAATTACAATATGCATTGGACTCAGTTAAAAAGCATGAAATACTCAAGTTAGTCATTAGACACCTACCCATCGACACCTCATTGGCTAATATCAAGCAAGATTTAGAAAATCGTGGACATTCTACTCTCTCTGTTCAGCAATTGAAAGGTCGAAGAGGAGTGACAAAACCCCTCTTTTTAGTAACATTATAAAAGACTCCATCCGTCAATACTATCTTTGACTTACAATATCTTGAGTTTTATAAGATAAAAGTTGATCCATTTAAAGCAAAACCTTATGTCCAGTGTTACCTATGCCAGCGTATTGGGCATACTCAGTCATCCTGTTATGCCAATCCTCGTTCTGTAAAGTGCGACGGACTTCATCTTGCATACGAATGCTCGACGAAAACTCAAGACAGTGCGGTGAAGTGTACTAATTGCGTTGGTGGCACTCCCGCAAATTACACCAGATGCCCAATGATTGACCGAATCCTGTCAAGAAGTTCTACTCTCCAAAAGTTACCTCAACCGCAGGAATTTCCACCTCTCTCACTGGACTGTCCATTTGTATCCACACCCAAGAACTTCCAACCGACATATGCTGCAAAAACAAGTACTTCCTTAAATTCATCACAACCTAACATCAAATCACCTCATTCCTTCACATCTTCACATCAGATACTTTACCAGCATTCATCCTCATCACAAAACTTTCTAATTCTCCATACAAGATCCACATTGGTCATAGTCAAGGAACACATCTCCAACCTATCATCTCAGGCAATGAGTCGCCGAAGGTCTCCGTTCATTCTTCATCTCAAACTCTGGATTCACACCATGATTAAAGTCTACCACTTATATGAGGTAAGGAACTTTGAGTAGTTCCAGTACACTACACTCTATCAAACCAGTCATATATACTTTGACCTTAACCTTGTGCTGTGACGTTGCTCGAGCTCACGACTGAGCGTGGCATGACAGTCTTCTGTATGAGCTTTATAAATCCACCTTATCGCATTCCTCGAAGACCGCCATTTCCAAGTGCGTTATGAATGCACATTCTCTGAGATTTTAAATATCGAAGCAGGCGTTGCAGAGGATTCCCGTCTGTCTATAATTTATACTATATAATTCATATGCAGCAGATTTTCCGACTATACTAAATACCTATACAACTACATTTGCAGATGATGCGTCTCTATTTGCCTCCAACAGGAATATCAAATACACTCAGATTTCGATCCAACATCACCTTCATCGCATTGAAGGTTGCATCACACTCTGGCGGATCGGCATAATTCCTAAAAAAAAACGTTGTGATAGTCTTTTCAAACCATACAGCGGACTGCCGGTGCATCTTTCTTTTCACGATCAACAATTACAGCAAGTCAAATCTACCACATACCTAGGCCTTCTTCTAGACCGGAAACTTACCTTTGGTCAGCATCTTCTATCCCTCGCTCTCCCTGCCCGCCAGCAACTTGGCAGACTATCTTGTTTACTTCGATCACCCCATCTAACTCTGAACAAAAAGAAACATATGCATGAATATACGCTTTCTTGTGTTCTAAGCAAGTCCAGTATCGTACCATGCAGCTCGTTCTTAAAGAACCAAACTTCAAGTAGTATAAAACGCCTCAGCTACAAATCATTGGTCACTCTCGTGACACGCATATCGGTCATGAAGACTTGGACCTGCCATATCTTAATGAAGTCATCTACCAAGAAAGAAGAAGCTTCTGGAATTCGCTACAACGACCACCACACAACATACTTAACTACATCGAAACTATACCAGCTCATCGTCAAATCTATAGCAGATCTACGCCACTTTAACATCTCCTGGACACTCAATTAATTCACCACCTCAGACACTTGTCAAGGCAAGGCGATCATAGGACATCTGTAAATGATCAACGAATGATCAAAGGAAACAACTCAGATAACACAACACTACAAATAAAAATTACACACGTACACATTACTGAACACAAAACATAACACTTAAACTTATGGATCAACGACAGTTGCTGGTTCACCTGTCATCAAAAATGTCGTCACTACATATGAGTTTCAGATCCAATAAGAGGCAAAAATATTTTACAAGGAACTCCGAATCGAATGAATAGTCAAGACAATCTTCGACCTTCGACCTTGTCCTGTAATATAAAAAGAGCTGAGTTTGAAGTGTTCGGTGACATATATTTCACGCTCGTCTAAATTGATCCTTAAAGAAGAAAAGAAGAAACGGCGCTCTCTTGCATAGTGGTGTGCGTGTGCCTAGTGATTTTAAATTACCTGATGATCCAGTTTTGTTGGATATGGATACCCTATTCAATAAACGCTAATGATATATGTTCCATTTATACAGGACCACTCTCTCAATTATATCATAACCTCTTTTATGGACCTCGTGCAGCACAGACTTTGATTAAGACTGATTCTCGGAAACGTCCTTTAGAACGTCCTAAATCTGAAACTACGATCCCGGTTCCTGTACAGAACAGTTTCTCACCTATTGCTATATAATAAAATTACTAAAATCCAGATGGGAAGATGGAAGATACAATCCCTTCTGGAAACGAAGATGAAGAACTGGAGACAACTCCTCCAGTTGCTTCCAACATTTCTGATACCAAGAGATATATCAAATATCTCATATTTACTAATATCCTACTAGTAAAGGGTATAAATTATCACATGAAGCCTTGCTGGTTTGAAAGCAGAATCCTTACCGCGCTGGTTATTAAGATCAAAATAAATTTAAATGTCATTCTTCAGAAGACTACAACGCTCTTTTTCAATATTGTAAAGATTTCAAATTTCAATTCTCTCTCGAAAAGGCTAGAAAAGAGTCAGTACCTAAGGTGGTCATCCGGTAATTGCCGATTGCTTCTTCACTAGACAACATCAAGATAGATTTGATTAATCGACAATATGCGGTGATTTCAGTCCAGCAGATGAAAGGCTGGAGGGAGTGTATCTACCTCTGATCTTGGTCACTCTCAAAAAGACTGCAGATTCTTAATCCACTTTGTATCTACAATATTCGAATTTTATCGAGTTAAACTAGAACGCTTTTATGCTCCGTCGTATATCCAGTATTATCCTTGCAAACGGTTAGGTCATTACGGAACTTCTGTGCTGCTACACCTAGATGTATTAAGTGCAACGTAATTCATTTTACATACGAGTTTAACCGTGAAACAAGATTAAAATGTGAAGTGTTCAAACTGTGGTGGTGTACTCCCTCCAAATCTATAAACTGTGTCCTTAAAAGATCTTATCACGTAAAAGTTGAAAACAACCTATTTTCAAACCTGAAACCGATTTTCAACCGAGTTTTCATCATTGACATCTGAATGTTCTCTACCAGTTCCCAACTCAGTGAATATTCAAGAAAAATATGCAAAGCAGACCGGGTCTCAAACCTCTGCAGGAATACTGGACCCTCTTCCAGCAGATAGTGAAGCCAATTCCAGTGATAAATTGAGATAACTTCTCAGCATATTTCGGCATCTTCATCTTTCAGAAATACTATCATTATTCAGAAAATACTTAATGCAATCAAAGCAGCTTCAGATATCCTAAGCAAGCTTTCAATTTCGTGTGACATTATAGAAGACATCAGTTCAACTCAAGATTAAACGACGATCAATAACATACAGGACCAAAACAGTTATCAAGGCCAGTTTCCATATTTCTGATTGGCTACTTAGACAACCAGTCACATAACAGTTCTCTCCTTCAAAAACACCAATCGAATTCTTCTACCTAATTTCTCCCTCGTATAAATTCGTTCCTCCACATCTAGAGTGAGTTAGTCGTTCGCAACAAGACGTGTGAATATGACGAAGAGGAAAACTACGCATAACAAACACTCGCAGCAAAACTCTAAGCAAGAAATGGCTTTTTTTGTGCAGGTACTTCTACTGACTCAGTTACGTTATCGACTCCACCCTCAGATGAATTTCCCTCAGATTAAGAAGGATACCATTTTGTCTATATTCACAATATGGCAAGACAGTTGATCTACAGAAGTTTACTGACTTTCTTATCATAAGAATGAAGCAAGTTGTACCATTTAAGCTCAAGAAGACGACGTACCCAAACAGTGTGAATATAATTTTCCTCTCAGAAGAACATAATCACTCTTATGTATGGGACCGTGAAGCCTTCGGCCCAGACGCCTCCTATTCAGAAAACCCAATAAACAAAGGACCACTTGCACAGAGGAGAGACACCCAGACTCCGACGGAAGTCAAGATCATCCCTACGAGACCCGCACAGCAAGTCAGCTCTAGTAAAGCAGAAATGCAACAAGAAAAAGATAAGACCACACAGCAAGAATCTGTACTCATCAACCACCCAAAAAGAAGATGGAAACATCACTTTCAGCCAGAACCGACAGCTCAAATAACCACAATCAGCCGACGTATATCTGTGACATTAAAGGTATTAACATCGAAATAAGACGTGAAGATATTCATGCCGATTTGAAATCTCAAAATGTTTCCGCATCCAGTCTGATAACGGACCGCTTCACCTGATCCGACTCTTTCGAAGGATCCAGCTATAATTAGTATCCCCATACACAGGGGAATGTCCCTAGGATGAAGAAAACACCCATTTGAAGCTTCTCGCAGCACCGTTCGGCCAGAAACTTGCTGCAGTTGTTACTCCTATGGACACACCAAATATAAGTGCAAAATCCCACGTGTATGTTGTCGATGTGGTGAAAGTCACACCATGAATTGCAGCAAACCCATCGATCTGTAATTCTGTGCCACCTGTAAGTTACAAGGACATCGCACTGGAAGTAGTAGCTGCCCCAAACGACCAAGAGAACAAATGCGGAAGATACCCAACATCATAATGCATAGAAAACGTCCAACTTTGGAACCACCGGCCCTTTCAAGAGCCAGTCCATCCTTTTCCCCAACCTATATCCCATAACCACAGCAGAAGGGGAAGGAGTTGAGGAGCAGGCATCCATAGTCTGCAATTCCATAGATGAAAAATCAACTCGGCAATAGAAGAAGCTACACAAAAAATAATATCTATGATAGCCTCTGTTCTAACTATTACCACAACACCCAAACAGCAGACAACTGTTTTTGCAGCCATTGAAAACGCATCAAGAACCATTTTCAATTCTCACCTTAGAGCCATAACTACCACTACAGGAGGTCTTTACTTTCATCATCAACAAACCTCAATGAAGAATACAACGCAAGAAGAACTTCCCACCAGCAGCCACCATAAACCGAAGAATATCACCACTCAACCAAGTTTCTTGAATAGATACCAATACTTCCAGAACTTTGCCGTTCTCCGCGACTGCTAACACATCTACGCAGAAGACATCACCACCCAGCCAGGTACAGGACCACCGCTACAGGAACACATTCCAAGATAGAGATTTTATATCATCGACATCACACAACATCAGGAAAACACCAAGAAGATGCAGCTGAACCAGATCTATACCAGTGACTTGTTTCGTTTAATTGTCGTGTGTAACATCACATCTGCAAATATCGCTTATCCATTCCAAACTGCTTAACTTTGGATGAAGTAGCTCAGGCTAGTATATCCTTCCAACTCAATCTGAGATGGTAGAAAGACAATCACTCTACTCGACTCGACAATAGAGTGCGACCAGCTTCTATATGCCTTTGAACCGCAAAACATTAGCCAAGTTGTGTCAGTTTCACCGTGCCTCATCGGTATATCATTATCATCTTTCATCATCAACAGAACTCCATATACTGTAGAATTGCGACAGTTTCATCTGAATTAATTCAAAATATGTCTCCACAAAGTCATTCATCAAACAGACATTTAATATAAGAGGCAAAAGCTCACTCCCGTCAATTCGATACTCAAAACCGTTTAAACTGTCAAGAGAAACAGGCAAGTGTTAACTCGTCCTGTATTTGTGGTCCTTCACTTGGCTGGATGGTTGTGTATCCTCCGGTGTTGAACGTGCATCCTTGACCAACTGCGATCTGATCCAGATTTTGTGGTATTAGTTTTAAAAATAACTTTCTTGAGTGTTGATATTCTTTAGTTGTTATGGGTTTACTGCTGCAGGAGATCCTTGTGTATCGTAATTCTTCTTTGGAATTGGCTAATGATGAAAATAAATGTCGCCTTTGGTCATGGTTATGGCTCTAAGATGAGAATGAAAAATAATCCTTTTTGCTTTTTAAATTGCTTCTGAAAGATTTTTCTGCTGTTTGGGTTCTGTGATGATAGGCAGAATGATGGCAACCCAAGTCATAATTTCTTGTGTGGCTTCTTTTATTGCTGTGTTTATTTTTCATCTATGTAGTTTTTGATATAGGATGTTTTCTCAAGTACTTCTTCCTCTTCTGGTGTGGTTATTTGACCTGTGTTTGGCGGGGTGGTGGGTTGGCTCTTGAAACGGTCGACAGTTCCAGAGTTGGTCGTTATTCTTTGCACTATGATGTTGGCAATCTTGCATGGCTGTTCCCTAGATCGAGTGGGTCGTTGCACTGATATTTGGTGTCTCCATAAGAATAACAGTTACAGGAAGGATGTGTCCGGGGGATGCTGCGAGAGGTTTCAACTGGATGTCTTCTTCCTAGGTACACTCCACTGTGCATGAGGCTACTAATAGTAACTGGGTCCTTGGAGAAGGGCCAGATAAGAGGGAGCGGCCCAGCGTCAGATTCGATGCAGATGATCTTAGTATGAGAAACTTTTTGCAACATCAAATGAGCACGAATAGATTCAAGTCTCATTTGTGTGTTCACACCTTTGATGACACAAGTATAAGTAGGCTGGTTGTGGTTGCTAGAGGTGTCGGATGTGGCTGGTGGTGGTGTTTTCATTTTTTTGTGTGCGTGTTGGTTTCGTGCAGTGTCTTGCTTTGTTGCATTGTCTTTTTGCTGATGTATATCTGCTTTACCAGAGCTGAAATACTGTGTTGGTTGCGTCATAACTTCCTTCTTGGTGTGAGTGCCACTTTTCTGTGCAGGTAGTTCTGTATTTTTTGAATTAAATGAATAGAAGGCGTCCGGGCGGAAGTCCTCCGCATTTTATACATTAAAGTGAAGACGTTCTTCTTCTAAGTGGAATGAGATCTTCACAAAATTTAGGTACTCAATGTTCTTGAGCTTGAAGGGCCCAACGTGCTCCATTTTTTGTATTGTAAAGGTTAGCAAACTTCTGGAGATCAACTGTTTCTCCCACATTCTCTGCATATATAAAATTGTACTCGTCGCCATCTGCATCTGAGTTAAATTCTTCTGTGTGCGTAGGCGATAATCTAACTGATTCTGTGGAAGTGTCAGGGAAAGCAACCATTTCCTGCTGCGGACGTCTCTTATTAGTAGTTATCCTTCTCCTCGTGTTCGCACGTCTTGTTTCGAACTTCTCTGATTGAAAATTTTTGGCATTGGATTGGCTGATAAACCGTAGTAATATGGTTTATTGATTGTTTTTTTCAACCTGCGTGTTTCCGATTTGCAGTAATTTATTTTTCATCAACAATTCGTTCGTTATTTTGCTTTTTGCAAAAGCGCGGGAAAATTTTGCAAAATTCACCACCGACCGTTCGTCTATAACAACTCAGCTCTCATTATTTGGTTTAAATGTTCTCTTGGACCGTCCTTCCTTCCTCTGGTACGTGCCAGTTTCCATGTAGGAGTAGCGAGTTGTAGCTGGATCCCATACCTCCTATCTATGCTGTAAGAGCATGTGAAGTGGTAGCATTGGTATGTATGGTCTAAGGGCGACTGTCGCACCTTAAATGACGTATCTGTTGTTTTGTATGAAGGTGGAACTGATTGGCTAGTTTAAGTTCTTCGGAGGTGGTGATTGGCTGTCATCTTATCCTATCGGTGGTGTCTGGAGTGGCCCTCATAAGGGTGTGGTCCTGTATAGCGATTGTGGTGCGGTTAGTCCTGAAGATCGTTTAATATTTCGCAGAATATTATAAGTTTGCTGAATTTGTCAGGAGCCGTCTTGATTTGGTGATAACGTCGTTGAATGGCTGGAAGCAGTCTGGAAAGTTGCAAATCTTGTAATAGTTGAAATAAATCGCGCAAATTCACTGCAGGTTCTGGTGTGGGAGATGGGTTCCGAAACGGCGACTTCTTGGATTTGGCACTCGTTTTATCTGCATATGAAGGTTGTTCTATCTTCGTTGGTAGAGGTTCCTGTACAGAATCTGATAAGAGAGGCGGAAAGTCTTGAGTGGTAGGTAGCATCTCCTGGGTTGATCTTCTTGATACTATTCGGTGGATGGTTGGGCATTTTGAATAATTGGCAGGATGGTTACCTCCGCAATTTGGACATTTCACTGCATTATCTTGAAGTTTGCGCGTACACTCATAAGTGGGATGGATTCCTGCGCATTTCACACATCTGGGATTAGCAAAACATGACGATTGGGTATGCCCAAGACGCTGACAGCGATAACATTGGACATAAGGCCTGGCTTTGAATGGTTCAATCTTGATTTTATGAATTCAAGATATTCCAAATTGAAGATACTTTTTATAGTGGGCGTCCTTATTAAGGTGAGTAGGAAGAGGGGAAAGAGGGTCCCACCTCGTCCTTTCATCTGTTGTACAGAGATTGAGGGATAACCTCGATTTTCCAAGTCCTGTTTATAATTTTTCACTGAAGCGTCGATAGGTAACTGTCTGGTGACGACTTTCAATGTTTTCTCCCTTTTGACTGAGTCAAGCGCATATTGTAATTTGTACTCTTTGCAGAACGCTATCAATGCAAGATAATCATCCTGATTGTTGCATTGAAATTTAATTCTGTCTGGATAGACAGCACAGGAGGGGATCTCTTTCCAGACCGTGCTAGCTCCATGAGTCAACGTATAGCCCTTATCTTTAGGGTAGTCGTAAATGGTTAATGATTTGATAGTTCTTTGAATATTGACAGTAGAGGTAGTTCCTATTTTCTCTGATTGATTGGCGATGAGAGAACCATCAGGAGAGGAAATATCCATAGTCTCGGCACCTGACGCCTCAGGGGGTCAGGGGTTGCAAGTGGAGTGTAACTATTATTGATTGAAACTGTTGTAGTTTCCACTGGTCGTGGTTTAATGGTACGTTTCGGTTTCTTGAAGATCCGTGCTTCTTGATGGGTGTTGGTATGAGCCTGAGAAAGGCCAGTGTCTGCAGTACTATTATTTTGCAAGGTTGAAGTAACGAGGGTATCTAAGTCTTGTCCAGTCAGTTTTTTGTAGTCATAGGAGATATTGAACAGAGCACCGTAAATTTCCCAGTAACGGGTACGGAGGTCCTTCGGGAGGTCTCCTACATGTGAGCCGCATGGGCCAGGGAGTGATGTAGAAGAACGACATGTCTCACAATCCTGAAATGGGAGACTTCCAGAGGTTATCTTGTCTACATCAAGAAGAAACTCTATGTTTCCGCAGTAGATCCTGATATCGTTCACGTAAGTCTTCAATACGTTTTGCTTCGTCCGATATTGGAGCGCAGTTAACAAATGTCTGTCTCCGTTCTTCTGTTGCAAATTTTGTGTCTGACCGAGTTTTGTTTTCAAGATAAGAAACTGGAGCTCCACCCGGGGATTCATGCTTGGAGGGAGGTTTACTATTACTCATGACGCAATAGTAAAACCTGACCGTAAACTACGATCATTCGTGCTGCTTTATTTTGTACCAGCTGTAGCTTGTTGCAATGTGTCGGCGCTGCATGAAGCCAAACTGGATGACATTAGATCCTCGCTGAGCGAATATACATCTTATATAAGGTAATGCGAGTTGATAGTTTCAGCTGATGGGAGTGGAGAAGACAGTAGATGGCCAGTAAGCGTTCCTATGCTTTCTGAGCTGAGGTAGTGAGATGTGATTGGAAGGTCAGTTTGCTATCGACGTATAAACATAAGTATTTGACGCCTGGTTGAGGTGTTATGCGCTGTTGATTGAAGAATATGTTAAGCTGACATTGCATGTGACCACTTGAAAAGTGCACTAGTTCTGTTTTTGTCGCGTTGATTTTAATAGGCCATTTCAATATCCAGTTAATAAGAAGATCAAGGTGACGCTGTAACCATATTTTTGAATAGCGTATATTTCGGCTGTACGTGAAGATGGCCGTGTCATCAGCGAAAATTGCTATCAAGGAATGTCTAGTACTTGGGATATCTGGTGTGTAAAGATTATACAATATTGGGGCAAGACAGGAGCCTTGCGTTACGCTTGCTGTGATGGTCTGTGATTTTGAGATGGTTAAAGCATATTTTAGTTTGAAGGTTCGATCTTGAAGATAGGAGTCCAGGAGTTTGTGATATGGTGGTGATAGTTGCTGAAGGCGGAGTTTGTACAGTAATCCAGGATGCCAAAGTTTGTCAAAAGCTTTCTCCACGTCTAAAAACAGTCTTAAGGTGTGAGCCTTGTCGATGAAGTTGCAGGTGATGCGTTCGACTATTCGAAGTAGCTGGGCTGTAGTATTGTAACCAGGTTTGAAGCCAAATTGATGTTTTGGTAGCAGAAAATGGTCTTGAATGTGATGTTGGAGACAAATATGAAGAACTCTTTCGATAATTTTGCTTAAATTGGATAGTAAACTGATAGGGCGGTATTGTAGAAATTTATGATCCTTTCACGGGTTTGGAAGCATGATAATGTGGGCTTCTTTCCAAGCAGTTGAAAAATGAACGGTCGCAAGGATTGCATTGTAGATTCGACTTAGTTGGACAGCAACTATTCGTGGAACATTTTTGAGCGCAGCTGACGGGATGCCGTCTGGTCCTTCGGCCTTATTTGGATTCAGGGAGCGAAGTATTTGACTAATTTCTTCTGGAGTAGTGTATTGCTGAGCTTCTATTTGTTGATGCAGGAGATCTTGCCTGTTGAGTCGATGTACTTGTTGAATGGTATATTCATCGTACACATCATGATGAGGTTAAAACTGAAGTTCGAGATGAAGTCAGTAGGATCAAGGGGCGTGGTTGGTCTTTTGTTAGTTGAGATGATATGAAGGTTGGTGTTTGATGCTAATAAGGTAATTCCTGTTCGTTCTAAGGAATTAAGTGCTGGCAGTTGGAAGTTGCAACAATGTCTTTTGTAGGTCTCTTTTTATAATGATGACTGTTCCTCCTTTCGGAATGTGAAGTCGGTCGTTCCTGATGACATCATAATTTCTGATCTTAAACGGAGTGCAGGGTTTTACATGCGTTTCTGATATGAGAGCGATGTCTATGTTTCGTTCTTTTAAAAAGTGTTGGAAATCGTGACATTGTCTGTTGATTCCTTCTGCGTTCCAGAAGATCATGTTGAGTTGGCGGCGTAGTTTATTTTGTACCATCATCAAAAATGTCCATTACTGTGTCCATAATGACCATGAATTTAATAATGACGTCAGGAGCTGTTTTACATTTTTGAATGCCTTTCTTTATCTGTTCTAGAATGCGATGTAGATTGAGGCCACGGAATAATTCCAGAATTTCCTTGAAAGAGGAAGCAAAGTCCCCAATGGATGCAGAAGAATTGGATGAGGTAGATGTTTGGGTTGATGAAGAGACTCGTTGAGCATAGGTAGACGGCGTTGATTTCTGTGTGGATATCGAGGATGATGTAGAAGGAGAGGCTGGAGTTGTTGACTTTGATGGAGGAGAAGCGTTTATTTTTTTTCAGTCGAAGTCGTAGATGTAGCTTTGGTTCTGCGTTCTTTCTCTTTTTGGAAGGCAATGTATCCGCGGTAGTTCGCGGGATGATGTCCTCCGAAGTTCCAACAATATACCGCAGGTGTCCTGTCCTTTTTGGGCATACAGATGTTAAGTGATTTTATTTGCACTTGATGCAGCGCGGAGTAGCTTGACATGATTGTTGAGCTTGTCCAAGGCGCTGGCAGCGAAGGTATTGGTGATATTCCTGCGGTTTGTATGCTTCAACATGTATTCTGTAGTGGAGTATAAATTTGCAATTGTAGATGTGAGATGTGGATGGAGTTTTATCGAGAGATACGAGAACAAGTGGAAGTGGAATCCTTTTTAGTCCTGCTTGCTTCTGCCCATCACCTGGGTAACCTTCTGAACAGGGAAGTTTTAATTTAATAAATCAGTCTTAATGTCGTTAGTATCTGTGTCCACTGGGAGCTGCCGGATTACTAATTTAATTGGTTGATCCTTCTTTCTTTTCTCTAATGCATAATCTTTGTGATTTGTTTCACAGTAAGCAATAATCTTTTCATAATCTGCTGCTGTTTTGCATGTGAACTTGACACAGTCTTTGACCTGAAAAAGTGTTGGTGGTTGCTGACAAATGCTGGCGATGGTTGAAGTGAAGTTAAATTTCTTGGCAATATTGTAGACGTAGATTCCTTTTGGCAAAGAGGATGATGGAGATTTGCGAGATGGTTTTGCAGAAGATGTAGAATCCTGGTTGTTTGGTGAAGCAGGAGAGCTACCAGATGGATTTTCAGTTACTGCGATCTGAGCGTTCACTGAATTTGGATCTTGCAGGTTGACTAATGGAGTAAATGTATTATTATGTTGAAATTTCATCATAGAATCTATATTGAAGTTGTTTGTAGCTTTTCTTCGCTTGCAGGTGCGTTTTGGCTTTGGGCGCTGAAAGGTTGCAGCCGCCAGTGCATCAGTTTCCATCTTTTTTTCAGATGAGGATTCGGCAGAGTATTCTGAGGTAGTGTCTTTGATTGGAAGTGGTGGATATTCCTCTTGAAGCTTCTGATGACGAGCAGCAGTATCTGAACACGTTTGCAGGTGATTAGATTGATATTTCATTGTATTAGGTATATAGCCTATAGTAGTGAATAGTGGGTTCATTAATGAATTAGCTAATACTGACGATTTCAGTGGCTTTGACATTTGATTCAATTGGAGCGTTGGATTTGCTGTAGTATCGTGAGTGGCAAGATCCCTGGGGGTAAAATTGTCTAACAGAGATCAGAATGTTGGAAGATGTCTATTATTTTGGCTGTGGAAGCCGTATTTTCAATAGGAATTCCTTGTGAATTCAACGTGCGTTTGGCCGAAACGAAAAACCGACGAAGAAAATCTTTATTTTGAGGAGTTTTCTTTGTTTTACCGATTTTTGCGCCTAATTTGAAGAGCAGCGATATAACTTCCTTCTCCTTTAAACTCAGCTCTTATTATGGTACGAACTCAAGTTGCCAAGTTATAATGACGGATTATAATATTGAGCTACTGAGTTCCGAGACTGAAAAGTCCCTGTCCTCGCATTGGTAGTAGAAATAGAATTGAATAAACAGACAATTTAGAACTCATAATGGCCGGATACTGACGCCGATCCAGTGAAGTTTTACTTGAAGTGGTCTGAAGTCATATCTTGAAGGTGAAAGCTGATAAAGGAGAGAGATTGGACGATTGGAAGAAATTGCGGCCTGGGATTGGCTGGTAGTGAAGGGCCAATGAGAGTTAGCCAGTACAGTCGCTCTAAAAAGGGTTTTGGTCCTGTATATTGATGTTATTTAATTAGTCTTGGAGATCTTCGAGGATTTCACAAAAGATGATGAGCTAAGTGAAAACATCTGGAGCTGCCTTGATTTCATGGAAGCGTTTATGAACGGCTTGAAGGAGTCTTGGTAGTTCAAAATCTTGAAATAGATGAAGAAGGCCTTGCCAACTGGCAGGTGGTTCTTCTGGAGAAGATGATGATGACTGAATTTGTGACGTCTTGAATGAAATACTTACTTTTTCGGCATAAGTATGTTTTAGATTCTTCATAGGTGCAGGTTCAGTTGTGGATCCAGGCTGGAGAGGGGAAAAGTCCTGAGGATGAAGTAGCTTCTTCTGAGTAGGCCGTCTTGACAGTACTCTATGAATTGTCGGGAAGCTGGGAAAGTTTACAGGGTGACCACCTCCACAGTTGGGGCATTTCACTGCACTATCTTGTGTTTTTTGCGTACATTCATAAGTGAGATTGCCTCCGGCGCATTTGACGCAGCGGGGATTGGCGTGACAGGATGATTGGGTGTGTCGAAGGCGCTAACAGCGATAATATTAAACATATAGTCGGGCTTTATATGGTTATATCTTGATTTTGTAGAATTCTAGGTATTCCAGATCAAAAATACTGTTGATAGTGGATGTCTTCACTAAAGTCACAAGGAAGAGGGGGAAAAGGTTTCCGCCTCGAACTTTCATTCGTTGTACAGAATTTGTATCCACGATTTTCCAAGTCCTGTTTGATGTTAGTCATTGAAGCATCAATAGGCAGTTGCCTAATGACGACTTTCAATGTTTTTTCTTTTTTCACAGAACCAAGCACATATTGAAATTTATATTTCTTATAAAAGCCTATTAGTGCAGTATAATCATCTTGGTTATTGCACTGAAACTTGATTCGGTCTGGATAATTTCGCAAGAGGGTATCTCTTTACAAACCCTACTAGCTCCGTGTGTTAACGTGTAACCCTTATCAGTGAGGTAGTCATAGATGGTTAACGATTTAATAGGTGGTTGAATATTAGACTTGGATTCAGTCCTAATTTGTTCTGATTGATTGTTGATGTTGGTAGAGTCTTGGGATGAGATATCCATTGTCTCTGCACCTGAAACTTCAAGGGGGTCTCAGGCCGCTAATGGAGTATAACTATTGTTCAATGAAACGGTTGAAGTGGTTAGTGGTCGTGGTTTGATAGTATGTTTTGGCTTTTTGTAGGTGCGATCCCCAAGGGGGAATTGGTTGACTTTTGGAAGGCCAGTATCTTCAATGCCAATAGTCGTTTTGAAGGAAGTATAGATTATGTTTGTATCTTTGGAATGCGGTGACAGCATAACGAAGATTTTTATCTTGTGAAAAGAGAGCAGAATCATCAGCGAAGGTGGCTATTTTTGTACGAGGCATGGTAGGCAGATCAGGAGTATAGATGTTATATAGTATGGGAGATAATCAGGAGCCTTGGGGAACACCTGCTGCAATTGGACGGATTTGCGTAGTGGCTCTGTTGACTTTAATCTGAAAAGTGGGGCTGTGAAGATATGAAGCAACGATGGAGGTTATTCCTTGTTGGAACTGGTAGCTATTTAGCTTATAAATAAGCCCGTTGAGGCAGACACGATCAAAGGCCATGGCCACGTCTATGAAAACTCCTAGAGTGTGAGCTCTTAAGTTGAAGCCGTATGTGATGTTTTCCCCAAGGCGGGTTAGTTGGGAGACTGCACAGAAAACTGGCGGAAAGCGAATTGGTGTTCTGGAAGAAGATTAATCTGCTGTCATATGGTGTAGCATCTTTCGTTGTAGAATTCGTTCCATTACTTTGCTGACATGGTTAAGTAGACTAATCGGTCGATAGTTTTGCGGAAATTTTTTGTCCTTCCCAGCTTTGGGGATTAGAATGATGCAAGCTTCCTTCCATGGCTGTGGGAAGTGGCCGAGACCTAACATGGCATTATAGATGTTGCAGATGAAGATAGCAAGTTTCCTGGGTCTGGATTTGAGAGCTTGAGGAGGAATTTTATCAGGGCCGGATGCTTTTCTGGGATGTAAATGATGAAGAATTCTTTCTACTTCTCTCGGTGACGTGAGCAGTGCAGGTGAGAAAGGTTCTTGTGGAGGTTAATGTTGTCGATTTTGAAGAAATCGGTGAACATTTTCAATGTGTTGGTCATCATAGGGTTCCTGGTTGGTTCGGAATTGATCCTCCAACATGTCGGCAAAAACATCTTTGTCTTCATCAGTGTATGCTAAGCCTTGTGGACCGTGGAGAGGTGGATGGTAAGTTGTATTAAAAGTCTTCAGAGATCGGACGAGATTCCAGTATTCGAAGGTTGGAGTGGTGAGTGATGCCAGTTTTTTATCCCATTGTTGAATTTTAATACGAAGAATGCGTTTGCGGACTATTGTTGTGAGTTTGTTTAGGAGAGCTCTAAAAGTAGGATGTCTGGTAATTTGCCCAAGGGTTCGAATCCAGCGTTTTAGGTGAACCAGTAGTCTTGTACGTTTCGCTTCAGCCGGGGTCAACTGATAAGCGCTTTTGATTTGTGCCCTTGAATTTTTTACTGCTTTGTCAAGAGCTTGTGGAGTATCCATTTTTCTACGGAGGTCAAGAATATTTGTTAAAATTTGGCGGTAGGCATCCCAGTCGGTGGTCCAAGTGATGCAAGGGATAGCACTTTCAGCTGTGTGATCATGTCTGAACTCGACGTACCCTGGATTGTGATCAGAATTTAAAGCATTTACTGATTTAGGTAAGATGGTGAATTGAACGTCCTGATAGAGGATCAAGTCCAGCAAATCGGGAAGACATCCATTGTGTGGATAGTGAGTAGGTTCTTCTGGAGCGAGTGGAATTAATTGGATACGGGGTAGGGCTGCTTTCAGAGCTTCTCCTGCACGGTTATTTTTCTTTGCATTCCATAGGGCGTGTTTGGCATTTAAGTCACATGCTATGATGATTTTTGAGTTCATTCTACGGAGAAGGATTAGATCGTCCTGATCGATAATCATTCGAGGTTTCTTGTAGGCAGAGATGAGATGAATTATGGCATAAGGCGCGTGGAGAGCAATATCCATGGCTTCTATGGATTGGAGAGGTGGTAGTTAGTAGGGTGTACGGAAGGTGTTTCTTAATGATCACAGCAAGACCTCCTCCTGGCGTGGGCCGATCTTGACGTAGAATATTGTAATTCTGGAGTTTGAAGTCGATGGAAGGTTTTAATTTTGTTTCCTGGATGAGTTCTATGTCAATTATCTCGTTCATGAAGTAAATAGGATAAATCAGTTTTTTGTGTGATGATTCCATTTGCATTCCAGTAAAGTAAGTGTATATGACGATTGATTTGGGCTTAGTCACTGCCATCGTCAAAAATGTCATCACCATTTCTATGACTATTTCAAATTTAGATAGAGCATCATTTGCAGATTTAAGTTTCTGAAGCCCTTTCTTCGATTTTTGGATCATTGCACCGAGATTCAAGCCTTTGAATAGTTGAATTAGTTCTTCGATGCCACTGAAGATGTCGCTAGGAGCAGTTTCTTGATTTGTGTCTGAAGTTTTTTGACTTTTTGCAGTCGTTGTGCGTAGGTCCGTGTTTGTCCGTTTAGGCTTGGTTGAGAATGTATCCTCGGTTGAATTTTCAGAAGAGAACGGTGTTTCCTTGGAGTTACTAGATTTGTTATTGTTTTTATTGGTTTTTCTACGAGCTTTCTCTTGCTGAAATAGAATGCAGCCTCTGAAGTTGGCCGGGTGATCCCCTTGGCAGTTACAGCATCGAGCAGGTTCTTCTCGTGTCTTTTTGGGACACGTTTGTGTGAGATGTTTGGCAGCGCATTTGAGACATCTACGGTCAGCGTTGCAGGATTCTTGGCTATGACCTAACCACTGGCAGCGGAAACATTGAAGGAATTTCTGTGGTTTGTAAGGTTCCACGATGACTTGGTAACTTAGCAAGTATTTCAGATCGTATATTGTTGGAGTTTTTGGAGTTTTGTCCAGTAGTACTAGAAATAGTGGGAGAAACATTCGTTCAGTAGAATTTTTGCTCTTGCCTTTGAGTACTTTCACCTCCAGGGCAGGGTAGTCACAGGCTTTTGATTCATCTAGTATGTCTTCGACTGGGGTGTCCACTGCTAATTTTCTGATAACGACTTTGAGTGGTAAATCTTTTTTGTTGGTTTCAGTGGCATACTGTAATTTTTGCTGTTTACAATATGCTAACATAGTATCGTAGTCTGAAGCATCCGTACTGGTGAATTTAATAGTCCTGAACCTGTTTAAGCTTGGCTTTTTTCAGTGAAGGAAGAAGAGATTTTGTGAAATTGAATTTATTTTCAATCCCATAAATGTAGATACATTTTGGTTTCTGAATTCGTGGTGAAGATCCCCAAGTAGGATTTGATTCAGTTTCTAGAGCCGCTTCACCTTGAAGTGGTGCATATTTGTTCTTGTTTTTGAAGTCCACCAGGGAGTGGATGTTTTCTCCTATGCTTCATCTTGCAACTTTTTTCGGATAAGTAAAGTTCTCATCAAAATCAGCTGTGTTGTCTTCATACTGCTTATTGTCATCAGAGTAGTCGGAATCTTGTTGGTTACTTAGCAAAGGGGCGGCTCCTGTGGGAGGTGTGTTCCTAGGAAGAGGTGTACTTAGCAGCCGTTGTGATCAGATTTGGTGAGAATTGCTGATGGATGCCTGATGAGGAGGCTGATGAATTGCTCAGTAGACGTGCTGGCCTCAGTGGTGTCGGATGTCCCAAGTTTGTGAAAATTGGTGGATAGGCTTGATCATCTTGCAGTGGCGGCGGCGTTGGATTCGGTATGTTAGGTTGTATCTTGTAGTTTAGAGACTTGTGGCTGTATATATAGTGGGTAATGCCGAAGTTGTGCATTGCCGAATATGATGGTAGTTATGCTCGGTCTGTGGCTCTGTTTATGTGGCTCTGGTTTGGAATATGTTATTGTCGTTGTTTATGTGTGCTAATAGTTGTTGTAATTAAGTTCGTGTGGTTTTGGGTGTTTTTAATATGTGCGTGGTGTTTATAAGTAGGGTTGGTTTTAATTGGATTGGTTGATGATGGGGGTGGAGAACGTGTTTAGGTAGGGATTATAAGTGGATTTTTTGGCATTTTTTACAATGCTAGGGGAGAATGTAAGGTGGTTAAGTGTGGGTCTATGGGAGTTCTATCTTAATTCGTGAAGTTATCTCCGAGGAACCTTTTTTGTAGAATTCTGTCTCTTTATCTTTCGTTTAGTTTAATGATTACATCTTTAATAGGTTGAAGCTTGAATTTGTTGTAATTTGGCTTGATAATATCTTGATAATCTTTAGTTATTCTACTTAGCCAAAAGTGCTCTTCACGAGATATATCTGCGATGTTGTGCCTATTGAATAATGGATGACCATAGGGTGAATAGCCATTTTGTATAAAGATGTTTTATTTCTGATCCTCAACGAGGAATTCATGCATATACCACTGAGAGCTATGATGATGCGGATAGCACGTCGTCTACAATCTTGTATATGAGCGTTAAGATTGAGTCGCTTGTCAAGCAAAACTCCTAAATATTTAGCTGTAGTTGTGATTGAGATCTTTTCATTTTTGGATGGTAATGTTGTTACGGGTGTCCTTAATGGAATGTCTACGAGGTGGAATAATGAGGATGAGTTGCATTTTTCGGGGATTGAGTTGCAGTTTCCATGTTTCACACCAGAGCGCAAATTCAGCAATTTGTTTATGTAATCGGCTGAGTATAATATGCGTGAGGAGAGTGGAGGTCCAATAGGCAGTGTCGTCAGCAAATAATCCAAGTTGTGTTTTAAATTTGGGATTGATGGGAGTGTCGTTGACATATATAAGGTATATTAAAGGTGCTTTAGTAGAGACTTGCGGTACACCTCGTTGGATGTGAATTTCATTGGAGTATTGATTTTATTTTAATCTTTGTAGTTCTATCAGTGAGGAAATTATGAATCCACTGTATGATTGTTGTGGGCATATTGTAGACGGTAAGTTTGCATAGACGACCATCATGCCAACAGAATTGAACGCATCTGTGAAGTTCAGGAATGCAGCACATGTGTTATGTCCTTCGGCAAATCCTTTTTGAATGTCGTGGCAAATTCTCACTAGTTGATCGATGGTGCTGTGTAGTGATGGGTAAGTTCCCGGGAAGATATTTTTCGGGAAGATTTCCGGGAAGATTCCCAAAATGAGAATTTATCCGGGAATTTATGTTGAATCAGAAAGAAAATTGCATTCTATTACTATATTATGATTTCAAAGATGAACTAATTTTTATATCACAGCGTATCATTACTGTTGTCCAAAGAGGATTCTTTAAAATGTATATTCTGAACAGTACCATTAACACTTTATTAACACTTTATTATTTTTAGAAAGTACGCATAAATGTATATTTATTTACAATATGTTCTATCAATTAAATATGTGTGAAAAATTATATAGTACATGATATAGTAACAGTTTAAGCTGAACTTGAATCTATTGCTGATATTATAAACTCATAAATTTATAAATGGTATAAACTAATTAGATCGGGTAAATGCTAGAAGATACATGTCTCACCAATTTATCAACATTTGAGCATACATATTTATGTTCACAAAATTTGCAAGATACTTACTTATCTTTATATTTTAGCACGTAACATTGTCACACACGACCTTTCATTCTACCTATTTCTCGAAATTCCATACTGAAACATGACTAAATAGTAGTTATGTTTAGCTTGATATCATCTATCGCTTTGGTCATTATGAGACCGATAGATGACTAGATTTTGGGGTATCTTCTCCACCACCAGCAACTAGCGCTGGAATATACAAATAAATCTCATCTGAAAGATAATTCTACAACTAAAGCATGTGGGAAATGTAGCTCATGGTATTTAGAAATCATAACTCATACTCAAATTTGCTTTTAAAGTGCAGCAGATAGGATAAGGACAATTAAGTATAAGAGTAATTAGTCTGGCGTAGTCACTTATTGTTTCGACGAAATAAACAGTACCTTCTTCAAAGTTAGTAACTCCATTCTTCTCCTCCCTCTCTCACTGGCTCGTTGCTGTTCTTCCAACTCCAAACGAAGTGCCCCGAGAAACACTCACCATCCAGTTTTGTTTCCCGGACTGAGGCCTCAAACCACACCTCCTGATTTCCTCAATACCAAATATGGTCACTCCCTAACTCACCTTCTCCTAACACCGTGTTCGTGACGTCACATGAGTCAAAACGTTTGAGAGTCGAAGACCTCACACGCTGGGGACTTCACCTCCTGATCCTGAATTGTATTTTCTGAGGAATTTCAAGTGCAAAGCTAAACCTCAGCGAAAAGTAGAAAATACAAAATACACACATAATAATCGTTGACGTAGTTACCAGACAATAACTTTTAGTTGAGGCAATCGAATGAGTCAGCTAGAGAAAAGCTAACTGGGCGCTCGAAATATTTACAAATAAGTTGAATGTGAGCAATGTCCTCAAACGCAGACTAGTGACACTGCCAAGAAATGGAAACGTAGCCAGACACAAGTAGAAAGTTGATAAGTTGCACAAAGGTAGGAAAACAAACAAGGGTAGTGACTTTATATGAGGTTAAAGGAATCTGCTATTGCACTTATCTTTTAATAAAACACAAAGGTATACAAATATGCTTCTAGGAAGCTTGAGACTACATAATTGAACTTTCCGAGGAAAGAAAAAAAAATAAAAATAATCCAGCGAAGTAGATGACGTGAATCCAAAAGTCTGTCGTTGGAATCGAACCAGGGACCTCCGACGTATCGTATCGTAACATGCCCTCCCCGCAAACAAGATGATTGAGTCTAAGAGCTGAATACATGGAAGATCTAGAACAATCATCGGCATCTAAAAGAAACTTAAAAAACACATGTAAGTATACATTCAAATTTTTTCTCAATATTCAAAATTAACAACCAAAAAAAAAAATAAATAAATCATACTTAGTTACGACCTCGAAGTTAAGATAAAAAAACACTAGATGGCATAGGCTGTATCGGACGACGAATCCATGCATCCAGGCAGGCGACAAGTTCTCAAATAAATGAAAGGAGACATGCCAGTACTAATATAAAAAAAAGAAGATTAGAAGAAAAAAAATGGGACAAATTCATAGTAAAATTAACAAGGTAAGTCCTACAAATATACAACAACAACAAAAAAAAACAAAGTTATAATATAAATATATGTATAGTCTTGAAGTAGGGAAAAAAAACTGATATGGATAAACGAATAACTAAGCCAAAGTAAACGGAAACAAACCCGGTATTGAAATGTGTAAAGCACAAGCAAACTTAAAAGAAAAATAATGATAATATTTCTGTTATGTTTAACCTTCCTTACTTAAACAAAAATAAGTAGTATACAGCAAACGAAGGGCAGTAATAATTAAAAAAAATAATTAATTGAAATCCAATCAGCCTTGCACTAAAGTTTTTTTTTTTAATATAGAATGAAATAAATAATCCACAATGTAAAGTCTCTAATGTAGATCTCACTCTAATGGAAGACAAAGCTTAATAATTTACGTATAACTAGGTAACTACCCATAGAATAGCACAGAATGTTGGCGGAACAAAACCGGGGGGCAAAGAGTGGTCCTATTAATCTTTAGAAAACTGAACCATGAAGGATTTAATCTTCACGGTGTCCGTAGAAATGGACTTATCGCGGTCCATATTCGCACTTGCCGACAAGAAAAATAGGACACGACAGACCACCACCAAACTACTCCTAACCTAACGCGGCCTATAAGTGAAGATGTCCAGGTGAAATATCCAAGGTGACGGGGCGACGTAAAAAATACTGCTCGGGGCGACGTAACAACAACCAGTCGGCAGGATCGAAGATCACAATAAGTCAAATCTACTAGGCGAGAAACTTCCATGTCCAATAGCAAGGCTGAGTCGTAGATTTCTCAATTGTAATCCATATCAGAGAGGCAAAATAAGTCCAGACGAAGCATTGGAAGTGACAAATATTTTCGTAGTCAGAGGTAGAAGTTTAAACACTAATAAAATCACAGTCTATAATGTAAATAAAATACGATCTGTCATAGCATACAAATTATGTAGTATTATTCTTAATAAATATCTTTGTTTCTTCTAATCTCATTAAAATCAAAGTCTATACAAAATATGCATATACAATAAAGATGAAACTACTCCACTTCTACATTTTTCTTCTTTTTCCAGAAATACTACTTGAATTCAGTAATGGGACGTAGGCTTCAATGCATCCAAGGATTTCCACAAGGTAACTATAATCTCAATATCCTTCACATAATATAATCAAAATACTAATGCATCATATGCCACTACGAATTCTTAAAAACAATATATATATATAAGTAAGCAATACAACTGTACAATGTTAATACAAAGTTATTATATCAACGCCTATAAATATCTCTAATAATAATAATACCTAATCCCAAGTTGCAATAAATTCCAATAAATATCAATAATATGTTATATAGTCATGTAAATAAGAGACTGAAGGCGAAGGATGAACGTTAGTTCTATTATTATCACTAGTAGTTGGTGGAGGGGGTGGAGGCAGGCTAGCACTTCTAAAAACTTTAGGATTTCGACGTAACATGGGGCGTCGCTTATAAATTTTAAATAACAGAAAAACTGCTAACAACAGTAATAAAATTTCCACAATATGAACAATGATCCACAATACATCCTGATCCAAAGACATAGATTCTGCTCTAGCGCCTTTCACACAGAGAGTACACAAGAAAAACCCTTGTTTATATAATAAGTAACCTATGGCTAATGTCAAAACAATATTCCAAATCACGAGAAAAATAGGAATAAAATTGTCTCTATAATAAATTGGAGTATAGGGAACCACAGTAGCGACAGAATAGCTAGAAAGATTTAGATGAGGTACAGAATAGTGCCAATTGAGATTTAATAAATTTGAGGAATTGAAAACTTCATGAGTTTTAAATTTCTGATTAAGGTGAACAAAACTATTGGCAGACAAGAAAGCCGGAAATAAATGCACTACAGTAGGCGTAACTAATTCCGTTTGAAAACAAGGAAAGACGGCTTTCGCAAATAAATGGCTATTAACTCTTAATGTCGTACCACAAGGCAGTTTAATCATAATCGAACCATACTTAGCTTTATCTGTAATGTCTATGAGTTTAGTGTTAGTACCAGTCACTAATTGAACCGTAGCAGGCGGATGAGTCAACACATAAGTATGTGGTTGTAATTCCAGTAATTGGCTTTGAGAATTGTCATGACAAATATAAGAGCACGATGAAATTATATCATGGACAGTTATACCAAAATATCCTTTATATAAACATTGCGCTAAATGAGAGGACACAGAAACATGCGATGGGATTTTACATAAGGGTGAAACTTGCAAATTACATGACAAAAGGTCTGATCCAGTAATTGGTAGGGCTAAAATATGACCCTGAAAGATAACATAACTGGGTGAAATACTAATTGAACATGTTTGGTTATGATAACCAAATGGAATGGCCTTAACTGAAAATAATTTAAATTGCATATCTTGTTCTCTAAGTGGCACTTTAAAATGCACAAAAATGTAATTATCAGTAATAGTGCACGAAAGTAATTTCAAAGTATAATATATATCAATATCTTCAGCAGGAATAGCCAAAATCATACGTTGTTTAGTTATAGATTCCTGTAAAATGTGAAGCTGAGCTTGCAAAACTTCATAAGGCACCAATACGGGATCTAACTTCCCTGCACGACAGCTTTGAATGGACGTTTGATAACGCTGAAATTCTAATACTTTCAAAATGTGCATCGATAACTGATATAATTCACCCAAAATCGCAAAAACTTCCAATTGGTCCTTATTTGATAAATTTTCTAAGGTCCTGGCCAAAAACTTCGATTGATCCAACAATGTTTTAGAAAAAACTTCCATCTTTTGAAAATTTTTACCCAATTTCGCCTGGAAATTAGTTAATTCAACAGACGCATTCTGAATATACACAGAATTCCTCAATAACTGCTGTCTCAGTTCGATAACTGTAGATTCTAATTTATCTTGTTTCTTCTGAAAAGACGATAACTGTCCTTGGGTAGCCACGTTACAGCAAAATGAAAAAAGATTCCCTAAAATAGCAATACCTCTCTTAGAACGCGAATGTTCTCGGTATCTATAAGGTTCATTAATTTTCAAAAAATTACTCGCTATATGTGAATGTAATGCGTCAAGACTATGAGCTAAAGAGCATGTCTGAATAGAATACGAAGAATTATCGGCACAGTGTAATGATTTAAATAAAGAAGACGCAGGCAGGGATTGCGGAAAAGTGAAACTTACGTTAAACATGATGGGAATAGCATATTGGTATAATATGTGGCCATGTAACTCATTAAAAAAAAATCCACTTGAAATCGACACATCAAAATTGGCAGAAGTACCAAAGGCAATGGATAAAACCAGGATCATCTGTAAAAAATACAGACGAACACACATATAACACCCAAAATAAATAAATAAAACTCAGAACGAAACTCAAATAAAATTCAAATGCGTTAACGTATGCAATGCATATATATATGTATCTTAACTACCATAGTGTAACTTGATTCATTAAATAATAAAGCAAATAGATGCATTCAAACAAAATAACTCAGCTTAGTACCATTAAATTAAACTGCTATACTTCTCATAAAATGTTGAAATTACTTAAAACCCATAACGTAGCAGTCATAAAGACATAATTGTAATAAAAATAACACTAAAATCGATAGTCAAACAGGTATATATTATAATTAATAACACAACTAAGCAAAACTTATATCATAAAATGCGCATATTAACTAAATTAGGATAAAAAAAATAATATTATTCGTCATAATCAGGAAATTAATGTCAAAATAGAGAAAACTAATGTCAAAAATAGGAAAACTGCAGTTTTAAAGTCTTAATTCGGTGAAATTCAAACGTCACAGACCAGGGTAAAATACACAATTAGGTAAACATGTAATATATATAGATCATGATCTACGCAATTATACTCGAGTAAAGTAGTCATAATGAAAATTGCAAAATAAATAAATAAATAAATAAATAAAATAAGTACTAGACCAGCTAGTATAAAAATGTCATAATTGGTAATTTTTTTTTAAGCTTATGATCTGAATAGAAAATAAACTAACGTCAAATCAAAGTATAATGAATATCCAAGTTAAGTTTCTCTTTTCCTTTGCAGGTAAGTGAAAGGAGAATTCCTCGTCCAGGATCTATATAACCGAAGACTAGTGATCAGTGAGTGTGTGTGCCTGATACAGTGCTGTGCGTGCGTGATACACTAATATGTGAAACATTAGTGAAATTTTTTTAAGTCATTAGTAATACATGTAGGTAAGAATAGCTGTAAGAACTCTACTAACCTTCATATATGCGCTACTAACCACTGTCTTTTTTTTTTTAAATCCGCACTGGGAAATAAGCAAACATATTATTTTCATATAATTTCCGGTTCTCTTTATCAAAAATACATAGCACAATACGATCGAAATCTTGCAAATTAGCTTCCAGAACATTTCGAATCGTGGATAAAGCAATCTTCATTGCCTGAAACTTATCAAAATTGAATTTCCCAGTTCCCAAATTAGGGAACGCTATCGTCCGACAATTATTCTCCAAAGCGCGTTGTAGACAATTCGTGTAACATTGTCGTAAAATTCTTTTATTATTATCTCTAGGCGCGCAAGTGAATAACACATATTCCGCTGGTAAATTAAAAGCCGAAGAGATCTTAGCTTCACCAGGTTTTAACGAACCTAGCTTTTTACAAACTTCAACTAGTTCCTTCCCTGCCCCTCTGTGAATTGCTCCGTCGACTCCAGACAAGGGAGTAAGGGTCTCATTCGCTGCATTAACCACGATGTCACACTTCAGATCCGCAATATTACCATAATATACACTCACTTTTCTGTTAATGTCCTCATTATAACTATATAATGGCTTCTTGTATGCGAATTTCTGAGACAAATCCATTAAAGTTGGAAGCTCCAACACATCCACAACTCGCTGAATTTCCACGGGATCACTGAGTGCAGTGGTGAATGTTAGCTGGTTAAACTCTATATTATGTTGAGAACAATCTTTGGCAACATTAATCACTTGCATGTCACGTATTTCTTCTTCTTCTTCCTCGCCTGTCATCGGTTCTGGGGTTACATCCGGGTAATACGGTTTAAGTCTAGTAATGGCAATCGACTCAATTTTTTCTCTTCCCTTTGAAGTTTTGTACTTCACAAAATAAGCATTTTCATAATCTTTTCGTACTATAACAGCAGGTCCAAAAAATAATCCTGAAAATGCTTTGGCATTACCTCTCCGTCTTGAAGGGTCAAAGATCCATACACGCTGTCCTTCCGTGAACTGTACGGATCTATGATGTTTATTGTAAGATCTCTCTGAAGTACGAAATCGATTAAAAAGTTTATCCTGAGCCTGTTCTCTAATATCAACAAGAGTGGCTAGACGCTCTTGATTCACACTGTGTACACACGGTCCATTAATGATAGCCTGGTGTTCTAAATAAGGATCCACTCCGTGTAACAGTTTAAATGGGCTAAATGACGTGGAATGGTTCACAGTGATATTATGGGCAAAAGTGACGGCTGGCACGTGATCCACCCAACTACCATGATTGTTAGGATCCACTTTCCTTTTCAATAGTGCTTCAATATGGCGGACAGAAGTCTCAACAAGACCATTGGTCTGGTGAAAGTAAGGATTAACAAAGTTCATTCTAATATCTAAAATATTACATAGTTCTTGAAACAAAGAACTAGTAAACGCCGTAGATCTATCTAAAATAACTTCTTTGAACAGACCAAAGCGTAAAATTACATGATTGTACAAAAAATCTGCCAAAGCAGCGGCTGTCTGTTCACCCAACGTAGCCGTTACTACATAACGAGTATTGTAGTCTATTGCGATTGCTAAATATTTGTGCCGCAGAATATTGGCATCAGAATACCTCCCAGCTACATCAATACCAATACGAAAGAAAGGAGGCACGCTAGGCATAGTTTGTAAAACACCTGGAGGCGAACCCGGTACCTTTTTGAAACGTTGGCACACCTGGCAGCTTTTGCATCGCTCGATGATGAACTTTTTCATATAAGGAAAATATACTGAATTTAACAACAAATTATATGTTTTTGTAAATCCCGAATGTGAACTACCCAAAGAAGAACTATGAGCTGACTGAAACACTTTCTCTCGTAAGGAAGCAGGAATAGCTACCAACAACTGTGTACCAGTTGGACGTCTATGTTTTCGGTACAACAAACCATCCTTCATCTCATATCGCAGTGCCTGTCGTTCAATATCGTAATTTTGCGGTATTTTCCCTTCTAAAAAGAGAATGATATCTTTGTAACAGGAATCCTTCCGCTGTTCTTCCTTTAACTTATCATCTTCTTCTATAGTAAAGACCCGGGGATCTTCTAGATTCTTCTGTTCATCCTCTTCGTCTCTTGTGCAATCTACATGGCGACTAATACTGTCTACAAGACTATTGGAAGCACCCGAAATATGAGAAATAGTGTAATTATAGGTCTCCAACTCCGCAAGAATTCGAGAAAATTTAGCCACATTCTTAGTTTGACGTAAATAAACCAGCGATCTACAATCGGTACGCAAATAAAAGTGACGTCCTAATAAAAAATATCTAAAGCGTCTTAGCGTAAAGATCAAAGCTGCTAATTCTAAATTAAATGGGTGATATGATTTCTCGTGTGGCCCTACAGCACGAGAACAGTAAGATATTGGAACCAAAGGAGCATCTTTTTCATCACTTTCAGGTTGCAGGACTGCCCCAGCCAGACCGCGTTGTGAGGCGTCCGTGACGACGTACACGTCTCTTTCTGGATGAAATTTCATAAGAGTAGGCGCAGACAAGATCCCTTCTTTGAGCTTCTCAAAAGCTTGTTGTTGTTCACTCGTCCATTTATATGGAACATTTTTTTTCAATAGACGCTGTAACGGCTCCGCTATAGACGAAAAGTTGGCAACATGGTTTCTAACAAATGAACACAACCCTAAGAAACTTTTCAATTGTTTTTGTGTTCTTGGACGTCTATAATTTTGAATCGATTCAGTAATACGTTCAGAAATAGAAATACCACGCTTAGAGACGCGGTGACCCAATATTTCCAATGAAAAATGGCCTAATTTGGTTTTTTCAGGAGATATTTTCAAACCTCTGCGTCTTAATCGTTCAAATAGTTCACGTGTTGTATTAATAATGCCATCTATCGTATCGTCTGACCACAAAATATCATCGAGATAATAAAATACTTTATTTTCATCTAATCCTTCTAGTGTTAGTTTCATTAAATCATTTAATGCCGCTGGAGAAGTAACTCCTCCCATAGGAATGGAAGTGAAACAGTACTGCTTAAGTCCAGGAACTGAAAAAGCAGTTACTAATTGGCTTTTTTCAGACAAAGGCACTTGAAAGAAACCTTGCGAAAGATCTGTCGAACAAATCAGGTTTTTACCACTAGAACGCACTAATATGTCCTGAATTGGTGGTACAGGAAAATTAATAGGCCTTATTTTAGCATTCGTAAATCTCATATCTGCCACGAACCTCCAAGATCCATTTTTTTCTTAACTAATATGATGGGATTATTGTAACTACTATGACAAGGACGAATGACGTTCTGTTTAAGTAACTGTTCAACTTGCTCGTGAACAGCATCCCGAAGATGGAACGGGATGGGAAACTGGCGGATGTATACTGGGTCTTCATCCTTTAACTGAAATTCGTGAACATAGTCCCGTGCCTTTGAAAAATCGTCCGGGGACCAACTAAACACATCTCTATACTCCGTAACTAAATCATAAAATCGTTGTCTGTCATGTTCAGAGAGTTCAGGGTTCACATCCACCCTGGTACAATCAAATTTATCAGATTGAGTCTTTTGAAGACCAGTATCTTCTGTAACATTACTACAAAAATGTTCTTCCCTATTCAGAACAGCATGCCCTAAAACTTTATTCTTCCATAGCAAAAATTGCTTGTCAGTAGGATTCGAAACCCAAATATGTGAATTTACGCTGTCAACCGCAGTATCTCTTAATAAAACATGTACAGCACCCACTACGAACTTATTAGGTACCAAATAATCTCTATTTCCCAATAAATCAAAACATTTCTCCACTTTAACACATGTTCGCGAACGTGGGGGCAACCAAACAGACGAAAAAACCTTATACACAGGAGATACGAGCGTTGCAAATTCGTTAGACACAGAATTAACTGTACTGTCGGTGGGCAGAGTAAATTTAGGAATCCTACCAAACCGCGTAACTTCCAAGCATAAATCATGTAAATTTAAATTTGCCTTATGTGCTAATAAAAAATCCTGCCCCAATAGGGGTGGGTGGGAATACGCTGGGATAACCCGGAAAGGATGGCAAAAAACTTGAGATCCAAGCTTGAATCGAACCAAAGCTATCTTGTTAACAGACAAAGTATTCCCTGTCACGCCTTTCAAAAAACTATTTGTTGCTTGAACTTTAGCAAAACGCGGGACCATGGCCTGACCAATACAAGACACCTGTGATCCAGAATCCAATAATAAAGGACTCTCTTTCCCATTAATAGTAACATTAACATGAGGAAGCGCACGATCAATCTGAATAGGGACTTTAAGACGTTGAAGAGCTGATGGCCCTGCGTCATCAACTCTATTGATCAGTTTAAATTACTTCTACAGTGGGTGGCAATATGGTTTTCTTTTCCACATTTATGACAAATAATAGGACCCCTCTGCTGTGTCCTATTCCCTGCATTGTTATTCTGACCACCCCGGGAACGATTTTGCTGAAACCGTTGGCCATTGCCCCGTCTATTATAATTACGTCCATAATTGTTATTACTATTGTTATTATTAGTATTACGTCTCGAAAACGAACGTTGATCATCTGTTCTCTTATTTTCTGCTTGCAAAGACAATTGCGTTAATTGCTTTTGTATAGCAGCCAGCTGATCTTTAACCTGATCAGTTTCCTGTGTATTCGTAGCTTGAGAGGGCAAAGTCCGTACTACAGCCTGGGAAAGCTGACTTTGCGGAACAGAAGCCGATTGAACTTGAGTATTCTCAGGTGGATTACATTGCATTAACTGAGAATTAGCTAACAACGGATTTTTCTTAATCAGCTTTTCAATTGCTTTTCTTTCTAACAACACGCGTGCCTTCTCCTCGTCCAACAAATCTTGCACTAAAGCTTCAACAGTAACATATTGTTTTTTTATTGCCAATCTCATATACTCCGGAGATAATCCATCGATTATTAACTGCACTTGCTTAGCTACTGGCGCGTCCTTATCGTTACGTAAAATTAAATTACGCTTGGCGTAAACGTATGATAGAATACTCTCTCCTTCATTTTGTTCTCGCATCCGCATTTCCTGTTCTGTAAGTTGAGGCAAAAGCGCGTCCTTGAAAGCAGCTATTAACTTCTGTTTAAATTGCTCATATGACAACTCCGGAAAATCTGCTTGTTTTGACGTAGTGTCAAACCAATAGGCTGCTGACCCCTTTAAAAGCGAACCCAGAATCCATTTTTTCTTTACGTCTGTCCAATTATTTACCTGAGCCAATACTTCAAATTGATCGATATAGCGAACAATATCATCGCCCATACGTCCAAAAAATGGTTCTGGCCGAAGGATATGACTCAAAATGCCAATATTATCCTGATTTCCCCCAACAGCCATGTCTACAGTAAACTCAAACCTGTCAGAATCTAATGAAGAAACAGTGTCAATACTCGAAAGCGAATGCGTAAACTGTAATTGCTTTTTAATTTTGTCAAAACATTGTCGCGTAAAATGTATGCGACCCGGAGATGATGTAATAATCGGCTCAAAAAATTCAGTAGCATCTAAATCATCACAAAAATCAGATAAAAACACATTGTCCTCAGCAAAGTAACGCAACATATAAAAATAATCTCCAAATAAATGTAGTCAGAACAAAAAAGTGAAAACGCCAATTTTTTTTTTTAACCCAGCTGCACAGGTACTACAGAGATCAAACCTAAAGCATCTCCATCATGAAACATGACTAAATAGTAGTTATGTTTAGCTTGATATCATCTATCGCTTTGGTCATTATGAGACCGATAGATGACTAGATTTTGGGGTATCTTCTCCACCACCAGCAACTAGCGCTGGAATATACAAATAAATCTCATCTGAAAGATAATTCTACAACTAAAGCATGTGGGAAATGTAGCTCATGGTATTTAGAAATCATAACTCATACTCAAATTTGCTTTTAAAGTGCAGCAGATAGGATAAGGACAATTAAGTATAAGAGTAATTAGTCTGGCGTAGTCACTTATTGTTTCGACGAAATAAACAGTACCTTCTTCAAAGTTAGTAACTCCATTCTTCTCCTCCCTCTCTCACTGGCTCGTTGCTGTTCTTCCAACTCCAAACGAAGTGCCCCGAGAAACACTCACCATCCAGTTTTGTTTCCCGGACTGAGGCCTCAAACCACACCTCCTGATTTCCTCAATACCAAATATGGTCACTCCCTAACTCACCTTCTCCTAACACCGTGTTCGTGACGTCACATGAGTCAAAACGTTTGAGAGTCGAAGACCTCACACGCTGGGGACTTCACCTCCTGATCCTGAATTGTATTTTCTGAGGAATTTCAAGTGCAAAGCTAAACCTCAGCGAAAAGTAGAAAATACAAAATACACACATAATAATCGTTGACGTAGTTACCAGACAATAACTTTTAGTTGAGGCAATCGAATGAGTCAGCTAGAGAAAAGCTAACTGGGCGCTCGAAATATTTACAAATAAGTTGAATGTGAGCAATGTCCTCAAACGCAGACTAGTGACACTGCCAAGAAATGGAAACGTAGCCAGACAAAAGTAGAAAGTTGATAAGTTGCACAAAGGTAGGAAAACAAACAAGGGTAGTGACTTTATATGAGGTTAAAGGAATATGCTATTGCACTTATCTTTTAATAAAACACAAAGGTATACAAATATGCTTCTAGGAAGCTTGAGACTACATAATTGAACTTTCCGAGGAAAGAAAAAAAAATAAAAATAATCCAGCGAAGTAGATGACGTGAATCCAAAAGTCTGTCGTTGGAATCGAACCAGGGACCTCCGACGTATCGTATCGTAACAATACGTTAATTCACATGTAAAAGAAGTTCGAGTACTTCTTCAGAAATTCATACGATAAATTACGTTACCAACATTAAATTCAGACAGAGTTGCCGAGCGAGCGTTAGCGAAGGAAGGTGGGTTAGAGCCCCGCAAGGTACGTTGTTTTCTATCTTCATTACCAACAATTCACTTTCTTTTCTCACATAAATCACTTCCACTTACCTTTCCGTTTTGTATAACTAAAACTGTCGTCTGCGTTTTGTATAACTGCTGCCCTAAAAAAGTGTTCGATACTTTCTTGAATACTTGACCAACACTATCAACTCATTTCTTCCGTAAATCATCCTAGCTTTTGCTAGTTTTGGCCCCCCGATTCTAAACAATTACCTTACTTTTTAGTGCAAATGAAAATGGAACAAAAAATTATATTATTACTCGCTTTTTCACGAAGCTTTGCAGCCCTTGTAAACAATGCAGACGACAGTGTGCAAATGTTGCCAACTAACAGACTAAAAAGTTTATAGAAAACCTTGAGCTAACAAGTTAAGAAACAAACCGAAGAGCGGGAGATTGAAAATGAAATGGCATGGACTTCTGATATATTACCAAGATGCATTTTCTTTCTCATGAATCTTTGAAGTAGCATACAAATATAGACACAGAACACTAGGAAGCATGGCTACCCGCAATGGGGAAGGAGGAAAGGGGATGTTGCCTCCCTTTGTTTTAAAAGGTTTTTGGAAGTGCATGTAAAGACATACTAATTTGCTTACTTAAATGTTGTAACACTTAATATATTCATTTAAATACTATAGTATCTGGTATTATACATTATTTACTGTAGGTAAAAAGCATACGCGCGTAAATAACGATGTTGTTTTACTTGATGTATTATGTGCCCTCGTGTATCAAAATATTGTGTATTCGCGACTGAGTTTGTGTGTCGGTCTTTTATCCTCCCCTGGAATCGGTATTTTACCCCCTTGAAAAAGTCCTGCGGATGTCCATGCCTGGAACCCGGGCTGAAAAATCTCTTAAATTTTTCCTGTAACTGCAAATCATGGCTAATCGTGGTTGACCATAAATCCTCGTCCTTTGATATCAGGGAGTTCTCATTAATGGTTCAAAATGTTCAATCTATCACTACTAAATTTTATTTAGCCTGCCCATAGCGTCAAGGGATAACATGGAAAATTAGAATCAGAACTATTGGATCTTACTATGTTCTCTAGTCTCTGTTGTCTTACTATGCTTATTAGCTTGACTAGCAGATCTACTAAAACATATGCTCTTTACTCCTGTCCATTTCAAGACTGTTTCGGATCACTACGTAACTCTCAAGTAGAGGCAAGAGAACATGTGGATCAAATAATTGTTCATTAAAAAAAAGCGAAAGAGTTTATTTATTGAATATATTACAATTTTAGTATCCCTTCAAGATTTTTTCAGATATTTTGTTACTCCTGAGAACGGACAATCATTCTTGCGACTCTTAAATGTTCATTTAAATCTTAACGTACCAAGCGTAACTCGTCAACGTTGTTTACCAAGCTGATGTCTTCTGGCGACCCCAAGTATTATTTTAATTTCTCAACATAGTATTGCACTGAAATTATTATTTTTGGGATGTCTAAAAGCATACCTAAGTTAAATGAGCATTGTTGACATCAAATATGTTTACTTTAACAATAATCAGTTTTTCGTACAATTTTATACTTTTGTGTTCGTAAATCTGAAATACAAGTTTAACAATGGAGCTTCTACATTTTCAAGTATGTTTTTATTTTTTGTATTTTTTAACGAACGCATCGTTGATCTAATTATGTAATAGATAGTATATGTCAAACGGATGCAGGACACACACAAAAATCCAGAATAAATTGATTCTTATAGTTGCAGCGGTATCACCAAATATCACTCTCTGGGGTCCCTACAGGGCATGTTAAGGGTTAAACCCGATCGTTCTTTTAATCGATATGCGAATTATAACCAGGGGTAAAAGTGTGGGGGAATGCGGGAGAACGCCATCCCCGACCTCGAAAAAATATGTACGGCGTCCCCCAGTTCCTAAAAAATTAAAATGGGCAAGGATAGGCGGGGGGACGGCGTGACTTAATGCCGCTTGCTACCGTCCCCCTACCTTTTCAGATCCACTTTTACCCCTGATTATAACATACAGAATTAACATCAGACGTTACGCTACTTCGAATCGGTGAAATAGCTTTTATCTTTCTTTCTTACTTATCTTTAAAATAATAGGCCTACAACTTTTTATATCCAATTATCCGAAGTATAATGCATTTAATATATTAATTAGAAATTTAGTACAAGGGCTGTTTTTCTTTTGGGTAACATAATGGACATTTGCAGCCCAGTTCTATGAAACTGACTAAACAGTCTGACTACGATTAAAAAAAACGAAAAAAATCAGAAGTGAGCAACACTGACAATGAGCCAAATGACCATTATTCTTCCATAAGAAAATAGTCCCCAAGAAATTCCACTTGTTCAACCTAGGTAGCAATTATTGTATTTTTAAATCACACTAAGAACATTTTAGTTTCAATTAAAAGCACATCTCTACATGTGGATTGATATCTTACACAAAAATATTAAATTTAACAAGAAAACAGCCACAACCACTGACAAATACGCAGAGCGCGCGCTATAGTTGATGATGGTCATGCAGGCAGGAAGGTTACCAGTGAAGGATTACAAGCACGTGCAGAAGCAGAAATATTGCGGGAAACAGACGAAGCATTTTCTCCTGCACCAATCACTGAATACTCGTGGGCGGAGTGATACAAATTGAGTTACGCGGTTTGTTTTTGAAGGGTGCAAAGGTACGTGAAAAAGCGATTAGTTATATAAAGTACAGTCAAAGAATTTTAATTTTTTAACCTCCAAATTCTTTAAAACCTAGAATTGAATCATAATATATTAAAACGAAGTAATTAGTCATATTGTTCTTATAATTTGAAAGATAAAGTAAAGAAATGGAAACAAATTCCTTTCCGGGAATTTATAGGCCAGGGAAAAACCCGGGAATATTCCCATTTTTTAAATTCCTTCCCATCGGGAATATTCCCACTACCCATCACTGAGGCCGAAACACTGCTTTCTGTGGAATTGGTACATTTATGTCAAGGAGATATTAATGCAGTCTAATAACCAAAATTTCCTCCATTAGCTTGGAGAAAATTTTTGAGAGTCCTATTGGTCGAAGATTACTGGAGAGGTTAGCTGGTTTGCCAGGTTTATGTAGGAGAATAGTATGAGATGTTTACCAAGCTGTTGGAACATACCCAATCTAGAGACTGGCTGTATACAGTTCAGCAAGTTTTGTATGAAGAAGTGGTGGAGCAGCTTTCAGATGCTGTGTGGTGATCTTATCCGGGCCTGGCGCTGTGTTCTTCCTACGTTTTATAGCATCGTCAACTTCTAGTGGATTGATAGGTTCCAAAAGTGCTGTAATGGATGGTGGATGATTATCAGCTAGATCGGCATCTCTTAGGTCCTCAAAATTGGCTATTATTGGCTTGATTGTATGTGTAAGTTCATCAATATGGTGCTGTTCTGGTGTGTTAGCTGGTAGATCTTGGAACTTGGTAGTAAAGACATCAGCTAAATGTTGAAGTTTTTCCTGGTCAGTAGGGAGATGAATATTATCGATAGTATCTGGCAGTTGCATTTTGGTAGCGGTTTTGTAAAGTTTTCTAATTTCTTGCCCAAATTTGGAATTATGGTCCCTTTGTAGACCGTTGAGTTTCATGCAAAAGGTATGCAATTTTTCTTCCCTGTGTGCTTTGATCATAGTTTTGATAATATGATTAATAAGTTCCATTTTGGTAACTGGTGATCGGTATTGGTTATATTGTTTTTGGAGGTAGCGTTTATGGCGAATATTATTGACTATATCTGGCGGTAGACGATCTATTCCTGGAATAATCCTCATAGTAGGGATAAAAGTTTTGTCAGCGTTTTGAAGAATGTTAGTTATTTCAGTTGAAGCATCTTCGATGGATTGTGGTGCGCGAATGATGTTGATCTTCTGAAGGTTCTCTACTAGCCTTGTTTTATAACTGTCCCATTTTTAAAATCCTTAACAGTATGATATTCAAGTGGTAATTTTGGATTATGAAGAGTAAGGTGCGTTGCCAGGTGATCTGATGGAAGATCTTGTTCAGTATGGATAATGGGATTAAACTTCAACATTCCAGTGGTGCAGAAAATTTTATCAGGTTTGGTATCTATTTTTTCTGGCCTTCGTGCGTGGCGTGTTGGTCCGGGAATTTTGTGCTGAATTATTGGGTTATTTATGCTGTATTGTAATAGTTTCTTGCCATTCGTGTTTGTAGTTGGATCGCCTGAAAGTTCGTGCTGAGAATTCATATCAAAAGCAAGGAGAAGATTGGGAAAGGTTGCAAGGTAGTCTAATAACGGAAAGGAGTTTGTGATGTCAGTACTGGGGTTGTTGTAGAACGTAGCTATGTGGATAAAGGTTTGAAGTTGGATTTTTACGAGTAGAGGTGTGGTTGTTTGATCATAAATATTTGCAGGTAATGAGCTAACTGAGTATGTTATGCTTTTTCCGAGTAGTATTGCAGTGCCTCCTGATGCAGTTATACGGTCTTCTCTGATGATATGGTAGCCTTGTGAAAAGATTCTGAAGGATTTTGTAAAACGAGTCTCATTGATGATGGCGATGTCAATGGAGTTGTCTTGATGGTATGTCAGGAGTTGTGCCATTTTACTGCGTAGTCCTTGTATATTGATATATAGTATTTTGGTTGTAGTTAGTGTAGATGCAGCCTTTCCCAACGAAGCCCAGTACTAAACATCTCTTCTTGAGTTATGTTTGGGTATATTTATGTACGCATAGCTCTGTGTGGAATTGAGGATGTTGATTTTCTCGTTGAAGATGCAAGCAGTGGCTTTCTTAATGGAGCTATGCAATGACTTAGTCTCAGATGGTTTCGTTGCTAAAGTGAGCATGGCGGTGACTAATGGCATAATGTGGGTAATTTCTTAAATTGCTTCTTTAATAGCTTCGTTTACTGGAAGAGCCAGAGGAGAAGTAGTTTGCTGAGCGGCTGGAATATCTTGATTTAAATATGGTTGTTCGGTGGTTGAAGTAGTGTCTTCAGGAGTCTTCTGAGATGAAGGCTTCGATTTGTTTATGGGATATATTTTGATTGGTAGGTGAGGATCCTCATTGCTAGCTGTAGTGCGTCGTTTGGACAATTACTACCTCCAGTTTTATGGCCGCTTGTTTTACAGGTGGTGCAGAAAGGTGTGTTGTCAGTGATACGACATTTATGGTTAGAAGTGCGCTGCACACCACATTTGAAACAGTATTGCATGACATTGCAGGTTTCTGCGAGATGCCCATACTGGAAGCATTTATAGCAAGAATGTGGTCTACCTTGGCCCTTAGAACCTTCTACTGGATGGTAGTAATTTTCGATGACAATTCCATTCGTGATTAAATTGCTTATTTGTTCTGGGCTGTAGGAAAAATTCTCAAAAGTGGTAGTGTTCCACTGTCAGATTTAATTCGAATGACATTGTAAAAGTCGATGGATAGATTTTTAAGTTCATCCCTTATTTTATCTAGAGACTAACTGAGGTCTACGGCGGTGATGAAACAGGGGAAGGCAGCTTTTGGGGGTTGAGTCTTCCGTTTACGTTCTTCATTGGTGTACCATGTTTTGTCATAAGTAAACACACAAGGTTTGTGAAGAACCAGGAATAGCAGTTTCTCGTCCATGGTTTTAAACTTAATACGGATGCCACGAATGATTTTAACGTAGTATATAGTATATTTAATGTTTGGTTGTCTCTCGGTGATTTTTTTATTCAGTGTTTTCTTCTCATGATATTCTGAAGGAAAGTTACTAATAGTGACGCAGAGATAGTCAGTTCCTTGGATAGTGGATGAAGTAGTGGGTTGATCGGTAGATGGCGTTGTTTGGCTCCTGTTGTTTACAGCAGTCACCTGTTCAATATCGTCTTGATGAGGTTCAATAGGATTACTGTCATCATCGGCTTCACGTGAATTGATAATTTCTGTATCGTATGTAGTAGGTTTGCTGAAGTCGCCTTGATGTTTAGGTCTTGGGGGTGGAGAGTCAGGATCAGTTTGTGAAGAACCAAGAATAGCAGTTTCTCGCCCATGGTCTTAAACTAAATACGGATGACACGAATGTTTTTAACGCAGTATATTGTATATTTAATGTTTGGTTGTCTCTCGGTGATTTTTTTATTCAGTGTTTTCTTCTCATGATATTCTGAAGGAAGGTTACTAATAGCGACGCAGAGATAGTCTGTTCCTTGGATAGTGGATGAAGTAGTGGGTTGATCGGTAGATGGCGTTGTTTGGCTCCTGTTGGTTACAGCAGGCACCTGTTTAATATCGTCTTGATGAGGTTCAATAGGATTACTGTCATCATCATCGGCTTCACGTGAATTGATACTTTCTGTATCGTATGTAGTAGGTTTGCTGAAGTCGCCTTGATGTTTAGGTCTTGGGGGTGGAGAGTCAGGATCAAAAGAGCTGGTCCTGCTGCTAGTGCAACTAAAGTTGTCTTGATTGTTCTCACTTCTAGTTATGGTGATGGTATCCAGAAAGTCAGTTTCCTTGAAAGGGCTTTCTGTGTTGAAAAATGGCGAAGATGATGAGTGCATTTCTTGAATTGGTGGAGTTTACTCTGATGAGCCCCAGATGTATTCACGGCTGCGCAGGCAGTCACTTATTAGTTGACGAGTAGTTGTAGCCTGTTCTATTTCTGCTTCCTTTTGTTGGGATAGAGTTTGCACAGGTTTCCGAGGAGCGGTGAAGTCCTTGGGTTTCCTTCCTGGAGTCTTCATGGTGATATGGTCTGGCTGATGTACTGATAGAACACCACATATTAGTAGGTGTACGTGCGGCTGGAGAGGGATGGGGGTTTTTTGTTTGTGTGTAACCTCTATAGGTATTAGTATATGTGTGTTGAGTATTGGCAATCCTTACGTATAGCACCGCAAGGTATCAGGGATTGCTATTTTGTTTGTGAGTGCGTGTGTTTGTGTGGTGGTCTGACTATGGTGCTGATCCTTCGGGACTAGCTATTTCTACCCGCTTCCCGGCTGTCGTCAAAGCCTTTACATACGAGAGTTCCTACTGTGAGCTCGGATACTCAAGAGGACTAGGAAAGCAGATAGTTATAACTATTCCTTCAGGTGCGTCAACGGTCAACACTGTTGGGGGGAGTAATATAATTTAGCTCTTGTGGCTCTAAGAAGTGCCGATGGTGGTAGCAGCGAATGGAGCTGACACCAAGGTATCAAGTCAAGTGGCTCTTAGAAAGGCCAAAAGGAGTGACAGTTGAGCTCTGAAAAGAACAGGACTGCAGCTAAGTCTCTTCTTTCTCGGGTCTTTGCAAAAGACCGGGAAACTTTCGTAATTTGGGACGCGTTGATGCACCTAGATACTCTTTTGTACACTGTTCCTCAAATGACACGTTTGGATAGTGTGCTATTTGTTAATACGCGTTACTCAGCTTGCAACGATTAATCCGTGTGGGACGCTCGAAAGCTTGAGTCAGTATCAATGAGAGAAAGAGAGTCCCTGCTGAAATGTTATACTAGAGGCACTTAGTATTCCAGAAGCAGGAATATTTGGTTTAAGAGAACGGTGCACTTTGATTGGAGAATGAAAAGAACCAATGGCATCGCCGAGTACAGCGGCTCTAGAAAGGTAATCTTGAGATTGATCCATGAATATGGTCCTGTATGCGGTAGATTTAAATTTACAGCTAAGTCGGCGTAAGATCTTCAATAAGTTCACAATGTATAGATAACTTAGTGAGGGCATCAGCAGTTTTCAGTTGGAGTAGTCGACAGCGGTTACATTGTGGAAAGCTTGGGAGTTATAACTTTTTAAACATTTTGAAAAACTCTGGAAAACTCATATCTTCAAGATAAGGGTGGTCTTTATTGGAGACCCTGGGTGGTGACTTCTGCGAAGATGGTGTACTCTTGCTTGTTGATTTAGGAGCGTCCGCTATTGCTTTCTTTGCATAAGTGTCTCCACTAATCTTCGTCATTTAGACTAGTATTCTTCTGCTTCTGGTGTCGATGTTGACGATTTCGATGTTGGGAGTACTGGGTTCTTTCTCGGGAAACCCTAACTGCGATGTGAGGTGAATAAGCATATGAGTTAAATACATAGGAGCTGTTGGTGTAGGGTAACTGTCGCACCTTCATGATGTATGTTTAGTTCACTGATAGATGGAATAGATTGGCGATCTTCCAGTTGCTGTATGGAGAACGAGTGACACTGATTGTGTTTGGTTCCTGAGTGAGCCAATGATGGTGGTCTGAATTGCCCCTGATAAGGGTGGCGGTCCTGTAGATAGTGGGAAGATGTCTTCAAGGTGCAACTTTTGTAACGTCTTCCAGAATTTCAATAAGTATCGTCAATTTGGTGAAGTACATCTGCAGGGCCAAGTCTGGTTTTAATGCTCTTACAAGTTTAAATAGCTGTGGATCGCGAGGGATATTCAGGAGTTCTGTTAGACTTGGCTCGGTATGAGGCAGAGTATCGTCGTTGGAAGTAGCATCGTGAAAAGTATCAGCTGTAGATGAAGAACGGAGTTTCTGCTCATACGTGGTAATATTAGCCTGAGAAGTTGGTCTGGTGGATGAACTGGAAAAATGACCACATTCTGAAAGAAAAGATGGAAAATCTTCGCTTCTAGGTCGGCTACGTTGTGTGCTAGTTCGACTTAAAATTTTATGGACGATACGGCATCCTTTGAAGTTCGCAGGATGATTCCCACTACATTTTGAACATTTCACTGAAGAATCTCGAATTTTTCTATAACATTGAAAGGAAGCATGAGAGCCGGCGCATTCCACGCATCCTGATTGAGCCTGGCAAGACGATTGCGTAAGGCCGAGTCGTTCACATTTGTAGCATTGAACATAAGGTTTATCCCGAAACAGCTCGATCTTGATTTTATGGAATTCTAAATATTGTAAGGAAGGAATGTTCATCGCTTCCTTAGTTTTCCGTAATGTCACCAGAAATAAGGGTATTTGCAGTCCACCTGTACCCCTCAGTTGCTGTACAGTAAGAACTGGAAAACCTCGATCGAATAGTTATTTTCTGATATTGTCCACTAGGTGGTCAATAGGTAGTTGTCTAATCACCTCTTTAAGTAATGGGTCCTGTGTGGCGATTTCCGAGGCAAATTGTAGTTGAAAATCGTTGCAGAAATCAACAAGAGCGTGGTAACCCATTTGAGAACAACATCGGTATTTAATATGCGTCTTGTATGCAGCACATAATGGTATGACGTTGCAGACTATTGCTGCTCAGTGTATAAGTTTATAAACCTTACCATCAGGGTAATCATATATAGTAAGCGAATTGATATAGCACTTGATAGTAGGAACTGACTTAGGATTGGAGGTGCTGTTGGCGTCAGGAAGAAGTATATCAGAGAGAGATACGTCCATTGTGTCGTTCGGTGACTTCCGATGTAGCTAAGATCGCGAAACTGTTAGTTGTGGGTAGAGGAATAGGTGTCTCCCGTCTTGGTTTTGCAGTATGCTTTGGTATCTTGAATGGTGGTTCGTCAAGATACCAGTTCTGAGTGCTGTGATATTCCTCTTCAGAAGAACAGGAAGGCCCAGTTCTCAATGATGAAATTGTAGAAGAGGTTCTGTTGCAGTTATCCGGACGCTCATAGATATCTCTATGATGGGCTGGAACATGTGGTTCACCGCACCAATCACAATTACTATCTCTACGAAAGATGTGTCGAGTGATTAGTGAACTTGGATTTAAAGGTCTATCCAATTCATACGGCTTCTCATAATAAGAGCAAGTTAGAACAGAGCAGTCGCTGTAATCGTTGCTCCGTTAACTTCGCGCGCACTTCCTTTGTTAAGATATCAAGCTATTTACGACTAAACTGAAGCCAACAAGATTATCTGCAACCCGGAATCACACAGGTTGTAGAATCGAAGTATTAACACTGCAAATTCGGGCAATACAATTGCTCTAAACTCATCTACCAAAATAGATACGTCATATACCACTATGGATGCAGGACTACCAGTACGGGGACCACCTGCGCAACTTATACATTCACCCTAGATGGAAGTCTACCTGACAATGCTAGGACAAACGGCTCTTTCAAAGATCACACACCTGCAAGCTTCTTCAACTTCGTCTGCCTCACCCACGACACTCATGTCTTCAGATGAATCCAGACTGCCTCTTCCTCCTGATTCCAACACTGACCATTCACATTGTACAGAAAGTGACATGGATGTTGTTCAATACGAAAAAAACAATACGTTTAAGATACCAACAACGAAAAAAGCTAAACGCAGTCGGAAGTCCACGGCTTCTTCGGGGATCCAGTCTATAGTGGCTTTTCAACATAAATAAAATTTGCTGCCCTCGCTCAAGATTCGACTCCCACTATTGATGACTCTTCTTCCAAGGACTTCCAAATGCAAGACACTCCTACCCAGAAATATGCTGGCAAGAAAGGGATGATCAAACCCAAATCTATCTTCGTTCACGGTATCCGAGATCAATACACATTCACAAAATCTCTGATTCAATCATGTAAAGTTGAGGCTAAAGCAACGAAAACAGGCGACTACATACGCTTCCAGTGTTCCACCACCGAAGCATATCAGAAAATTGAATCTTCTGCAAACATGAAAAATGTCAATATGCCACTGAAGTTCCATGCAAGGCCAAACCTCTCAAGCTTGTCATTAGGAAACTCCCCCTGGACACTCCAGTAGAAGACATCAAAGAAGATCTCCGTCATCAGGACTTTCCGGTTCACTCTGTAGTTCAACTTCGAGGGAAAACAAAAATCTCTGACGACAAAGTACCTCTTCCTCTGTTTTTATCCACCTTCACTCGCAACGAAAAGAATCAAACAATTTTCCAAACATCATATCTTCTCAGCTATAGGATACAGGTGGAACAATATCGTCCAGCAGAATTTCTACAGTGCTACAACTGTCAGAGATTTGGTCATACACAATCGCAATGTCATGCTGCACCACGATGTGTCAAATGCTCAGGTCAACATCATAGATGAAATTGCCTCAAAACTGACAGGACTCAACCAGCTCGCTGTTCTAATTGCTCTGGAGACCATACAGCTAATTTCAGAGGCTGCCAGGTCTTCCTTCGCGAAAAGGAAAGAAGACAAAAATAATGGTCTCCAACTCCGCCTACACCGACGTTACCAACAGATCCTCCTGAGAAAGAAACCTCTCCCAATCGCCAGGCTGATTTGAATTCACCAACCTATTATGCATCAAGACTGAAACAGACTGCTGATCCGGCTTCTACTACGTCCACTGAAAATTCTACATCAGACTTGGCACCACACTCTTGGAAGTCCTGTGACTTTTAAAGGTCTTCAGCTTGCCAAATTTCTAGAACTAAAAGCCGGCCTTCACAAATTCAAACAAGCAAAGTATACATTCACTAAGATAACAATAGCTGCTGAACTAATTTTGATCTCATAGATAATGGCTGCGAACAAACACATCAGCAGACACCTCAAGATTTTAACATGGAATGCTGACGGCATACATACCCAAACCAATTAATTTCAACATTTCTTAGACTCGCATCAAATTGATATTCTCCTTCAAGAAACTTTTCTGAAGCCACATCTTTCCTGGAAACTCAGAAACTACAACATCATCCGCTCCGACCGTCATACGCCGAAGGCGGCACACCAATAGCCATCGAGAGAGATCTCCCTTATGAACAAATCAGGACTCCGGCAATGAACTCCTTAGAAGCTACCACAATCAATGTTCTAACGGCTAACGAACCCATCTATATCATTTCAGCCTACAAGCAACCTCCTAAGACCTTAGTGACCGACGATCTTCATAAATTACGAAAACTAGGACACCGAGTTCTTATCGCAGGTGATCTTAATGCCAAACATCCAGCCTGGCACTCGACAGTCCACAACACCGCCGGCCAGACCTTGGAAGCTCATTTGGACTCATTAGATTTCATTTGAACTCATTAGGACTAGGAAGCCCACTTACTTCCCCAAATACTGGGGTCATCCGGATGTACTCGATATGGTTTTGTTCGCCAACATTACGCTCACTGAAGCTCCGATCTCCGTTTCGGCATTGAACTCTGATCATAACCCTGTTACCTTCTGCATCCAAACTCAGCATCTCTTGCCTGCAACTCAGATCCCACAGACCTCCATTACAGACTGGGATTATTATCGTCGGCTACTTCACGATATGCTCAACACCCAGATGTCACCTCAAATTACGCTGATCTTGATCACGCTGTCCTTCAATTTACTGCTTCTCTTCAAAGCGCTTACCGCCAATCCACCAGAAGAATTTCTTTATCTTCTTCCCAGGGATCTCCCTATGCCAAACGTACTTCTGGTCTTATTTATCTCAAGAACTGGGACCGCAAAATTTGGCAACGTCACCGCATACCAGCCTTCAAGACGCTTTATAAGCACATTCATCAGAAAATAAAGAAGAGGCTACAAAGAATTAAATGCCAACAATGGGATGACAAACTTCGATCCAACCAGACATCTACAAGGGACTTTTGGTACTTGGTACGCACGCTTTCCAAACCTACCTCCCACTCTGTTAAACCTCTTCATGGCCCTCAGGGACTTGTTTACGAAGATGAGCGCAAAGCAACAGTGTTTGCTGAACAACTGAGCGTCTAATTTCAGCCTAATGTAGATCCCAGTGATGAGGACACAATTCGTCGAGTACATCGCTTTCTCGCTCACTCTCATCCAGAAACACCATTACCGCATAATCTGCTCTGCACACCACGAGAAGTCAATCTAATTCTCAAACGGCTCCACCCAGAAAAGGCTGCTGGTCCGTATCATATTCCTGCTTCTGCTTTGAAGAACTCCCCCAGAAACTTGTTGTTCTCTTATGTCGCCTTTTCAATGCCATGCTTATACATTCACATTTTCCAACTTCCGGGAAAAAGGCTATTATATGTATGCTTCCGAAACCGGGGAAGAATCATCTCTTCCACCATCATGATCGACCCATAAGCCTACTCTGTCATCTAATCAAAGTTCTGGAGAGACTACTATACCGTCGAATTCTCACTTTCGCTCTGGACCACAATCCGCTATCTGTCCATCAGTTTGGCTTCAGACCGTATTTCGGCATGATCTCCGTTTCGGAACTCACCGACTTCGCGACATCTACAACTCCTCGAAGACTGGGCCTCGCAGTGGTGCATCAAAATCAAGCCACAGAAATCCTCTTTGTTCTACTTTAGTAAAGTATACCGACCACCGGCAGTTACGCTATTCTACGAACATCACTTACCGCAAAATGACAACGTCACCTGTTTAGGTGTGCAACTGCACAGAAAGATCACTCTAGGACCATATATACAGATTGTCGCCAAGAAAACGCTCCAGCGTCTTAATACACTTACCTGTCTCCTTCGATCACCAGCACTTAGCCTCAACGCAAAGCTTCTTGTCTACAAGCAGGTCATTCGCCCTGGGCTCCTACACGCTCACCCGGCATGGAGACATGCAGCGAAAACTCACCTCCTCAAGCTACAGAGAGTGCAAAATTTCGCTTCACGCATCATTACAATACACAGTCGTGATACGAGAGTAGCACAGCTTCATGAAGATACCGGCATACCCCTCTAGACATGATAATGACTGTCCATTCACGACGATGATGGCAGAAACTTCAGAACGCAGAGCATGATATCCTTCGCCAAATCGGCACTCTACCAGCAATACGACAGGTCTACGCTCGCCCAAAGCCTCCTCAGGGATCATAACATTTAGGGCTAACATCAGCTAGAACACCACCGTTGCTAACTAGAATGACCTGAAAAAAAGAAAATTATATACGTCATTCAAGTGCGACAGTTGCCCTTAGACAATACATACCCATGATACTACCTCACATGCTCTTAGAGCATAGATAGGAGGCAAAGGATCCCACAGGAACCTGGTACTCCCACATGGCAAACTGTCAAATACAAGAGAGAGAGAGTTATAGGGCTTCTGCTCACCTGCTGGGAACTGAATAAATACAAGGCGTTTAGATGTTACTAAAGTCATAACGCGAAAAGTATGAACTGTCCTCTAAGACGTCCCAACAATAAATCCGAGACTAGTATTACAACTGCCAACTTATAATGACGGGTTATTTGAGCTACTGAATTCCGAGACTATTAGTGTCCCTTACCTCGCATGTGAAGTAGTTGGAGAACTGAATAAGCATACAACTTAGAACTCATGAACGGCTGGATACCGACACCGTTTCTTTGAAGTCTTGTATGGAAATTTCCGAAGTTTTATTTTGAGGATGAAAGCTGGGAAAGTAAAGAGATTGGAAGATTTGAAGGAAAAGCGTGCTGGGTTTGGCTGGTAGTGGAGGGCCAATAGAATTTTGCTAGTATAGTGGCTGTAAAAAGGTTTTCGGTGCTGTGTAGTGTTTTTATGTTCAATTAGTCTTGAAGGTCTTATGGAATTTCACAAAATATGATAAGCTTGGTAAAAATATCTGGAGCTGTCTTGATTTGATGAAAACTTTTATGGAGGGCTTGAAGGAGTCTTTGAAGTTCGAGATCTTGAAATAAATGAAGTATTCACGCCAACTTGCAGCTGGTTCTTCTATGGAAGATGATGTTTGAGGTTGTGACGTCTTGGATGTGGTACACGTACAGGTATAGATTTTGGTGAGAGAAGGGGAAAGTTCTGGGGTTTAAGTAACTTTTTGTGGATAGAACGAATTGACAAAACTCGATGAATTGTTGGGCGTCTGGGGTAATTAGCCGGATGACTACCTCCACAATTAGGGCACTTCACTGCACTGTCTTGTATTTTTTGGGGTACATCCGTATGTGGGATCTCCTCCGGCGCACTTGATACAACGGGGGTTGGCGTGACATGACGACTGGGTGTGCCCAAGACGCTGGCAACGATAACACTGAACATATGGTCTAGCTTTAAACGGTTCTACTTATATTTGTAGATATAAGTAAAATTGTAGATATTGCAATTCAAAAATCTGTTAGTAGTGGGCGTTTTTAGTAATTTCACTAGGAAAAGGGGAAAGGGGGTTCCGCCTCGACCTTTCAGTTGTTGCACTGAGAGAGCAGGATATCCACGGTTACCTAAATATTGTTTAATATTGGCCACTGATGTTCAGTGGGTAGCTGGCGAATGACAACTTTGAGTACTTTTTCTTTCTTAACTGAATCAATGCGCGTATTGTAGTTTAAATTCTTTGCAGATGTTTATCAATGCACTGTAGTCGTCTTGATTATTATATTGAAAGATTATTCTGTCTGGATAAACAGCACAATGTGGAATCCCTTTACAAACTGTGTTGGCGCCATGAGTTAGCTTATATCCCTTGTCATTAGGATTATCATATATACTGTTAGAGATTTGATAGTGCGTTGGAAGTTGGGAGTAAGGTTAGTCGTAGTTTTCTCTGAAGGATTGTCAATGTTTCTAGAATCTCGAGACGAGATATCCATATTCTTTGTACTTGACTCGTCAGGGGGATCAGATGTTGCTAATGGAGTATAACTTATTTATTGTGGCCGTTGAAGCTATTTATGTTCGTGGTTTAGCTGTACGTTTCGGTTTTTTAAAGGGGCGTTCCTTATGAGGGGAATTGGTTTGGATCTGAGGAAGGCCAGTGTCCTGAGTACTAGTATTCATTACAAATGAGGTCAAGATATTATTATGGAGTTTTTGTCCAGTTGCCAGTTGCAAGTAATAAGATATATTAAAGATGTCAGCCAAAAGCTAGCGATGGTGCTTCCAGATATCCTCTGGAAGGAAATCTACATGAAAGACACACGGACCAGGTATTTGCGTGGAAGATCAACATTTCTCACTTCTTGGAATATTGTATTTTCCGATGTAATCTGGACTGCATGAAGGAGAAACTCCTTGTTCGTTCTTAAAAAATGCTGCTGTTTTACACGCAATTCCTCAATATTCTTTGCTTGGTCCGACATTGGAGAACGAATAACCTACGTCCGCCTGCGTCAAACTCAGCTCTTGTGTATATGACTAGTATGCAGGTTGCAGGTTTATCATGACAATTCAATGAGTTGGAGTTCCGAGCTACCCAAAGCCCATGTCTCGTATATGTAGTGAAAATAGTGTATGAAGTATTTTCCAAAGAATGAATGCCGAATCAGCAACTGTCGCTTATTTCTGTTCCGGGGCATGATTTGAAAGGCCTACAAAACTGCGTTGCTGGGCAGATGCAGCTGATAGTTGCTGTAAAGAGAGAATGAGTGCTGGAATCGTTTCGAAGTCCTGATTGGCAGATACGTTAGTCAATGAGGCGGCCTGTAGTGGGCCTCACTAGGATGTGGTCCTGTACGTGTGTTCTTCTGGTTAGAGAATATCTCTGAAATTATATCAATGAAGATGGTTAGTTTGGAGAACATGTCTTTTTCTGTCTTGAGCTTGAGCACTTGGCGTTTGAGAATAGACACTAGTCTTGAAATATCAAGATCTTGTAGCAACTGGGAGAGTTCCTTGAGAGAGGCTGCAGTGTCTTGAGGGTGCTGGGTGGGGGTCTCAACAGATCGTGGGAAAGAAGGCCAATTCTTGTCATCTTGTTTGGAAGTCCAACGACCGGACAGTGGTGAAGACTTCTGGGTGCCTGTATGTGCTGGGGTGACAGTCTCTTGTTTCTTCCCTTTAAGGAGGCTCTGGATTCGGAGGCAACCGGAGAAATCCGTATTATGATCCACCTCGCAGTTTACACATTTGACAGGTGTTGTGCGGTCCTGTTTGGACCATGCTTACGTCCAGTGGTCACTGGCGCACTTCCCACATCGTGGTTTCGCTTTTTACGTAGTCTAGCCGTAGTCGATGCGCTGGCACTCGTAACATTGAAGATAATTTTTACGTTGGTACGAGTCAACACGAACTTTGAAATGTAGGAGGTCTTCTTTGAAGATGGAAGATGGACGGAGCGTTTTCTTCGACGAGACTAAGAAAAGGGGAAGAGGAATCTTCCCCTTTTCGGATTCCTTGTGTCGAGTGGTCTGTTGAGTAACTGAGGTGATAGGATATCACTTGTCTTGAACACGAGTAATGTCTTGAGTACTTTTATCTGTTGGCAGGTTGCGAATCATTGCCTTAACAATGTCCTGCTTTTTACGGAATTCAGTGGCATATTGAAGATGTTGTTAAATACAGATGGCTTGAATGGCGCTATAATCCTCGTGTAGTCTGCACTTTATTTTGATGACTCCTTTCATGAATTGAATAGTAGGTGTATCCTTGCACTTGTTTTGCATTATTTAATTAATGCATAGTTTTTATGGTGTAGGCAGTCGTATACATAAAGCCAATTGGAGGAGAAGACAGTAGTTGTTTACATTCGTTCTTCCTCTTTCTCGTATCTTGTAAGAGCCGCAAATTTTGTGCATGTCTCTACAGGTGAGAGAGGTGGAGTTCTTGGTTTGCAGGTCTTCTTCGGTGGATGAAAGTCATCAGGAATTGAAACCAAGCTCTCTTGGGAGACATGCCATCATTAGTATGTCAAGGTCATGGTCAAGGTGTAAATTACGGGTTATATAGACAATTGAGTCCCAGAAATAACCAAAGTTCCATACCTCCCATATGTGTTAGTAGTATCATCGTGAGGTTGGTCCAGAAGATGTTTCAATTATGAGCCAGAGACCGATGCCGAGTCATATGGAACATGACATTCCTTGACAATGACTGGAGAAGAACACAATAACTGAGTGATTTAGGTATAAGCTGCAGATGGTGAGATGATGATATTTAAATGGAGACAGCTGGTGGTTGGTTGATGTTATAGGCTAAGATTGCGGCTGCCACCGAGATGAATGGCTCTCATAAGGGTTTGGTCCTGAACTGATAAATTAGCTTAGTCTTCAGTGCTGATTAGTAGATATAGTGTCTGCTAAGATGTCACAAATACTAAAGATTTTAGTGGTGGTATACTGTGCTGCTGTAAGCTGTGCTAATCGGATCTTGATATTATTGTACAGCTGAATAAGGTTTAGTACACGAAAGATATCCAAAAGTTCTTAGAGGGCGGATCTATTATGCTCAGAAGAGTCAACTTGAAGTGGCGAGGTACAGTTCGACGGATGTGATGAAAATCGGGTTTTCTGCGCATACGTGGTAGTATTAGTTTGAGTAGTTGGTTTGGTGGATGAACTGAAAGCACTAACAGAGTCCTATTGAAGTTGTGAAAAATCTTCGCCTCTAGGTAGTCGACGTTGCGTGCTACTTAGACATAGTATTTTATGAATGGTTCGACACCCTTTGAATATCGCAGGATGACTCCACCACAGTTTGAACATTTCAGTGAAGAATCTCAAGATTTTCTTAAACATTGATAGGAAGCATGAGGGCCTAGCGCAGTTAACGCATCGTGAGTTAGCATGGGAAGACGATTTTGTGTGGCCTACTTGTTGACATTTGTAGCATTGGAACTGAGGTTTTGCCCGAAACAGCTCGATCTTGATTTTGTAGAACTGTAAATACTGCAAGAAAGTAATATTCATGGCGTCCTTAGTCTTATGTAATGCCACCAGAAATAAGGGTATTGGTGTTCCACCTTTGCCGCTCATTTGTTGTACAGTAATAACTGGACAACCTCTATGAATGAGATTCTTTTTTATATTTTCCTCTAGGTTATTCTATTGGTAGTTGTCGAATTACCAATTTAAGTAATGGATCTTGAGCTGCCATTTCCAAGGTATACTGTAACTTGAATTATTTGCAGAAAATAATCAGGGCGTGATTATCTGCTTGAGAGTGACATCTGTATTTTATGTGCATCTTATTAACAGCACAACATGGTATGTGTTTGAAAACAGTTGCTGCACCATGTGTAAGTGTATCCCTTACCATCAGGGTAATCATAAATAGAAAACGATTTGATATAGCGCTTGATGGCAAGAGTTGAATGAGCACTAGATGTGGTTTTTACTGCAGGAGTAATTGCATCAGACGGAGATACATCCATTTTACCTTCTTGAGGAAGATCTGTGATATCTGATGTAGCTAAAGATTGAACACTGTTGGACGTGGGTACTGAAACAGTTGTCTCTTGTCTTTGTTTAGCAGTTTGGGTATCTTGAATGGTGGTTCCTCAATCTGCATTTTCTGAGTGTCTTTAGATTTGTCCTGAGAAGGGCCGGAAGGGTCAGTACTTGATGGTGAAGTTCTAGAAGTTGTCATGTTAGAATGCTCCGCATGCTCATAGATGTCTCTATGATGTGCTGCAACATGTGGTCCTTAACACCAACGAAAATTACTGTCTCTAGGATAGATACCTTGAGTGTTTAGTAATCTTCGATCTAAAGGTATATCTAGTTCATTATGCTTGTGTGTGCCCGAGCTACAAAACGCCCTTGCCTTTTATATGATGTAAGACAGTATTTGAAGTGTGCTCCCATGAGTTTTGATCCTAATCAGCAACTGTCGCTGATTTCTACGGGTAATTGTGTTGGGTTGCGTTGTTTGATGTACCTGCATAACTGCGTGACTGATCGGATGGTCATTGGCTGGTTTGTCTGAGTGATGCTGGTGAGTCAGGAGGCATATCTGGAGTGGTGATTTAGCCAATCTGGTGGTCTTGAGTGGCTCTCATAGAAGTTGATGTTGTTTGCGTAGTTCACGGGTGGTGAGGCTGGAAGTCCCAAGATAAGATGTTATGGTGGCTGAGGTCTGGCATAGATATGACGATGAGGTTGTACAATGCCAATGTTGCGGAGAATGTCATAAGGTGAATGTTGCAGGGAATGCCAGAATGCTTGACGTCTTCGCTTGATGATTTCTTCTAGGTATGGTAGGTCCACGTCCTCGTTCAGCTGTGCGATTCTGGTGTCCGAGAGTGTCCAGTGATTTGTCTTGCTGCAAAGTTTTGAACAATTTGTAGTTTAGCTCGGTATGATCGAGCTGCGTGATGTCATACAGGACATGCGTACAGTATCAAAGAGCGCATCATTGCGCAATAAACGTGTTTTTTCGTTTCCAATGTGAGCTGCGAGGAACGGAGTAGACAGGAGAGTTGACCTAGTCGCTGACGAGCACGTTTAGCGAGGTATAGGAGATGATGTCGAAATGTTAGTTTCCTATCCAAATGTACACTTAGGTACTTGGTAGAAGTGACTTGTTGGAGGCGTTGGTTATGAAAGGAGAGTCGAACTGGAGTTTCCGTTCGTTTCTTGGAAAAGACTATTACAGCTGTTTTCTTGGGATTGATGCCAATACGCCAGCGAGTAGCCCAGTCTTCAATGCGATGTAAATGGCATTGAGTCCAGAGTTGAGCATATTTGATATTCTTACTACAAGCAAAGATGTCGGCATCATCAGCAAAAGTGGCTGCATATGTATTGGAGGTCGTAAGAAAGTCAGCAGTATATAGGTTGTATAGTATCGGTAAAAGGCAGGATCCCTGTGGAACACCAGCTTCGATAGACACAGTATCTGAAAACGTGGATTCATAGTGAACTTGGAATATGCCCCGATGATGAACAAATGATTGGATTACGGCTAGGAGTGGAGGTGGAATGCCAAGTTGATAAAGTTTGTATAGGAGCCCTTCGTGCCAGACACGGTCAAAAGCACGAGCGACATCCAGAAAGACGGCTACGACGAGTTCTTTGTCGTTGAAGCTCTGTATGATCTTCTCGGTAATTCGTGTGAGTTGGGCTGATGTTCCGAAGGAAGGGTGGAAGACGAATTGGTGCGGAGGAAGGAGACGACTGTAAATTGAAGGAGACGACTGTAAAGGAGACGTTCAATAATTTTGCTCATGTGACTGAGGAGGCTTATTGGGCGATAATTTTGAGGAAAACGATGAATTTTCTCCTTCGGCTTTTTGGCTTCGGAAGCATGCATACTGTAGCCTTTTTCCAGAAGGTCGGATAATGTCCTGTCTTCAGGATGGCATTGAAGATCTTGGTTAACAAAACACGGACTTTTCTTGGGGCCCGTTCCAGGAGGAGTGGAGAGATGTGATCAGGACCAGCAGCTTTGTAAGAACGCAACTTGCGGATTACGTGAGAGATTTCTTTAGGAGTGGAAAGTAGAAGGGGCTCAATTTCAACGGATTGAGCTCTGTTTCTAAGGAAGCGATGAACTCTCCGGATGAAGTTCTCATCAATCTGATCGAAGATTGGCTGAAATTGAGTCTCTAGTTGGCGTGCGAATGTGGCTGCTTTATCGGATGAATTGAAGACAAGTCCTTGAGGTCCATGTAGAGCTTGGGCGTGTTTGGTTCCAGGTGATGATAGGTTGTGAACAAGTCTCCAGAACTCATGGTTAGCTGTAGATAGAGAGCAGAGTTTCGTGTTCCAAGTCTCTGCTTGTAGACAATGTAGACGTAGTTTAAGTTTCCAGGTGAGAGTATTATACAAGGATTTGAAAGTCGGATGTCGCAGACGCTGCCATTCTTCCTTGCCCAGCGTTTGAAAGAGGTCATAATTCTGGTTCGAGGATCGTCCCGCGAGCGGAGATGTACGCACTGAATGTGTCGACAAGGAAGAGGTATTATTGATTGCTGCGGTGAGGTGTTCACCTGTGTCATCGATTTCTGCAGGGGTTTGAAGTGGGCTATGGAGATTGATTAGACGGTGAAGTTCGAGGCAGTACTCCTCCCAGTTAGTTGTGCGGATGGTTGGAAGATGAGTAGTAGGAGCGGTGTAATCCTGTTGAATGGTGAGGAGCACCGGGTTGTGATCTGAGTTCAAGGCAGGAACGAAAACCGGATCTTCAGTGATAGTTAAATTCATGTACAGGACTGTGTCCAAGATGTCCGGGGATCGATTGCAATGAGGAAAAACGTAGTTTCCATTGGGGCAGAGATTTGGAGATCAAGATCTGGTAAGTGGGCTTCAATGGCGATACCCGTAGTGTTGTTCACGTAGTAGTGACAAACTGCATGTTTGGCATTGATCTCCTCCGATGAGAAGTTTTCGACCAAGTTTATGGAGGTTCCGTCGATCTTCAAGTACGATCCGGCGATGTGGTTGTTTGTAGGCGGAAACGACTATGAGAGGTTCATCAGGAGTGAACAGGCGTATGATGGTGACTTCCAGAGAATTCAAAGTTGGAGCTGGAAGAGTTTCAGAAGGTAGATTGCGCTTAATTACTATGGCCGTGCCTCCATTAGGAGTTGGGCGGTCGTTTCGGAGGACAGTATAGTTTCGTAGTTTCCAGTTAACAGGTGGTTTCAGAAATGTTTCTTGGAGATGTGCAAGGTCGACCTGATACTCTGTTAGAAATTGTTGAAATTCTAGGCGTTGGGATGAAACTCCGTTTGCGTTCCAGTAGCACATCTTGAGGTGAGTGGAGAAGGATTTAGTCGGTGCAATTATCAATTATGTGGACGATGACTTCCACAAGTTTATTGATTTTGCTGAAGGTATCTGATTCGGTTTTGATTTTGCTGATTCCTAATTTTAGCTTCTGGAGAATAGATGAGATGTTTAGATCCTTGAATTGTCGCATTATTTCTTTGATAAAGGAGCCCAAGCTAGAGTCTGAGGCATTCTCAGGAGTAGAACGAGAGTTCCATTGATGAGTTGTTCAGCGTGAAGAGTTTGATGATGCGGAGCGTTCTGCCGGATTCGGTAGAGAAGGAAATTTTTTTGCGTGAATGTTGGTGAAGCTGATTGAGGAGTCTTGACAGTCGTGTTCCGCTTATGTTTGGTTCGTCGTTGGCGTTCTAGCTCAAAAACTTGTCATCCTCGGAAGTTGGCTTGGTGGTCTGCTCCACAGTTGGCACTGCAGGCAGGAGTAGACCTGGATTTCTTTGGGCAATCCTTGGTGAGGTGATCTTTTCCACATTTCAGGCATCTGGGTTTAGCGTGGCAGGTGCTTTGGGAATGTCCCAAACGCCGGCACTGATATCATTGGAGAAATAAACTGGGCCTGTATGGATCCACAGCAACTCGGTAGCTAAGATCTTTCACTGTGTATATCTCCTGAGTTTTATGTTTTTTTAAATGAGGCTAGGAACAGTGGAAGTGGAACTTTTTCATCTGAGCCTTGATTTTTTACCTTTCAGTTGATGGACAGCTACGACGGAATATTTCAGGTCCTCGAAGTCTTGTTTGATGTTCACCACCGGCGTATCGATAGGCGCTTTACGGTTGACGACTTTTTGTAGCCGATCTTTCTTAGGCTGATCAGTGGCATATTGATATTTATTGAGAATACAGAACTTTTCTATTTTCTCGTAAGCTTCTAAAGAGGTGGAAGTGAATTAGATGAGGTCACCCGTCTGATAGGCTTTGGGTTTAATTTGCCAAGTATTGCACACACAGTTGGTGAAAGCGAATTTATCGTGAACGACATATACGTATATGTATTTGGGCTTGTTCGTAGACGAAGAGTTGTTACTGGTGGTTGATGATGATGAGGGAGTGATGGAGGAAGTGAATCCTGGCTCATCAGAAGATAACGTGCTTAGTGGAGTGTATGAGTTTTATGAGTTTTTTCGTTTCCACTGGAGGCGAAGTGCGAGTGCAATTTCTCGGACTGAACGCATGTTTCCCTTTCACTGGGATGAAGTTCTCGATCGGACCACTAGTTGAGTTCGGCTAAAATCTTCTACATTTCATGTGGAAAGGCGTTGCTTTTTGTATGTCGAAGATAAAGAATGGGTGTCCTGATAACCGTCTTCCATAACGTAGTCGTGTGGATGCAATTGTCCTGAGTTCGGTATAGCCGGTGAGGCTGGTGATTTTCTTGGGCAGTTTCGACTGCTCGTTGCACATCATCAAGTTAACGTATTTCCATTCGTTGTGCTAGCAACAGGCAATCTTCTGTGGAAAATCTGCAGTGTCAGGATACAAAGAAGCGGCGACAGACATGAGCCCTGTGGAACGCCTGCTTCGATTTGAAGTATCTCCGAGTATGTGGATTCGTAACGTACTTGAAATCAGCGGTTTTCGAGAAATGTTTGGATGACAGCTATGAGATTAGGTGGAAGGTCAAATTTGTGAAGTTTATACAGAAGACCATCATGCGATATTCGGTCGAAAGCTCGAGCAACGTCTAAAAATACTGCTGTTACAACCTCTCGGTAGTTTAGGCTTTGGATGATTCTTTCGGTGGCTCTCGTAAGTTGGTCTGTTGTGCTGAATATTGGTCTCAATGCAAACTGGTGTGGAGTTATCAGATGATGTTCTTCAACAAAGTATAACAGTCTTCAATGAAGCAAACGTTTTATTATTTTACTCAAGTGGCTGTGTAAACTTATCGTTTTGCGGTTCTGAGGGAAGAGAGGGTTTTCCCCAGTCTTCGGTAACATGCAGATGGTTGCTAGCTTCCATGATTGTGGGTAGTATCCTAACTTCAGTGTGGCGTTGAAAATCCTGCACAGTAAAACAGATAGTTTTCTCAGAGCTTTCTTCAATGCAAGTGGAGATATGTTATCTGGTGTTGCTGCTTTATGATTTTGTAGCTTTTTAACACTGGAAGGACCAAGATTTTTCTTATACCGGAAGTACCAAAGGGGTCATTTTGACACCTACTAAATTATACTAAATAAATATTAATGTAACTTGCTTAAATGAATGTTTGTTGAAATTAAAGGAATTTTGGATCATATGCATAACTAAAGAAACTATTTTTCTTGATTAGAGACACACAATTTTTATTATTTCTGAAAATATAAATGTTCATTTTTTGGAATAATGAAGCTTGAAACAACTCTCTGGCTGAAATTATAATTTTCGTACAGGAGCACTGAAACGGTCATGTTATTGAGTTTCCTACCTGGAAACACAACATATATGTGCCTTCACGAATCCCTTATCTTTATTCAGGGCAGGTGGAACAGACAAAATATTTCTTGACAACCTTCGTACATGAGTCACAGGCAAACTTTTTACAGCGAAAGCACATGTCTTGGGTTTTGTTGCTCTTACATTTTCCTATCTGACACGTCTTTCGTTTCTTGGTTGGGATAGAACTTGACAACTCTTCAGAATTTAGCTCGTTCCGCACCCGTTTCTGTCTTGTCGCTTCGCAAAGTTTTCCCGCTAATTTCAGAATTAATGTATGTCGAGAGATTTTCCTCCCTGTAGCACATTTGTACAAAACATGGACATTGGTGGCGGCCAAATCCAGCACATTGTAGAATAGCTGCACAGGCCATCTCCTGCTAGCTGGCTTCACAGATTATTTTCGTTGGCATCAGATCAACAATATCAACTACGACTTTTTTTTTGTAGATCCGAATGAAGACGTACATCCGAATGAAGACTGCTCAACACATAAACGTTTTTGTTTTTCTTACACTGATACGATGTGAGTGTGATGTCGTCGGCCGTTTTGAGTACTTTTGTGGTATGCAGTTCATTACTACTAGAGCGAACTGATGTTGGTATTTCCCTTCTATTGCTTCGTAAAGTATAAAGCATGCTTATTTCTTAAACTTTTTACAAGCTCAAAAACTACGTGTTCCGCCAGTGGCATGTTTGCTGCTCTCTGCTAATCTTTTCCTAAGTAAGGAAAACTGTTCACTATATATTTATTTTTCACCTCAACTAACATCCAAAATTTCACGGCATACTTATCTGGTTCGTTACCCATATACTGTATAAATCTATACCTCGTTTTCATCCGAAATAGCTGTTCGTCAACAGTGCAAAAGGCATCCGGGTTGTAACACTTTTGCGAATTTTCAATAAACTTATACCATGTTTCAGAAAACAGACAAAATTTGTCACTCTTGCGTCTGTCATCCCTGGTGGACTTCAAATTAGACCGTAAAAATCGCATAATTTCCATAAACCTCTTCCTTGGCATCACGTTTCCATAGTAATTAGAGCCCCACTTCTCAGACCAGAGGCACTTTATACTTACCCCTCTCATCCGCATTTCACCACGTATGTACAATAGTCCTACAAAGGCACCAAATTCATCAAGAGAAACCGTCCAGTTTCGATCTTTTAATACGGCACGAGCTTCTGTTTCAGTACATTTTTTTATATTTCTCATCATCCCATCATCAATAATTAGTCTAAAAGCACTCACCACAGTATCGTCTATGTTATGCATGGCGAAGGTGTAACAGGTACCCTGTAATGCACTACATTATGCTTCTTGATACTACCACACCCTGCAGAACTGTCATCCATCACTGTCCATATTGTCTGATCAGAAGAAACTTCGTCATTGGGAATTGTGTTGTAACTTTGTTCTTCACTTGAAATATCACTAAAATCACTTTCACCATCAGAACTTGTATGTTCATTGCCTACACTGTTCTCTTCAGAAGCACTACCATTCTCAGTTTCAGTTAGTCCACTGTTCATCTTCACCACCCGAGTCCATCTCATCAGCGTTTTGCAAAAATTTCCAGGATTTCCTTAGGTGTAAGTTCTTTTCTGCCACACGACGCCATAATTTTATATTGCAACACCACTTAAAACAGAATACCCACTACTCCACTACGTGTAATCTAAACACAGCACAATTCTTACTTCACCGAAAAACCTCATGTTTTTTTTAACAAGAGTTTCATTCCCATCCAATGGATGGGCGGGCCGTAGAAGACAACACCTTCTCTGTGGCCATAGCTATTTTCAACTGTTTTGATTTATAAGAAATGGAGAATGATTTCAGGCTATATAATAATGTGGATGGAAGTAAGCAACTAATAGCAAAATCGAGTTGACGACGATGTGTCATGGTTGGCTATTGTGTTAAAATGTTTCGTGAGTACATGTACGGAGGTTATGGGCAATATATATGTGGATTTCGGTGGTAGATATGGCGGTCAGGATTATACTGATCTATGGTTTCGGTGCTTTCGTATATTGCTAAGAGATGATCTAGTGGTGGGTAGGCATAGCGTGGTACAGCAGGATCTTGGTCTAACAGCTCATGGACGATGGGATATGCCAATTTGATTCGTGTCGCTATGTAGCGTTGGCGTAGATGGTAGAGGTGTGGCAAAATGGTTCGAAATTGCGCACGACGATATATTTCAGCATTGGGAGTATCGAAAGCAAGAGAGTAGGCCAGACGTAAGGCATGTCTTTCGAAAACTTTCAGACGCTCATAGTAAGTTGGTGCTGCTGATAACCAGGCAAGATGTCCATATGTGAGTGCTGGGCGTACAAAGACTTTATATGTTAGCAGTAGAAGTTTTGTATTAAGACCCCACGTGGTGCCTTTAAGGTTTCGTAAAAGGTTAAAAGAGCGCCGTATATTAGCTTCCAATTGTTTCAGATGAGGCTTTCAAGTAAGATGTTTGTCGAATATTACTCCGAGATACTTGAGACTGTTTTGAATTGTGATTGGAGAGTCAAAAAGAGTTAAATGTAGACGTTCCGGATTGCGACTGTTACAGTATTTATTGCGTTTGACCCCAAAGAGAGTCATTTGAGTCTTAGATGAATTCAGCTTAAGCTTCCATTTCAGGCACCGTGTAACTAGTTTGTCCAAAGCTGGTTGTAGGAGTTGATTAATGCGAACCACAGAAGATCCCAATGCGACATAAGCGGTATCATCAGCAAATTGTAAGGCATAAAGTGGGGGCTGAAGTCGAGGAATTTCGGCTACATAAAGAATATATAATAGAGAAGATAAAACAGATCCTTGGGGCACACTGGCGCGGAGTTGAAAAATGCGTGACTTTGCCCTGTTTATCTGAACGAAAATCTGGCCCTGATGTAGGAAATTGGCTATTAATCGGACATAGCTGTGAGGAAGCAGACGTTTGAGTTTGTAAATTAACCCATCATGTCAAGCAGTATCGAACTCTCTTTCAATATCAAAGGAAATCAAAACAGATTGTATACGCTTATTAAAATGGTTGACAAGTAGTGTAGAAAGTTTGAGTAATTGGTCAGCAGTGCTATAGAATGGACGGAATCCAGCTTGAATAGTTGGTAGTTTGTTCGTGATTTGTAGATAGTGATGCAGCCGTTTTACCAGAAGGCGTGCTAGTGTCTTGCTAAACACGTTAGTAAGGCAAATGGGTCTGTAGGATGACACAGCAGTTGGATCTTTGCGAGGTTTTAGAAAGACCACAATTTTAGCAAATTTGCATGTATTTGGAAAATAGACTGTAGATAAAATAGTTGTATACAAAGAAGCAAGTAGGACTAGAAACGCCTTAAGCAGTTGACGATATGTAATTGAGTCTGTCCCCGGAGCTGTGTTGCGACGGCATTTAAGAACAGCTGTAATATCATTTGATGTTATTGGAGCAGTGAGCTGATTTGTGGGATCAAGGTGGTAGTTGAAATCAGGTTGAAATGATGGCTGCACTAGAGAACCAGCATGTGAGATATGGGTATCTGTAGGACAAGTGAACAAAGGTGTAGTGTGTGGAGTGAAGACTCCTTCAAGATATGTAGCGAAAACAGTTGCCTTTTCTGCATCCGTTGTTGGTACTTGGTCAGCACATATGATGGAGTATTGTGGAGCCTGTTTCTGAAATGTTAGACGTTTAAGGTATTTCAGAATTTAGAAGAATTTGTTTCTTGGCGCAAAGCATTACAGGAGGCACGCCACTCTCGTCTTTTGCGGACTACTATGTAGCTCTGTACCGTTCGTTGGAATTGACGATGGAGAAGATGAAATCGGCGGTCATATGTGCGACGAAATTCTGTTAAATACTCGTGTGAGCGCCGGAGAAGATCGAGGGCGCGTGCTGGTAAACGAGGTCTAGATAATTTGTTGGTACATTTGGGAACAGCGTAATCCGTAGCATGAGAGAATATGTTAGTCAGAGTGTGTGAGAGTGTTTCAATAGATGCAACTGTTGTGAGAAAACTGCAACTTTAGCCGGCAAAAAAATCTCAGATTACAAAACAACCGGTACTCAAGATAAAGTCATAAAATAGCAGCGAAAGAAAATATTTTAACTATTCATTCATATAACTTTGCTTAAAACGCTAAGCGTCAAATTGACCCCTTTGGTCCTTCTAGGTAGAATTTAAGTTTTCGGGAAAATTAAAAATAATTGCCTATAAATATTTTAGCTATGAACATGTTATACCAAACAAGTAAAAGGGACGCCATCTTTTGGCCATCAGATAATTATTCTTAAAACTACAATATTTTAAAATCTGTCAGGGGTCAAAATGACCCCTTTGGTCCTTCTAGTGTTAATTACTGTTGAGATCTCTTGTGGTTTGCTGAGCAGGTTAAGTGCAACATATCGAGGTGGAGCTCTAGTCCTTAAATAGAGGTGTACCCTTCGAATGTGAAGTTCGTCTATATTCTCGTAGTTTGGTTAAAACTGATTTTCCAGTTGATGAGCGAAAGTGAAGCTTTTTCTTCAGAATTGGTCCGTAGAGCAGTTGTGTATTTTTAGGGCCTCGTGATTATAAACTGCGTACCAAACGCGAGAAGTGATGATTAGCTGAGGGGTAGGATCGAAGGCGATTGTTCCAGTTGACTTCCTGAATACGGTGAAGACGTAATTTCAGTTTCCAAGATAGGAAGTTATATAAGGATTTGAATGTAGGATGACGTAGCTGTTGCCATTTCTTCCGAGCCCATCTTCTGAAGCTATGATTGAAGTGCAGTGATCATCTCTTGAGGTTGGCGTAGTAGTACGGACTGAGGTGGTCGCTATATGGTATGCACTTGATATGGCTGCAGTGAGTTGAGCGATAGCATCCTCTAGTTCCTCGGTTGTACTAAGAGGAGTCCTTAGGTCAATTAAATCCTTGAGTTGAAGGCAGTATACATCCCAATCTGTTTTGCAAATTGATGGAAGATGAGTAGTAGGAGTGGTATAATCCTGTTGGATGGTGAGAAGTATCGGATTATGATCGGAGTTCAAGGCTGGGATCGAGACCGGATCGTCAATTACGGTGACATTCATATAGAGGACTGTGTCCAGAATATCCGGAGATCCCCGTACTCTTGGGAAGAACGTAGGTTCCGTTGGTGGAGATGCTTGGAGATCAAAATTATCAAGGTGAGCTTCGATGGTGATTCCAGTCGTGTTGTTCACATGTGAGTGCCAAGCTGAATGCTTTGCGTTCAGGTCGCCTCCGGTTAAAACTCTTGGACCTAAAAGACGAAGTTTGCGTAGGTCTTCAAGTTCTATGCGGCGTCGAGGTTGTTTATATGCTGAGTCTATGATGGGAGGTTCGTCTGGTGAAAGTAAGCGTATAATAGTGACTTCAAGTGAGTCCAATTGTGGAGGATTTATAAGTTCTTAATGAATGCTATGTTTTAACACTATTGCTGTGCCGCCGTTATTCGTTGGCCGATCTGCGCCTAGAACTGTATAGTTTCGGATTTTCCAGTTGGCTGGTGGTTTTAGAATAGTCTCTTGGAGAAGTGCTATATCAACATGGTAGTCAGTGAGAAATTGTTGAGATTCGAGCCTTTGAGAAGCAACACTATTGGCACTTCAATAGCAAATCTTGATGTGATTCATTGAGGATTTAGTCTGTACCATTATCTATGATATCAACTAATATCTCCGCAAGTGCCGTGATTTCGTCAAATTGGTCTGTGGCTGTTTTTACTTTGCGTAGTCCTGACTTGAGTTTTTGGAGAATGGTTGACAAATTGAGGTCTTTAAATAATTGTATAATTTCCTTAATAGATGAGCCGTGACTAGCTTCCTCCGTAGTATCAGTGTTGGTGTGAGAGTCTTGATGAGTTGTGTTGATCTTGAAGTAATGGACGATGAGGCTCGTGCTTGTGATTTTGTTAGAGATTGGAAGTTCTTTTCCGTGGTAGGCGGTGGAGGGAGCACAATTGGTTTTGGAGGTGTGGCCTATTTTTGTTTTGCTCGTCGTTGACGTTATAATTCAAAAACTTTGCAGCCTCTGTAATTGGCGGGATGGCCTTCTCCGCAATTTGCCCAGCGTGCAGGAGTAGTTCGGGTTTTCTTTGTGCAGTCGGTTGTCAAGTGATTTTTAGAGCACTTCAGGCATCTGGTTTGGCATGACAAGTACTTTGAAGGTGCCCCAGGCGTTGATATCTGTAGCATTGAAGAAAATCGCTGGGTTTATATGGTTCCACATTTACACGATAGCACAGCAGGTATTTCAAAGAATATATGCGCTGATTATCAGTAGTCTTCCTGAAAGTTGCCAGCAAAAGAGGAAAAGGTACTTTCTCTTCTGAACGCTGAGATTTGCCCCGTAATTGGTGGACAGCAACAACTGGATATTCCAGTGCGACGAGATCCTCCTTAATGTATTCTGGTGGGGTGTCAATTGGCAGTTTACGTATAACAACTTTGAGAAGTTGATCACTTTTCGGTTGATCCGTTGCGTATTGATATTCATATTTATTGCAGAAGTTAACAATTTTCTCATATGATTCAAGCGAGGTGCAGGAAAATTGGATCATATGTCCAGTCTGGGATGCTTTCGGTTTGATGTTGCAGACTCGTTGAAGAGTGCTGGGGAAGTTATATTTGTCTGTAACACCATAAACGTAAATGTATTTAGGTTTAGTGATCGCTGACGATTGGTTGGAATTGTTAGTTGAGTAATTTTTATTAGGTGCAGGACTTTGATTTTCGTTTGGTAGTGTGCCCAGAGGTGAGAATTTGTTCTTTGTTGATATCGGAGGAGAAACGTGTGCAGTTTGTCTCGGGGTAAACGTATATTTACTTTTAGTGGGATGAAATTGTCATCAGATATTCCAGCCGTTGCAGATCCTGCAGCGTTTGAAAGATTGGGAGAGAGTCGCTGTATTTTATTTCCGAATAACAGGGATGAGGTATCCTCTTGTTCTTCTTCATCCATTTCAAAGTCCTGTATATTAGTTTGTCCTGTATTGGATGAGTCTTGCAGTGCTGGTTTGTACGCATGTGCTGTGTTCACTGCTTGTTTCACATCGGTAAATGATGGTATGTCCACAGTATGAGCTATCTAATTTACGACATCTGCTGTCAACATGCTCGGACGAAGCAGAGCGTTAGCTTGGGATTGGTCTTGCAAGGAAAGATGAAGGCCTTATGTCAGACCCATGTTTTTTTAGCGTTTTAAAGCTTGAATTTGCAATGTTTTGGATATTCAGGTCCAAGTTGCGCGAATCCGAGATCAATTCGTGAACATTAGCTGTGTACTGTTATTTGAACTGAGTTTTTTCTATAACGAAGAACAGGATTTCGTGCTGGCGAGAATCTGAGTGGTCTGATTGGTCAGTTGATTTGCCAATGGAGTTGCCCGGAGTGGCCTGTACATAAGGTGTGGTCATGTACATTTTAAGATTCTTGATTAGTTGATGACCTTAGCGAGCATATCGATGAAGATGGAAATCTTGGTGAACATGTCTTTTTCTCTCTGAATTTGGATACATATTTCTTGATAATGAGAAGTAATCTTGAGAGATCGAATTCTTTCAATAATTGAAGAAAGTCTTTAAAGGAGTTGGTACTGTTGTCTTGTGGAACTGGATTGCGTGAAGTACATGGTAGTAGAGGAGGCCATTAGGTCCGGTTTTCTGTACGGAGAGAGTTCTTGGTAAGACGAGTGGCTGATTGACGCTGTTGTTGTGCGTAATTGGTGTCAGATGAATTGGTCTTGATGTTTTTCCCTGAAAAAGGCGCTGGATTCGGGGACATCCTGAATAGTCCGCCGGGTGGTCCCCAGCACAGTTGACGCACTATGCAGGTGTGAGTTGATCGTGTTTTTCACAGGCAAAAGTCCATTGGTCTCCTGCACATTTCACACAACGGGGTTATGCTTTACACGTACTTTGGCCGTGGCCGAAACGCTGACATTTATAGCATTGTAAATATGCTTTAGATTGATATTGCTCGATGCGAACCTTCACATGAAGCAATAGATCTTCTTTAAAAATTGAGGTAGCTCGAAGTGTTTTCAGCATTGTCACTAGGAAGAGGAGAAGGAAATTTTTTGACGATGGTTCTTGAGTATTTCGTTTAGAAAGTTGTTTAACTGAGAGGACAGGATAGTCTTTGTCTTTCAATGCAGAAACGATGTCAGCAACTGCAGTGTCAAACGGGAAGTTACGTATCACTGCCTTCAAGAAGTTCTTTTTCTTTGTTTCTGTGCCATATTCAAGGTGTTTTTGGGAACAAAGTTCTTGTATAGGTGAAAATCTTCCTGGAGAGCACATTTAATCTTGAGGAAACCTTCCATGAAGCGAAAGGTAGGAGTTTCTTTGCATTTCTTCTGCATCTTTGAGATGAGGTCATAACCACGATAATACGGGCAATATGTGTACGGGCAACTTGTACACATACATCCAAGTTGTGGAAGGCTCACTAGTAGCATCCATCGGTTCTGGGTCATTGTTGGCACTGCCAAGTGCCGCAAATTTATTAGAAGTAAGGACAGGTGGTGCATGTTCAGTAGATAGTTTAGAAGTCTTCTTAGGTAAGTGAAACTCATCGTCTGTTGAATCTGATCTTGACTGGTGATTCGAAGTGGAGGGGGTTGAATTCTCCCGTGCGACAGATCGTATCATTTCCAATGCAGCATGTTGGTAATCAGGTATGGTCTTGTTGATAGTAGAAGAGGAAGAGACAGTCTTGGAATAATCAGACGCATCACCATAGGCCGCGCGATGGTGAGCCTCCAAATGTTTTCCTGGTCAGTAATACATATCTTTCGACCCAGAACGCCAGTGGTATCAAACTGAAGTGGATCATCAGGTATGACCAGTCATAACGATGGTTGATACCGGTGGAATCTCTAAGAGAGAGAACACACTTAGTAGTCTTCATAATAGTAGTTTGAGAGCAGATGTACAAAGAGTCCGTCTCTGATGAACTCGCTCTTGTTCTAATTGCAATTGCTATCTTCACTACGTCCACAGTCCACAGTTAACATGACAAATTATTCGGTGTTGTGTATGGAGCTCACGGGAATGAGCTCCTGCCTCTTATTGGAATTCTGTGATGCTTGAAGTTTCTGATGAGGTAAATGAAATTTTTCGAATGCAACGGTCGCATCCTACAGTATATGAGCATTTGGATGATGATGAGAAATGAGGGTGATAACGATGAGAGGCGATGAACTGTTGCGAAGTATTGGATTCAGGGAGAGAATGACATTGGTTGGTTTGAAGTAGGGATGTGGATAGCGGGTGATGCTCTAAGTAACCAATCAGAAATAGGGTGGTGGCTCTGATAAGGGTGTGGTCCAGTATGTAAATTTCAATGTTTAGTCTTGAGTTATACTGATGTCTTCTAGTATGTCACTTAAAATGGAGAGCTTGGTTAGAATGTCAGGAGCTGCTTTGAGAGCAGGAAGACGTTTCCTCACTGCTGATAGAATTTCTGAGAGATGAAGGTCTCGAAATATCGCAATAAGTTCTCTCAAATTATCACTGGTAATGGTTTCTTTGTCTGCTTCAATATGTTCAGGAGTCTCTGTACAGTTAGGAGCAGCAACTTTCTTGGCATACGTTTCTTGGGTATTCACTGATTTTAACACTGGTAGGATAAATCAGATGGTAATGATGGGAAATCTTGAGGTTTGAGTAACGGTGGTTGATAACTCTTCAGTGATAATATTTTAAGAATGGTAGGACATCTTTTGTAATTTACAGGGTGCCTCGATATACAATCTGAACATTTCACTTCGTCATTCTGAGTTTTTCGAGGACATTGTATGTAAAATGGTTTGCAGCACATTTAACACATTTTAAAGTTGCAGCACAGGATGTCTGTGTGGCCGAAACGCTGGCAGCTCTAGCATTGGATATATGACGGTGGATGATAGTATTCGACATTTATTCTATAGAACTCTAGATATTGTAAGTCCAAAATTGATTTTACATGAGACGTCTTTTTCAATGTGACCAGAAACAGTGGGAGCAGCACACCCCCTGCCTTTCATTTGCTGGACTATGAGAACTGGATATTTACGATTTAATAGATCTGTCTTAATATAAGCAATAGAAGCATCAACTGGCAGTTGCTGGATGACCAACTTTGTTACATTCTCTTTCCGAATCATCTCCAAGGAATAGATAGATATTGGATAGATATTGTAAGTGGGCTATGGTTAGATGCTAGTGCAGGAATGGAAATTGGATCTTCTGTGATGGTGACGTATGCTAGAGAGCCATATCCAAGACGTCTGGAGAGCCTTGATGGCGCGGAAAGTGAGTTGGTTCTGTAGGCGCCGTTGCCAGAAGATCAAGGGCCGCAAGATGAGCCTCTAAGGTAATGCCAGTTCTATTGCGGACTTTGGAATTCCAATGTGGGTGTTTGGCGTTTAGGTCACCTGCGATGAAGACACGTGGACCGAGTTGACGAAGTTTGCGCAAATCTTCGATCACCAGTAGACGAGGCGGAGGTTTGTATGCTGACACAATGAATAGTTGATCTTGAGGTAGGAGAACTTTGATGATAGACACTTCAAGAGATTCCATAACGGGAGGCTGCACTTCTTCCTATAGAATATGAGATTTGATATGGCCTTTTGGAGTTGGACGCTCGTTTCGGATGAGGTTGTAGTTCCGTAAATTCCAAGTGATAGGTGGCTTTAGAAATGCTTCCTGGAATAATGCAATGTCGCTGTGGTTGGTCTGGAGAAAGTGATTTAATTCATGCTTTTGATATCGGATACCTTGTGCGTTCCAAATAATCATCTTGAGATTTTGACGTCGATATCTAATTGCAGCCATTGTCTAAGATATCCACCATAGTTTTAGCAGTGATGGTAATTTTACTGAACGTGTCTGTTGCATCTGTAATTTTGTTTAGCTCTGATTTTATTTTTTCAAGAAGCTGGGCAGGTTTTAGTCCCTTAAACTGTTCTAGGATTTCTTTCAAATTTGAGCCGATGCTCGACGTAGAGGAAGTGTCTGCTGCATTGTTGGATGGAGTCTGTTGCATTCCTGAAAGACGCTGTGCATAATTAGGTTTCGTAGATGCTGAAGATGTTAATGAAGACGGTGAAAATGATTAAGGATCTGATCTGGTTTGTGAAGGAACGCTTCCTGGATGTTTTGCAGGGTCTGTAGTCTTCTTTTATGTGTTTCGTCTTTCTTTTTCCTGGATGAAGATGGGGCATCGTCTGAAAGTGGCCAGATGATCACGTGAGCAATTCACACAGTATGCTGGTTGGTTCCGATCTGTTTTGGGACAGTCCTTGGTATGGTGTGAGTACTTGCGTTTTAGACAACGGGGATTTGCATGGCAGGTTGACTGTGAATGACCGAGGCGCTGACAGTTGTAACATTGCAGATATTCTGGTGGTCGATACGGTTCTATTTTGATTCGGTAGCTGAGCAGGTATGGGAGTTCATATATTTGTTGGTTCCTTGCATTTTTGGTAGTGTGACGAGAAAGAGTGGTAAAGGCACTCGTTCATCAGACATTTTCGTTTTTCCTTTAAGTTGAGTAACTTCTGGTGAAATAAAACCTGATCAATAAGATGTTGTCTGATATCTTCTATTAATATGTCTGAATGTAGCTTCCTGATGACAACTTTTATTGGCTCATTCTTCATTGAGACTTCTGTCGCATACTGATACTGAGATTGTTTACAGTAAGCTTCCACTCGGTCATATGTTTCTATGGTTTCACATTGGAATCGAATAGAGTCTCCAGCATGTGATGACTTAAGTTTGCCCGAGCATGCAGCTTGAAGACTCTTCGGTAGTTTGTATTTTTCTTTGACACCATAGATCGTGATGGATTTTGGTGAGATATGCTTGTTTGCTTTAAAGAAGACATCTCGTCTTGCATGGGAATGTTAGATGGAGCCTTGTTTGTAGGGGGATCCTGGGTGTGATCCCTATCATTTCCATCTCGTGCATTTCTTCATGGTGAAAATCTCTTTTTATGAGTAACTTGTACTATAGACTCAATATTTAAAGATTGACGACTTGAGCGCATTGTTTTGTTTTTCTGGAGCCAGGTGGGTGGAAAGGTCCATTAGGATCATCCGTTTGTATGTCATTTTCGTCAGATGAGACATTGGAAGCAGACTCCTGTGGTAATGAATTTGTTGGCGGATTTCCAGTATGGAGTCAGTGGGCCCTGCCAGTCTTTGTGATGTTGCTGATCATTGCTAATATTCTCCTGTTGAAGAGGCACTTGGCCAATAGTCGTGTATTGAAAACTGATATTTGGTTCCGTTGATTGTGCTTGTGCAGGAAGACAATTCATGTTCTGAGCCTAATTGGCTGTATTTCCATGTATTCGATGAGAGGGCTCCAACTTTTGCGATTCCGATTCCTTATTTTAGCTTTTGGACATTGAAAATACCTAATATTTTCCCGAAAAAACAAAAGCGCGGGAAAAATTTCAAAAGCGCGCGAATTTCTGCGGAGCAGTGATATAGTGCGTCCTTCACTAACGAACTCAGCTCTTATTATATGGTCCCACTCTCGCAGTCCACTGTCCACAGTTATCTTGACAGCTCGTCGGGTTTGAGTTTCGAGCTCACGGAAGTGAGCTCCTCCCTATTATAGGAGTTGTGTTGAATGACGTTTGGGCTTGGTATCTTGGAGGGTGATCCGACGCAACTGTCGCGTCGTACGGACTTTTTTCGATGGCTCTAGGCATTTTGAACACGTATCTTGTTGGTTGGAGATTAACCATTTGCTGGAGTACTTGGTGTTCCGAAGGCTGTAATCGTCGCCAAATTTTTGAGTGTGATCGTGCATTACCTCGTGTAGGAATGGGAGGTCTAGGTCTTCGTGCAGTTGATCAATGCGCGTATCAATGCGAATGATGATCCTGGCAGCTGCATTCTGGACCCTTTGGAACTTGAGCTGATGAGTCTTGGATGAATGTTCCCAGGCTGGATGGGCGTACAGTAATTGACCACCAACTATCATATTATACGATCTGATGCGTGAGGCATGAGAGACAAGTCGAGAGCTTAGAATGCTATGGATATTGTTAAGTGTGCTTTTAGCCTTAGCAGCCTGCCCTGCAATGTGATCCTCAAAAATTAATTTCTTGTCCAGGTAGACTCCCAAATATTTGATGCCTGGTTGAGGTTGTAACTGCTGTCCATTGGGTTGTACAGGAAATTGCTGATATTTCCTTCGCCTGGCGAAGTGTACCAGAACAGTTTTGGCAGCATTGGTTGCAATGCGCCATTGTGCTAGCCAGTGTTCCAAGGAAGTAAGATGATGTTGAAGAGAAGCTTGTGCGTTGCGAAGATTACGATGTTGGGCAAAGATAGCAGTATCATCGGCGAATGTGGCGACTGTTGTGTGGGCGAACTTGGAAGATCGACCGTGTAGAGTGCGTATAAGATAGGTGATAGACAAGATCCTTGTGGAACTCCTGCTTGTATTTTATGTGGATTAGAATAAGACCTGTTAACTTTAACTTTGAAGCTGCGATCCCTGAGGTACGAATTGAGAATGATTGTAATCCTGCGTGCCATACACGACCGAAAGCCTTCTCAACGTCTAAGAAGATCCCGAGTGTGTGTTTTTTCCCATTAAAAACCGTGCGTAACCTGTTGCACTAGTCTGGTAAGCTGGAAAAGAGCACAAAAACCTTTGCGGAATGCAAACTGGTGAGAAGGTAATATATGATTCTAAGTGAGGTGATTGGCACTCCTACGTTGGAGAAGTCTTTCCATAGTTTTACTCACGTGACATAGCTAAGTTATAGGACAATAGTTTTGTGAAAAAGTAAAGTCCTTCCCAGCTTTCGGGATCATAATAGTTCTGGCATCTTTCCACATCTGAGGAAAATGACTCAGGCGAATCATAGCATTGAAGATGTTGCATAACAAAACAAATAGTTTGCGCGGACCATGTTTCACAGCCAATGGTGGTATGTTGTCTGGGCCTGCAGCTTTTCGAGGATGATGTTTGTGTACGATCCGTTGGATTTCTCTAGGGCTGGTGATGAGGTCCGGGGTGATTGGTTCCTTACGTAGTGGTCACCGTAAGAATCTGCTAACACGGGTGATTGTAGCATCATCATAAGTAGCAGGATTGATCATAATTTCATTTTCAAGCATCTCAGCGAATACAGAGGACTTCATGTCGTCAGAGTAAACAATTCCGTGTGGGCCATGGATCGGTGTTCTACTAAGAGGTCTAGAGCCTTTTAGTGCACGAACAAGTGCCCCGAATTCATGTTTCGGAGTAGCGATGTTGGCAAATTTCTCTTCCCATTGACGAAGGTTGATTCTGTGGAGTCGTTTGCGTACCTCTTTTGTCAGATGATTATATTAAATTTTGAAGGTTGGATTTTGAGTGCGGTGCCATAATTTGCGAATCCATCTCTTCATCTGACCAAATATTGCGGGCGATGATTTTCTCCTGAAGACTCGGGTGTATAAATTGTAATTTGCTTCGTGGTTAGGGCGTAGGCACTGTGAATTTGTGCAGTGAGCTGTTCAACTGCTGAGTCCAAAGGTGCAGGAGTATCCAGTGGTGTGCGTAGATTTAATACGGCTGAGAGTATGGTTTTGTACTAATCCCAATCTGTATGGTTTTGGGTGGTGGTGAATAGAATTCTGCAACATGGTTAGATGAAACTCGATGTAGACGGATTATGGTCTCAGTACAGTGCATTTACTGATTCCGGCATTGTTGTGAAATGCATATCATTATACATGATCATATCTAATACATCTGGAGCACCACCATTCAATGGGAACTGCGATGGTTCTTCTGGCACTGTAGGAAGTAGTTGTATCGTAGGAAGAGCTGCGGCAAGTACATCGCCTTTTCTGTTTCCTCTGCGGGCATTCCGTAGGTCAAGCTTGGCATTTAGATCACCAGCTATAATGGTTTTGGAACTTACAACTCGTAGAAGTGAAAGGTCCCGTTGTAACCACATTTTAGCTGGAGATTTATATGCTGGAATGATTTTGATCGTAGCATGTGGTGCATGGAGCGTAATGCCCATTGCTTCAATTGATTGTAGCTGTGGAAGTTGTAGCTTGGTATACGGTAAATGGTTTTTGATTATGATGGCGAGACCACCGCCACGATTGGGCCTACGAGAACTTCATAGTTTCCAATTTTGAAAGCAAAGTTTGGTTTATGTTTTGTTTCTTGAATTAATGCGGCATCAACATCCCTTTCATGGAGAAGATATGTCAATTCTTGGCGTTGAGTAAATATTCCATTGGCATTCCAGGATAATAGATGAATATGACGGTGTATCAGCTTATTATTCACTGCCATCATCGAAGATGTCTGCGATAATTTCAATGAATATCTATAATTTGGTGACAGCATCTGGTGCTGTTTTTAATTTTTGTATTCCTTTGTTGGCTTTCTGGATTATCGTGGCTATGTTCAATCCTTTAAACATTTGTATTGATCCATGATTTCCGAGAAGAGATCACTTGAGGTTGATGCAGTTGGTGGATCTGGACAGGTTGAATTTTGTAGACGCTGAGTGTAGGTGTTGGTTGAGTTTTTGGATGATTCTGAGGTTGTGTTAGTGGTATTCGGGAAGTTTGCTGTTTCCTTAGTGGGTGGAGACAAGTTTTACTTCTTTTTCTTGGGAAGGCGACGTGCTTTTTCATTCTCAAAAACAACACGGCGTTTGTAGTTAGCTGGATGAGCTCCTAGACAATTCCAACAATAAGCTGGAGTATACCTAGTTTTCTTTGGACAGTACTGGGTGAAGTGATTTTCTGGGCATTTCAGAGAGTGTGGCTGTGCTTTGCAGTATTCCTGACTGTGACCCATGCGCTGGCACCGGTAGCATTGCAGGAACTCTTGTGGTTTATAATTTCCACGGTGATACGATAGCTTAACAGATAATGACTATTAAAAATTTCTTTTGATTTTTGATCTTTCGCGAATTGAACTAGAAGCAGAGGAAGATAGACACGTTCAGTAGAGTTTTACTCTTCCCTTTTAGTTGCGCTACACTTCTAACATTGAACTCTAGGTCCCAAAGATCGTCTTCAATATCCTGTATGGGAGTATCGACTGGTAATTTTCTGATTACAACTTTCAGCGGAAGATCTTTCCTTATAACTTCAGTGGCATACTGTTTTTTGTGTTGTTGACAAAATGCTACCAATAAGTTATAATATCGTATGTCAATTCACGTAACTTTTATGAAAGCTTTCTGATGTTGACATTTAGGTGATCGAAGGGTTGGTTGTAGCGTTTTGGTTAGCGTTAATTTTTTCTCCACATCATATGTATAAAGGCACTTTGGTTTTGGAGGGGTGGTTAAATTCCTATCTTCATTGGGAATATTTGTTTGGGAAGGAGTGAGTTGTTCTTCATCATCAAGCGCTTCAAATTGATTGTGAAGTGGTAATTTCAGCGAATTCGTAGTGCTGGTTTTAGCTTTAATTGTTTTTGTAGCTGATGGCAGTTCAAAATCATCCATTTCAATGTTACTCTCGTCCTGCGAGAGAATGTGCTGTGAGTTGGTTTGATCATCCATTGATAATTTTTGTTTCTTCGTACTGGTGCTTAGGTTTACAAGCTATCAATTGACATGTCTGGAGGTGTGACCACTGGAAGAGGGACAGTAACTTGATTGATTAAGCAGTTCAGGTCCATTGTATCTGTGGTGTTTAAGGATGTATTGTTAAATTGCAATTTCGGAGCCGTCAGCACTGGGCTAGGAAGCGTTCTAGGCATGGGTACAGATTGAATTTGTTGTGAACACGTTGGGACCCCTGAGGCGAAAAGGGCCCGTCGCACTTCTGAATTTGGTAATAATTCTTTGATTTTCGTTGACAGATCTGTGTTTTCAATGAAAACTTTTTTAGTCCATTGTGTGTCCTTCCGAGATGATGAAATTTCAAATTTTTTATTATTATTGCTACTTTTTTTCTTGGACTGTGTTCGCGCCAAAATGAAGAGCTTTAAAATACAGAAACTTGTTCTTTTAAACTCAGCTCTTATTATGAGCCCCACTCTCTGGACTGGTCTGGTATGTGACAATTTTACATTACTGGAGTTCCGGGCTTCATCGAAATACATGCCTCGCGTACCTATGAAGTGTAGAGCATAGGTAGTTTGAGAAGAAACGCAATTGTTGCAGCTTCCTGAGAGTATTTTTTTTATGAGGCAGAGTCTATCTTCTGAGAATGTGATGGTGAGGCGGCCAGCATGAGTTGAGGTGGTGTCTTCTTAAATCCTTGCCCAATTATGGAATTAGTGGGGTGGTTGATGTCTGGCATAAATGCGACGGTAAGCTGGAATGGTGCCGATTCTATGAAGAATGTCGTGATCGGATGTTGGAAGTTGGATCCAGAATCTGCGAGATTGGATGAGCATCACTTCTTCCAGATACGAAAGACCAGTGTCTTCATGAAGCTGTATGATGCGAGTGTCTCTGCTATGTCCTGTAATGATGCGAGCAGCATTGTTTTGGATAATTTGGAGTTTGCATTTGTGCCCCTTTGCTGTATGTTGCCATACTGGGTGAGCATAAAGAAGGTTGGGTCGAAGAATTTGCTTGTAGATGTGAAGTTTCGTTTCCAAGGTAAAGCCTGGAGTGCGTGATATGCATGTTAGTGCTTGGAATCTTTGGCGCGCTCTGCAGGTAACCTGATGAAGATGAGACTGGAATGTTTCTCATCCAATAGCACGCCCAGATATTTCACGCACGAAGTGGTTGACGAAGAAATCTTCCTACTGTCGAATTGTGCGTTCATCAACTGGATCTGCATTGGGTTGGAACTGGAGGTGAAGGTGGTGGGCGAAGAGTTGAGCTTTATCATAGCTGTCAAAAACTAGTCCTCGAGGTCCATCAAGAGGCTGAAGACGTGGTGCCGAAGGTTTAGTGAGTGCTCTGGTAAGGCGCCACAAGTCCTTGTTTGGAGTTGAGAGATTTCAGCTTGGCGTCCCAGTGTTGACATTGGAGACGAAGGAGGCGCTTTTTGATGCGTTGTTGCATCTATTGTAGATCTGGTGGTAAGCAGGATGTCTGGAGTGTTGCCATTGGCATCGATCCCAATGTTTGAGTGTTAGGAGTGCTTGAGTACGTTTTCCTCGGAGTAGTTCAGGTTAGCTGCAGAGGAAACGGATGTAAATGCTGTTGATAGTGCTGGTGATCATGTGAATACCTGTATCAATAAGCACGGGCGTGGTGAGCAGAAGGCGAGTGTCCAAAGAGTCATGAAGTAAACGGCGATACTCATCCCAGTTTACTGAGGTTGTAGTAGGAAGATGTGGTGCAGGAGCAGAGTGAGAATTATGAATTTCCATGATGACTGGGTTATGGTCTGAATTTAATGCCGATATGAAAACAGGATCCTTTGTGATTGTGATGTTGGCGTAGAGAGCCATGTCCAGAATATTAGCAATTCCTAGATGACGAGGAAAGTGCGTAGGTTCAGTGGAACCGTGGCATTGAGATCTAGGTTGTTGAGGTTAGCTTCAACTCTTGTTTCTGTCATATTGAGAGCTCTAGAGTTCCAGGAAGGGAGCTTTGCATTTAAGTCCCCAGCAAATAAGACGTGAATGCCCAGTTGACGTAGTTTCCTTAAGTCTTCTATGACAAGTAGTTTTGGTGGTGACTTGTAAGCTGAGACTATGTAAATAGGGTCAGCTGATGTGAACATTTTAATGATTGTAACTTCCAACGAGTCCAACGGTGGTGCAACAACTTCTTCGTATGCTAATTGGTTTTTGATGAGGATAGCAGTTCCGCCTTTATGTGTAGGCCTGTCGGAACGGATGATAGAGTAATTCCGCATCTTCCAAGTGATTTGTGTAGTGAGAAAAGTTTCTTGTAGAAGTGCCAGATCAATATTGTGAAATGTGAGGAAGTGCTTGAACTCCTGCGTTTGGGGACGAATTCCTTCAGTGTTCCAGAAGGTGATCTTGAGATTGTGTCGTAACAGTTTAGTCGGTGCCATCATCTAAAATATCCATGAGTGTTTCTGCAAGGATGGTGAGTCTCTCAAAGGGATCAGTGGTAGTTTTGTATTTATGAAGTCCTTGCTTGATTTTGGAAAGGATCCGCTTGAGATTGAGATTTTTAAATAGCTGCAATATTTCCTTTAAGGTGCTGGTCACGTCTGAAGAGTTAGTATTTTCGGAAGTCGAAGCGTTAGATTCTGGAGAGCGAGTGGCAGAAGTGGATGAAGAAAATGAATCCTTGGTGCCTGTGGACTTGGTGGGCAAAGAGGGAAAATCCTTCTTTGAGATGAGAGTGCGATTGGTGTCCTTGGGCAAGTTGCGTCGTTCTGTATTGGCACTTTTTTGTTGTTCACGATGTTTCTTCTCTTGCACAAAAACCAGGCAACCACGAAAGTTGACTGCATGATCGCCGTGACACTTGTGACAGAAGGCTGGCGTGTGGCGCTCTTTTTTATTGCAAAGGCGAGTAAGGTAGTATCCATCGTACTTGAGGCATCTGGGTTTGGCTGTGCATAACGCTTGGGAGTGTCACAGGCATTGGCAGTTGTAGCACTGCAAAAATTCCGCAAGGCGGTAAGGTTTCACAGAGATGCGGTAGCTGAGCAGGTATTTTTCGTTGTATATTTCGGAACTTCGTGAATTTCTTGTAAATGTAGCCAGGAAAAGCGGCATTGGCGGTCTTTCCTCGGTGTTTTGTGATTTGCCTCGTAACTAATGTACTTCCTGAACCGTGTATTCTAGATCAATCAAGTCTTGTTTAATGTTTGCAACTGGAGTATCAAGCGGGAGTTTCCTGATAACTACTTTTAGAAGCTGTGCCTTGCGTGGTAGCTCGATGGCGTATTCATGACTATTTTGCTGGCAGAAAGCTTCAATTTTGTCATAATCTTCTCTTGTACTACATTTGAACTGAATAAAATCATTAGTCTTTGCGGAATGTGGTTTGTCTTTGCAGGTTGCAAGGGTAGATTTTGTAAATGCGTATTTATCTTGAATTCCGTAGACATAAACAAAGCGTGGTTTTGCGTTTCCGGTTATGGAGTGAGAAGTAGAGGAGGGTGGAGATCCTCTCGTAGTTTTATCAACAGATAAAGTATCCAGAGATGAATATTTATTCGTTGTTTTCAGAGTGGGATTTTGATGTGAATTAGCGCTTTGTTTGAAAGCATGCTTTCCTTTGACTGGTTGGAAACCATAATTAAGCCTTTGTTTCTTAAAGTTAGAGTTTACTTCATCCTCTGAATCTGGTAAATCAGTCTGCATATAGTCATCGTCAGTATTAGCAGATGGAGCAGTGTCCCTAAAAGGAGCCTTTTCAGCCAGAGTGGAAGTGCCATTTTTAGTGGAAGAGGCTCCAGGAGCTTCAGACATCTGGATATGCTTAGCAGAAGTGTGATTACCTGAGAAGTAATTGCAGGAGTATGATTGGTTGAAGGTATTGCTGAGTTGATTGCTGTTAATAATTCCAGAATGATTTGAAGTAGCATGGATGTGTTCTATTCTAGCTTTCAATTCTTCAAATGAGTTAAAATTGAACGAATTAGCGACTTCTGGGATTTAGTTAGAGAGTAATTGTATGTTCCTTGTAACAATTCTTTTTGGGCCTCCGTCAGAGTCAAATTGGTGGGATTACTCATGGTGAAGACAGCAGAATCGACGGATAGCTGTGAAGATAACTCCAACAGAAGTGATTCCGATGACCTGACCTTACTTTATTTGACAAGTAGAGTGTTTGAGTACCGGGTTTCGGGAGAAACCTCTGCCTCGTATTTAAGGTAATTGTATGTGAATTGGAGTGTATAGGAAGTGGTAAGAGAAGTGCGATTGTCGCGACTTCTACTACGAATTTTTTTTGGAATAGGAGTAGTTTCAGTCCGGTTCAGGTTTGATGATTTCAAGTCGTAGGATGGAGTGCACAGCTTCTAGTTTGTAACGCCCAAGTAGATGGAATTAATTTGGAGGTTGAGGGCGAGCATAAATGTGGCGAGTAGTTGGAATAGTGCCAAAGCTGTTGAGGGAGTCATGAGGCGAAGTTGTAACCAAAACTTGCGTGACTAGATAGTCATCACTTCTTGCAGGTAAGGTAGCCCGGTGTCTTCATGAAGTTGCTGGATCGTTGTATCTCGGCTGTGGCCAGCGATCAGTCTGATTGCACGGTTTTTCATTATTTGTAATTTTCGTTTGTGTGTTTTGGCGGCATGTTGCCATGCAGAGTTTGCATACAGGAGCACTGGTCGAATGAGTTGCTTGTAGATAAGTAGTTTCCAATGTAAAGCCAGAGAAACGTAGCAAACATGTCAATTCCTGAAGTCTCTGTTGTGCTTTGCTGTTGATTTGGTGGATATGCTGTTCAAAGGTCAGTTTTCTATCCAACGTGATGCCCAGATATTTGACTTGGTTGGCCTGACACAATTGATGTTTATCATAGAAAAGTTGTATAGGAGGTGGGAGCCGAAACTTAGAGAATTATAGGACGATGGTTCTAGCAGGTTTGATCTTAATGCGCCATTTAGCCGTCCAAGCAGCAAGAAAATCCAGGTGGCGTTCCATCCATAAGGTCGTAAAGCGGAGATTTTGATTTGAAGAGATGAAGGCAGTATCATCCGCAAATGTGGCAATTGTTGTATGTGCTGTAGTTGGAAGGTCAGTGGTAGATAACAAATACAGTAACGGAGATAAGGAAGATCCTTGAGGGACGCCTGCTTCTATGGAGTAAACGGATGATAATGACGTTTGGTGGCAAACCTGGAATTTGCGGTCATGAAGGAATGAGTCCACTAGTGCGAGATAATATGATGGAAAGCCCAGTTGATGAAGCTTGTAAAGGAGGCCGCCATGCCAGACGCGGTCAAAGGGCTTCTCCACATCTATAAATACTGCTATGGATGGAGCACGTTTGTTGAGGCTCTGGACAAGGTGTTCGACTACTCTAGTAAGTTGTGCAGTATTGCTGAACGTAGGTTGGAAGCAAAAATGATGACTGGGAATGAATGTACTATCCTGAGTAAAACGTAATAAGCGTACATATAGAAGGCGTTCAATGGCTTGCTTAGGTGAGAGAGGAGGCTTATTGGCCTGTAAGTTTGAGGGAATACTTGGTCTTTCCCCGGTTTCGGTATCATACAGATGGTTGTTATTTTCCTTTGAGGAAGGAAAGTGTCCTGTGAGGAGCAAGGCGTTAAAAATCGGACATAATATGATGGTTAATTTCATTGCAGCGTTTTTGAGAGCTGCTGCAGCAATGTGGTCAGGACCGGCGGCATTTGTTGGGTTGAAGCCTTTGAGTAGATTTGAGACTTATCGGGGAGTACATAGTTTATGAGATGGTAGAGGTAGTGCCGGCATTGGTTGATGAAGGCAGCGGAGAACTTGGTGGATGGTACGTTCATCTACTGGCTCGGCGTTTGGTTGAAATTGGTGGAAAAGTTGTAGTGCGAAGACCTGTGCTTTATCTTGGTTAACAAAGACTAAACCGTTCGGACCATGAAGCCGTTGGGTTTGCTGCAACTTGGATTTCGTGAGAGCGCGAGTTAGGCGCCAGAAGTCCTTGGAAGACGAGGGAAGAGATTTTAGTTTGTCATCCCATTGTTGATAATGTAGGCATAGTAGTCGTTTCTTGATTTTTTGTTGCAGACGGTTGTAGAGGTGTTTGAAGGCTGGATAATGCGCACGGTGTCATTGGCGATGTGCCCAGTTCTTTAGTATAAGTAAAGCCCGTGTTCTGTTTTCGTCAGGTGAAGTTGAATGTTGTTCTGGAGATTAGCTCTTGTGAGATGAACGAATGAAGGGGCTATTGATTGATGACGTAAGTTGTTGCACTGCTTGATCAATGAGTGCAGGTGAAGAAACTGGAATACGGGTGTCGAGAGTATCGTGGAGCAGTTGTCGGTATTTATTCCCGTTGATTGTAGTGATGGGTGGAAGACGTCTGGTTGGTGGAGCGTGGGTATGCTCAATTTCCATTAAAACTGGATTGTGATCTGAATTTAGTTAGGAAATGGAAGTTGGAGCGGATGTGATAATTATATTTGCTGTTAGTACCATGTTCAAAACATCCGGATTGCCTTGGTATCGAGGAAAATTTGTCGGTTCAGTTGGAGCTGTTGCGAGAAGATCAAGGTAGTGAAGGTGCGCTTCCAAAGTAAGTCCCGTCCTGTTCCTGACCTTTGATTTCCGTGAAGCGTGTTTTGCGTTTAGATCGCCAGCTATTAAGACGTGATGCCCCAGTTATCGGAGTTTTTGCAGATCTACTACTTTTAGCTTCTTCGGTGGTGATTTGTACGCGGATACTATGAAAAGAGGATCTTGAGGCGTGAGTATTTTAATTACTGTAACTTTCAGGGTGTCTATTGTTGGAGCTGGAACTTCTTCACATGGAATGTGATGCTTTAAAAGAATGGCCGTGCCGCCTTTATGAGTTGGCCAATCCGTGCGGATGACGGTGTAGTTCCTGACCTTCCATTGGATTGCCGGTGTTAGAAAAGTTTCTTATAAGAGTGCGATATCAACGTGATGGGAGAGTAAGAATTTGGAGAATTCCAAAGTTTATCTTATTCCTTCTGCATTCCAATATGCGATCCTCATGTGACGCCTTACTGAATTAGTCGCTGAAATTATGAAGGATGTTCATGTAGATTTCAGCAAGTAAGGTAAGTTTTTCAAAGTGATCGGAAGTGTTTCAGATTTTCTGAAGACCGGTCTTGAGTTTAGTGAATATCTTATTAAGATCCTTAAATAGTTGGATAACTTCTTTCAAAGTGCTAGTCATCTCTGAGGGTGGAGATGAAGTGCTGCTATCGGTTGAGACTTGACGAGTAGTTTGCCTTTGAGATGTTGCAGGAACTTTTGCTGGAAGTGATGGAAAGTCCTTGGGAGAGGTGAGGTTAAAAGGCGTAGTATTACTTGAGTTTGCCTGTTGGTTCTTGGTAGTTTCCTGCTGTTCTCTGCGTTGTTTTTCTTGAATAAAGACGGGGCAGCCACGATAATTGGCAGGATGATCTCCATGACAGCTATGGCAGTAAGCTGGAGTAGTGCGATCCGTTTTATTACAAAGGCGAGTTAAGTGGAATCCAGAATATTTCAAGCATCGTGGTTTGGCTCGGCAAGAGTTTTGGGAGTGGCCAAGTCTCTGACAGTTATAACATTGTAAGAATTCAGCTGGGCGGTATGGTTCCACAGTAAGTCTGTAACTGAGCAGGTACTTCTCATTATAGATTGTTTCACTTTCAGCATTTTTGGTAAAAGTTGCCAGGAACAGTGGGAGTGGTTTTCTTGAATCTGTATCTGTTTTCTTTCCACGTAATTGATGGACTTCTTGCACACTATATTCCAGGTCGATTAGGTTGTCTTTGATGTCCTGAACAGGTGTATCGATCGGCAGTATACCTATAATTATCTTGAGGAGTTGAGATTGCTTAGGCAGTTCAGTGGCGTATTCAATGTTATTGGTTTGGCAGAAAGTTGCTATTTTGTCGTAATCATCTTGTGAGTCATACTTGAATTGTATGAAATCTCCTGCCTGATGAGCGTGAGATTGCTTGGTGCAGGTGGCGAGTAAGGATTTAGAGAAAGCGTATTTTTGTTCAATTCCGTACACATAGAGGCATATTGGTTTGCGTAGTTTGGAAGTAGTCTCGGTGCTAGGTGTTGAAGGGAAGTCTGGTGAAGCATCAGAGGTGATCCCACCAAGCCGAACAAATTTATTCTTGGCTTTCAGATGGGAGGCTGAAGAGTCGATGGAACGTTCTTTAAATGCATGCTTAGGTTTGACTGGTTCAAATCCACCAGAGAAACGTTGTTTCTTATTGCCTGAATGCCCATCTTCAGAGTCTGGTAAGTCAGTTTGCATAAATTTTTCATTGTCTCTTGCATCTGAAGTGGTGTCCCTAATAAGACCCGGTCGGCCGGAATTCAGAAAAAAATGTGAAGAAAGAGACGCGAACGGGGCCGTCAAACTGCTGGAGATGATCAGCTGAAGTATGTGGTCCATTGCAATAGGAACATTGAGGTGTTTCAGATAACTGACTGTTAGGACAAGCAGTAACTGCATGCAATGAAAGAGTACCATTACGGCTAGCTAGCTCTACAGCAGCATGAAGTGCTTCCAATGTGTTGACATTAACTGTACCAGCAAGTTTCTGGAGCTAGGCGGCAGTGCAGTTGTACTGAGTGCGAAGAAAATTACATTGTTCTTCCGTGATTAACGGAATTTGGCTAGAATCCATACTTAAATTGTTGATTTCTGAGGTTCTGACATGGATTTGCCCCAACTGGAGTGATTCCAAGTAGTTGTATTCTTTATTTAGTGCAATTTTTTGTTTTGTCTCTTTGTTGCGTGAAAAAGCGGGAATATTTAGAAAAGCGCGGGAACTTGTCACGAGTAGTAATATAGACTGTGTGCGACAAACGAACGACTCAGCTCTTATTCTGATTCCGATGCCAAGTTTGCCAAGTTATAATGACGGATTATTGAGCTACTGAGTTCCAAGACTTGAAACTCTCCTGCCTCTCATTGGTAGTATAGATAGAATTGAATAAGCAGACAACTTAGAACTTATAATTGCCGGATGCCGACGTCGAATCATTGAAGTCTTGTTTGGAGTGTTCTAAAAGCTTATCTTAAAGCTGAAAACTGCTAAATGAAAGAGTTTGGACGATTTGAAGAGATGGTGGCCTGGGATTAGCTGGTAGTGAAGGGCCAATCAGTTAGCCGGCACAGTGGCTCTAAAAAGGGTTTTGGTCCTGTATATTGATGTTATTTAATTAGTCTTGGAGATCTTCGAGAATTTCACAGAAGATGATGAGCTTAGTGAAAACATCTGGAGATGTCTTCATTTCACGAAAACGTTTATGAACGGCTTGAAGGAGTCTTGGTAGTTGCAAATCTTGAAAGAGATGAAGTAGCTCTTGCCAACTGACAGGTGTTTCTTCTGTAGGAGATGATGATGATTGAAATTGTGACGTCTTGAATAAAGTACTTGCATTTTCGGCATAGGAAGGTTTTAGATTCTTCTTAGGTGCAGGTTTAGATGTGAATCCAGGGTAGAGATAGGGAAAGTCGTGAGGTTGAAGTAACTTTTCCTTAGTAGAGCTTCTTGACATTACTGTATGAATTGTCGGGCATCTTGGATAATTTACAGGGTGACCACCTCCACAGTTCGGACACTTTACTGCACTATCTTGAGTTTTTCGAGTACATTCCTATGTGAGATGGCCTCCGGCGCACTTGACACAACGGGGATTGGCGTGATAGGATGATTGGATATGCGCAAGGCGCTGGCAGCGATAACATTGGTCATATGGTCTGGCTTTATATGGTTCTATCTTGATTTTGTACAATTCTAGGTATTCCATATCAATATACTGTTGATAGTGTGTGTCTTCACTAAAGTCACTAAGAAGAGGGAAAAGGGAGTTCCGCTTCGACCTTGTATTTGTTATACAGAAATTGTGGGATATCTATGGTCTTCCAAGTCCTGTTTAATGTTAGTCACTGAGGCATCAATTGGTAGTTGCCGAATGACGACTTTCGATGTTTTTCCTTTTTCACAGAGTCAAGTGCATATTGAAACTTATATTCCTTACAGAAGTCTATTAATGCAATATAATCAGCTTGGTTATTGCACTGAAACTTGATTCTGTCTGGATAGACAGCGGATGATGGTATTTCTTTACAAACGGTACTAGCTCCATGGGTTAACGTGTCACCCTTATTAGTGGGTAGTCATAGATGGTTAACGATTTAATGGTTTGTTGAATATTAGACTTGAGTTGAGTCCTAATTTGTTCTGATTGATTCTCGATGTTGGTAGAATCGTGGGATGAGATATCCACTATCTCTGCACCTGACATTTCAGGGGAATCTGTGGCCGCTAATGGAGTATAACTATTGTTCACTGGAACGGTTGAAGTGGTTAATGGTCGTGGTTTGATAGTACGTTTTGGCTTTTTAAAGGGGCGATCCCCAAGGGGGGAATTGGTTCTGACTTTTGGAAGACCAGTATCTTCAGTGCTAATAGTCTTTAGGAAGGAAGTAAAGACGTTATCAAATTCTTGTCCAGTTAGTTTCTTGAATTGAAGAGACAGGCTAAACATATTGGCCACAGTCTTGATACTCTTGATGGAGTTCCTCTGGAAGGATGTCTATATGAGATTCACATGGGCCAGGTTTTTGCCTGGGAAAAGGACGCTCCAGACATTCCTGAGATATTGGATTGTCAGATGTAATCTTGAATATGTTAAGGAGAAACGATTGAGGTTGCCTTAATAAATCCTGTTGTTTTTCGCGCAATTCTGTAATAACCACTGCTTGGTCCGATATTGGAGAACGAAAAATTACATGTCCGTCTCCGTCAAACTCAGTTCTTGTGTTTATATTCCAATGCAGTTCGCAGTTCGCAGTTCTATCGTGACAAGTTATCGAGTTGGAGTTCCGGGCTACCTATAGCCCCTGCCTCATATTCGAAGTGAAAGTATCATCGGACGTGTGTCTCCATGAGTGAGAGCCGAATCAGCAACTGCCGCTGATTTCTAGGGAATTTGTTTTCTGGAGCATGAGTTGAAGGCCTGCAAGACTGCGTTGCTAGGTAGATGAAGCTGGTCGTTGCTGAGATAGAATGAGTGCTGGAAGTGGTTCGAAGTCCTGAGTGGTAGATGCATTAGCCAATGTTGCAGCCTGGAGTGGCCCTCATAAGGGTGTGGTCCTGTACGTGTGCCTCTGCTGGTTAAGAGAAGATCTCTGAAATGATGTCCATGAGTATGGTGAGTTTGGAGAACATATCTTGTTCTGTCTTGAGTTTAGGCACTTGGCGTCTGAGGATCGAGACTAGTCTCTTGATATCAAGTTCTTGTAAAAGGTGGAAAAGTTCCTTGAGAGAGGCTGCGGTGTTTTGAGAATTCGGGGTAGTAGTTTAATCAGTTCGTGGAAGAGGAGGACAGTTTTTCTTGTCATTTTGTTTGGAAGTCGAATGACCGGGTAAAGGTGAAGACTTCTGGACATCTGTATGTGCTGGGTTGATAGTCTGCTGTTTCTGCCGTTTAAGGAGGCTCCGGACTCGAGGGCAACCAGAAACGTTTGCCGGGTGATCCCCCGTGCAGTTCACACATTTGGCAGGAGTAGTGCGGTCTTGTTTGGTGCATGCGTACGTCCAGTGGTCGCTGGCGCACTTCATACATCTTGGTTTGGCTTGACACGTACTCTGGCCGTGGTCGAAACGCTGCCATTGGAAACATTGGAGATAACTTTTAGGTTGATACGGGTCGACAGGAACGTTGAACTGAAGCAGGAGTTCTTCTTTAAAAATAGTAGTTGTTTGAAGCGATTTCTTGAATGAGACTAAGAAAAGAGGGAGAGGGATCTTCCCATTTTGGGATTCTTTGTCTCTAGTGGTCTGCTGAGTAACTTTGATAATGGACACTTGGAGATAAGGGGGGATAACCCTTGCTTTGGAGAGCTCTAGCAATATCTTCTGTACTGGTATCTGTTAGCAGGTTGCGAATCACTGCCTTAACAGTATCCTGCTTCCGGCGGAGCTCAGTAGCATATTGAAGTTGGTGTTCAATACAGATTTCTTGGATGGCTGTACTGTCCTCTTGTGATCTGCAATTTATTTTTATGAATCCTTTTATGAATTGGAAAGTTGGTTATTCCCTGCTCTTCTTTTGCATGATGGCAATTAATTGGTATCCTTTAGGGTAAAGGCAGTTATAGATGTAAAGCGAATTATTAGAGGAAACAGTTGTTGTCTCCATTGGTTCTTCCTCTTTCTCGTCTCTTGTAAGAGCCGCAATTTCTTGGATGTCTCGACAGATGAGAGTGAAGTAGACCCAGTAGGCTTACATGTCCGTTTAGCGTATTGGAATCCATTAGTCGGAAGTTCGATTGAAAGTTTGGTTCCAGAAACCGAAAATTCTATACTGGGAGGTGGAGATAAGGCTGTAGATATAGGAGGATTAGGAGATGTGCGGGTTTGTTTCTTAAACTGGCACGCCACCTGAAGTAGAGAAAGTGCGTCAGGAAGTACTGGAATATCTTTAACGATGCCTTCAAATTTCATCCTTCTATTGAGGACTATGATGATGATGTCGGCAATCATTTTTATGTCATGATTCTTTGAAGCTTCCTTATAGCCAAGATGAATTGCGTCGGGGGTGAGTATGTCATCTGGATTGATGGATGACAGTGTCTAAGCCTTAGCCTTGGCAGGAGCCAGAGTATTGTTTGGAGAAGTCATGTCCGTTAGTTTCTTTGTTTCAGAAAAGCGCGCAAAATTGCCGAGAGCAGTGATAGAGGCGTCCGTCTGGTGCGAACTCAGGTCTTGTTATATATTCCGATGCAGTTTTGCAGTTTTGGTGTGACAAATTGATCCGTACTGAGTTCCGGGCTACCTAAAGCCCCTGCCCCTATATGTGTTGAAGAGAGTATTTGAAATGTGTTCCCATGATTGACAGCCGAATCAGCAACTGTCGGGAGGTGTTCAAAATCGGGACGTGAGAGTCCTGCGAAATGCGATGTTGAGCAGATGGTTTTAAGAAATCGTAGAACGTCTGGTGCTAAAGGAAGAACAAATGGTATATTGAAAACAGGTGAGTCATGTTTGGCTGTCGGTATAACCAATGAGCTTCGTTGTTGCGTGCTTCTCATAAGAGTGTGGTCCTGTACGTCTGATGTGCATGTGCTAAAGTTGTAGATAAAGTCAGTGAGAATTTCCAGAAGAATGGCCAATTTGCTGAATTTGTCTGTTGCTTGACGAATTGATGACATCTTGAGTTTAACAGCCCTGAGGAAGGCAGTAAATGGAAGGTCTCAGAGCAGCTGAAGTAGGTCGTGCATACCAGAACTTTCGTCAGAAGATTTACCAGTAGGATCGTTCCGTTCAGATGTTTTGGGAGCATGAGTAGGTTTGCGAGATGTAGAGATCGGACGTGGTGTTTGTAGGCAGCGATGGGAAGTCTTCTTCGGTGAGTTTAGGGGCCGGTGGGGCCCTCCGAGACTGAATCTTCTTGAGTAGCGGACATCCATTAAAGTTTGCCCTGTGGCTTTGATCACAATTTGCACACTTGTAGGAAGAGCTATTGGTGCATTCATAGGTGTAATGTTCGGCTGCACATTTCATGCATCTGGGTTTAGCTGCACAGAACGATTGAGTGTGCCCCAACCGCTGACATCGACAACACTGGATAAAGTTTTCGCTCTGTAAGGTTATACGGAGATCTTGTAGAATTCGAGGTAAGTAAGATTATAAATAGCTTGAGCTGTTGGTGTCTTGCTAAGCGTTACGAGAAAAAGTGGAAGAGGTGCTTTTTGCTTCCCCATCTATTGTACATTTAAAACGTTTTAGCCTCTATTGGTAAGATCAATCTTGGTGTTATCTATCTGGGTGTCAACAGGTAGATGACGGATCACTACTTTAAGATGGCGATCCATTGGTACAGTGTCCATAGAGTATGTGAAGTTATATTCTTTACAGAAGTTGATCAGTATTTGCTAATCCTCTTGGTTGTTTAATTGAAATTTTAAGGTGTCCTTGGTGACTGCACAGTACGGTACTTCACTACAGAGGGCAGTAGCGCCATGACTGATTTTGAATGCCTTGTCAGGTGGAAAGTCGTAAATATAAAAATTTCTAATTTTCCGGCGGCGCAGATGGGAGGCTGGAGTTTGAGCGGTGGAAATACCATCCAAAGGTATCATATCTACTAAAGTATCTTCGGCTCTTGAGAGGCCGCAAACTTGTTGGTATTACTAATTCGCTTCGGTGTTGAAGCAGATGAACGCCGGCAGGCCTTTTTGGTAGAATGAAATTGGTTAACAAACGATTCGTCATTCTGAACAGGAGCTGGTCTTATCTGATCTTTCTCGTCATAAAATATTATATGTTCGGAATATTCTTGTGGGCCTAAACAGCGGTAGCATTTACCTTTTCTGCATTAGAGTTGAGATCCAAAAGCTTCCGATCGTCGGGCGGCTCTATAGAGCTTCTAGTAAAAACAGGCGAAATGTATTGGACATTGAAAGTCTTATTTTCTTCCATGGTAAGGTGATCAGAAGTCGTGTGTGGACCATCACATCTGTTACATTGTGGATGGTCTGTGCGTAAGTGATCTGAAGAACCACACAAGGTGCAGATCCTTTCTTTCTGACTTGAAGATGTCGTGGAATTCGACATGTTTGCGTTTTTCGTCGTTAAATTAGCTGACAAAAGATTTTGGCGGGAAATCATGAGAACGAGCAACAAAGGTCCCACTCTCAATAGTCTCAGCTCTTATAATTGATTCCGGTGCCAAGTTACCAAGTTGTGATGACGGTTTATTGAGCTACTGAGTTCCGAGACTGGAAAGTCCCTTGCCTCGCATTGGTGGTAGAGATAGAATTAAATAAGCAGACAACTTAGAACTCATAATGGCCGGATACCGACGCCGACTCATTGAAGTCTTGTTTGAAGTGTTCTGAAAGCTTATCTTGAAGGTGAAAGCTGATAAAGGAGGGAGATTGGACGATTTGAAGAGATGGCGGCCTGGGATTGGCTGGAAGTGAAGGGCCAATGAGAGTTAGCCAGTACAGTGGCTCTAAAAAGGTTTTGGTCCTGTATATTGGATTTATTCAGTTAGTCTTGGAGATCTTCGAGAATTTCACAGAAGATGATGAGCTTAGTGAAAACATCTGGAGCTGTCTTGATTTCACGGAAACGTTTATGAACATCTTGAAGGAGTCTTGATAGTTGCAGATCTTGAAAGAGATGAAGTAAGTCTTGCCAGCTGATAGGTGTTTCTTCTGTAGAAAATGATGATGATTGAAATTGTGACGGCTTGAATGAAGTACTTGCTTTTTCGGCATAGGAATGTTTTAGTCTTCTTTGGTGCAGGTTCAGATGAGGATCCACGCTGAAGGGGGGAGGGGGAAAGTCGTGAGGTTGAAGTAACTTTTCCTTGGTAGATCTTCTTGACAATGCACGATGAATTATCGGGCATCTGGAATAGTTTCCAGGGTGGAATTCGACACAATGGGACAGCTAAACCAAGAAATGAATTACATTGAAAACTTATTGGACTGGAAAAAGATAGGAAAGTCCCACCTCGAAAATTAAAAAAGAGAGTGGTAGTTTGGGTGAAGGATAGGGCCCAGCTACTTGGAAGGCTAGACCAAATGGAGAAAGTAAATGTTAAGCTTCATGAAAATTATGATAACCTTCAAAAAGAAAAATTAATAACAGAAATGGAAATGATGTCGGGACAAAAAGGTGGTCGCATCGAAGACAAAAAGCAAATGGAAGAATTAAGTCAAAAGAATACAAAACTAGAGAAAGAAATAGAGGAACTAAAGGATGAGAAGGCAGAAATTAAAAACGACAGAGATAGACAATATAAACGGCTCGAAACAGAAATCCAAGAAATAACGGAAAGTAGAAACGAGCTAAAGAAACAATTACAAGAAAAAACGAAACAAGTACACAAACTGCAGGATGATTACAAATATCTGGAGAAAAAATACGAGCAAGTAAAGGAGGAGCTAATACAGACACAACAATCTTTTGGCAGAGAGGAGATACCATGGGAGAAACAGAAAATTATCTACAGGGACAAGATTGAAGAATTAAGAAACAAACAGGGAACCGACACAGACGCAGTAATACACGAAATACAGGCACTAACAAAAAAGATTGAAGAGAAGCAGGAAAAGATGGAAACAGATGAGGGACAAACGTGGTCGGAAGTAGTGAGATGGAGAAAAGTAACAGAGAAAGAAAAGAAAATCCTAGAAGTAACAGCTAAAACCAAACCTACCCTAATATTTAGACCCAACGAAGAAGAGACAGTTAAACAAACTGTTCAAAGACTAACAGAAACAATAGATCCAAGGAAGGAAAAAATAAAAATAACTGGTATGCGTACGACAAAGGATATTGTGGTATTGGAAACCGCAACAAAAGAAGATCTAAACAGGATAAAGGATAAAGGACAAATAAAAAGAGATTTCAAGTTTGAGGAAAGTAGGAAACGAAACCCATTGATGATAGTGTATGGCGTTACGACTGAAATAAAAGACAACGACCTCATAGAAGCTATGATCCAACATAACTTTGAGGAGGAAGAATTAGCAGAAGCCCAGAACATAAACGCAAGATTTAGAGCTGGTAAGAGAGGGCAAAAGAAATGCCACCTGGATATAGAGGTCACACCAAACATAAGGAAAATGTTGATTAATAAAAATCGCATATATATCGATTATGAATCCCATAAAGTTAAAGATTTCATTGTGGTACCACAATGTTACACGTGCCAAGAATTTGGCCACATCACGAAATATTGCGAAAGCAAGGACAAAGTACGATGCAGATATTGCGGATCCCTTCGCCACAAAAGTGAAGACTGTGAAGATAAAGGCAAAAAGGTATGCATTCCATGTAAACTGAGACACAAAATATGCCAAACTCCAAATACGTTAGAATGTGTTTCATATCGGGTAGCGTGTGAAAGGATAATCAGCGTAAATAAATTATGGATAAAGGACACAAAGTAATATTGCAAGAAAAAGAAAAACAAATCACCAAGCAAAGCCAAAAGGACAAAAAACGTTTGTAGGAATTTTTGGATAGAAAAAGAAGAGCTATGGCATCTACAAAGGATAAATGTATACAAACTGAAATAGAAAAACATAATAATAGTATTAAGAAACCACCTGACATATACTGGAAGAAAAAAGACAAACGTACTACTTCAGATCCAGCAGCAGAAGAAAAAATAACACTTAAGATAAATTTTGTGAATGGGGAACAGAAATATCTATTTCCAATCAAAGAAGAACCAATTCGAGATAAGAAAATTGCATCAACTCAATCTCCGAAAGAAGCAGAAAATACGAAACCAATTTTGTTGGAACCAAGACAATTATATGATAATATGAGCCATCAATATAGATTAGCCAAATTGGAGGACAAGAACATTCTTAGTGTGGCACTTCGACAAGTAATTAGAGATCTACATGACAAGGGACGGACGATAACGTACCCTACGCTGGAAGAAATCGATAGAATAGAACTGAGAACATACGATCTTCCCGCTAATGGATGGGAGTTAGTAGATCTAATAAATGAAGTATATGAGAGAAGACGTATACACTGGGAATTAGAAAATGTATACAAACAGATGGTGAACGCCCACGGCAGAATTTGTTTCGATTACAGCAAAACTGGTATGGACGCCTTTGTAAACACCAAACATGCTTAACAGCTTACTAACATTAAAAGTTGCACAAAACAACTCGCACAGGTCGAAACTCGCGACAATGGAAGCAAGAAGATTTGTGGAAACAAAAAATATAGATTTAATCGCTCTACAAGAACCATATACCTATAATAACAAATTAGTAGCTTTCCCAACATCAGCGAGAATAATTTATGGTGGTGAGGCCTCCCTAGCACTGATTGTGGTCATGAACAAAAATCTGGAAGTATTAAAAATCTCTCAATATTGTGATAATTGGACTCTGTGTTGAAATTACACAAGGAACTGATTCAATCTGGCTAATAAATTCTTATTTTCAGTATAGTAAGGAAATTAAACCATTTCTAAATAAACTACAGCAAATAATCAGACAAAACCCTGGAAGAAAGATCATAATAATGTTAGATTCAAACGCCAAGAACACAGCGTGGGGTTCACCATATACCGATGAAAGAGGAGAGGAATTGGGAGATTTTATCATGCAAAACGATCTAGCGATTATAAATACTGGAAAGATGCTAACCTTCGTAGGATCAAGAGGCGAATCATTTATAGACATAACAATCAGCACAATAAACATTATGGACAAAATAGAAAATTGGATGGTTCACGATAAACAAACTACCGGTGACCACAAAGTCATAACCTTCGACGTAAAAATGGATAAAGGAAGGAATAAAGAAAGATTAAATATAAAGAAAATAGATTGGGAAGTTTTTAAAGACAAGCTAGACCTCCCCCAATTAGAACAAACAGAAGGTGCTAACAATATGGTAATAAAGGTAGAAGAAGCCACAATAACCGCGATAAGAGAATCCACTCCGAAATTAGTGCAAAAAGTAGGATACGGTGACTTTTGGAAACCAAAATTACAAAGATTAAAAAAATTGGTAATGCAAGGAGAAAAAGTTATCAGGCAACCCTAGAACCGAGGCTCAAAAATATTAGGCTCCAAAGGTAAAGGACGAATATGAACAGGCGGTATTACTGGAGAAAAAACGAAGTTGGGAATTGCTTCTGGCGAAAAACATAGAAATGGATCCTTGGGGTTTTCCATATAAATTAATTATGGAAAAGATTAATCCTGCAGCATTATGTACAATTAAAAATGTAGATGGAACGTACAGAAAAACAAGAGAAGAAACACTAGACAAATTAATGCAGAAAGTTTTTCCTAAGGATACGATGGAAGATGATACAATGGGACAGATGCAGCTAAGAAGAAATCATGCAAGAGAAGCAACAGTAGTAAATGTGCACGACTCCGAATTGGTGACAAATGATGAAATAGAAAAAAATTATAAAGAAACTAAAAACAGATAAGCCCCAGGTCTTGATGAAATAACAAATGAAATATATAAAAGGAATAAAGATAAATGGGTCCCTTACCTAACAAGACTTTACAACATATTGTTAAAGAAACAAACATTCCCAAATGAATGGAAAATTTCGAAGTTAATTATACTACTTAAGAGCCTGGACAGAGACCCCTTAGAAATTGGTGCCTACAGACCAATATGTTTACTAAAGAACATAAACAAAATTTATGAGAGAGTTATAGCTAATAGGATAAACAAGTATAGAAATACACAGAATGACACTCTACAATATGGTTTTAGAGCGGGAAGATCGACCGACGGTGCACTAAATGTTTTTAAAGAACAAATACAAAATAGTTACTACCTAAAGAAATATGCTCTAGCGTTGTTTGTTGACATCGAGGGAGCATTCGATAATTTATGGATACCAGCGTTATTAGAGAATTGGAAGAAATTAAGGCTTCCACAATATCTGTAAAACGTAATAAAAGACTATTTCCAACACAGAAAAGTAGTTATACAAGCAGAAATGGGAGATAAGGAAATATAAAATGAAAAGGGCTGTCAACAAGGTTCAATCTTGGGACCCCTGATGTGGGATATACAACTACAGCCTTGCCTGGAGAAAATGGCAAAGAATGAGTCAATAGATAGAATCATAGCCTTTGCTGATGATATTGTAATAATAACCTCGGCAAATTTCAGAAGAGAAATAGAAACAAAAACCAACCAAGTAGTGAAAAATCTATATAACTGGTGCTCTGAAAATAAATTAAAGCTATCAGCGAAAAAAAAACTAAGTTTATGGTTTTTGGAACCAAATTAACTAGGGAACCACAAATAAAAATATTAAATCAAAAATAAAAAGAGTAACAGAATTTAAATACTTAGGCGTAACAATAGATGAACATTTAAACTTTGAGAAACATGTACAGTATATAGTTGAAAAAAGCAATAAAATTGCCAACAAACTAATGACAATTGGCAAAAATACATACAAGTTACCAAATAAAATATTAAAGCTATACCATGATACAATACTATGTGCGACTATGGCATATGCTTCAAGTCTATGGATAAATCGAATTTTCGAGAACCAAAAAAAAATAGATATTCCCTGAATAGACCTCAAAGAAATTTACTTATAAGACTAAGTGGAGCCTTTAACACAGTGCCAAATGAAGTATTATATATACTACTACATATAAAACCACTACATCTGGCAATACTACAAAGAGCAGCATTCTACTGGCTAAAAAAGAAAGAAAACGAAAAGCTAATGGATCTTCTTGGCAAGGCAGTAACAACAAAGAAGGAGATCGAAGAAACTATAGAAGAAATATGGAACTTAGAATGGACAAACTCAAACAAATCAAGAAGATTATGGGATATTATTCCAACAATTAATAAAAGGAAAAAGTTAAAACATCTAGATCCAAGTCCAGGTGTCATTCACTTTCTAAGTGGGCACGGCCCCTATGAAACTTACCTGTATAGAATAAAGGCCAAGGAGAATACAATCTGTGAATGCGGCGAAATTGGAACACCAGAGCACCACATCTTTTGGTGTCCTTTGAGAGAAGATGTAATACCAAAGAGGGAAAATATCAGACGTAAAAATCTAATACAAATAATTGGAAACGAAAATGATTTTAACATCTTAAAGCGAATAGCAAACAGCTATTCAGAAATAAGAAGAAGAACTTATTACAATGAAAACGAATAAGCATTGCATAAATGAATGCATAATAGAATTAGAGTGGATGTGTCTTTGAGTGTTTTTGAATGAATGAAATCTTCCGGACCGAAGAAAATCTTCAGGATGGTACTGGTATTCCGTGCCCCCCGGAGGAGAGGAGCGAGGATCATCGCATCCCCGGTTTACACCGGATGGAACTCCGGATGCGCATGGTCTTGTGTGTGTGCGTCGCATGTGTGCTTTTGTGTTCGTGGTTTCCGGATTTTCGGTTTTCGGGTTTTTGGGTGTACCTCATTGCGTTATGGACAATAAGTGAAGAGGAGTGTCTCAGAGATAGTAAACTTAGTGACCGCTTCAGTCGATCTCGGCCGAAATGACGGTCCCAGCCTGGGTGTGCGGGCGGAGGGACACAGCGGACCAGGATCCACACTAAGTGCTTTGAGTGTGTTCTGGACCTCAAGTCAGCACATACAGGACTTTGATATGGCATGGACACGAAACTGAGAACACTAACAGAATACTTCATGAATAACTATTAAATTTATGTCATATAAGAGTGGAAGTTATTAGTGAAGTGAAACGTTAGAATAAATGTGTTCCGTGACCACAGGACTGCCGTGTCGTGACAAAACGCTGTAACTTTGGCGGAGAAGTTTTGCGAAAATGAGCCGTAAAATTTTCATCCGAAAATGTGATCTGTATCGTGCAGAACCAGTGTAACTTGGCAATAATGGTCAACCAATCAATTTTCACCAAATTTAATCACACAACATGCATTTACGTAACATTGCATGTAACCACGTGTTTCCAAAGCCAAGATACACTGGTTCTACACGATACAGATCACATTTTCTGATGAAAACTTTACGGCTCTTTTTCGCAAAACTGCTCCGCTAAAGTTACAGCGTTTTGTCACGACACGGCAGAGGAGAGAACCAATCATACAGTGAAAAACCATAATGATCTGCTTTGTTGTGAAAAGTGAAGAGGAGTGCAGTTTGATATATAGCCATACAGCATACGGGAGAGGAACCATTGTCATACGGTGAAAACCGAAGAAAGAAGATGAAGCAACACATTATTAAATAAAACTTAACTAAATAATATAACAATCCAAATAATTAATAGAGAAATATAAAATTAATTAAACAATATCATTAAACACTCATGTGGGATAACAAGAGGGGAAAAAAGAATTAATAGTCACCTAACTAATAAATGTATTAATACATGATAATAAATAATATAATAAACCATTAAATAAGAATAGGAAACCATAATTACATTTTTAAAAAATAAAAATTAGAAACTAGGTAATTAAAAAACATAATAAGACTACAATCTTTAAAAAAAATCTTAATAATTAAGAAAAGAAATCAATCAGTAGGAATTAAATGGTTAAGACTACAGGGAAATAAAATATAGAAATAAACAAATAACAGCAAAATAGAAAAGTAGATTAGTTAGATAATATAGATAGATAAGTAGATAAGAATTAATAACAATACAATGTATTATTTAAGTATCTTATATCGTATTCCATACTATTACATATCGTATTGTTGGATCAGAAATTGAAATACTAAGTAGTATAGTTCAGGATTTAAGCTGAGTAGCACTTTCCAAGAAAATTGTTATTTTTTTTCATAGTTTAGTACTGTTTGTTTCTTTGTTTTTTGTTTGTTTTGTTCTTGTGCTGTGGTTCTTTTGTTCTTTCCTTTTTCCCTTTTCCTTTTCACCTTTTTTCTTTCAAACATGGATATTCAATAAAGATAAGAAAACAAATAAATGTCAATGATGATAACCCGTTCCGGTCAGAATTATCAGATGCCGGATGTGAAAAAGCCTAAAAAAAAGTTTCCAGGGTGACCACGTCCAGAGTTGGGGTATTTACTGCACTGTCTTGACTCTTTCGGGAACATTCGTAAGTAAGATGAACTCCGGCGCACTTGACGCAACGGGGATTGGCGTGGCAGGATGATTGGGTGTGCCCAAGGCGCTGACGGCGATAACATTTGACATATGGTCTGGCTTTATACGGATCTATGTTGATTCTGTAAAATTCTAGATATTCCAGATCAAAGATATTTTTAGTAGTGGTGTTTTGGCTAAAGTCACTAGGAAAAGGGGAAAAGAGGTTCCGCCTCGACGTTTCAAATGTTGCACAGAAATTATGGGATACCCACGGTTTTCCAGGTCCTGTTTGATGTTAGTCACTGAAGTGTCAATAGGTAGCTGCCTAATGACGACTTTGAATGTTTTTTTCCTTTTTGACGGAATCAAGCGCATATTGGAATTTGTATTCCTTACAAAAGTCTATTAATGCAGTATAATCATCTTGGTTATTGCACTGAAAATTGATTGTCTGGATAGACAGCGCAAGAGGGTATCTCTTTACAAACGGTACTAGCCCCATGAGATAACGTGTAACTCTTATCTCTGGGGTAGTCATAGATGGTTAACGATTTAATGGTTCGTTGAATAATAGACTTGAATTTAGTCCTAGGTTGTTCAGATTGATTGTCGATGTGGGTAGAATCGTGGGATGAGATATCCATTGTCTCTGCACCTGACACTTCAGGGGGGTCAGGGGCCACCAGTGAGTATAACTATTGTTCACTGGAACGGTTGATGTGGGAAGTAGTCGTGGTTTAATTGTACGTTTTGGCTTCTTAAAGGGGCGGTTCTCAAGGGGGGAATTTGTTGCAACTTCTGGAAGGCCAGTATCTTCAGTACTAAGAGTCTGTAGAAAAGAAGTAAAGATATCGTAGTCATATTTCTTGTTTGGATATTTTCTTCAATTGAAGAGACAGACCAAATATACCAGCCACAGTCCGATGATAGTCAAGGTGGATTTCCGCTGGAAGAACATCTAGATGGTTTTTACATGGGCCAGGTATTTGCCTGGGAGCACGCCGGTCCCGACATTCTTGTCAGATTGGATTCTCAGATGTAAGCTTGTATACGGTAAGAAGAAGCGATGTGTGTCTCCTTAATATACTTTGTTTTCGTTCACGTAATTCTTGAATATCCTCAGCTTGATCCGACATTGGAGAGCGAAAGAATACAGATCCGTCTCCGTCAAACTCAGCTCTTGTGTATATATTCCGATGCCGAAAGGCCGAAAGGGAATCGTGACAAATGAATCGGCGTTAGGTTCCAGGTAGAAGTACCTATGCCTCATATGTGATTTGTGAGAATCATTTGTGGTATGTGCATTTGAGGTGAAGAATGAAACAGCGCCTGTCGCTGGTTCGTTGAGGAATAGGAATTGTAGGTGTTATGATAGTGTGTGTGTGTGTGTATTTTTATTTGTGATGTGTTTGAGTGTATGTGTTGAGGCTTTTGATCCTTTCGATGTTGAAGATGGTTAGCTTGTGAGCAGCAAAGGTGACGGCAGTGGAGTTGATGCTGAAAGGTTAGATGTTAATGGTGCCGCAGAGAAGATCTTAAGCAGGCTGAGGTCTGGCAAAAGTTGACGTTGATAGAGTCCTGTTCCAATACTTTGAAGAATATCATGATTTGAATTTTTGATGGAATGCCAGAAAGTTCTTCGGCGTTGTTGGAGAACTGTCAGAAGTGGTAAATCCAAGTCTTCGTGGAGTTGATCTATTCTGGCCGGTGATATGACGTGCTGCATAGTTCTGGACAACCTGTAGTTTGGCTCTGTAGTGGACTTGCATATAACATATGTGATTGGATCATTGTTTAGTAGACATGCTTTTTGGTATCCATGGTAAGCTGTGGAGAACGTAGAAGGCAGGCGAGTTGACCAAGTCGCTGGCGTGCTCTGGAAGCGAGGGATATGAGATGTTGACGAATGGTTAGCTTCCTGTCCATATGTATTCCTAGATATTTGGTGCTGGTGCGTCGTGGAAGAGGTTGATAGTTGAAATTGAGGTGGACTGGGGTATCACGTCTGCGCTTCGAAAAAACTATCACCGTTGTTTTGTCGGGATTGATGCTGATCCGCCAATGAGCCGTCCAGTCGTCAATGCGGTTGAGATGCCGTTGGATCCAGAGTTGGGCGAATTTGACATTGCGGCTGAAGCAAAGATGGCTGCATCGTCAGCGAAGGTTGGTAGATAAGTATTGTTTGTCGTTGGAAAGTCAGCGTTGTATAGATTGTAAAGCAGTGGCGATAGGCTTGAGCCTTTCGGTACTCCTGCAGCAATAGGGAAGATGTCGGAGAAAGCAGCCTCATATCGCACCTTATATGCCCGATCCTGGAGGAACGCTACGGTGATGGTAACCAGGGGTGAAGGAAAGCCAAGATGATGTAATTTGTATAGTTGTCCCGCATGCCAGACTCGATTAAAGGCACGTGCAACTTCCAGAAACACTCCTATGACTCTTTCTCGATCGTTGAGGCTCTGAGTGATTTTTTCTGTGATCCTCGTGAGTTGTGCGGTGGTACTGAAGGTAGGCCGAAAGGCGAACTGATGTGGAGCAGGATATGTCGTTCTTCTACTATACTGAGTAGTCGGCGATAAAGCAGACGTTCAAATAATCTTGCTTAGGTGACAAAGCAGACTGGTGGGACGATAGTTCTGGGGGAAAAGTGGATTCTTCCCCGCCTTCGGGAGCATACATACAGTTGCCATCTTCCATGACTTGGGGTAGTAGCCGGTCCTCAGAATGGTGTTAAAGATCCTGCATAGGAGGACAGAGAGTTTCCTGAGTGCTCCTTTCAGTACAAGCGGCGAGATGTGATCGGGACCACATGCTTTGTTTGTTGGCAGCTTGCGGATGATTGTTGACACTTCACGAAGAGTGCTGAGAAGATGAGGTTCGATGATTGTGTGGGATGCTCTGGTTCGGAAGAAGCGATGAACGCGCCGGATAGTATGCTTATCTAGATTGTCATAGTTGGGTTGAAATTGAGTCTCCAACTGATGGGCAAAGGTGGTCGCTTTGCTAATGCAGTCAAAGACGAGTCCTTGTGGTCCGTGTAAAGGCTGGTTGTGCTTGGTTCCAGATGAGGATAGACTACGGACTAAGCGCCAGAAATGATGATTGGAGGTGGAAAAAGATCGGAGTTTATTATTCCAGGAGGCTTCTTGGAGGTGATGAAGGCGAAGTTTGAGCTTCCAGGAGACGAAGTTGTAAAGCCTTTTGTAGGTCGGATGACGAAGACGCTGCCATTTTTTCCTGGCCCAGCGTTTGAAGGAAACCAGAACCATTGTTCGGAGATGGTCTGACGAAAGGATGCTTGAGGTGCGTACCGATGTCGTTGTCAATGAGTGAGCACTGGTAATCGCTGCAGTAAGGTGATCAACAGCTCGGTCAAGATCTTTTGTGGTGCAGAGTGGGGTGCGAAGCTCGATTAGTTGGTGAAGTTGTTTGCAATATGCATCCCAGTCTGTTGAGCGGGTCATAGGAAGATGAACAGTGGGGGTGGTATAGTCCTGTTGTATTGTGAGCAAAACGGGGTTATGGTGTGAATCCAAAGCATGTATGGAGACCCGGTCTTCGGTGATGGTAACATTCATATAAAGTGCAGTATCCAAGACATCTGGAGAGCCAAAATGACGAGGAAAATAGGTTGGTTCAGTGGGCGCCGTGGCTTGGAGATCGAGTTCTGCTAGATGAGCTTCAATACTGATGCCAGTGGTGTTGTTGACGTTGGAGTGCCAGCTGACATGTTTGGCGTTGAGATCTCCTCCATTTAGAATCCTAGGTCCGAGAAGGCGCAGCTGCCTGAGATCATCTATTTCAATGCGACGGCGGGGCTGTTTATAGACAGAGATGATAAAAAGAGGTTCATCTGGCGAAAGTAGTTGGTAGTAACCTGGTGATGATGGTTACTTCCAGAGAAAAAAATGGTGGCGCTGGAATAACTTCATAAGGAAGGTTGTGTTTCAGCACGATTGCAGTGCCGCCTTTGCTGGTTGGCCGGTCGGTGCGGATATCGGTGTAATTTCTAATGTTCCACATCAAAGTCGGTGAGGAACTGTTGGAATTTGAGACGTTGTGAGGATACTCCATTGGCATTCCAATAGCATATCTTGAGATGGTGAGACTGGGATTTAATCCGTGTCATTATCTATAATGTCGACAAAGATTTCCTAAAGTGCTCTGATTTTATCGAAGTGATCGGTAACAGTTTTGACTTTGCGTAGACCTGCTTTGAGTTTCTGGAGTATGGTTTAGATCTTTAAATAGCTGTAGAATCTCTTTCAAAGATGAGCCTAGGCTAGCATCCGATGATGATTCTGAAGTGGTTCGAGATTCATTCCTGTTGCTGGCGGTTTTTGTAGCATATGAACGCGGCAGACGAACTGGAGGTAATGAAAGCGTGGGGTAATCTTTATCTGTAGTAGGCGGTGGAGTTGGCGGAGTGGAAGTTTTTGGTGCGGCTTGTTTCTGTTTGGCCCGCCGTTGCCGTTCCAATTCAAAAACATAGCAGCCTCTAAAGTTGGCCGGGTGGTCTTGTCCACATTTCACACAGTAGGCTGGTTCCGTACGGGATTTTTTGGACAGTCTTTAGTAAGATGTGCTTGTGGGCATTTTAGGCATCGCGGTGCCGTATGGCATTTGTTCTGGGAATGTCCCAAACGTCCCTGGGTTGGAAGGTTCCACGGCAATACGGTAGCATAAAAGATCCTTAAGTCCATAGATTTCCTGAGTTTTTGGTGTTTTCTTGAAGGATGCCAGAAACAGTGGTATGGCAACTTTAGTATCTGATGTCTGAGTTTTTCCTTTCAGTTGGTGAACTGCGATAACAGGGAAGTTGAATGCCTCGAGATCTTCTCTAATGTCCTCTACTGGGGTGTCGATTCGTAATTTCCGGATGACAACTTTCAATAACTGGTCTCTCTTGGGTTGCTCAGTTGCGTATTGATAATTTTTGTTTCTGCAAAATTGTTCCAGTTTATCGTATTCTCCTGTGGTTGTACAGGTAAATTGGATGAAGTCTTCGTATTGAAAGGCTTTAGGTTTGATGCGACAGGTTCTGTGAAGAGTATCAGTAAAGGTGTATTTATTATGAACTCCATAGACGTACAAGCATTTTGGCTTGGCTTTTGTGTTTACTGAATTGGTGGTATCTGTTGCTGATGAGCCAGATGTCTTGGCGGTGCATTGCGCATCAGAAGATAGGTTTCCCAGTGGGGAATATTTGTGAGCTGTATAGGAGGTGATGAGTGTGGGTTCTTTCTGGGGGCGAAAGAATGTTTCCTTTCACTGGAAGGAAGTCATCCTGATTGGAGGCAGAGAGACGTTGCTTCTTGTTGTGAAGAGGTACGGAAGAGTCATCATTTTCATCTCCATCCATTTCATAATCATTGATATGCTTCTCAGTATCTTGTGTGGTGTCTCTTACAAGGGCCGGTACTGTAGATGATGCAGATGAAGAATTGACATTGGAAGGCAAAGCATAGCGCGTATCCTATAGTTTAGAGCTTTCATTGGAGGTGCCGTAAGTCATAGATCCATCAAAGCTCTCTCCTGGGAGAGAAGAAGTCATTATCGTTGGTTTGTTAGCTGGGCTTGCTCTACTGTGCGTTTTATGTCAGCAAATGAACGGGACTCCATTTGTTGTACAATTGAATTGAATTGTTTCGTCGCTATCGTCGAGGTCGCTTTTATAGGTCTGGTTCGATGATCTCAATGTGTTGGCGATGATGTAAAATCTCTGTCTTAGAAGTTGCTCCACTAGTATGTACAGAATCTACTGAAGAACACCAATCCCTAGATGCAGTTTCTCAAAAATTGCTCCCTGAAATTAATGAACCGATGGATGCTTTCACAGCAGAAAATGTTTCCACTTGAGCGACAGCACGGACTAAACCTACTCCTGGACCCCACGCATTATTAAATCTATAACAATTTACGACTACCCCAGTGAAAAGGGATACAAGATAACTCATAGTGCTATTACAATTTGTAAAGAGACCCCGCACTGCGCAGTTCACTCAGATAGAATAAAATTTCAGTATAGCAACCAAGAAGACTACACTGCTTTGATTGAATTCTGCAAAGAACTGAAATTACAATATGCATTGGACTAAGTTAAAAAGGATTAAATACTCAAGTTAGTCATTAGACAGCTACCCATCGACACCTCATTGGCTAATATCAAGCAAGATTTAGAAAATCGTGCACATTTTACTCTCTCTGTTCAGCAACTCAAAGTCGAAGAGGAGTGAGAATACCCCTCTTCCTAGTAACATTATAAAAGACTCCAACCGTCAATACTATCTTTGACTTAGAATATCTTGAGTTCTAGAAGATAAAAGTTAATCCATTTAAAGCAAAACCTTATGTCCAGTGTTACCGATGCCAGCGTATTGGGCATACTTAGTCATCCTGTTATGCCAATCCTCGTTCTGTAAATTGCGACGGACTTCATCTTGCATACGAATGCTCGACGTAAACACAAGACAGTGCGGTGAAGTGTACTCATTGCGGTGGTGGCGATCCCGCAAATTACACCAGATGCCCAATGATTGACCGAATCGTGTCAAGAAGTTCTACTCTCCGAAAGTTACCTCAACCGCAGGAATTTCCACCTCTCTCACTGGACTCTCCATTTGTATCACACCCAAAAAGAACTTCCAACCGACATATGCTGCAAAAACAAGTACTTTCTTAAATTCACCACAACGTAACATCAAATCACCTGCTACCACAGAAGAACCCGCTTCAAGTTAGCGTGATTTACTCACCTTGTGTCAAGACCTCCAGCTTCGGAGACTTCTTCAAGCACTTCATAGACTTTATCATCGAAGCAAGGCATCTCCTGATTTTTTGACTAACTTATAATTTTTTATGAAGTACTAGCATAAATTCAAAATTAACCGGAACACATAACTTTCTATACGGGACCTATACCCTGTTTAGAGCCTCTCTACTGGTTAACTTTCATTGGCCCTCCTCCACTAACAAATCCCAGGTCACCATTCCTTCACATCTTCCAATCAAATACTTTATCAACATTCGTCCTCATCACCAAACTTTGTAACTCTCCATACAAGATCCACATTGGTCATAGTTAATGAACACATCTCCAACCTATCATCTTAGACAATGAGTCGTCGACGGTCTCCGTTCATTCTTCATCTCAAACTCGGGATTCACATCATAATTCTAATCTACCACTTATATGAGGTAAGGAACTTTGAGTAGTTCCAGTACACTACACTCTATCAAACCAGTCATACATACCTTGACTTTAACCTTGTGCTATGACGTTGCTCGAGCTCACGACTGAGCGTGGCATGACAGTCTTCTGTATGACCTTTATAAATCCACCTTATCGCTGTCATTCAGGCATTCCTCGAAGACCGCCATTTCCAAGTGCGTTATGAATCCACATTCACGGAGATTTTAAATATCGAAGCAGGCGTTGCAGAGGATTCCCGTCTGTCTATAATTTATACTATATAATTCATATGCAGCAGATTTTCCGACTATACTAAATACCTATACAACTACATTTGCAGATGATGCGTCTCTATTTGCCTCCAACAGGAATATCAAATACACTCAGATTTCGATCCAACATCACCTTCATCGCATTGAAGGTTGCATCACACTCTGGCGGATCGGCATAATTCCTAAAAAAAAAACGTTGTGATAGTCTTTTCAAACCATACAGCGGACTGCCGGTGCATCTTTCTTTTCACGATCAACAATTACAGCAAGTCAAATCTACCACATACCTAGGCCTTCTTCTAGACCGGAAACTTACCTTTGGTCAGCATCTCCTATCCCTCGCTCTCCCTGCCCGCCAGCAACTTGGCAGACTATCTTTTTTACTTCGATCACCCCAATTAACCCTGAACAAAAAGAAACATATGCATGAAGATACGCTTTCTTTTGTTCTAAGCAAGTCCAGTATGGTACCATGGAGCTCGTTCTTAAAGAACCAAACTTCAAGTCGTATAAAACGCCTCAGCTAGACAAATCACTGGTCACTCTCGTGACACGCACATCGCTCATGAAGACTTGGACCTCCCATATCTTAATGAAGTCATCTGCCAAGAAAGAAGAAGCTTCTGGAATTCGTTGCAACGATCACCACACGACATAATTAACTACATCGGAACTATACCAGCTCATCGTCAAATCTATAACATATGTAAGCCACTTTAACATCTTTTGGACACTCATCACCTCAGACACTTAATTCATCACCTCAGACACTTGTCAAGGCAAGCCGATCATAGGACATCTGTAAATGATCAACGAATGATCAAAGGAAACAACTCAGATAACACAACACTACAAATAAGAATTACACACGTACACATTACTGAACAGAAAACAACACTTACACTTATGGATCAACGACAGTTGCTTGTTCACCTGTCATCAAAAATGTCGTCACTACCTATGAGTTTCAGATCCAATAAGAGGCAAAAATATTTTACAAGGAACTCCGAATCGAATGAATAGTCAAGACAATCTTCGACCTTCGACCTTGTCCTGTAATATAAAAAGAGCTGAGTTTGAAGTGTTCGGTGACATATATTTCACGCTCGTCTAAATTGATCCTTAAAGAAGAAAAGAAGAAACGGCGCTCTCTTGCATAGTGGTGTGCGTGTGCCTAGTGATTTTAAAATACCTGATGATCCAGTTTTGTTGGATATGGATACCCTATTCAATGAACGGTAATGATATATGTTCCATTTATACTGGACCACACTCTCAGTTATATTATAACCTCTTTTATGGACCTCGTGCAGCACATACTTTGATTAAGACTGATTCTCGGAAATGTCCTATAGAACGGCCTATACCTGAAACTACGATCCCGGTTCCTGTACAGAACAGTTTCTCACCTATTGCTATATAAGAAAATTACTAAAATCCAGATGGGAAGATGGAAGATACAATCCCTTCTGGAAACGAAGATGAAGAACTGGAGACAACTCCTCCAGTTGCTTCCAACATTTCTGATACCAAGAGATATATCAAATATCTCATATATACTAATATCCTACTAGTAAAGGATTTAAATTATCACATGGAGCCTTGCTGGTTTGAAAGCAGAATCTTTACTTCGCTGGTTATTGAGATCAAAATAAATTTAAATGTCATTCTTCTGCAGACTACAACGCTCTTTTTCAATATTGTAAAGATTTCATATTTCAATTCTCCCTGGAAAAGTTAGAAAAGAGTCAGTACCTAAAGTGGTCATCCGGCAATTGCCGGTTGGTGCTTCACTAGACAACATCAAGATAGATTTGATTAATCGACAATATGCGCTGATTTGTGTCCAGCAAATGAAAGGCTGTAGGGAGTGTTGTTACATCTGAACTTGGCGACTCTCAAAAAGACTCCAGATCCTAAATCCACTTTGAATCTACAATATTTAGAATTTTATCGCGTTAAAGTAGAACACTATAATGCACCGCCGTATATCCAGTATTATCCTTGCAAACGATTAGGTCATTACGGAACTTCTGTGCTGCTACACCTAGATGTATTAAGTGCAACGTAATTCATTTTACATACGAGTTTAACCGTGAAACAAGATAAAAATGTGAAGTGTTCAAACTGTGGTGGTGTACTCCCTCTAAATCTATAAACTGTGTCCTTAAAAGATCTTGTCACGTAAAAGTTGAAAACAACATATTTTCAAACCTCAAACCGATTTTCAACCGAGTTTCCATCATTGACATCTGAATGTTCTCTACCAGTTCCCAACTCAGTGAATATTCAAGAAAAATATGCAAAGCAGACCGGGTCTCAAACCTCTGCAGGAATACTGGACCCTCTTCCAGCAGATACTGAAGCCAACACCAGTGATAAATTGAGATAACTTCTCAGTATATTTCGGTATCTTCATCTTTCAGAAATACTATCAATATTCAGAAAATACTTCATGCAATCAAAGCAGCTTCAGATATCCTAAGCAAGCTTTCAATTTTGTGTGACATTATAGAAGACATCAGTTCAACTCAAGATTAAACGACGATCAATAACATACAGGACCAAAACAGTTATCAAGGCCAGTTTCCATACTTCTGATTGGCTACTTAGAGCACCAGTCAGAAAACAGATCTCTCCTTCAAAAACACCAATCGGATTCCTCTACCTAATTTCTCCCTCGTATAAATTCGTTCCACCACATCTAGAGTGAGTTAGAGTCGTTCGCAACAAGACGTGTGAATATGACGAAGAGGAAAACTACGCATAACAAACGCTCGCAGCAAAACTCTAAGCAAGAAATGGCTGCTTGTGCAGATACTTCTACTGACTCAGTTACGTTATCGCCTCCACCCTCAGATGAATTTCCCTCAGATTAAGAAGGATACCATTTTGTCTATATTCACAATATGGCAAAAGCAGTTGATCTACATAAGTTTACTGACTTTCACAAGACAAGAATCAAGCAAGTTACCATTTAAGCTCAAGAAGACGACGTACCCAAACAGTGTGAAAATAATTTTCCTCTCAGAAGGACATAATCACTCTTATGTATTGGACCGTAAAGCCTTCGGCCCAGACGCCCCCTATTCAGAAAACCCAATAAACAAAGGACCACTTGCACAGAGGAGAGACACCCAGACTGCGACGGAAGCCAAGATCATCCCTACGAGACCCGCACAGCAAGTCAGCTCTAGTAAAGCAGAAATGCAGCAAGAAAAAGATAAGACCACACAGCAAGAATCTGTACTCATAGAACACCCAAAAAGAAGATGGAAACATCACTTTCAGCCAGAACCGATAGCTCAAATAACCACAATTAGCCGACATATACCTGTGTCATTTAAGGTGTTAACATCGAAATAAGACGTGAAGATATTCGTGCCGATTTGAAATCCCAAAATGTTTCCGCATCCAGTCTGATAACGGACCGCTTCACCTGATCCGACTCTTTTCGAAGGATCCAGCTATAATTAGTATCCCCATACAAAGGAGAATGTCCCTAGGATGAAGAAGACACCCACTTGAAGCTTCTCGCAGTACCATTCGGCCAGAAACTTGCTGCAGTTGTTACTCCTATGGACACACCAAATATCAGTGCAAAATCCCGCGTGCATGTTGTCGATGTGGTAAAGTCACACCAAGAATTGCAGCAAACCCATCGATCTGTAATTCTGTGCCACCTGTAAGCTACAAGGACATCGCACTGGAAGTAGTAGCTACCCCAAATGACCAAAAGAACAAATGCGGAAGACACCCAACATCATAGTGCAAAGAAAACGTCCAACTTTGGAACCACCGGCTCTTTCAAGAGCCAGTTCATCCTCTTCCCCAACCTATATCCCATAACCACAGCAGAAGGGAAAGGAGTTGAGGAGCAGGCATTCATAGTCTGCAATTCCATAGATAAAAAATCAACTCGGCAATAAAAGAAGCTACACAAAAAATAATAACTATGATCTAACTATTACCACAACACACAACAGCAGACAAATGTTTTTGCAGCCATTCAAAAAGCATCAAGAACCATCTTCAATTCTCACCTTGGAGCCATAACTACCACTACAGGAGGTCTTTACTTTAATCATCAACAAACCTCAATGAAGAACACAACGCAAGAAGAACCACCCACCAGCAGCCACCATAAACCGAAGAATATCACCACTCAACCAAGTTTCTTGAATAAATACCAATACTTCCAGAACCTTTGCCGTTCTCCGCGACTGCTAACACATCTACGGAGAAGACATCACCACCCAGCCAGGTACAGGACCACTGCTACAGGAACACATTCCAATATAGAGATTTTATATCATCGACATCACACAACATCTAGAAAACACCAAGAAGATGCAGCTGAACCAGATATATACCAGTGACTTGTTTCGTTTAATTGTCGTGTGTAACATCACATCTGCAAATATCGCTTATCCATTCCAAACTGCTTAACTCTGGATGAAGTAGCTCAGGCTAGTATATCCTTCCAACTCAATCTGAGATGGTAGAAAGACAACCACTCTACTCGACTCGACTCTAGAGTGCGACCAGCTTCTATATGCCTTTGAACCGCAAAACATTAGCCAAGTTGTGTCAGTTTCACCGTGCCTCATCGGTATATCATTATCATCTTTCGTCATCAACAAAACTCCATATACTGTAGAATTGCGACAGTTTCATCTGAATTAATTCAAAATATGTCTCCACAAAGTCATTCATCAAACAGAACGCGAGTGGGTCGTTGCACTGATATTTGGTGTGTCCATAGGAATAACAGTTACGTGAAGGATGTGTCCGGGGGATGCTGCGAGAGGTTTCAACTGGATGTTTTCTTCTTCCTAGGTACACTCCACTGTGTATGAGGCTACTGATAGTAACTGGGTCCTTGGAGAAGGGCCAGATAAGAGGGAGCGGCCCAGCGTCAGATTCGATGCGGATGATCTTAGTATGAGATACTTTTTGCAACATCAAATGAGCACGAATAGATTCAAGTCTCATTTGTGTGTTCACACCTTTGATGACACAAGTATAAGTAGGCTGGTTGTGGTTGCTAGAGGTGTCGGATGTGGCTGGTGGTGGTGTTTTCATTTTTTTGTGTGCGTGTTGGTTTCGTGGAGTTTCTTGCTTTGTTGCATTGTCTTTTTGTTGATGTATATCTGCTTTACCAGAGCTGAAATACTGTGTTGGTTGCGTCATAATTTCCTTCTTGGTGTGAGTGCCACTTTTCTGTGCAGGTAGTTCTGTATTTATTGAATTAAATGAATAGAAGGCAACCGGGCCGAAGTCCTCCGCATTGTATACATTAAATCTAAGACGTTCTTCTTCTAAGTGGAATGAGATCTTCACAAAATTTAGGTACTCAATCTTCTTGAGCGTGAAGGGCACAACGTGCTCCATTTTTGTATTGTAAAGGTTAGCAAACTTCTGGAGATCAACTGTTTCTCCCACATTCTCTGCATATATAAAATTGTACTCGTCGCCATCTGCATCTGAGTTAAATTCTTCCGTGTGCGTGGGCGACAATCTAACTGATTGTGTGGAAGGGTCAGGGAAAGAAACCATTTCCTGCTGCGGACGTCTCTTATTAGTAGTTTTCTTCCTCCTTGTGTTCGCACATCTTGTTTCGAACTTCTCTGATTGAAAATTTTTGGCATTGGATTGGCTGATAAACCGTAGTTATATGGTTTATTGATTGTTTTTTGCAACCTGCGTGTTTCCGATTAGCAGTAATTTATTTTTCATGAACAATTCTTTCGTTATTTTGCTTTTTGCAAAAGCGCGGGAAAATTTTGCAAAATTCGGCACCGACCGTTCTATAACAACTCAGCTCTCATTATTTGGTTTAAATGTTCTCTTGGACATTTTAAAGCGATGTTCTTCTATTGCAAATGTTGTGTCTGACCGAGTTTTGTTTTCAACATAAGAAACTGGAGCTCCACCCGGGGATTCATGCTTGGAGGGAGGTATACTATTACTCATGTCGCAATAGTAAAACCTCACTGTAAACTACGATCATTCGTGCTGCTTTATTTTGTACCAGCTGTAGCTTGTTGCGATGTGTCGGTGCTGCATGAAGCCAAACTGGTTGACCATAGATCATCGCTGAGCGAATACACATCTTATATAAGGTAATGCGAGTTGATAGTTTCAGCTGATGGGAGTGGAGAAGACAGTAGATGGCCAGTATGCGTTCCTGTGCTTTCTGAGCTGAGGTAGTGAGATGTGATTGGAAGGTGAGTTTCCTATCGAGGTATAAACCCAAGTATTTGACGCCTCGTTGAGGTGTTATGCGCTGTTGATTGAAGAATATGTTAAGCTGGTATTGCATGTGGCCACATAAAAAGTGCACTAGTTCTGTTTTCGTTGCGTTGATTTTAATACGCCATTTCAACATCCAGTCAATAAGAACATCAAGGTGACGCTGTAATCATACTTCTGCATAGCGTATGTTTCGGCTGTACGTGAAGATGGCCGTGTCATCAGCGAAAATTGCTATCATGGAATGTCCAGTAGTTGGGATATCTGGTGTGTAAAGATTATACAATATTGGGGCAAGACAGAAGCCTTGCGTTACGCTTGCTGTGATGGTCTGTGATTTTGAGATGGTTAAAGCATATTTTATTTTGAAGGTTCGATCTTGAAGGTAGGAGTCCAGGAGTTTGAGACATGGTGGTGATAGTTGCTGAAGGCGGAGTTTGTACAGTAATCCAGGATGCCAAAGTTTGTCAAAAGCTTTCTCCACGTCTAAAAACAGTCTTAAGGTGTGAGCTTTGTCGTTGAAGTTGTAGGTGATGCGTTCGACTATTCGAAGTAGCTGGGCTGTAGTATTGTAACCAGGTTTGAAGCCAAATTGATGTTTTGGTAGCAGAGAATGGTCTTGAATGCGTTGTTGGAGACGAATGTGAAGAACTCTTTCGATAATTTTGCTTAAATTGGATAGTAAACTGATAGGGCGGTATTGTAGAAATTTATGATCCTTTCACGGGTTTGGAAGCATGATAATGTGGGCTTCTTTCCAAGCAGTTGAAAAATGACCGGTCGCAAGGATTGCATTGTAGATTCGACTTAGTTGGACAGCAACTATTCGTGGTACTTTTTTGAGCGCAGCTGACGGGATGCCGTCAGGTCCTGCGGCCTTATTTGGATTCAGGGGGCGAAGTATTTGACTGATTTCTTCTGGAGTGGTGTATTGCTGAGCTTCTATTTGTTGATGCAGGAGATCTTGCCTGTTGAGTCGATGTACTTGTTGAATGGTATATTCATCGAATAGATCATGATGAGGTTAAAACTGAAGTTCGAGATGAAGTCAGTAGGATCAAGGGGCGTGGTTGGTCTTTTGTTAGTTGAGATGATATAAAGGTTGGTGTTTGATGCTAATAAGGTAATCCCTGTTCCTTCTAAGGAATTAAGTGCCGGCAGTTGCAACAATGTCTTTTGTAGGTCTCTTTTTATAATGATGACTGTTCCTCGTTTCGGAATGTGAAGTAGGTCGTTCCTGATGACATCATAATTTCTGATCTTAAACGGAGTGCGGGGTTTTCCATGCGTTTCTGATATGAGAGCGATGTCTATGTTTTGTTCTTTTAAAAAGTGTTGGAAATCGTGACATTGTCTGTTGATTCCTTCTGCGTTCCAGAAGATCATGTTGAGTTGGCGGCGTAGTTTATTTTGTACCATCATCAAAAATGTCCATTACTGTGTCCATAATGACCATGAATTTAATAATGACGTCAGGAGCTGTTTTACATTTTTGAATGCCTTTCTTTATCTGTTCTAGAATGCGATGTAGATTGAGGCCACGGAATAATTGCAGAATTTCCTTGAAAGAAGAAGCAAAGTCCCCAATGGATGCAGAAGAATTGGATGAGGTAGATGTTTGGGTTGATGAAGAGACTCGTTGAGCATAGGTAGACGGCGTTGATTTCTGTGTGGATATCGAGGATGATGTAGAAGGAGAGGCTGGAGTTGTCGACTTTGATGGAGGGGAAGCGTTTATTTTTTCAGTCGAAGTCGTAGATGTAGCTTTGGTTCTGCGTTCTTTCTCTTTTTGGAAGGCAATGTATCCGCAGTAGTTCGTGGGATGATGTCCTCCGAAGTTCCAATAATATGCCGCAGATGTCCTTTCCTTTTTGGGCATACATATGTTAAGTGATTTTCTTTGCACTTGAGGCAGCGCGGAGTAGCATAACATGATTGTTGAGCTTGTCCAAGGCGCTGGCAGCGAAGGTATTGGTGATAATCCTGCGGTTTGTATGCTTCAACATGTATTCTGTAGTAGAGTATAAATTTGCAATTGTAGATGTGAGATGTGGATGGAGTTTTATCGAGAGATACGAGAACAAGTGGAAGTGGAATCCTTTTTAGTCCTGCTTGCTTCTGCCCATCACCTGGGTAACCTTCTGAACAGGGAAGTTTTAATTTAATAAATCAGTCTTAATGTCGTTAGTATCTGTGTCCACTGGGAACTGTCGGATTACTACTTTAATGGGTTGATCCTTCTTTCTTTTCTCTAATGCATAATCTTTGTGATTTGTTTCACAGTAGGCAATAATCTTTTCATAATCTGCTGCTGTTTTGCATGTGAACTTGACACAGTCTTTGACCTGAAAAAGTGTTGGTGGTTGCTGACAAATGCTGGCAATGGTTGAAGTGAAGTTAAATTTCTTGGCAATATTGTAGACGTAGATTCCTTTTGGCAAAGAGGATGATGGAGATTTGCGAGATGGTTTTGCAGAAGATGTAGAATCCTGGTTGTTTGGTGAAGCAGGAGAGTTACCAGATGGATTTTCAGTTTCTGCGATCTGAGCGTTCACTGAATTTGGATCTTGCAGGTAGACTAATGGAGTAAATTTATTATTATGTTGAAATTCCACCAGAGAATCTATATTGAAGTTGTTTGTAGCTTTTCTTCGCTTGCAGGTGCGTTTTGGCTTTGGACGCTGAAAGGTTCCAGCCGCCAGTGCATCAGTTTTCATTTCTTTTTCAGATGAGGATTCGGCAGAGTATTCTGAGGTGGTGTCTTTCATTGGAAGTGGTGGATATTCCTCTTGAAGCTTCTGATGACGAGCAGCAGTATCTGAACACGTTTGCAGGTCTTCAGATTGATATTCCATTGTATTAGGTATATAGCCTATAGTAGTGAATAGTGGGTTCATTAATGAATTAGCTAATACTGACGGTTACAGTGGCTTTGACATTTGATTCAATTGGAGCGTTGGATTTGCTGTAGTATCGTGAGTAGCAAGCCCCCTGGGGGTAAAATTGTCTAACAGAAATCAGAATGTTGGAGAATGTCTATTATTTTGGCTGTGGAAGCCGTATTTTCAATAGAAATTCCTTGTGAATTCAACGTGCGTTTGGCCGAAACGAAAAACCGACGAAGAAAATCTTTATTTTGAGGAGTTTTTTTTACCGATTTTGGCGCCTAATTTGAAGAGCAGCGATATAAGTTCCTTCTCCTTTAAACTCTGCTCTTATTATGGTACGAACTCAAGTTGCCAAGTTATAATGACGGATTATAATATTGAGCTACTGAGTTCCGAGACTGGAAAGTCCCTGTCCTCGCATTGGTAGTAGAAATAGAATTGAATAAACAGACAACTTAGAACTCATAATGGCCGGATACTGACGCCGATTCATTGAAGTCTTATTTGAAGTGGTCTGAAGTCTTATCTTGAAGGTGAAAGCTGATAAAGGTGATGGATTGGACGATTGGAAGAAATGGCGGCCTGGGATTGGCTGGTAGTGAAGGGCCAATGAGAGTTAGCCAGTACAGTGGCTCTTAAAAGGGTTTTGGTCCTGTATATTGATGTTATTTAATTAGTCTTGGAGATCTTCGAGGATTTCACAAAAGATGATGAGCTAAGTGAAAACATCTGGAGCTGTCTTGATTTCACGGGAATGTTTATGAACGGCTTGAAGGAGTCTTGGTTGTTGCAAATCTTTAATAGATGAAGCAGGCCTTGCCAACTGACAGGTGGTTCTTCTGGAGAAGATGATGATGAGTGAATTTGTGACGTCTTGAATGAAGTACTTACTATTTCGGCATAAGTATGTTTTAGATTCTTCATAGGTGCAGGTTTAGTTATGGATCCAGGCTGGAGAGGGGGAAAATCCTGAGGTTGAAGTAGCTTCTTCTGAGTAGGGCGTCTTGACAATACTCTATGAATTGTCGGGAATCTGGGAAAGTTTCCAGGGTGACCACCTCCACAGTTGGGGCATTTCACAGCACTGTCTTGTGTTTTGCGAGTACATTCGTAAGTGAGATTGCCTCCGGCGCATTTGACGCAGCGGGGATTGGCGTAACAGGATGATTGAGTGTGTCCAAGGCGCTGACAGCGATAACATTAAACATATGGTCTGGCTCTGTATGGTTCTATCTTGATTTTGTAGAATTCTAGGTATTCCAGATCAAAAATACTGTTGATAGTGGATGTCTTCACTAAAGTCACTAGGAAGAGGGAAAAGATTTCCGCCTGCACCTTTCATTTGTTGTACAGAATTAGTATCCACGATTTTCCAAGTCCTATTTGATGTTAGGCATTGAAGCATCAATAGGCAGTTGCCTAATGACGACTTTGAATGTTTTTTCCTTTTTAACAGAATCAAGCACATATTGAAATTTATATGTCTTACAAAAGTCTATTAGTGCAGTATAATCATCTTGGTTATTGCACTGAAACTTGATTCGGTCTGGATACTTGCGCAAGATGGTATCTCTTTACAAACGCTACTAGCTCCATGTGTTAACGTGTAACCCTTATCAGTGAGGTAGTCATAGATGGTTAACGATTTAATAGGTGGTTGAATATTAGACTTGGATTTAGTCCTAATCTGTTCTGATTGATTGTCAATGTTGGTAGAGTCTTGGGATGAGATATCCATTGTCTCTGCACCTGAAACTTCAAGGGGGTCTCAGGCCGCTAATGGAGTATAACTATTGTTCACTGGAACGGTTGAAGTGGTTAATGGACGTGGTTTGATAGTACGTTTTGGTTTTCTGAAGATGCGATCCCCAAGGGGGAATTGGTTCTGACTCTTGGAAGGCCAGTATCTTCAATGCCAATAGTCTTTAAGAAGGAAGTGTAGATAATGTTATCAAATTCTTGTCCAGTTATTTTCTTCAGTTGAGGAGACAACCTAAACATATCGGCCACAGTCCGATGATATTTATTATGAAATTACCCTGGAAGGATGTTTATATGAGTTTCGAAGGGGCCAGGTATTTGCCTGGGAGAACGACACTCCAGACATTCCTGAGATATTGGCTTTTCAGATGTAATCTTGAATACGTTAAGGAGAAACTATTGACGTTGCCTTAATAAACCCTGTTGTTGTTCACGCAATTCAATAATAACTTCTGCTTGGTCGGACATTGGAGAACGAAAAATTAAACTTCCGTCTCTATATATGGTACGTACTCCGCATTAGCAAGTTAGGAAGTTTATCTTGACAATTTTCAGTTTTGAGTTCCGAGTCTGAAGACTCTTGCCTCATATGTGATTTGTGCATGGTTGACTATGTTACGGAGAATGAGTTTTACTGGACGCAACTGTCGCTTTCCTTTGATATTTTTACGGTGGATGAGGCATTTTGTAGGTGAGACGAGGTGGCTGAAGATGTCCCATTTCGTTTAGAAGATTGTGCTGGGATGCTCCTAGGCGATGCTAGAAGGTGCGGGAATGCTTTGTCATTACGTCTTGAAGATATGGAATATCCAGATCATCGTGCAGTTGACAAATTTTTGTATCTCGGGAGTGACCTGTGATGATTCGGGTGGCTTCATTTTGTACTCGTTGGAGTATAAGTTGATGTGAGGGTGCTGCATGTTCCCACGCTGGGTGGGCGTAGAGAGGCAGTGAGTGGATGATAATATCGTATAGTCTAAAGCGTAAGGTATGTGAAAAGAAGCGAGATCTGAGGAGGCTTTGAATGTGGTGCAGTGTGTTTTTCCCCTTCTCTGCTGGACGCTGAAGATGAGTCTTGAATAAGAGTTTCTTGTCGAGATATACTGAGAGGTATTTAACTCCTTCTTGAGGTTGTAGCTTGTGTCCTTCCAAGAAGATCTGGGGATGACGAATACGATATTTTCTGGTGAAGTGGACTTACTTTTTTGTGCATTGGTTGCAATGCGCCATTTGGTTAACCAGGATTCCAGGGCATCTATGTATCTTTGGAATGCGGTGGCAGCATAACGAAGATTTTTATCTTGTGAAAAGAGAGCAGTATCATCAGCGAAGGTGGCTATTTTTGTACGAGGCATGGTAGGCAGATCAGGAGTATAGATGTTATATAGTATGGGAGATGGTGAATTGAACGTCCTGATAGGATCATGTCCAGCAAATCGGGAGAACATCCATTGTGTGGATAGTGAGTAGGTTCTTTTGGAGCGAGTGGAATTAATTGGATACGGGGTAGGGCTGCTTCCAGAGCTTCTCCTGCACGGTTATTTTTCTTTGCATTCCATAGGGCGTGTTTGGCATTTAAGTCACATGCTATGATAATTTTGGAGTTCATTCTACGGAGAAGGATGAGATCGTCCGGATCGATAATCATTCGAGGTTTCTTGTCGGCAGAGATGAGGTGAATTATGGCATAAGGCACGTGGGGAGCAATTCCCATGCTTTCTATGGATTGGAGAGGTGGTAGTTAGTAGGGTGTACGGAAGGTGTTCCTTAATGATCACAGCAAGACCTCCTCCTGGTGTGGGCCGCTCTTGACGTAGAATATTGTAATTCTGGAGTTTGAAGTCGGTGGAAGGTTTTAATTTTGTTTCCTGGATGAGTTCTATGTCAATTATCTCGTTCATGAAGTAAATAGGATAAATCAGTTTTTTTGTTTGATGATTCCATTTGCATTCCAGTAAAGTAAGTGTATATGACGATTGATTTTGGGCTTAGTCGCTGCAATCATCAAAAATGTCAGCAACCATTTCTATGACTATTTGAAATTTAAATAGAGCATCATTTGCAGATTTAATTTTCTGAAGCCCTTTCTTCGATTTTTGGATCATTGCAGCGAGATTCAAGCCTTTGAATAGTTGAATTATTTCTTTGATGCCACTGAAGATGTCGCTGGGAGCAGTTTCTTGATTTGTGTCTGAATTTTTTGACTTTGCAGTCGTTGTGTGTAGGTCCGTGTTTGTCCGATTAGGCTTGGTTGAGAATGTATCCTCGGTTGAATTTTCAGAAGAGAACGGTGTTTCCTTCGAGTTACTAGACTTATTATTGTTTTGTCTACGAGCTTTCTCTTGCTGAAATAGAATGAAGCCTCTGAAGTTGGCCGGGTGATCCCCTTGGCAGTTACAGCATCGAGAAGGTTCTTCTCGTGTCTTCTTGGGACACGTTTGTGTGAAATGTTTGGCAGCGCATTTGAGACATCTAGGGTCAGCGTTGCAGGATTCTTGGCTATGACCTAACCGCTGGCAGCGGAAACATTGAAGGAATTCCTGTGGTTTTTAAGGTTCCAAGATGACACGGTAAGTTAGCAAGTATTTCAGATCGTATATTGTTGGAGTTTTTGGAGTTTTGTCCAGTAGTACTAGAAATAATGGGAAAAAATTCGTTCAGTAGAATTTTTGCTCTTGCCTTTGAGTTGTTTAACCTCCAGGGCAGGGTAGTCACAGGCTTTTAATTCATATAGTATGTCTTGGACTGGGGTGTCCACTGCTAATTTTCTGATAACGACTTTGAGTGGTAAATCTTTTTTGTTGGTTTCAGTGGCATACTGTAATTTTTGCTGTATACAATATGCTAGCACAGTATCGTAGTCTGAAGCATCCGTACTGGTGAATATAATAGTCCTGAACCTGTTGAAGCGAGATGCCCATACTGGAAGCATTTATAGCAAGGAAGTGGTCTACCTTGGCCCTTAGAACCTTCTACTGGATGGTAGTAATTTTCGATGACAATTCCATTCGTGATTAAATTGCTTATTTGTTCTGAGCTGTAGGAAAAAGGTCTGAAAAGTGGTAGTGTTCCACTGTCAGATTTAATTCGAATGACATTGTAAAAGTCGATGGATTGATTTTTAAGTTCATCCCTTATTTTATCTAGAGACTAACTGAGGTCTACGGCGGTGATGAAACAGGGGAAGGCAGCTTTTGGGGGTTGAGTCTTCCGTTTACGTTCTTCATTGGTGTACCATGTTTTGTCATAAGTAAACACACAAGGTTTGTGAAGAACCAGGAATAGCAGTTTCTCGTCCATGGTTTTAAACTTAATACGGATGCCACGAATGATTTTAACGTAGTATATAGTATATTTAATGTTTGGTTGTCTCTCGGTGATTTTTTTATTCAGTGTTTTCTTCTCATGATATTCTGAAGGAAGGTTACTAATAGTGACGCAGAGATAGTCTGTTCCTTGGATAGTGGATGAAATAGTGGGTTGATTGGTGGATGGCGTTGTTTGGCTCCTGTTGGTTACAGCAGGCACTTGTTCAATATCATCTTGATGAGGTTCAATAGGATTACTGTCATCATCACCGGCTTCACGTGAATTGATACTTTCTGTATCGTATGTAGTAGGATTGCTGAAGTCGCCTTGATGTTTAGGTCTTGGGGGTGGAGAGTCAGGATCAGTTTGTGAAGAACTAGGAATAGCAGTTTCTCGTCCATGGTGTTTTACTTAATACGGATGCCACGAATGTTTTTAACGTAGTATATAGTATATTTAATGTTTGGTTGTTTCTCGGTGATTTTTTTTATTCAGTGTTTTCTTCTCATGATATTCTAAGGAAGGTTACTAACAGTGACACAGAGATAGTCTGTTCATTGGATACTGGATGAAGTAGTGGGTTAATCGGTAGATGGCGTTGTTTGGCACCTGTTGGTTACAGCAGGCACCTGTTCATATCGTCTTGATTAGGTTCAATAGGATTACTGTCATCATCATCGGCTTCACGTGAATTGATACTTTCTGTATCGTATGTAGGTTTGCTGAAGTCGCCTTGATGTTTAGGTCTTGGGAGTGGAGAGTCAGGATCAAAAGAGCTGGTGCTGCTGCTAGTGCAAATGAAGTTGTCTTGATTGTTCTCACTTCTAGTTATGGTGATGGTATCCAGAAAGTCAGTTTACTTGAAACTGCTGTCTGTGGTGAAAAATGGCGAAGATGATGAGTGCATTTCTTGAATTGGTGGGAGATGAGCCCCAGATGTATTCACGGCTGCGCAGCCAGTCACTTCGTAGTTGACGAGTATTTGTAGCCTGTTCTATTTCTGCTTCCTTTTGTTGGGCTAGAGTTTGCACACGTTTCCGAGAAGCGGTGAAGTCCTTGGGTTTCCTTCCTGGAGTCTTCATGGTGATGTGGTCTGGCTGATGTACTGATAGAACACCACAGATTAGTAGGTGTACGTGCGGCTGGAGAGGGATGGAGGGGTTTTTGTTTGAGTGTAACTTCTATATGTATTAGTATATGTGTGTTGAGTATTGGCAATCCTTTCGTATACCACCGCAAGGTATCAGGGATTGCTATTTTGTTTGTGAGTGCATGTGTTTGTGTGGTGGTCTGACTATGGTGCTGATCCTTCGGGAGTAGCTATTTCTACCCGCTTTCCGGCTGTCGGCAAAGCCTGTACATACGAGAGTTCCTACTGTGAGATCGGATACTCAAGAGGACCAGGAAAGCAGACAGTTATAACTATTCCTTCAGGTGCGTCAACGGTCAACACTGTCGGGGGAGTAATATAATTTAGCTCTTGTGGCTCTAAGAAGTGCCGATGGTGGTGGCAGCGAACGAAGGTGACACCAAGACATCAAGTCAAGTGGCTCTTAGAAAGGCCAAAAGGAGTGACAGTTGAGATCTGAAAAGAACAGGACTGCAGCTAAGTCTCTTCTTTCTCGGGTCTTTGCAAAAGACCGGGAAACTTTCGTAATTTGGGACGCGTTGATGCACCTAGATACTCTTTTGTACACTGTCCTTCAAATGTTTGGATAGTGTGCTATTTGGTATTACGCGTTACTCAGCTTGCAACCATTAATCCGTGTGGGACGTAGAGACCTGCACGGGCCAAATTGTTTGGCCCGAGCCCAATCCAGCCCGAATGTGCCTAGCCCCGGCCCAGCCCGAGCCCTAAAAGTTTTCGAGATTTTCGGTCTGAGCCCGGCCCGGCCCGATAAGTTGTTTAAAATTCTTGGCCCAAGCCCGGCCCGGGCCCAATAAATTTTAAAAGTTTCATTTTGTAATATTTTTCACGGGCAGACTTTTTCAATGTTTGCCTTTATTCTAATTATCGTTTAATGAAAGTCAATAATTGTTGCAATTAATCGGCCCCAGCCCGGCCCGACTCGAAGAGAAATCAGTGTCGACCCGCACAAGCCCGACCCGGCCTAAAGAAATAACAGAGTTGGCCCGCCCAAGCCCGGCCAGTGCAGGTCTCTAGTGGGACGCTCGAAAGCTTGAGTCAGTATCAATGAGAGAAAGAGAATCCTTGCTGAAATGTTATACTAGAGGCACTTATTATTCCAGAAGCAGGAATATTTGGTTCAAGAGAAAGGTGCACTGTGATTGGAGAATGAAAGGAACCAATGGCATCGCCGAGTAGAGCGGCTCTAAAAAGGTAATCTTGAGATTGATCCATGAATATGGTCCTGTATGCGGTGGATTTAAATTTACAGCTAAGTCGGCGTAAGATCTTCAATAAGTTCACAATGTATAGATAACTTGGTGAGGGCTTCAGCAGTTTTCGGTTGAGATAGTAGACGGCGGTTACCTTGTAGAAAGCTTTGGAGTTGTAACTTTTTAAACATTTTGAAAAACTCTGGAAAACATAAGAGTGGTCTTTATTGGAGACCCTGGGTGGCAGGGCCTAAAATTGAGTGGAGTACTCCACACTTTGTGGAACTGTAGGAAAGGAGTGTGGAACTATAATTCTTAAAGTGTGGAGTGGTATTAATGTGAGTACCTTACTTTTCTCGGATCACGTTTAGTGTGTCAAACTAAGTCTTACTGATTTAATACATTCATTATGCAATGGGTTACTCAATTCCATATAACTGCTAGTATATGACATTAAGCCAGAGTTAATACATATAGGTGTCTCCTAGATGGCAGAGAAAACCATTGTCAATTTTGGGGTGAAGGAACTTTTTACTATATTTAGTTTTCAAACGTTTTCGGTTGCATTCATATAGTTTTAAAATATGCAACTAACTGCACGTTTATCTGTTGTTTCAATATGACATTACACTTTTCCAATATAATGAAATATGTAGTTTTGTAGATAAAAAGTACACAATCCTTTGAATCCGTTATAGAAATATGTACTACCAGAGATAACATACATCAATAACCGCCAAAAATTTAGCCGAAGCACCGTAGACTCTCAACAACCAATCATAACACAGGAAATATTATCCGTTCGTAAGTTTCATGGGGAAAAATCTCGCTAGTCGGCCCGGGTTAATTCTTTTGTCTATAGATCAGTGTTCGCTGTTTGGTGACGATGCATTGTTGTCTTCGGTAAAGTAATTTCATTACTTTAGAAACAATAATGAAAATGAAACAGAGGAAGGAAATAAAGAAAGAAAAAGTAAGCCCATGTTCCTCGTCTTTATGCCTGCAGACACGACACCTGACACATGGTTCTCATCTAGTTGATTTACCGGTACTTTGTGCTTACAAGCATCATAGGGTATTCAATTTTTCATGTTGCTGGGCGTTGGACATTAGGTCTATTTATGTTTCTATGGAACATGAAATTCAAAGCCTCAGTAAAATTATACAGGGATCTCTTTAGGAATTTCTTAGTATGATCACACACTACTGACTAAATATTATCCGGTTTTGAGAAATCGCGCTCACAGTTAGCAGTAGCTTATAACGCAGTAAATTTGAGCCAAGTTGGGCATGTTGGGGAAAAGAGTACATAGTCTTGTCAGTGGAGAAGTACTTCACCAACTCTGAGTATTTTTATTCTTTTCACGTATTAACGCAGAAATTTTAAGTGCGGGTAAGGTGCGGGGCGGCGTCCCGGTGATGTTAAGTGCGGAAAACGACGCCCCACGTGGAGGGATCCCTGAAAATCGCCTACTAATATAAGAAACGTAACATCTGTTTCTGTTTCTTTGTCATTACTTTCCATCGTTTTGTGTATGCTACAGTGATAATGGGGAGTAAGTAGAATGCTGTAGACTAGACCCCCCGTATCGCTTTTATGAACCTATTTTATATATTTCATTTTTTTTTTTCAAAATTATAGGCCCATGTTGAGTTTACAAGTGTTGTTAAATATTGTTACGTGTTTTTTAATGGTTTTACTTCAAGAAATGCCACTTACTGTGTTTTAACAGGCTGAAAACAACATATGTCAATGTGAGTGCAAAAATACAATAACTGCAAAATTACTAAAATCTATATGATAAACAGTTAAAAATCTAAATTTTTGACTGTACAACATACAATCGCAAATAGTATAATACCTGTCAAATCTGAAAACCCATTCCTAAGTCGCCACAAAGTTATTTGTCCTGATACAGATCTTTTGCAGTTCGCAATGCAATATAGAGAGGCATCATCGTGCAGTATGTTGAAAAGTCTGGACGCGAAAAGCCTTCTCATGAAAATCTGTGGAAATCAGTCATTTCATGCTCTGTCAACAAGTCTAGCCCGAGTTGTTGCTTCGAAACCATATTCTTCCTATTTTGAAAGACTTATAAGTGGCTACAACATATTGAAAATAGATAACAGACTCACTTTGGCTCCCACTACTGTGAAAAATTACCTTCACGTTAATATAAATATGAGTCCGTTGGAAGATTTTAGCCAAACCCCTGCTGTTATGAAATGGCTGGCCAGAAAAGAAAGGCGTTTTGAAATTGGTAGGAAGTCAAAGGAACAGCCATGGTATAACGATGTATTTGCCTCAGCAGAAAACAGACTGAGACAGCGTGATGATCACGGAAAAATGACAGTGAAATTCCTATGTAAGAAAAAGTGACTGTTTTCTTTCAGTGTGACTATTTTTCTTACTAGTTTGTTTCCTGTATTTTATGGTTTGATACAATACAAGTAAATATGCCAAAATTTTCCTACATAATAATAATAATAATAATAATAATAATAATAATAATAATAATAATAATAATAATAATAATAATAATACTAATAATAATAATAATAATAATAATAATAATAATTATTATTATTATTATTATTATTATTATTATTATTATTATTATTATTATTATTGGTCGCAGGTAAACATAATGTACTGGACAGAACAATGATTATATGTCAAAACAAATGTTGACTAAACTAGTTTTTCTATACTATATAAAATTTTTACCAGTGTGGAGCTGTGATTTCGTTGAATTTTAGGCCCTGCTAGGTGGTGACTTCTGCTAAGATGGTGTACTCTTGCTTGTTGATTTAGGAGCGTCCGCTGTTGCTTTCTTTGCATAAGTGTCTCCACTAATCTTCGTCATTTAGACTAGTATTCTTCTGCTTCTGGTGTATTTGACGACTTCGATGTTGGGAGTACTGGGTTCTTTCTCGGGAAACCCTGACTGCGATGTGAGGTGAATAAGCATATGAGTTAAATACATAGGAGCTGTTGGTGTAGGTAACTGTCGCACCTTCATGATGTATGTTTAGTTCACTGATAGATGGAATAGATTGGCGATCTTCCAGTTGCTGTATGGAGAACGAGTGACACTGATTGTGTTTGGTTCCTGAGTGAGCCACTGGTGGGGGTCTGAAGTGTCCCTCATAAGGGTGGCGGTCCTGTAGATAGTGGGAAGATGTCTTGAGGTGCAACTTTTGTAAAGTCTTCCAGAATTTCAATAAGTATCGTCAATTTGGTGAAATACACCTGCAGATGCTTGGAGATGTTGAAGTCTGGTTTTAATACTGTTACAAGTTTAAATAGCTGTGGATCGCGAGGGATATTCAGGAGTTCTGTTAGACTTGGCTCGGTATGAGGCAGAGTATCGTCGTTAGAAGTAGCATAGTGAGAAGTATCAGCTGTAGATTAAGAACGAATTTTCTGCTCATACGTGGTAATATTAGCCTGAGAAGTTGGTCTGGTGGATGAACTGGAAAAATGACCACATTCTGAAAGAAAAGATGGAAAATCTTCGCTTCTAGGTCGGCTACGTTGTGTGCTAGTTCGACTTAAAATTTCATGGACGATACGGCATCCTTTGAAGTTCGCAGGATGATTCCCACTACATTCTGAACATTTCACTGAAGAATCTCGAATTTTTCTATAACATTGGAAGGAAGCATGAGGGCCAGCGCATTCCACGCATCCTGATTGAGCGTGGCAAGACGATTGCGTACGGCCGAGTCGTTCACATTTGTAGCATTGAACTTAAGGTTTATCCCGAAACAGCTCGATCTTGATTTTATGGAATTCTAAATATTGTACGGAAGGAATGTTCATCGCTTCCTTAGTTTTCCGTAATGTCACCAGAAATAAGGGTATTTGCAGTCCACCTGTACCGCTCAGTAGCTGTACAGTAAGAACTGGGAAACCTCGATCGAATAGTTATTTTCTGATATTGTCCACTAGGATGTCAATAGGTAGTTGTCTAATCACCGCTTTAAGTAATGGGTCATGTGTGGCGATTTCCGAGGCAAATTGTAGTTGAAAATCGTTGCAGAAATCAACAAGGGCGTGGTAACCCATTTGAGAACAACATCGGTATTTAATATGCGTCTTGTATGCAGCACATAATGGTATGACGTTGCAGACTATTGCTACTCAGTGTTTAAGTTTATAAACCTTACCATCAGGGTAATCATATATAGTAGGCGAATTGATATAGCACTTGATAGTAGGAACTGACTTATCATTGCAGGTGCTGTTGGCGTCAGGAAGAAGTATATCAGAGAGAGATGCGTCCATTGTGTCGTCTTTATAAAGTTCGGTGACTTCTGATGTAGCTAAGATCGCGAAACTGTTAGTTGTGGGTACAGGAATAGGTGTCTCCCGTCTTGGTTTTGCAGTATGCTTTGGTATCTTGAATGGTGGTTCGTCAAGATACCTGTTCTGAGTGCTGTGAGATTCCTCTTGAGAAAAAAAGAAAGGCCCAGTTCTCAATGATGAAATTGTAGAAGAGGTTCTGTTGCAGTTATCCGGACGCTCATAGATATCTCTATGATGGGCTGGAACATGTGGTCCACCGCAACAATCACATTTACTATCTCTACCAAAGCTGTGTCGAGTAATTAGTAAACTTGGATTTAAAGGTCTATACAATTCATACGGCTTCTCATAATAAGAGCAAGTTAGAACAGAGCAGTCGCTGTAATCGTTGCTCCGTTAACTTCGCGCGCACTTCCTTTGTTAAAATATCAAACCATTTACGAGATTATCTGCAACCCCGGAATCACACACGTTGTGGAATCAAAGTATTAACACTGCAAATTCGGGCAATACAATTGCTCTAAACTCATCTACCAAAATAGATACGTCATATACCACTATGGATGTAAAACTATCAGTACGGGGACCACCTGCGAAACTTATACATTCACCCTAGATGGAAGTCCACCTGACAATGCTAGGAAAAACGGCTCTTTCAAAGATCACACACCTGCAAGCTTTTTTAACTTCGTCTGCCTCACCCACGACACTCATGTCTTCAGATGAATCCAGAGTGCCTCTTCCTCCTGATTCCAACACTGACCATTCACATTGTACAGAAAGTGACATGGATGTTGTTCAATACGAAAAAGACAATACGTTTAAGATACCAACAACGAAAAAAGCTAAACGCAGTCGGAAGTCCACGGCTTCTTCGGGGATCCAGTCTATAGTGGCTTTTCAACATAAAAACAAATTTACTGCCCTCGCTCAAGATTCGACTCCCACTATTGATGACTCTTCTTCCAAGGACTTCCAAATGCAAACACTCCTACCCAGAGAGATGCTGGCAAGAAAGGGATGATCAAACCCAAATTATCTTCGTTCACGGTATCCGAGATCAATACACATTCACAAAATCTCTGATTCAAGCATGTAAAGTTGAGGCTAAAGCAACGAAAACAGGCGACTACATACGCTTCCAGTGTTCCACCACCGAAGCATATGAGAAAATTGAAAGCTTCTGCAAACATGACAAATGTCAATATGCCACTGAACTTTCATGCAAGGCCAAACCTCTCAAGCTTGTTATTAGGAAACTCCCCCTGGACACTCCAGTAGAAGACATCAAAGAAGATCTCCGTCATCAGGACTTTCCGGTTCAGTCTGTAGTTCAACTTCGAGGGAAAATAAAAATCTCTGACGACAAAGTACCTCTTCCTCTGTTTTTATCCACCTTCACTCGCAACGAAAAGAATCAAACAATCTTCCAAACATCATATCTTCTCAGCTATAGGATACAGGTGGAACAATATCGTCCAGCAGAATTTCTACAGTGCTACAACTGTCAGAGATTTGGTCATACACAATCGCAATGTCATGCTGCACCACGATGTGTCAAATGCTCAGGTCAACATCATACAAGAAATTGCCTCAAAACTGACAGGACTCAACCAGCACGCTGTTCTAATTGCTCTGGAGAACTTTCAGCTAATTTCAAAGGCTGCCGTGTCTTCCTTCGCGAAAAGGAAAGAAGACAAAAAGAATGGTCTCCAACTCCGCCTACACCGACGTTAACAACAGATCCTCCTGAGAAAGAAACCTCTCCCAATCGCCAGGCTGATTTGACTTCACCAACCTATTATGCATCAAGACTGAAACAGACTGCTGATCCGGCTTCTACTACGTCCACTGAAAATTCTACATCAGACTTGGCACCACACTCTTGGAAGTCCTGGGACTTTTTAAAGGTCTTCAGCTTGCCAAATTTCTAGAAGAACTAAAAGCCGGCCTTCACAAATTCAAACAAGCAAAGTATACATTCACTAAGATAACAATAGCTGCTGAACTCATTTTGATATCATAGATAATGGCTGCGAATAAACACATCAGCAGACACCTCAAAATTTTAACATGGAATGCTGACGGCATACATAGCCAAACCAATTAATTTCAACATTTCTTAGACTCGCATCACATTGATATTGTTCTGCTTCAAGAAACTTTTCTGAAGCCACATCTTTCCTGGAAACTCAGAAACTACAACATCATCCGCTCCGACCGTCATACGCTGAAAGGCGGCACACCAATAGCCATCGAGAGACATCTCCCTTATAAACAAATCAGGACCCCGGCAATGAACTCCTTAGAAGCTACCACAATCAAAGTTCTAACGGCTATTGAACTCATCTATATCGTTTCAGCCAACAAGTAACCTCCTAAGACCTTAGTGACCGACGATCTTCATAAATTACGACAACTAGGACACCGACTTCTTATCGCAGGTGATCTCAATGCCAAACATCCAGCCTGGCACTCGACAGTCCACAACACCGCCGGCCAGACCTTGGAAGCTAATTTGGACTCATTAGATTTCATTTGGACTCATTAGGACTAGGAATCCCACTTACTTCTTCAAATACTGGGGTCACCCGGATGTACTCGACATGGTCTTGTTCGCCAACATCACCCTCACTGAAGCTTCGATCTCTGTTTCGGCATTGAACTCTGATCATAACCCTGTTACCTTCTGCATCCAAACTCAGCATCTCTTGCCTGCAACTCAGATCCCAGAGACCTCCATTACAGACTGGGGTTATTATCATCGGCTACTTCACGATATGCTCAACACCCAGATGCCACCTCAAACTACGCTGATTTCGACCACGCTGTCCTTCAATTTACTGCTTCTCTTCAAAGCGCTTACCGCCAAGCCACCTGAAGAATTTCTTCATCTTCTTCCCAGGGATCTCCCTATGCCAAGCGTACTTCTGGTCTTATTTATCTCAAGAACTGGGCCCGCAAAATTTGGCAACGTCACCGCATACCAGCCTTCAAGACGCTTTATAAGCACATTCATCAGAAAATAAAGATGAGGCTACAAAGAATTAAATGCCAACAATGGGATGACAAACTTCGATCCATCCAGGCATCTACAAGGGACTTTTGGTAATTGTTACGCACGCTTTCCAAACCTACCTCCCGCTCTGTCAAACCTCTTCATGGCCCTCAGGGACTTGTTTACGAAGATGAGCACAAAGCAACTGTCTTTGCTGAACAACTGAGCGTCTAATTCCAGCCTAATGTAGATCCCAGTGATGAGGACACAATTCGTCGAGTACATCGCTTTCTCGCTCACTCTAATCCAGTAACACCATTACCGCATAATCTGCTCTGCACACCACGAGAACTCAATCTACTTCTCAAACGCCTCCACACAGAAAAGGCTGCTGGTCCGGATCATATTTCTGACGCTGCTTTGAAGAGCTCCCCCAGGAAACTTGTTGTTCTCCTATGTCGCCTTTTCAATGCCATCTTATACATTCACATTTTCCAACTTCCTGGAAAAAGGCTATTATATGTATGCTTCCGAAGCCGGGAAGAATCATCTCTTCCACCATCATGATCGACCCATAAGCCTAATCCAAGTTCATCTAATCAAAGTTCTGGAGAGACTACTATACCGTCGAATTCTCACTTTCGCTCTGGACCACAATCTGCTGCCTGTCCATCAGTTTGGCTTCAGACCATATTTCGGCATGACGGCCCAACTCACCAGATTAGTGGAAGCTATCGTTCAGGAACATAACAACAAATCGCGTGCACTAGCAGCTATTTCAGACGTGGAAAAAGCGTTTGACCGCGTCTGGCATGGGGGTCTGATTTACAATTTACATCATATGGGTTTTCCTACATATTTCACGGCCTTAATCGCCTCCTTTCTTAGATGCACGAAGTTTTCAAGTACGTCAAGACTCAGCGTTATCCGGTCCTTATCCCATGAGAGCTGGTGTCCCACAAGGTTGTTGTTTATCACCTCTGCTCTACAACTTATACACCGCTGATCTCCCCACTACTACAACTACGACTAGCGGCACTTTTGCAGATGATACAGCTCTCTTTGCTTTTCACCATAGTCTCCGTTTCGCAACTCACCGACTTCAGCGACATCTCCATCTCCACGAAGACTGGGCTACGCAGTGGCGCATCAAAATCAACCCACAGAAATCCTCTGTGGTCCACTTTACGAAAGCATTCCGACCACCGGTAGTTAGGGTATTCTACGGACAACATCACTTACCGCAAAATGGCAACGTCACCTATTTAGGTGTGCAACTGGACAGAAAGCTCACTCTAGGACCACATATACAGATTGTCGCCAAGAAAACGCTCCAGCGTCTTAATACACTTACCTGTCTCCTTCGATCACCAGCACTTAGCCTCAACGCAAAGCTTCTTGTCTACAAGCAGGTCTTCCGCCCTGGGCTCCTACACGCTCACCCTGCATGGAGACATGCAGCGAAAACTCACCTCTTCAAGCTACAGAGAGTGCAAAATTACGCTTCACGCATCGTTACAATACACAGTCGTGATACGAGAGTAGCACAGCTTCATGAAGTTACCGGCATACCCTTCTAGACATAATAATGACTGTCCATTCACGACGATGATGGCAGAAACTTCAGAACGCAGAGAATGATATCCTTCGCCAAATCGGCACTCTACCAGCAATACGACAGGTCTACGCTCGACCACAGCCTCCTCAGTGATCATAACATTTAGGGCTAACATCAGCTAGAACACCACCGCTGCTAACTAGAATGACCTGAAAAAAAGAAAATTATATACGTCATACAAGTGCGACAGTTGCCCTTAGACAATACATACCCATGGTACTACCTCACATGCTCTTAGAGCATAGATAGGAGGCAAGGGATCCCACAGGAACCTGGTACTCCCACATGGCAAACTGTCAAATACAAGAGAGAGAGAGTTATAGGGCTTCTGCTCACCTGCTGGATCCTGAATAAATACAAGGCGTTTAAATGTTACTAAAGTCATAACGCGAAAAGTAGGAACTGTCCTCTAAGACGTCCCAACTATAAATCCGAGACTAGTATTACAACTGCCAACTTATAATGACGGGTTATTTGAGCTACTGAGTTTCGAGACTATTAGTGTCCCTTACCTCGCATGTGAAGTAGTTGGAGAACTGAATAAGCACACAACTTAGAACTCATGAACGGCTGGATACCGACACCGTTTCTTTGAAGTCTTGTATGGAAATTTCGAAGTTTTATTTTGAGGATGAAAGATGGGAAAGTAGAGAGATTGGAAGATTTGAAGGAATAGCGGGTTGGGTATGGCTGGTAGTGAGGGGCCAATAGAAGTTAGCCAGTACAGTGGCTGTGAAAAGGTTTTTGGTGCTGTATAGTGGTTATATGTTCAATTAGTCTTGAAGGTCTTATGGAATTTCACACAATATGATAAGCTTGGTAAAAATGTCTGGAGTGGTCTTGATTTGATGAAAACGTTTATGAGGGCTTGAAGGAGTCTTTGAAGTTGGAGATCTTGAAATAAATGAAGTAAGCACGTCAACTTGCAGCTGGTTCTTCTATGGAAGATGATGTTTGAGGTTGTGACGTCTTGGATGTGGTACATCTACAGGTATAGATTTTGGTGAGAGAAGGGGAAAGTCTTGGTTTTTAAGTAACTTTTTGTGGATAGAACGAATTGACAAAACTCGATGAATTTTTGGGCATCTGGGGTAATTAGCCGGATGACCATCTCCACTTTTAGGGCAGTTCACTGCACTGTCTTGTATTCTTTGGGGTACATCCGTATGTGGGATCTCCTCCGGCGCACTTGACACAACGGGGGTTGGCGTGACATGACGACTGGGTGTGCCCACGACGCTGGCAACGATAACACTGAACACATGGTCTAGCTTTAAACGGTTCTACTTTTATTTTGTAAACTTCAAGATATTGCAATTCAAAAATCTGTTAGTAGTGGGCGTCTTTAGTAATTTCACTAGGAAAAGGGGAAAGGGGGTTCCGCCTCGACCTTTCAGTTGTTGCACTGAGAGAGCAGGATATCCACGGTTACCTAAATATTTTTTAATATTGGCCACTGATGTTCAGTGGGTAGCTGGCGAATGACAACTTTGAGTACTTTTTCTTTCTTAACTGAATCAATGCGCGCAATGTAGTTTAAATTCTTTGCAGATGTTTATCAATGCAGTGTAGTCGTCTTGAATACTATATTGAAAGATTATTCTGTCTGGATAAACAGCACAATGTGCAATCCCTTTACCAACTGTGCTGGCGCCATGAGTTAGCTTGTCATTAGGATTATCATATACTGTTAGAGATTTGATAGTGCGTTGGAAGTTGGGAGTAAGGTTAGTCGTAGTTTTCTCTAAAGTATTGTCAATGTTTCTAGAATCTCGAGACGAGATATCCATATTCTCTGCACTTGACTCGTCAGGGGGATCAGGTGTTGCTAATGGAGTATAACTATTATTTATTGTGGTCGTTGAAGCTATTTATGTTTCGTGGTTTAGCTGTACGTTTCGGTTTTTTAAAGGGACGTTCCTTATGAGGGGAATTGGTTTGGATCTGAGGAAGGCCAGTGTCCTGAGTACTAGTATTCATTACAAATGAGGTAAAGAGATTATTATGGAGTTCTTGTCCAGTTGCCAGTTGCAAGTAATAAGATATATTAAAGATGTCAGCCAAAAGCTAGCGATGGTGCTTCCAGATATCCTCTGGAAGGAAATCTACATGAGAGACACACGGGCCAGGTATTTGCTTGGAAGATCAACATTTCTAACTTCTTGGAATATTGTATTTTCCGATGTAATCTGGGATGCATGAGGGAGAAACTCCTTGTTCGTTCTTAAAAAATGCTGCTGTTTTACACGCAATTCCTCAATATTCTTTGCTTGGTCCGACATTGGAGAACGAATAACCTACGTCCGCCTGCGTCAAACTCAGCTCTTGTGTATATGACTAGTATGCAGGTTGCAGGTTGCAGGTTTATCATGACAATTCAACGAGTTGGAGTTCCGAGCTACACAAAGCTCATGTCTCGTATATGTAGTGAAAATAGTGTATGAAGTATTTTCCAAAGAATGAATGCCGAATCAGCAACTGTCGCTTATTTGTGTTCCGGGGCATGATTTGAAAGGCCTACAAAACTGCGTTGCTGGGCAGATGCAGCTGGTAGTTGCTGTAAAGAGAGAATGAGTGCTGGAATCGTTTCGAAGTCCTTATTGGCAGATACGTTAGTCAATGAGGCGGCCTGTAGTGGGCCTCATAAGGATGTGGTCCTGTACGTGTGTTCTTCTGGTTAGAGAATATCTCTGAAATTATACCAATGAAGATGGTTAGTTTGGGGAACATGTCTTTTTCTGTCTTGAGCTTGAGCACTTGGCTTTTGAGAATAGACACTAGTCTTGAAATATCAAGATCTTGTAGCAACTGGAAGAGTTCCTTGAGAGAGGCTGCAGTGTCTTGAGGGTGCTGGGTGGGGGTCTCAACAGATCGTGGGAAAGAAGGCAAATTCACCTTGTCATCTTGTTTGGAAGTCCTACGACCGGACAGTGGTGAAGACTTCTGGGTGCCTGTATGTGCTGGGGTGACAGTCTCTTGTTTCTTCCCTTTAAGGAGGCTCTGGATTCGGAGGCAACCGGAGAAATCCGCATTATGATCCACCGGCGCAGTTTTACGTAGTCTAGCCGTAGTCGATGCGCTGGCACTCGTAACATTGAAGATAATTTTTAGGTTGGTACGAGTCAACACGAACTTTGAAATAGAGGAGGTCTTCTTTGAAGATGGAAGATGGACGGAGCGTTTTCTTCGACGAGACTAAGAAAAGGGGAAGAGGAATCTTCCCCTTTTCGGATTCCTTGTGTCGAGTGGTCTGTTGAGTAACTGAGGTGATAGGATATCACTTGTCTTGAACACGAGTAATGTCTTGAGTACTTTCATCTGTTGGCAGGTTGCGAATCATTGCCTTAACAATGTCCTGCTTTTTACGGAATTCAGTGGCATATTGAAGATGTTGTTAAATACAGATGGCTTGAATGGCGCTATAATCCTCGTGTAGTCTGCACTTTATTTTGATGAATCCTTTCATGAATTGAATTGTAGGCGTACTCTTGCACTTCTTTTGCATTATTTAATTAATGCATAGCCTTTATGTTATAGGCAGTCATATACATAAAGTCAATTGGAGGAGAAGAGAGTAGTAGTTTACATTGGTTCTTCCTCTTTCTCGTATCTTGTAAGAGCCGCAATTTTTTTGCATGTCTCTACAGGTGAGAGAGGTGGAGTTCTTGGTTTGCAGGTCTTCTTCGGTGGATGAAAGTTATCAGGAAGTGAGACCAAGCTCTCTTGGGAGGCATGCCATCATTAGTATGTCAAGGTCATGGTCAAGGTGTAAATTACGGGTTATATAGACAATTGAGTCCCGGAAATAACCAAAGTTCCATACCTCCCATATGTGTTAGTGGTATCATCGTGAGGTTGGTCCAGAAGATGTTTCAATTATGAGCCAGAGACCGATGCCGAGTCATATGGAACATAACATTCCTTGACAATGACTGGAGACGAACACAAGAACTGAGTGGTTTAGGTATAAGAAGCAGATGGTGAGATGATGATATTTAAATGGAGACAGCTGGTGGTTGGTTGATGTTATATTCTAAGATTGCGGCTACCACCGAGATGAATGGCTCTCATAAGGGTTTGGTCCTGAACTGATAAATTAGGTTAGTCTTCAGTGCTGATTAGTAGACATAGTGTCTGCTAAGATGTCACAAATACTAAAGATTTTAGTGGTGGTATACTGTGCTGCTCTAAGCTGTGCTAATCGGATCTTGATATTATTGTACAGCTGAATAAGGTTTAGTACTCGAAAGATATCCAAAAGTTCTTAGAGGGCGGATCTATTATGCTGAGAAGAGTCTACTTTTAGTGGCGAGGTACAGTTCGACGGATGTGATGAAAATCGGGTTTTCTGCTCATACGTGGTAGTATTAGTTTGAGTAGTTGGTTTGGTGGATGAACTGAAAGCACTAACAGAGTCCTATTGAAGTTGTGAAAAATCTTCGCCTCTAGGTAGTCGACGTTGTGTGCTACTTAGACATAGTATTTTATGAATGGTTCGACACCCTTTGAATTTCGCAGGATGACTCCACCACAGTTTGAACATTTCAGTGAAGAATCTCAAGATTTTCTTAAACATTGATAGGAAGCATGAGGGCCTAGCGCAGTTAACGCATCGTGAGTTAGCATGGGAAGACGATTTTGTGTGGCCTTCTTGTTGACATTTGTAGCATTGGAACTGAGGTTTTGCCCGAAACAGCTCGATCTTGATTTTGTAGAACTGTAAATACTGCAAGAAAGTAATATTCATGGCGTCCTTAGTCTTATGTAATGCCACCAGAAATAAGGGTATTGGTGTTCCACCTTTGCCGCTCATTAGTTGTACAGTAATAACTGGAAAACCTTTATGAATGAGATTCTTTTTTATATTTTCCTCTAGGTTATTCTATTGGTAGTTGTCGAATTACCAATTTAAGTAATGGATCTTGAGCTGCCATTTCCAAGGTATACTGTAACTTGAATTATTTGCAGAAAATAATCAGGGCGTGATTATCTGCTTGAGAGTGACATCTCTATTTTATGTGCGTCTTATGAACAGCACAACATGGTATGTGTTTGAAAACAGTTGCTGCACCATGTGTAAGTGTATCCCTTACCATCAGGGTAATCATAAATTGAAAACGATTTGATATAGCGCTTGATGGCAAGAGTTGAATGAGCACTAGATGTGGTTTTTACTGCAGGAGTAATTGTATCAGACGGAGATACATCCATTTTATCTTCTTGAGAAAGATCTGTGATATCTGATGTAGCTAAATATTGAACACGGTTGGACGTGGGTACTGAAACAGTTGTCTCTTGTCTTCGTTTAGCAGTTTGGGTATCTTGAATAGTGGTTCCTCAATCTGCATTTTCTGAGTGTCTTTAGATTTGTCCTGAGAAGGGCCGGAAGGGTCAGTACTTGATGGTGAAGTTCTAGAAGTTGAAATGTTAGAATGCTCTGCATGCTCATAGATGTCTCTATGATGTGCTGCAACAAGTGGTCCTTAACACCAACGACAATTACTGTCTCTAGGATAGATACCTTGAGTATTTAGTAATCTTCGATCTAAAGGTATATCTAGCTCATTGTGCTTGTGTGCGCCCGAGCTGCTCTGAATAAATACAATTCGTTTGGAACTTGCTGAAACCACAGCACGAGAAGTAAGATCTGTCGTCTAAGACGTCTTAACGATGTTTCGATGATGATGACTAGTGTGTTCATGTTTTCTGTTATTCATTACAGTTGTAGGTATGAGTTCCGAGCTCTGTTTGAAGAGCTTCTACCACTTTCAAAATAATGTTGGATAATGATAATGATGAGAAACGTAAGTGAATTGTAATCAGTGAATTGTACTGTCGCCTGGTTACAGTAGTTTTTTTATAATGGTTTTGGCATCTTATACATTCTTCTTCTGGGTTGTAGGTGGCCTATTTTGTGGAGTGTATGGTAATCGGAGTGGCGAAGGCGATACCAGAATTTTCTACTTTGCGGTTGGATGTCTTCAGTGATATATGGTAAGTCCTAATCTTCATGCAGTTGTTCAATACGGGTATAATTGGAGTGGCCAGAAATGCAGCGTGCTGCTGCATGTTGTACACGCTTTAGGTGAAGAATGTGTGTTGGAGCTGCATGTGCCCATGCTGGATGTCCATATAACAGTTGAGAACGAATAAGCATATTATAGGTTGTAACACGAGCCGAATGACTGAAGAATCTGGAACTTAAAATACATGAGACTTGTTGCAGTGTGACTTTTGCACGAGCTGCTTGTCGATGTAGATGATCTTTGAATGTTAGTTTATGATCAAGGTAGGTACGTAGGTATTATACTTCTGGTTGTGGGTTGATGATATGTCCAATTAGCTGAAGTTGAATTGGTCTTCGTGGGTTCTCGTGAACTAATGTGGTTTTCTGAGGATTGGTGGCAATTCGCCACTTTTCTATCCAATGTTCAATTTGGTGGAGATGGGTTTGAAGAGCAGCTGCAGCAGATCGTCTATTTTTATTCTGAGCAAAAATTACTGTATCGTCTGCAAAGGTTGCTATTGTGGTATTTAGCCTGGTAGGAATATCTGCTGTGTATATTGAGTATAGTATCGGCGAGAGACGTGACCCTTGCGAGACGCCTGTAGTGGTTTAATGTTGTCTTGAAAGTGCCTGATTTATGCGGACTTAGAAGGAACGATGATGAAGAAAGTATTGTATTAATATGATGAGTGATGGTGGAAAATCCTGAAGATGAACATTGTATATAAGACCATATGCCTAACGCGGTCGAAACCTTTGACTATATCGAAAAACATGCCCGGGGTTTGAGCTTTATCCTTGAAACCAAAAGTGATGATTTCAACCAGTCTAGTGAGTTGGGCTGTAGCACCATGTTGTGGTCGAAACCTAGACTGGTGATCTGGTAGGAGGTCGTCAGTCTGAAGATGATGCAGGAGCTTCTGGAGAAGGATTTTTTCACCACTTTTGATGTATGATTCAGTAGACTAATAGTTCGATGGTTTTGGGGGAATTTGGAATCTTTGCCCGGTTTAGGTAACATGATGATGTGTCCTTCTTTCCAATGATGATAGTTTCCAAGTCGCAACATAGCATGATAAATGTTGCGCAGTAGAACAGATAATTTGCATGGTCCATATTTGAGAGCCGAAGAAGGAATTCGATCAGGCCGAGCAGCTTTGCGAGGATGTAAGGTCCTTACAAGTCTCTGGATTTTACTTGGAGTTGTGCGTTGTGAGTTATCTCGCGAGAAGCTGCTAGTTTTTATTGTCATCTTGTTTCCTGGAAGTCGAGTGAACTAGCGGAGGGGAGGACTTCTTTGCATCTCTATGTACTGGGTTGATTGTCGTTTGTTTCTTTGCTTGAAGGAGGCGCTGAAATCGGGGACAGCCAGTGAAGTTCGCTGGGTGACTCCCGCACAGTTTGCGGATTTGACTAGTGCAGTTCGGTCCTGTTTTGGGCAGGCATATGTCCAATGATCACTTACACATTTGACACATCGTGGTTTCGGTTGGCAGGTGCTTTGACTAAGGCCAAAGCGCTGGCACTTGTAACCCTGAAGATAGTTCTTGGGTTGGTATGATACAATTTGCACTTTAAAGTGGAGGAGAAGGTCCTGTTTAAAGATGGAATATGCACGGAGTGTCTTCTTCATTGACACTAGGAAAAGGGAGAGGGGAATCTTGCCCTTTACGGATTCTTTGTCTCGTGTATTTAATTGGATCACTGAGGTAACAGGATAGCCTTTGTCTTGCAAAGGAATCATAATGTCTTTAGTACTAGTATCGGTCGGCGGCTTTCGAATCACTCCCTTGATGATATCTTTCTTTTTGCGAAGTTCAGTGGCATATTGGAGACGTTGTTCTTTGCAGATGTTTTGAATAACGGTATAATCCTCTGGAGTTCTGCATTTAATATTAATGAATCTTTTCATGAATTGAAAGGTAGGTGTTTCCTTGCACTCTTTCTGAAGGGTGGCAATTAATGCATAGCCTTTATGGTTTGGGCAGTCATATATATATAACCAGTTAGTGGGATAGACTGTGGATGTCTCCATTGGTTCTTCTTCTTTGTCGTCTCTTGAAAGAGCCGCAATTTTATTCACTGTCTCAACAGGTGAAGGGCAAGAATTACTACGGTGCAGGTCTTCTACGGTGGTTGGAAGTCGTCAGTAATTGAAGCCATACTTTCCTTGGAACCTAATCGTGGACTATGGTCAGGATTGGGGGAGATGTTTGGAGTCCCCTGCACCACCGAATGTATCATTTGCAGAGCCGCTTGTTGATAGTCAGGTTTAGTCTTGTTGACAGGGGGAGCGAGGAAGAGAAGGGGTTGGATGAGGTACGAGAGTCACCATAGGCCTCCAGATGATGTTGCCCAAAATGTATCCCTGAGCATCGATTACACTGCACCTCCGAATCCAGAAGAGCGCTAGTGCCAAACAAGTGGATCGTCAGGAATAAACCATTGGTATCTGCGATTGCTACCGGTGCGATCTCTAAGATAGTGAACACGTTTTATAGACGTCATGTTATTAGCGTGAGAAATGTGCTTCATGCGTCACTAGTCTCCATACGCTGAATCGACTAGAATACAGGCTGCAGGATGCAGGTTTATCATGACAGTTCAACGAATTGGAGTTCCGGGCTACCTAAAGCCCCTGGCTCGTATATGTTGTGAAGATAGCAGTTGAAGTGTGTCCCCATGAATGAAAGCCGAATCAGCAACTTTCGCTGATTTCTGTTTGAATTGGTGTTCCGGAGCGTCCGTTGAGACACCTACAAAACTGGGATGTTGATCAGGTGGTCGTTGGAAGAAATCGAAGAACGTCTGGTGCTGCTGGAGAATACAGATGGCATATAGAAACCAGGCAAATCCTGATTGGCTGTTGGTATTATCAATAAACTTCAGTGTTGCGTGGTCCTCATAAGGTGCCCATGGGTTGGTTATGAATGGGTTTAAGTTTTACATGAAGTGATACGAATTTCCAGGAGAATTGCAAGTGTACTGAGTGTGTCCTTTGCTTTGCGAATGTATGGCATCTCTAGTTTAACAGCCCTAAGGAAGGCAGTAAGTGGGAGTTCTCGAAACAACTGAAGTAGTTCTTGCTAGGCGGAGCTATCGTCAGAAGAGTTATCAGTTAGTCTGTTCCGCTCAGAAGTTTCGTGAGGATAGGTAGGCTTGGGAGATGTAGACGTTGGAGGTGGTGGACGAGGGTCAGTAGGCAACGATGGGAAGTCTTCTTTGGTGAGATTCGGAGCCGGCGGGGCCCTCTTGGTCTGAATGTTCTTGATAATCGAATATCCATAGAAGTTTGTCCTGTGGCTTTGGTCACAATTTGCACATTTATGTAGAGAGCTAAAGGTGCATTGATATGTGTAGTGTTCTGCTGAAGATTTCATGCATCTGTGTTTAGCTGCACAAAACGATTGTGTGTGCCCCAACGGCTGCCATCTATAACACTGAATAAAGTTTTTAGTTCTGTAAAGTTCTACGGAGATTTTGTAAAATTCGAGGTACGTTCGTTCATAAATAGCTTGAGCTGTTGGTGTCTGGGCAAACGTTACAAGAAAAGTGGAAGTGGTAGCTTTTGTTTCCCCGTCAGCTGGTGCACATTTAAAACTTCGTAGCATCGATTGAGAAGATCAGTCTTGATGTTGAATAGTTGGGTGTTCATACGTAGATGTCGAAGCACCAATTTAAGGTGTCGTTCCATTTGTACAGTATTCATACAATATGTGAATTTATATTCTTTGCAGAAATTAATCAATTTTTAATAATCCACTTGGTTGTTGCACTGACATTTGAATGTGTCCTTGGTCAGTAAGGTATTTCATGGCAGAGGGCAGTAGCGCCGTGACTGATTTTATAGGCCTTTTCGGGTGGAGAGTCATAAATATAAAAATTCTTAATCTTCCGACGGCGAGAAGGTTTGGCTGAGTCTTGAACGATGGAAGCAAGAGCCAATGATGTCATATCTACTGGGTATCTTCGGCATTTGAAAGGGCCGCAAACTTGTTGATAGTAGTGATAGGTTTCGCTATTGATGGAGGTGAAGGCCGGCAGGCCTTTTTGGCACGATGAAATTGGTTAGCAGAGGAGTCTTCCTTATGACCAGAAACTGGTCTTTTCTGATCTTTGTCATCATAGAAGATTAAATGTTCGTTGTATTCATGTGGACCTAAACAACGGTAACATTTAGCTTTTCTGCAATTAGTGTTAAGATCTAACAACTTGGGATCGTGTGGCGGCTCTAAAGATCTTCTGGTAAACACAGGCGACATATATTGTGGATTCATTGTCTTATTTGCTTCCATTGCAAAATGATCATGCATCGTATGATGTCCACCACATCTCTTACATTGTGGATGGTCAGTACGTAAGTGATCTATAGCACCTCAGAGAGTGCATATCCTATGTTGTGAACTTGGTCTGTCGGTCCGTGTATTGACAGTTTTATTGCTAGAGTTCCGGGCTTCAAGCTCAGCCCATGCATCGCAATTGGAGTGAAGAGCATTTGACTTAGTTGGCATACGAAATAAGACATAGAGACGCGACTGCCGCAGTCTCGAACAGTATTTGCCATGTAGATAAGTCTGGTGTTGATAGTTAGCTGTTGCTGCAACGAAGAACGGGATGTGGCGCTGGCGAGAAACTGAGTATTCTGATTGATTTGCTTGGAATGGTCCTGTACTAAGCGACTGAAAAGTGCAGAAATCATGTTAATAAGAATAGACAGTTTGGTTAAAACTTCCTTCGCTTCTTTGAGTTTTGAAACATGTTGACGAACAATGTTCATACATCTTGAAATATTGATTTCCTTCAATAGTTGAAGAAGTTCTTTGAACGTATTGAGGTTGTCATCTGTAGGTGTTTGTGAATAGTCTGCTGTCCCTGATTTAGGCCATAAAGGAACGTCTGATGAATTGTTCGAGGTCGAAGGTATTCTTGACAAATTATTTTCATGAGTTCAGAGCTTACTTGAAAACCCTGCCTCTTATATGTGTTACTTGTATGTGAGTGTATTTGCGGAACGCGGCTTCCGCAGTTCCATATGAGTATGTTAGATTCTTTCTTCTTTATGATTTTGTGTGATCTTTACATATATATATATATATATATATATATATATATATATATATACAACTTTGTCCTTTCCAGTTAGCGTGTATTGTTTGTGCTGAAGGTTTTTTTTTTATTGAGAGCTTTATATGTTATTGGGTATGTGGGTAACCATAGATTTGTCGATTTGCTCTGCTGGTTCCAATTTCTCGTAGAGTCTGATACTGGGAGTGATGGAGGTTGTGCCAGAACTTTCTTGAAATTGCTTCATTGACTTCTTGGAGATACCTGTATGGTAATTCCAGATCGTCGTGTAGTTATGTGATCCTTGTGTCTCTGGAGTGAACAGTTACTAATCGGGCAGCGTAGTTTTGCACAATATGCAGAGGCTGAATATTGTTTTTTGTGGCATGTTTCCATGCTGGGCAGACGTACAGCATGGTTGACCGTACCATCATGTTGTAGATGTGAATTTTGGTTATGGGTTTCCGTCTGTTTAGATCGGAAGAGACAGGTTAGTGCTCTGAGACGGTTTATGGCTCTAGTGATTGTACGTTGCAGGTGTAGTTTCCGAGTTAATTTTCTATCAAGGATAATTCCCAGGTATGAGGTACTTTCTTCCTGTGAGAGACGTTGCTGGTCGTAGTACAGTTCTGCAGTTGGAGCCGTCGGGCTTCTAGAGAACACAACGATGGCTGTTTTGTTAACATTTATCCGGGTGCGCCATTTTGCAGTCCATTCTTCTAGTTCGTGAAGGTGCCTTTGGATCCATACTGTGGCATATTTGGGATTTTTGCTTGCTGCAAATCCGCAAAAGTTGCCATCGTCGTATGTGGTGTTGGTGGCATCTCTGTAGTGTACAAGTTAAATAATAGAGGGGACAGAGTGGAACTCTGTGGAACCCCTGCCGCTATTTGTTGTTCTGAAGATAGCTGTGCCTCATACCTGACTTGGAACCTTCTGTTTTGAAGATAGGAGTGTGTGACTTGAATAAGGTAGCGCGGAACCTTACATCTTAGAGATCAGTCCCAAGTGCCATACCCTGTCCAAGGCTTTTTCTACGTCAACGAACGCAGCCACTGTAGTTTCTTTGTTGTTAAATGATTGGGTAATCTTCTCAATGATGCGTGTGAGCTGGGCTGTTGTGCTATGCATCAGCCGGAAGGCGAATTGATGTGGGGGAGTAGCTGCCGTTCATCTGCGTGTGCCATGAGTCTTCTGTACAACAGTCGTTGCAGGTTGCAGGTTTATCTTGACAAATTAATCGATTTTGAGTTCCGGTCTACTCAGTCCCTCCCTCGTATTTGTAGTGAAAATGGTATATGAAGTGTTTCAGCATGAATGTATGCGAATCAGTAACTGTCGCTGATTTCTGCGCTTCTGGGTATTCCAATGCATGATTTTAGTCCTACAAAGCTACAATGCTGGGCAGATAGAGCTGGTTGTTGCTGGAAAGACAGAATGGGTGCTGGAAGCGTTTCGGAGTCCTGATTGCAAGATACGTGAGACAATGAGGCGACCTGGAGTGGCTCTCATAAGGGTGTGTTCCTGTACATATGAAAGATTCTTGGTTAATTGTAGAACTCAGCAATCATGTCAAAATGAATATGGACATTTTGCTGAACATGTCTTTTTCTTCTTTGAATTTTGGCACGTATTTCTTAAGAATAGGAAGTAATCTTAAAAGATCAAGTTCCTTCAATAATTCAAGAAAGTCTTTGAAGGAGTTGGTATTATTGTCTTCTGGTGTATATTTGGATGAATCAGATGGTGGAAGAGGAGGCCATGAGATCCGGTCTTCGGTACGGGAAATGGTCTTGGTAAGACGTGTAGGTAATTGACTTGTTTGTTGTTCTGTGGTTTCAGATGGAGTGGTCTTGGAGTTTTTCCCTTGAATAAGATGTTGAATCCGAGGACATTCAGAATAGTTCGCCGGGTGGTGCCCCGCACAATTGACACACTTGCCACGCTTGAGTTGATCTTGCTATTTATAGACAAAAGTACAGTGATCACCATCACATTTTACGCTACGGGGTTGCGCTTTGCAAATACTTTGGCCATGGACAAAACGTTTCATTTATAGCACTGTAAGTATGTTTTAGAATGGTACTGCTCTATGCGAACTTTCACATGAAGCAATAAATCTTCTTTGAAAATTGAAGTTCCTCGAAGTGCTTTCCGCAGACTCACTAGGAAAAGGGGAAGGAAAGTTTTTCCCGACGGTTCTTCAGTGTTCCGTTTGGATAGTTGAATTACTCAGCGAACTGGATAGTCTTTTTCTTTCAGTGCAGAAACAATGGCACAAATTGCAGTGTCAAGTGGCAAGTTACGTATCACTGCTTTGATTAAGACGTTCTTTTTCTTTATTTCTGTGGCATACTCAAGGTTTTCTTCTGAACAGATTTCTTGAATAGCAGAAAAGCCCTATTGAAGCGCACATTTTATCATGAGGAAACCTTTGATGAAGGGAAAATTGGGGGTTTCTTTGCACTTCTTCTGCATTTTGGCAATGAGATTATAACCCCGATACTACGGGCAGTTGTATACATACATCCAGGTTTTGGAAGGCTCACTAGTAGCGTCCATTGGTTCTGTATCATTATCGGCTCCGGCAAGGGCCGCAAATTTATTGGAGGTAGAAACAGATGTTGTAGGCTCAATAGATGATTTACAAGTCTTTTTGGTAAGTGAAACTCTGCGTCGTTTGTATCTGAGCTTGGGTGACGGTCTGGAGCAGAGGTGGTTGAATTCCTCATCGCCATCGATTGAATTATTTGCAGAGCCCCTTGTTGAACAGGAGGGGAGGAAGAGACATTCATGAGTGGAACAGATGATTCACCATAGACCTGCCGGTGGTGATATCCCAGATGTGGCCCTGAGCTACAGCGACACCCACCTCCCGATCGAGAATAGCGCTGGTGTCAAACTTAATTGGATCATTAGGGAGGTCCCATATATATCTGCGATCTGTAGCAGAACGATCTCTAAGAGAATACGTTTTGTAGTCTTCATGTTTTTATCGTCAGAAATATGCTTCGTGCGCCGCTATTTTCCCTACGCTGAACCTAATAGTCGTTACACAAGTTCACAGATTATCGTGACAATGTAATCGAATTGGAGTATCGGGCTAGAAGCCCTGCCTCGTATATGAGATGAAGTATCATATGAGTTCTCTGCATATAAGGTATGAAGGGAAGCTGCCACTGTCACAGGATACTTGGAGAAGATGAGACTGCTGGCGAAGTAGTTGGATTTAGCCTGAGAAGAAGTGTTTCACGAAGAAATTAAACAACGTCTGGGGCTGCAGATGATTGGAGATGGTATTTAAAAAGATGAATCCGGATTGGCAGTCGGTGTAGCCAATAGCATCTATGGTGCGTGGTCCTCATAAGAGTGTGGCCCTGTCATCTTGTATCAAATCAAACTGAATGAGAAGGAACAATGCTTGATTTGGATCATTAAATGAAGTCCACTAGAATTTCTAGTAGAATTGTCATTTTGCTGAAGGTATCAGTTGATTGTCGAAGTTCAGACCGTGACCGTGACTGTATTTCACAACTTGAGTGCTTGTGTACAGGGTTTCGTTAGAAAACCCTGCCTCGTATTTAAGGTAATAGTATATCAATTGGATTGCATAGGAAGTGACAAGGGAAGTGCGACTGTCGCGACTTCTACTACAATTTTTTTAATAATAGTAGTTGTTGTAATCCGGTTCACGTTTGAAGATCTGGAGTCGTAGTCTGGAGTGCATATCTTCTAGTTGGTAAGGCCCAAGTAGATGGTATTATGTTGGAGGTTGAGGGCGAGCATAAATGTATCGAGTAGCTCGAATAGTGCCAGTGCTTTTGAGGGAGTCATTAGGTTAAGCGTGAAGTTGTAACCAAAACTTTCTTGAGTAGATAGTCATCAGTTCTTCCAGGTAAGGTAGTCCTGTATCTTCGTGAAGTTGCAGTATCATTGTATCTCGACTGTGGCCTGTGATTTGTCTGGAGGCGTGGTTTGGAGGGATTTGTAATTTTCGTTTATGTATCTTGGCGGATGTATGTTACCATGCAGGATGAGCATACAGAAGCACTGGTCGAATGAGTTGCTTGTAGATAAGTAGTTTAGATTGCAGTGTAAAACCAGAGGGACGTAGCAAACATGTCAATGCCTGAAGTCCCCGCTGTGCTTTACTAATAACTTGGTGGATGTGCTGTTGAAATGTTAGTTTTCTATCCAACGTGATTTCTAGATATTTGACTTAGTTTGCCTGAGGCAGTTGATGGTTGTCAAAGAAAACTTGTATAGGAGGTGGACGCCGGTATTTGGAGAAATATAGGACGATGGTTTTAGCAGGATTAATTTTAACGCGCCATTTCTCTCTCTCTCTCTCTCTTTCTCTCGGTATTTGACAGTTGCAATGCTAGAGTACCGGGTTTCCAGTGAACCCCTGCCTCTTATGTAGTGAAGAGCATGTGACGTAGGTGGCATGCGAAGTAGATACAGAGACGCGACTGTCGCAGTCTCGAACGCTATATCTCATGTTGTTAATGTCTGCTATTTGTACTTAGGTGTTTCTCAAACGAAGAACGGGATTGGGCGCTGGCGAGAAACTGAACGTTCAGAATGTTTTTTGAATGTGCCAATGGGGTTGTCAAATGTAGTCCTGATAAAGGAAGTGGTCCTCTACAGAGAGATTGAATTCAGTGAAAAAATACAGAGATCATGTCGATGAAAACTGACATTTTGCTGAAAACATCTGTGGTTTCTTTTAGTTTTGGATCGTGCTGACGAACTATGTTCACAAATCTTGAAATATTAAACTCCTTCAGGAGTTGAAGCAGTTCTTTGAGGGTAGTGAGGTTGTCATCTGTAGGTGATTGAGAAGACTCCACTGTTCCTGATTTACACCAGGAAGGAACGTCTGTAAGGAGGGCATCTGTTTTCTGTAATGGCGGATATAGTCGTTGATCACTTGTGCGTCCTGGAGTCGTGGTCTTAGACGAAGAGTTGTGAGGTGCAGGCGGCGGTGAAGTCCGTTGTTTGGTCCTGGTCTGGATGAGGCACTGGATTCGTGGGCATCCAGCGTAGTTAGCACGGTGATCCCCTCTGCAGTTGGCACATTTGGCAGGCGTTGTTTTATCTGTTTTCGGGCATTGATAAGTCCAGTGTAAACTAGCACATTTAGCACAGCGTGGCTGAGCATGACAGTTGCTTTGGGCATGGCCCAGACACTGACATCGGTAGCATTGTAGATAAACCTTTTTGTGATAAGGTTCTACACGAATCTTAATTGAGAGCAACAGTTCTTCCTTGAAAATAGTGGAGGCACGTAGGGTTTTGCGTAAAGTCACACGAAATAATGGAAGGAGAGATTTCCCTTGGTTTGAAGAGCGATTATTAGTATATAATTGAGTTACGTTAAGCACTGAGTAGTGCTTGTCTTGAAGGGCTGTGTTGATATCAGAAATCTAAGTATCAATCGGTATGTTCCTGATGACTGCTTAGATTGTGTCAGTTTTCTTCCGAGTCTCTGTGGCATATTGAAGGTTTTGAGCAGCACAGATGTCTTGAATAGCGGCGTAGTCGTCTTGGATTTCACACTTCACTTTTATGTAACCTTTCATGAATGAAAAGGTAGGTGACTTCTTGCATTTTTTGCTGATGAGCTCAGTAAGAGCTTATCCCTTTTCGTAGGAACAGTCATAAATATAAAGCCATGTGTGAGTAACAATAGAAGTTGTATCCATGGATTCTTGTAAGACTTCTGCAATTGTAAGGGTCGAATATTTGTTAGCAGCAGATACTGGAGGTGGTGGAGTAAAAGTAACAGGTATAGACGTTATTTTTGCAGGCTGAAATCCATCATCTGGAGGTTCTAGCATATGTTTATATCCAGAAGTTGAAGGCACTGTAACCTGAGGGGGAGATGATGCGGTAGAGATAGGCGGAGTTGCAGAAGCTTGAGTTGAGGTTTCCATCTGACATACTAGTTGAAGAACTGCAAGAGCGTCGGGATATGCAGGGATATCTTTAACAATATCATCAAACTTCATCCCTCGAGAGGTTCCAATGAGTATAATGTCGGCAATCATTTTGACATCTTTATTCAGTGAAGCTTTCTTGTAGGCAAGATGGAATGCATCAGGGGTGAGAAGGTCGACCGGGTTGATAGAAGAGGGTGTCGTCATTTTGGTAATAGCCGGAGTATTATCTGGAGAAGTCATGTTCTTTAAGTTCTTTGTTCTTTAGAAAAACGCGCGAAAATGCGCCATATGCACTTTGCAGTTTTATCTTGAAAAATTTTTCGAGTCGGAGTACCGGCCTACCCAAAGGCCTGGCTTCCTATATGAAGTGAGATAACATATGAAGTGTGCTCCCATGAGTTGTGATCCGAATCAGCAACTGTCGCTAATTTCTGCGGGTATTAGTATTCCAATGCATGAACTCGGTCCTGCAAAACTGCGATCCTGGAATGCATTTAGCCTGAGAAGCTGCGTTTCACGAAAAATCGAACGACGTCTGAGTCTGCAGGAGATTCTAGATGATAATTGAAAGACGAATCCTGATTGGCAGTTGGTGTAGCCTATTAGCGTCTGTCAACGTGGATTCAATCAAACTGAATCAGAAGAGGGACTGCTTGATATTGGTCTTTAAATGAAATCGACTAGAATTTCTATAAGAATAGTCATCTTACTTAATTTTTCTGCTGACTGTCGAAGCTCACGCAACCTCTTCGTAACGGCTTGCAGGAAGACATAAAATGGAATGTCTCGAAAGATTTGGAGGACTTCTTTGCGTGAAGAACTGGTATCATCAGAAAGGTCCGGCGATGATGAAGCTGGAGATATTGTGTGAGCAGTGGCGGCGTTGGCATAGGTTTTTTTTGAACGTATCGGCTAGACATGAAGAGATTATGTGACCAAAGGATGGACGTCTTCTGGAGATGGCATCTCCGTAACTTTAGCTCGGCATGCTTGATGCGTTTGATAACTTGACATCCTTGGTAATTGGCCTTGTGGTCTTTGCCACAGTTTGCACATTTGTAGCTCTTCTCATCCTTGCGGTGAGGGCACTGGTAACTGAGATGGCGTTCTGCAGAATGCATACATTTGGGACGGCATAACAAAATAATTGAGTGTGGCCCAGTCTTTGGCAGCGAAAGCATTTTATGTAAGTCTTAGCTCGGTACGATTCTACTGAAATTCTGTAAAATTCCAAATATTGGAGTTTAAAGATGTCCTGAGAATTTGGCGTTGTCTTTAAAGTGATCAGAAATAGTGGAATAGGATTTTTATTTTTCCCCGTCAGCTATTGTACGTTCACTACGTTTGCAGTTTGGAGTTTTATGTTGTCAAATTTTTCGAATAGAAATTCCGGGCTACAAAACGCCCTTGCCTTTTATATGACGTAAGACAGCATTTGAAGTGTGCTCCCATGAGTTTTGATCCTAATCAGCAACTGTCGCTGATTTCTACGGGTAATTGTGTTGGGTTGCGTTGTTTGATGTACCTGCATAACAGCGTGACTGATCGGATGGTCATTGGCTGGTTTGTCTGAGTGATGCTGGTGAGTCACGAGGCATATCTGGAGTGGTGATTTAGCCAATCTGGTGGTCTTGAGTGGCTCTCATGGAAGTTGATGTTGTTTGCGTATTTCACGGGTGGTGAGCCTGGAAGTCCCAAGATAAGATGTTATGGTGGCTGAGGTCTGGCATAGATATGACGATGAGGTTGTACAGTGCCAATGTTGCGGAGAATGTCATAAGGTGAATGTTGCAGGGAATGCCAGAATGCTTGACGTCTTCGCTTGATGATTTCTTCTAGGTATGGTAGGTCCAAGTCCTCGTGCAGCTGTGCGATTCTGGTGTCCCGAGAGTGTCCAGTGATTTGTCTTGCTGAAAAGTTTTGAACAATTTGTAGTTTAGCTCGGTATGATCGAGCTGCGTGATGTCATACAGGACATGCGTACAGTATCAAAGAGCGCATCATTGCGCAATAAACGTGTTTTTTCGTTTCCAATGTGAGCTGCGAGGAACGGAGTAGGCAGGAGAGTTGACCTAGTCGCTGACGAGCACGTTTAGCGAGGTATAGGAGATGATGTCGAAATGTTAGTTTCCTATCCAAATGTAGACTTAGGTACTTGGTAGAAGTGACTTGTTGGAGGCGTTGGTTATGAAAGGAGAGTCGAACTGGAGTTTCCGTTCTTTTCTTGGAAAAGACTATTACAGCTGTTTTTTTTGGGATTGATGCCATTACGCCAGCGAGTAGCCCAGTCTTCAATGCGATGTAAATAGCATTGAGTCCAGAGTTGAGCATATTTGATGTTCTTACTACAAGCAAAGATGGCGGCATCATCAGCAAAAAGGGCTGCATATGTATTGGAGGTCGTAAGAAAGTCAGCAGTATATAGGTTGTATAGTACCGGTGACAGGCAGGATCCCTGTGGAACACCAGCTTCGATAGACACAGTATCTGAAAACGTGGATTTATAGTGAACTTGGAATGTGCTCCGATGATGAAGAAATTATTGGATTACGGCTAGGAGTGGAGGTGGAATGCCGAGTTGATAAAAATAGTATAGGAGCCCTTCGTGCCAGACACGGTCAAAAGCACGAGAGACATCCAGAAAGACGGCTACGACGAGTTCTTTGTCGTTGAAGCTCTGTATGATCTTCTCGGTAATTCGTGTGAGTTGGGCTGATGTTCCGAAGGAAGGGTGGAAGGCGAATTGGTGCGGATGAAGGAGACGACTGTAAATTGAAGAAGACGACTGTAAAGGAGACGTTCAATAATTTTGCTCATGTGACTGAGGAGGCTTATTGGGCGATAATTTTGAGGAAAACGATGAATTTTCTCCTTCGGCTTTTCGGTTTCGGAAGCATGCATACTGTAGCCTTTTTCCAGAAGGTCGGATAATGTCCTGTCTTCAGGATGGCATTGAAGATCTTGGTTAACAAAACACGGACTTTTCTTGGGGCCCATTTCAGGACGAGTGGAGAGATGTGATCAGGACCAGCAGCTTTGTGGGAACGCACCTTGCGGATTACGTGAGAGATTTCTTTAGGAGTGGAAAGTAGAAGGGGCTCAATTTCAACGGATTGAGCTCTGTTTCTAAGGAAGCGATGAACTCTCCGGATGAAGTTCTCATCAATCTGATCGAAGATTGGCTGAAATTGAGTCTCTAGTTGGCGTGCGAATGTGGCTGCTTTATCGGATGAATTGAAGACAAGTCCTTGAGGTCCATGTAGAGCTTGGGCGTGTTTGGTTCCAGGTGATGATAGGTTGTGAACAAGTCTCCAGAACTCATGGTTAGCTGTAGATAGAGAGCGGAGTTTCGTGTTCCAAGTCTCTGCTTGTAGACGATGTAGACGAAGTTTAAGTTTCCAGGTGAGAGTATTATACAAGGATTTGAAAGTCGGATGACGCAGACGCTGCCATTCTTCCTTGCCCAGCGTTTGAAAGAGGTCATAATTCTGGTTCGAGGATCGTCCAGCGAGCGGAGATGTACGCACTGAATGTGTCGACAAGGAGGAGGTATTATTGATTGCTGCGGTGAGGTGTTCACCTGTGTCATCGATTTCTGCAGGGGTTTGAAGTGGGCTATGGAGATTGATTAGACGATGAAGTTCGAGGCAGTACTCGACCCAGATAGTTGTGCGGATGGTTGGAAGATGAGTAGTAGGAAGCGGTGTAATCCTGTTGAATGGTGAGGAGCACCGGGTTGCGATCTGTGTTCAAGGCAGGAACGAAACCGGATCTTCAGTGATAGTTACATTCATGTACAGGACTGTGTCCAAGATGTCCGGGGATCGATTGCAATGAGGAAAAACGTAGTTTCCATTGGGGCAGAGATTAGGAGATCAAGATCTGGTAAGTGGGCTTCAATGGCGATACCCGTAGTGTTGTTCACGTAGTAGTGTCAAGGTGCATGTTTGGCATTGATCTCCTCCGATGAGAAGTTGTCGACCAAGTTTACGGAGGTTCCGTCGATCTTCAAGTACGATCCGGCGATGTGGTTGTTTGTAGGCGGAAACGACTATGAGAGGTTCATCAGGAGTGAACAGGCGTATGATGGTGACTTCGAGAGAATTCAAAGTTGGAGCTGGAAGAGTTTCAGAAGGTAGAGTGCGCTTAATCACTATGGCCGAGCCTCCATTAGGAGTTGGCCGGTCGTTTCGGAGGACAGAATAGTTTCGTAGTTTCCAGTTAACAGGTGGTTTCAGAAATGTTACTTGGAGATGTGCAAGGTCGACCTGATACTTTGTTAGAAATTGTTGAAATTCTAGGCGTTGGGATGAAACTCCGTTTGCGTTCCAGTAGCACATCTTGAGGTGAGTGGGGAAGGATTTAGTCGGTGCAATTATCAATTATGTGGACGATGACTTCCACAAGTTTATTTATTTTGCTGAAGGTATCTGATTCGGTTTTGATTTTGCTGATTCCTGATTTTAGCTTCTGGATCATAGATGAGAGGTTTAGATCCTTGAATTGTTGCATTATTTCTTTGATAAAGGAGCCCAAGGTAGAGTCTGAGGCATTCTCAGGAGTAGAACGAGAGTTCTATTGATAAGTTGTTGAGCGTGAAGAGTTTGATGATGGGGAACGTTCTGCCGGATTCGGTAGAGAAGGAAATTTTTTGCGTGAATGTTGGTGAAGCTGATGGAGGAGTCTTGACAGTCGTGTTCCGCTTATGTTTGGTTCGTCGTTGGCGTTCTAGCTCAAAAACTTGGCATCCTCGGAAGTTGCCTGGGTGGTCTGCTCCACAGTTGGCACTGCAGGCAGGAGTAGATCTGGATTTCTTTGGGCAATCCTTGGTGAGGTGATCTTTTCCACATTTCAGGCATCTGGGTTTAGCGTGGCAGGTGCTTTGGGAATGTCCCAAACGCTGGCACCGATATCATTGGAGAAATAAACTGGGCCTGTATCGTTCCGCGGCAACTCGGTAGCTAAGATCTTTCACTGTGTATATCTCCTGAGTTCTGTTTTTTTAAATGAGGCTAGGAACAGTGGAAGTGGAACTTTTTCATCTGAGCTTTGATTTTTTACCTTTCAGTTGATGGACAGCTACGACGGAATATTTCAGGTCTTCGAAGTCTTGTTTGATGTTCACCACCGGCGTATCGATAGGCGGTTTACGGTTGACGACTTTTTGTAGCCGATCTTTCTTAGGCTGATCAGTGGCATATTGATATTTATTGAGAATACAGAACTTTTCTATTTTCTCGTAAGCTTCTAAAGAGGTGGAAGTGAATTAGATGAGGTCACCCGTCTGATAGGCTTTGGGTTTAATTTGCCAAGTATTGCACACACAGTTGGTGAAAGCGAATTAATCCCGAACGACATATGCGTATATGTATTTTGGCTTGTTCGTAGACGAAGAGTTGTTACTGGTGGTTGATGATGATGAGGGAGTGATGGAGGAAGTGAATCCTGGCTCATCAGAAGATAACGTGCTGAGTGGAGTGTATGAGTTTTTTCGTTTCCAGTGGAGGCGAAGTGCGAGTGCAATTTCTCGTACTGAACGCATGTTTCCCTTTCACTGGGATGAAGTTGTCGATCGGACCACTAGTTGAGTTGCGGCTAAAATCTTCTACATTTCATGTGGAAGGGCGTTGCTTTTTGTATGTCGAAGATGAAAAATGGGTGTCCTCATAACCGTCTTCCATAAGGTAGTCGTGTGGATGCAATTGTCCTGAGTTCGGTATAGCCGGTGAGGCTGGTGATTTTCTTGGGCAGTTTCGACTGCTCGTTGCACATCATCAAGTTAACGTATTTCCATTCGTTATGCTAGCAACAGGCAATCTTCTGTGGAAAATCTGCAGTGTCAGGATACAAAGAAGCGGCGACAAACATGAGCCCTGTGGAACGCCTGCTTCGATTTGAAGTATCTCCGAGTAATGGATTCGTAACGTACTTGAAATCAGCGGTTTTCGAGGAATGCCTGGATGACAGCTATGAGATGAGGTGGAACGTCAAATTTGTGAAGTTTATACAGAAGACCATCATGCCATATTCGGTCGAAAGCTCGAGCAACGTCTAAAAATACTGCTGTTGCAACCTCTCGGTAGTTTAGGCTTTGGATGATTCTTTCGGTGGCTCTCGTAAGTTGGTCTGTTGTGCTGAATATTGGTCTCAATGCAAACTGGTGTGGAGGTATCAGATGATGTTCTTCAACAAAGTATAACCGTCTTCAATGAAGCAAACGTTTTATTATTTTACTCAAGTGGCTGTGTAAACTTATCGTTCTGCGGTTCTGAGGGAAGAGAGGGTTTTTCCCAGTCTTCGGTAACATGCAGATGGTTGCTAGCTTCCATGATTGTGGGTAGTATCCTAACTTCAGTGTGGCGTTGAAAATCCTGCACAGTAAAACATATAGTTTTCTCAGAGCTTTCTTCAATGCAAGTGGAGAGATGTTATCTGGTGTTGGTGCTTTATGATATTGTAGCTTTTTAACACTAGAAGGACCAAGATTTTTCTTATACCAGAAGGACCAAAGGGGTCATTTTGACCCCTACTAAATTATGCTAAATAAATATCAATGTAACTTGCTTAAATGAATGTTTGTTGAAATTAAAGGAATTTTGGATCATATGCATAACTAAATAAACTATTTTTCTTGATTAGAGACACACAATTTTTATTATTTCTGAAAATAAAAATGTTCATTTTTTGGAATAATGAAGCTTGAAACAACTCTCTGGCTGAAATTATACTTTTCCTACAGGAGCACTGAAACGGTCATGTTATTGAGTTTCCTACCTGGAAACACAACACATATGTGCCATCACGAATCCCTTATCTTTATTCAGGGCAGGTGGAACAGACAACATATTTCTTGACAACCTTCGTACAAGAGTCACAGGCAAACTTTTTACAGCGAAAGCACATGTCTTGCGTTTTGTTGCTCTTACATTTTCCTATCTGACACTTCTTTCGTTTCTTGGTTGGGATCGAACTTGGCAACTCTTCAGAATTTAGCTCGTTCCGCACCCGTTTCTGTCTTGTCGCTTCGCAAAGTTTTTCCGCTAATTTCAGAATGAATGTATGTCGAGAGATTTTCCTCCCTGTAGCACATTTGTACAAAACATGGACATTGGTGGCGGCCATATCCAGCACATTGTAGAATAGCTGCACAGGCCATCTTCTGCTAGCTGCCTTCACAGAGTATTTTCGTGGCATCAGATCAACAATATCAACTACGACCTTTTTTTTTTGTAGATCCGAATGAAAACGTACATCCGAATGAAGACTGCTCAACACAAGAACGTTTTTGTTTTTCTTACACTGATACGATGTGAGTGTGATGTCGTCGGCCGTTTTGAGTACTTTTGTGATATGCAGTTCATTACTACTAGAGCGAACTGATGTTGGTTCTTCCCTTCTATTGCTTCGTAAAGTATAAAGTATGCTTATTTTCATATTTCGCGATTCTCTTGCAAGGTGTAACGACGTAAAGCAATTATCACAGGTCACATGAAGTCTGGAGTTTTCTTAAACGTTTTACAAGCTCAAAAACTACGTGTTCCGCCAGTGGCATGTTTGCTGCTCTCTGCTAATCTTTTCCTAAGTAAGAAAAACTGTTCACTATATATTTATTTTTCACCTCAACTAACTTCCAAAATTTCACGGCATACTTATCTGGTTTGTTACCCATATACTGTATAAATCTATACCTCGTTTTCATCCGAAATAGCTGTTCGTCAATTTTCAATAAACTTATACCATGTTTCAGAAAACAGACAAACAATTTGCTGATGATACCGCTTATGTCGCATTGGGATCTTCTTTGGTTCGCATTAATCAACTCCTACAACCAGCTTTGGACAAACTAGTTACACGGTGCCTGAAATGGAAGCTTAAGCTGAATTCATCTAAGACTCAAATGACTCTCTTTGGGCTCAAACGCAATAAATACTGTAACAGTCGCAATCCGGAACGTCTACATTTAACTCTTTTTGACTCTCCAATCACAATTCAAAACAGTCTCAAGTATCTCGGAGTAATATTCGACAAACATCTTACTTGAAAGCCTCACCTGAAACAATTGGAAGCTAATATACGGCGCCCTTTTAACCTTTTACGAAACCTTAAAGGCACCACGTGGGGTCTTAATACAAAACTTCTACTGCTAACATATAAAGTCTTTATACGCCCAACACTCACATATGGACATCTTGCCTGGTTATCAGCAGCACCAACTTACTATGAGCGTCTGAAAGTTTTCGAAAGACATGCCTTACGTCTGGCCTACTCTCTCACTTTCGATACTCCCAATGCTGAAATATATCGTCGTGCGCAATTTCGAACCATTTTGCCACACCTCTACCATCTACGCAAACGCTACATAGCGACACGAATCAAATTGGCATATCCCATCGTCCATTAGCTGTTAGACCAAGATCCTGCTGTACCACGCTATGCCTACCCACCACTGGATCATCTCTTAGCAATATACGAATGCACCGAAGCCATAGATCAGTATAATCCTGACCGCCATATCTACCACCGAAATCCACATATCTACCACCGAAATCCACCTCCGTACATGTACTCACGAAACATTTTAACACAATAGCCAACCATGACACATCCTCGTCAACTCGATTTTGCTATTAGTTGCTTACTTTCATCCACATTATTATATAGCCTGAAATCATTCTCCATGTCTTATAAATCGAAACAGTTGAAAATAGCTATGGCCACAGAGAAGGTGTTGTATTCTACGGCCCGCCCATCCATTGGATGGGAATGAAACTCTTGTTAAAAAAAACATGAGGTTTTTCGGTGAAGTAAGAATTGTGCTGTGTTTAGATTACACGTAGTGGAGTAGTGGGTATTCTGTTTTAAGTGGTGTTGCAATATAATATTATGGCGTCGTGTGGCAGAAAAGAACTTACACCTAAGGAAATCCTGGAAATTTTTGCAAAACGCTGATGAGATGGACTCGGGTGGTGAAGATGAACAGTGGACTCTAACTGAACAGTGATTTTAGTGATATTTCAAGTGAAGAACAAAGTTACAACACAATTCCCAATGACGCAGTTTCTTCTGATCAGACAATATGGACATTGATGGATGACGGTTCTGCAGGGTGTGGTAGTATCAAGAAGCATAATGTAGTGCAATACAGGGTACCTGTTACACCTTCGCCATGCATAACATGGACGATACTGTGGTGAGTGATTTAGACTAATTATTGATGATGGGCTGATGAGAAATATAAAAAAATGTAATGAAACAGAAGCTCGTGCCGTACTAAAACATCGAAACTGGACGGTTTCTCTTGATGAATTAGGTGCCTTTGTAGGACTATTGTACATACGTGGTGAAATGCGGATGAGAGGGGGCGCGGAGTTGAAAAATGCGTGACTTTGCCCTGTTTATCTAAACGAAAGCCTGGCCCTGATGTAGGAAATTGGCTATTAATCGGACATAGCTGTGAGGAAGCAGACGTTTGAGTTTGTAAATTAACCCCTCTGTCAAACAGTATCGAACGCTCTTTCAATATCAAAGGAAATCAAAACAGGTGGTAAACGCTTATTAAAATGGTTGACAAGTAGTGTAGAAAGTTTGAGTAATTGGTCAGCAGTGCTATAGAATGGACGGAATCCAGCTTGAATAGTTGGTAGTTTGTTCGTGATTTGTAGATAGTGATGCAGCCGTTTTACCAGAAGGCGTTCTAGTGTGTTGCTAAACACGTTAGAAAGGCTAATGGGTCTGTAGGATGACACAGCAGTTGGATCTTTGCGAAGTTTTAGAAAGACCACAATTTTAGCAAGTTTGCATGTAGTTGGAAAATAGACTGTAGATAAAATAGTTGTATACAAAGAAGCAAGTAGGACTAGAAACGCCTTAAGCAGTTGACGATATGTAATTGAGTCTGTCCCCGGAGCTGTGTTGCGACGGCATTTAAGAACAGCTGTAAAATCATTTGATATTATTGGAGCAGTGAGCTGATTTGTGGGATCAAGGTGGTAGTTGAAATCAGGTTGAAATGGTGGCTGCACTAGAGAACCAGCATGTGAGATATGGGTAACTGTAAGACAAGTGAACAAAGGTGTAGTGTGTGGAGTGAAGACTCCTTCAAGATATGTAGCGAAAACACATTCGTTGTTGGTACTTGGTCAGCACATATGATGGGGTATTGTGGGCCCTGTTTCTGAAATGTTAGACGTTTAAGGTAATTCAGAATTTAGTAGGATTTGTTTCTTGGCGCAAAGCATTACAGGAGGCACGCCACTCTCGTCTTTTGCGGACTACTATGTAGCTCTGAACCTTCTTTGGAATTGACGATGGAGAAGATGAAATCGGCGGTCATATGTGCGACGAAATTCTGTTAAATACTCGTGTGACCGCCGGAGAAGATCGAGGGCGCGTGCTGGTAAACGAGGTCTAGATAATTTGTTGGTACATTTGGGAACAGCGTAATCCGTAGCATGAGAGACTATGTCAGTCAGAGTGTGTGAGAGAGTTTCAATAGATGCAACTGTTGTGAGAAAACTGCAACTTTAGCCGGCAAAAAAATTTCAGGTTACAAAACAACCGGTACTCAAGAAAAAGTCATAAAATAGCAGCGAAAGAAAATACTTAAACTATTCATTCATATAACTTTGCTTAAAACGCTAAGCGTCAAATTGACCCCTTTGGTCCTTCTAGGTAGAATTTAAGTTTTCGGGAAAATTAAAAATAATTGCCTATAAATATTTTAGCAATGAACATGTTATACCAAACAAGTAAAAGGGACGCCATCTCTTGGCCATCAGATAATTATTCTTAAAACTACAATATTTTAAAATCTGTCAGGGGTCAAAATGACCCCTTTGGTCCTTCTAGTGTTAATTACTGTTGAGATCTCTTGTGGTTTTTAAGCAGGTTAAGTGCAAGATATCGAGGTGGAGCTCTAGTCTTTAAATAGCGGTGTACCCTTCGAATGTGAAGTTCGTCTATATTCTCGTGGTTTGGTTGAAACTGATTTTCCAGTTGATGAGCGAAAGTGAAGCTTTTTCTTCAGAATTCGTCCGTAGAGCGGTTGTGTATGTTTAGGGCCTCGTGATGATAAACTGCGTACCAAACGCCAGAAGTGATGATTAGCTGAGGAGTAGGATCGAAGGCGATTGTTCCAGTTGACTTCCTGAATACGGTGAAGACGTAATTTCAGTTTCCAAGATAGGAAGTTATATAAGGATTTGAATGTAGGATGACGTAGCTGTTGCCATTTCTTCCGAGCCCATCTTCTGAAGCTATGATTGAAGTGCAGTGTTCATCTCTTGAGGTTGGCGTAGTAGTACGGAGAGAAGTGGTCGCTATATGGTATGCACTTGATATGGCTGCAGTGAGTTGAGCGATAGCATCCTCTAGTTCTTCGGTTGTACTAAGAGGAGTTCTTAGGTCAATTAAATCCTTGAGTTGAAGGCAGTATACATCCCAATCTGTTTTGCAAATTGATGGAAGATGAGTAGTAGGAGTGGTATAATCCTGTTAGATGGTAAAAAGTACCGGATTATGATCGGAGTTCAAGGCTGGGATCGAGACTGGATCGTCAATTACGGTGACATTCATATAGAGGACTGTGTGCAGAATATCCGGAGATCCCCGTCCTCTTGGGAAGAACGTAGGTTCCGTTGGTGGAGATGCTTGGAGATCAAAATTATCAAGGTGAGCTTCGATGGTGATTCCAGTCGTGTTGTTCACATGTGAGTGCCAAGCTGAATGCTTTGCGTTCAGGTCGCCTCCGATTAAAACTCTTGGACCTAAAAGACGAAGTTTGCGTAGGTCTTCAAGTTCTATGCGGCGTCGAGGTTGTTTATATGCTGAGTCTATTATGAGAGGTTCGTCTGGTGAAAGTAAGCGTATAATTGTGACTTCAAGTGAGTCCAATTGTGGAGGATTTATAAGTTCTTAATGAATGCTATGTTTTAACACTATTGCTGTGCCGCCGTTATTCGTTGGCCGATCTGTGCCTAGAACTGTATAGTTTCGGATTTTCCAGTTGGCTGGTGGTTTTAGAATAGTCTCTTGGAGAAGTGCTATATCACCATGGTAGTCAGTGAGAAATTGTTGAGATTCGAGCCTTTGAGAAGCAACACTGTTGGCACTTCAATAGCAAATCTTGATGTGATTCATTGAGGATTTAGTCTGTACCATTATCTATGATATCAACTAATATCTCCGCAAGTGCCGTGATTTCGTCAAATTGGTCTGTGGCTGTTTTTACTTTGCGTAGTCCTGACTTGAGTTTTTGGAGAATGGTTGACAAATTGAGGTCTTTAAATAATTGTATAATTTCCTTAATAGATGAGCCGTGACTAGATTCCTCCGTGGTATCAGTGTTGGTGTGACAGTCTTGATCAGTTGTGGTTGATCTTGATGTAGTGGACGATGAGGCTCGTGCTTGTGATTTTGTTAGAGATTGGAAGTTCTTTTCTGTGGTAGGCGGTGGAGGGGGCACAATTGGTTTTGGAGATGTGGCCTGTTTTTGTTTTGCTCGTCGTTGACGTTATAATTCAAAAACTTTTACACATTTACACGATAGCACAGCAGGTATTTCAAAGAATATATGCGCTGATTATCAGTAGTCTTCCTGAAAGTTGCCAGCAAAAGAGGAAAAGGTACTTTCTCTTCTGAACGCTGAGATTTGCCCCGTAATTGGTGGACAGCAACAACTGGATATTCCAGTGCGACGAGATCCTCTTTAATGTCTTCTGGTGGGGTGTCAATTGGCAGTTTACGTATAACAACTTTGAGAAGTTGACCACTTTTCGGTTGATCAGTTGCGTATTGATATTCATATTTATTGCAGAAGTTAACAATTATCTCATATGATTCAAGCGAGGTGCAGGAAAATTGGATCATATGTCCAGTCTGTGATGCTTTCGGTTGGATGTTGCAGACTCGTTGAAGAGTGCTGGAGAAGATATATTTGTCTGTAACACCATAAACGTAAATGTATTTAGGTTTAGTGATCGCTGACGATTGGTTGGAATTGTTAGTTGAGTAATTCTTACTAGGTGCAGGACTTTGATTTTCGTTTGGTAGTGTGCCCAGAGGTGAGAATTTGTTCTTTGTTGCTATCGGAGGTGAAACGTGTGCAGTTTGTCTCGGGGTAAACGTATGTTTACCTTTTAGTGGGATGAAATTGTCATCAGATATTCCAGCCGTTGCAAATCCTGCAGCGTTTGAAAGATTGGGAGAGAGGCGCTGTATTTTATTTCCGAGTAACAGGGATGAGTTATCCTCTTGTTCTTCTTCATCCATTTCAAAGTCCTGTATATTAGTTTGTCCTGTATTGGATGAGTCTTGCAGTGCTGGTTTGTACGCATGTGCTGTGTCCACTGCTTGTTTCACATCGGTAAATGATGGTATGTCCACAGTATGACCTATCTAATTTACGACATCTGCTGTCAACATGCTCGGACGAAGCAGAGCGTTAGCTTGGGATTGGTCTTGCAAGGAAAGATGAAGGCCTTATGTCAGACCCATGTTTTTTAGCGTTTTAAAGCTTGATTTTGCAATGTTTTGGGTATTGAGGTCCAAGTTGCGCGAATCCGAGATCAATTCGTGAACATTAGCTGTGTACTGTTATTTGAACTGAGTTTTTTCTATAACGAAGAACAGGATTTCGTGCTGGCGAGAATCTGAGTGGTGTGATTGGTCAGTTGATTAGCCAATGGAGTTGCCCGGAGTGGCCTGTACATAAGGTGTGGTCATGTACATTTTATGATTCTTGATTAGTTGATGACCTTAGCGAGAATATCGATGAAGATGGAAATCTTGCTGAATATGTCTTTTTCTCTCTGAAATTGGATACATATTTCTCGATAATGAGAAGTAATCTTGAGAGATCGAATTCTTTCAATAATTGAGGAAAGCCTTTAAAGGAGCTGGTACTGTTGTCTTGTGGAACTGGATTGCGTGAAGTACATGGTAGTAGAGGAGGCCATTAGGTCCGGTTTTCTGTACGGAGAGAGTTCTTGGTAAGACGAGTGGGTGATTGACGCTGTTGTTGTGCGTAATTGGCGTCAGATGAATTGGTCTTGATGTTTTTCCCTGAATAAGGCGCTGGATTCGGGGACATCCTGAATAGTTCGCCGGGTGGTCCCCAGCACAGTTGACGCACTATGCAGGTGTGAGTTGATCGTGTTTTTCACAGGCAAAAGTCCATTGGTCTCCTGCACATTTCACACAACGAGGTTATGTTTTACACGTACTTTGGCCGTGGCCGAAACGCTGACATTTATAGCATTGTAAATATGCTTTAGATTGATATTGCTCGATGCGAACCTTCACATGAAGCAATAGATCTTCTTTAAAAATTGAGGTAGCTCGAAGTGTTTTCCGCATTGCCACTAGGAAGAGGAGAAGGAAAATTTTTGCCGATGGTTCTTGAGTATTTCGTTTAGAAAGTTGTGTAACTGAGAGGACAGGATAGTCTTTGTCTTTCAATGCAGAAACGATGTCAGCAACTGCAGTGTCAAACGGGAAGTTACGTATCACTGCCTTGAAGAAGTTCTTTTTCTTTGTTTCTATGGCATATTCAAGATGTTTTTGGGAACAAAGTTCTTGAATAGCTGAAAATCTTCCTGAAGAGCACATTTAATCTTGAGGAAACCTTCCATGAAGCGAAAGGTAGGAGTTTCTTTGCATTTCTTCTGCATCTTTGAGATGAGGTCATAACCACGATAATACGGGCAATATGTGTACGGGCAACTTGTACACATACATCCAAGTTGTGGAAGGCTCACTAGTAGCATTCATCGGTTCTGGGTCATTGTTGGCACTGCCAAGGGCCGCAAATTTATTAGAAGTAAGGACAGGTGGTGCATGTTCAGTAGATAGTTTACAAGTCTTCTTAGGTAAGTGAAACTCATCGTCTGTTGAATCTGATCTTGACTGGTGATTCGAAGTGGAGGGGGTTGAATTCTCCCGTGCGACAGATCGTATCATTTCCAATGCAGCATGTTGGTAATCAGGTGTGGTCTTGTTGATAGTAGAAGAGGAAGAGACAGTCTTGGAATAATCAGACGCATCACCATAGGCCGCGCGATGGTGAGCCTCCAAATGTTTTCCTGGTCAGTAATTACATTTCTTTCGACCCAGAACGCAAGTGGTATCAAACTGAAGTGGATCATCAGGTATGACCAGTCATAACGACGGTTGATACCGGTGGAATCTCTAAGAGAGAGAACACATTTAGTGGTCTTCATAATAGTAGTTTGAGAGCAGATGTACAAAGAGTCCGTCTCTGATGAACTCGCTCTTGTTCTAATTGCAATTGCTATCTTCACTACGTCCACAGTCCACAGTTAAAATGACAAATTTTTCGGCGTTGTGTATGGAGCTCACGGGAATGAGCTCCTGCCTCTTATTGGAATTCTGTGATGCTTGAAGTTTCTGATGAGGTAAATGAAATTTTTCGAATGCAACGGTCGCATCCTACAGTATATGAGCATTTGGATGATGATGAGAAATGAGGGTGATAACGATGAGAGGCGATGAACTGTTGCGAAGTATTGGATTCAGGTAGAGAATACCATTGGTTGGTTTGAAGTAGGGATGTGGATAGCGGGTGGTGCTCTATGTAACCAATCAGAAATAGGGTGGTGGCCCTGATAAGGGTGTGGTACTGTATGTAAATTTCAATGTTTAGTCTTGAGTTATACTGATGTCTTCTAGTATGTTACTTAAAATGGAGAGCTTGGTTAGAATGTCAGGAGCTGCTTTGAGAGCAGGAAGACGTTTCCTCACTGCTGATAGGATTTTTGAGAGATGAAGGTCTCGAAATATCGCAATAAGTTCTCTCAAATTATCACTAGTAATGGTTTCTTTGTCTGCTTCAATATGTTCAGGAGTCTCTGTACAGTTAGGAGCAGCGACTTTCTTGGCATACGTTTCTTGGGTATTCACTGATTTTAACACTGGTAGGATAAATCAGATGGTAATGATGGGAAATCTTGAGGTTTGAGTAACGGTGGTTGATAACTCTTCAGTGATAATATTTTAAGAATGGTAGGACATCTTTTGTAATTTACAGGGTGCCCCGATATACAATCTGAACATTTCACTTTGTCATTCTGAGTTTTTCGAGGACACTTGTATGTAAAATGGTTTGCAGCACATTTAACACATCTTAAAGTTGCAGCACAGGATGTCTGTGTGGCCGAAACGCTGGCAGCTTTAGCATTGGATATATGACGGTGGATGACAGTATTCGACATTTATTCTATAGAACTCTAGATATTGTAAGTCCAAAATTGATTTTACATGAGGCGTCCTTTTCAATGTGACCAAAAACAGTGGGAGCAGCACACCCCCTGCCTTTCATTTGCTGGACTTGGATATTTACGATTTAATAGATCTGTCTTAATATTAGCAATAGAAGCATCAACTGGCAGTTGCTGGATGACCAACTTTGTTACATTCTCTTTTCGAATCATCTCCAAGGAATATTGCAATTTGAATTCTTTGCAGTAAGCAATTAAAGCTTCGTAGTCTGCGGAAAAGTGACATTTGAATTTAATGCGATGTGAATGAACTACACAATATGGGATTTCTTTACAAACCAGTGACGCGCCATGCGTTAGTTTATATCCTTTATTGATAGGGTAATCATAAATAGTAAAAGATTTGATGTGTCTCTTTGTATCTGACTTATTGGCAGTATCTAGGGGAGTTTGTGCCATATCGTCATCCCTATTTTCAGGGGGAGTGTATCTTCCGTTTTCTTATCCGAATTGAGCTCAGTTTCTTCTTTCATAGCGATAGGTGAAAAACTGTTTTGTATAGGAACAGCGATCTTACCTTCTTTTTTAGGACGAAACGTATGTTTGGCAGGACGAAATGAAGTTTCTAACGGCCGTTTCAGTTGAATTTGGTTTGCAGAGGCGTCAGCGTCCTGTGAAGGAACTTGTGTTTTATGATTATTTTCGTCATAGAAGATCATATGTTCGTCGGGTTCATGCGGACCCGAACAACGTCAACATTTAGCTCCTCTGCCATTAGTGTTTAGATCTAACAGCTGGGGGTCATCTTGCGGCTCTAAAGTTATTCTAGGAAGCACAAGCGACATATAGTTTGGATTTATCGTCTTATGCTTTTTCCATGTTAACGTGATGAAAGGCCGTATGGGGGCCATTACATCTGTTACATTCAGGATGATCTGTACGTTCGTGATCTACAGAACCACACAAGGTGCAGATCCTTTTTTCTTGACGTAAAGGTGTCGACATGTTTCTATTTTTTGCCATTAATTAGTTGACAATAGATTTTGGCGGGAAAACACGAGAATGAGCAACAAGGGTCCCACTCTCAAGTGCTTGTCTTGATGTTTCTATTCTTCTGAGTACCGGATTCAACTTGTGATCCCTTGCCTCTTAGTTGAGTGGTTAGGTAATTAAGGTTCGAAGCAATTGAATGAGGTTCTAAAGCGCAACTGACGCAACTTTAGTTGGGATTTGTTTTTTTTTTGTTTTTTTAGGTGGTGTCCTTTATACTGGCAAGCCCTAGAGGTTGTTACAGGGTTGGTTGAGGTTTGGCATAAATGTTCCTTTTTGCTGGTAGATGTCCGATAGATTGGAGTATTGGGTGTGGTGCGTTGCGAAGGTTGTCACAGAATCGATTTTCATCTGTTCTTCTATGTAAGTCATACCTGTGTCCTCATGCAGTTGAGCAATTCGAGTATCTCTGGTGTGGCCGGTGATGATGCGGAGGGCATAATTTGTATTATTTAAAGCTTCTTATGGATTTTCGCTGTGTGGTGCCATGCTGGTTGTGTGTGTAGTAAAGTTGTCGAATCATCTGTTTGTAAATGTGCAGTTTGGTTGAGAGCTTGAATCCAGGTGAGCGGAGCAGCAAGCCATAGCTCGGAGTCGTTTTGTGCTGTTGTAGCAGTAGTTTGTAGATGATGTTTGAAGGTTAGTTTTCTATCTAGGTAGATTCCCAGGGAGCGGATGCCGTCAGATTGAGGTAGCAGATGGTTGTCGAAGTAGTGATTCACTAGTGGAGGATTTCTTTTCTTTGTGAAGTGAATTACAGTGGTTTTTGCTGGGATTATTCGGATTCTCCATTTGGCTGTCCAGTTTTCTAGATGGTTAAGTTGGCGTTGCATTCAGAGTTTGGTAAATTTGAGATTTCGATGCCTGGAGATAAAGGCCGTGTCGTCTGCGTAGGTTACCGATATAGTAAGTGGTATTGTTCGGAGATCTGCGGTGTATAGGTTGTATAGTAGTGATGAGAGGCTGCATCCTTGTGGAACTCCGGTTTCCATGTGATACTGTGTTGATAGTGCTGCTCCGTGACGAACTTGAAAATAGCGGTGATGCAGAAATGAATCCACTAATTTTAAACAATAAGATGTAAAGCCGAAGCGGTGTAATTTGTAGAGGAGGCCACCATGCCAGACTCTTTCAAACGCTTTTTCAACATCGCCAAATACAGCAAGTGCTTGTGATTTGTCGTTAAAGGTCTGAGTGATAGTTCCTACTATTCTGGTGAGCTCCGATGTTGTGCTGAAGTCTTGACGGAAGGCGAACTGATGTGATAGTAAAAGTTGACGGTTATTGTCGATGGTGAAAATTCTAGAGTGAAGTAGTCGTTCCGTGATTTTTCCAATGTGGGAAAGTAGACTGATCGGGCGGTAATTTTGTGAAAATAGTGGGTTCTTTCCTGGTTTTGGGCAACATAAAGATTATGGTGTTCTTCCTTATTAGGTGTTGTGAAAGAGCAAGCTTGGAATCCCATTGTTGGGTCTGGATGCGCTGTAGTCGTTTGCGAATCTGTTGGGCGTAGTTGTACAGTCTTTTGAAAGCCGGAATGTTATGTTTCTGCCAGATCTTGCTTGCCCAGTTTTTGAGAGAAATGAGAGCTGCGCTGCGTCATTCATCTCGGTGATGCTGAGGAACAGTCGAAGAGGTGCTTGTGGAGTGAGAATATGCACTTTTAATAGCTGCAGTCAAGCGTTGAATTGCTTGGTCGATTTCATCCGGGGTAGATAGTGGAAGTTGCAAGTTAGTCATGCTATGGAGGTGTTGACGATACTGGTCCCAGTCGGTTTAAGTCGGTGGAGGCAGGCATGTCTGTGGGGTATGATGCTGGATAGATATTGTAAGTGGGTTATGGTTAGATGCTAGTGCAGGAATGGAAATTGGATCTTCTGTGATGGTGACGTATGCATAGAGAGCCATATCCAAGACGTCAGGAGAGCCTTGATGGCGCGGAAAGTGAGTTGGTTCTGTAGGCGCCGTTCCCAGAAGATCAAGGGCCGCAAGATGAGCCTCTAAGGTGATGCCAGTTCTATTGCGGACTTTGGAATTCCAATCTGGGTGTTTGGCGTTTAGGTCACCTGCGATGAAGACACGTGGACCGAGTTGACGAAGTTTGCGCAAATCTTCGATCACCAGTAGACGAGGCGGAGGTTTGTATGCTGAGACAATGAATAGTTGATCTTGAGGTAGGAGAACTTTGATGACAGACACTTCAAGAGATTCCATAACGGGAGGCTGTACTTCTTCCTATAGAATATGAGGTTTGATATGGCCTTTTGGAGTTGGACGCTCGTTTCGGATGAGGTTGTAGTTCCGTAATTTCCAAGTGATGGGTGGGTTTAGAAATGCTTCCTGGAATAATGCAATGTCGCTGTGGTTGGTCTGGAGAAAGTGATTTAATTCATGCTTTTGATATCGGATACCTTGTGCGTTCCAAATCATCATCTTGAGATTTTGACGTGGATATCTAATTGCAGCCATTGTCTAAGATATCCACCATAGTTTCAGCAGTGATGGTAATTTTACTGAACGTGTCTGTTGCATCTGTAATTTTGTTTAGCTCTGATTTTATTTTTTCAAGAAGCTGGGCAAGTTGTAGTCCCTTAAACTGTTCTAGGACTTCTTTCAAAGTTGAGCCTTACGCTCGACGTTGAGGAAGTGTCTGCTGCATTGTTGGATGGAGTCTGTTGCATTCCTGAAAGACGCTGTGCATAATTAGGTTTCGTAGATGCTGAAGATGTTGATGAAGACGGTGAAAATGATTAAGGATCTGATGTGGTTTGTGAAGGAACGCTTGCTGGATGTTTTGCAGGGTCTGTAGTCTTCTTTTATGTGTTTCGTCTTTCTTTTTCCTGGATGAAGATGGGGCATCCTCTGAAGGTGGCCGGATGATCACGTGAGCAATTCACACAGTATGCTGGTTGGTTCCGATCTGTTTTGGGACAGTCCTTGGTATGGTGTGAGTACTTGCATTTTAGACAACGGGGGTTTGCATGGCAGGTTGACTGTGAATGACCGAGGCGCTAAAAGTTGTAACATTGCAGATATTCTGGTGGTCGATACGGTACTATTTTGGTTCGGTAGCTGAGCAGGTATGGGAGTTCATATATTTGTTGGTTTCTTGCATTTTTTGGTAGTGTGACGAGAAAGAGTGGTAAAGGCATTCGTCCATCAGACATTTTGGTTTTTCCTTTAAGTTGAGTAACTTCTGGTGAAATAAAGCCTGATCAATAAGATGTTGTCTGATATCTTCTATTAATATGTCTGAATGTAGCTTCCTGATGACAACTTTTATTGGCTCATTCTTCATTGAGACTTCTGTCGCATACTGATACTGAGATTGTTTACAGTAAGCTTCCACTCGGTCATATGTTTCTATGGTTTCACATTGGAATCGAATAGTGTCTCCAGCATGTGATAACTTAAGTTTGACTGAGCATGCACCTTGAAGACTCTTCGGGAGTTTTTATTTTTTTTTTTGACACCATAGATGGTGATGGATTTTGGTGAGATATGCTTGTTTGCTTTAAAGAAGACATCTCGTCCTGCATAGGAATGTTAGATGGAGCCTTGTTTGGAGGGGGATCCTGGGTGTGATCCCTATCATTTCCATCTCGTGCATTTCTTCATGGTGAAAATCTCTTTTTATGAGTAACTTGTACTATAGACTCAATATTTAAAGATTGACGACTTGAGCGCATTGTTTTGTTTTTCTGGAGTCAGGTGGGTGGAAAGGTCCATTAGGATCATCCGTTTGTATGTCATTTTCATCAGATGAGACATTGGAAGCAGACTCCTGTGGTAATGAATTTGTTGGCGGATTTCCAGTGGGGAGTCAGTGGGCCCTGCCAGTCTTGATGATGTTGCTGATCATTGCTAATATTCTCCTGTTGAAAAGGCACTTGGCCAATAGTCGTGTATTGAAAACTGATATTTGGTTCCGTTGATTGTGCTTGTGCAGGAGGACAATTCATGTTCTGAGCCTAATTGGCTGTATTTCCTTGTATTCGATGAGAGGGCTCCAACTTTTGCGAATCCGATTCCTTATTTTAGCTTTTGGACATTGAAAATACATAATATTTTCCCCAAAAAAACAAAAGCGCGGGAATTTCTGCGGAGCAGTGATATAGAGCGTCCTTCACTAACGAACTCAGCTCTTATTATATGGTCCCACTCTCACAGTCCACTGTCCACAGTTATCTTGACACCTTGTCGGGTTTGAGTTTCGAGCTCATGGAAGTGAGCTCCTCCCTATTATAGGAGTTGTGTTGAATGACGTTTGGGCTTGGTATCTTGGAGGGTGATCCGACGCAACTGTCGCGTCGTTCGGACTTTTTTCGATGGCTCTAGGCATTTTGAACACGTATCTTGTTGGTTGGAGATTACCCATTTGCTGGAGTACTTCGTGTTCCGAAAGCTGTAATCGTCGCCAAAATTTTTGAGTGTGATCGTGCATTACTTCGTGTAGGAATGGGAGGTCTAGGTCTTCGTGCAGTTGATCAATGTGCGTATCAATGCGAATGATGGTCCTGGCAGCTGCATTCTGGACCCTTTGGAACTTGAGCTGATGAGTCTTGGATGAATGTTCCCAGGCTGGATGGGCGTACAGTAATTGACCACCAACTATCATATTATACGATCTGATGCGTGAGGCATGAGAGACAAGTCGAGAGCTTAGAATGTTATGGATATTGTTAAGTGTGCTTTTAGCCTTTGCAGCCTGCCCTGCAATGTGATCCTCAAAAATTAATTTCTTGTCCAGGTAGACTCCCAAATATTTGACGCCTGGTTGAGGTTGTAACTGCTGTCCATTGGGTTGTACAGAAAATTGCTGATATCTCCTTCGCCTGGCGAAGTGTACCAGAACAATTTTGGCAGCATTGGTTGCAATGCGCCATTGTGCTAGCCAGTGTTCCAAGGAGGTAAGATGATGTTGAAGAGAAGCTTGTGCGTTGCGAAGATTACGATGTTGGGCAAAGATAGCAGTATCATCGGCGAATGTGTCGACTGTTGTGTGGGGCGAAGTTGGAAGATCGACTGTGTAGAGTGAGTATAAGTGCTTGTGGAACTCCTGCTTGTATTTTATGTGGATTAGAATAAGACCTGTTAACTTTAACTTTGAAGCTGCGATCCCTGAGATACGAATTGAGAATGACTGTAATCCTGCGTGCCATACACGATCGAAAGCCTTCTCAACGTCTAAGAAGATCCCGAGTGTGTGTTTTTTCCCATTAAAAACCGTGCGTAACCTGTTGTACTAGTTTGGTAAGCTGGAAAAGAGCACAGAAACCTTTGCGGAATGCAAACTGGTGAGAAGGTAATATATGATTTTAAGTGAGGTGATTGGCACTCCTGCGTTTGAGAAGTCTTTCCATAGTTTTACTCACGTGACATAGCAAAGTTATAGGACAATAGTTTTGTGGAAAAGTAAAGCCCTTCCCAGCTTTCGGGATCATAATAGTTCTGGCATCTTTCCACATCTGAGGAAAATGACTCAGGCGAATCATAGCAGTGAAGATGTTGCATAACAAAACAAATAGTTTGCGCGGACCATGTTTCAGAGCCAATGGTGGTATGTTGTCTGGGCCTGCAGCTTTTCGAGGATGATGTTTGTGTACGATCCGTTGGATTTCTCTAGGGCTGGTGATGAGGTCCGGGGTGATTGGGTCCTTACGTAGTGGTCACCGTAAGAATCTGCTGACACGGGTGATTGTAGCATCATCATATGTAGCAGGATTGATCATAATTTGATTTTCAAGCATCTCAGCGAATACAGAGGACTTCATGTCGTCAGAGTAAACAATTCCGTGTGGGCCATGGATCGGTGTTCTACTAAGAGGTCTAGAGCCTTTTAGTGCACGAACAAGTGCCCAGAATTCATGTTTCGGAGTTGTGAGGTTGGCAAAAATCTCTTCCCATTGACGAAGGTTGATTCTGCGGAGTCGTTTGCGTACATCTTTTGTCAGATGATTATATTAAATTTTGAAGGTTGGATTTTGAGTGCGGTGCCATAATTTGCGAATCCATCTCTTCATCTGACCAAATATTGCGGGCGATGATTTTCTCCTGAAGAGTCGGGTGTATAAATTGTAATTTGCTTCGTGGTTAGGGCGTAGGCACTGTGAATTTGTGCAGTGAGCTGTTCAACTGCTGAGTCCAAAGCTGCAGGTGTATCCAGTGGTGTGCGTAGATTTAATACGGCTGAGAGTATGGTTTTGTACTGATCCCAATCTGTATGGTTTTGGGTGGTGGTGAATAGAATTCTGCAACATGGTTAGATGAAACTCGATGTAGACCGGATTATGGTCTCAGTACAGTGCATTTACTGATTCCGGCATTGTTGTGAAATGCATATCATTATACATGATCATATCTAATAAATCTGGAGCACCACCATTCAACGGGAACTGCGACGGTTCTTCTGGCACTGTAGGAATTAATTGTATCGTAGGAAGAGCTGCGGCAAGTACATCGCCTTTTCTGTTTCCTCTGCGGGCATTCCGTACGTCAAGCTTGGCATTTAGATCACCAGCTATTATGGTTTTGGAACTTACAACTCGTAGAAGTGAAAGGTCCCGTTGTACCCACATTTTACCTGGAGATTTATATGCTGGAATGATTTTGATCGTAGCATGTGGTGCATGGAGCGTAATGCCCATTGCTTCAATTGATTGTAGCTGTGGAAGTTGTAGCTTGGTATACGGTAAATGGTTTTTGATTATGATGGCGAGACCACCGCCACGATTGGGCCTGTCTTGTCGAAGAACTTCATAGTTTCCAATTTTGAAAGCAAAGTTTGGTTTATGTTTTGTTTCTTGAATTAATGTGACATCAACATCCCTTTCATGGAGAAGATATGTCAATTCTTGGCGTTGAGTAAATATTCCATTGGCATTCCAGGATAATAGATGAATATGACGGTGTATTAGCTTATTATTCACTGCCATCATCGAAGATGTCTGCGATGATTTCAATGAACATCTTTAATTTGGTGACAGCATCTGGTGCTGTTTTTAATTTTTTTATTCCTTTGTTGGCTTTCTGGATTATCGTGGCTATGTCAATCCTTTAAACATTTGTATTGATCCATGATTTCCGAGAAGAGGTCACTTGAGGTTGATGCAGTTGGTGGATCTGGACAGGTTGAATTTTGTAAACGCTGAGCGTAGGTGTTGGTTGAGTTTTTGGATGATTCTGAGGTTGTGTTAGTGGTATTCGGGAAATTTTCTGTTTCCTTAGTGGGTGGAGACAAGTTTTACTTCATTTTCTTGGGAAGGCGACGTGCTTTTTCATTCTCAAAAACAACACGGCGTTTGTAGTTAGCTGGATGAGCTCCTAGACAAATCCAACAATAAGCTGGAGTATACCTAGTTTTCTTTGGACAGTACTGGGTGAAGTGATTTTCTGGGCATTTCAGAAAGTGTGGCTGTGCTTTGCAGTATTCCTGACTGTGGCCCATGCGCTGGCACCGGTAGCATTGCAGGAACTCTTGTGGTTTATAATTTTCCACGGTGATACGATAGCTTAACAGATAATGACTATTAAAAATTTCTTTTGATTTTTGATCTTTCGCGAATTGAACTAGAAGCAGAGGAAGATAGACACGTTCAGTAGAGTTTTACTCTTCCCTTTTAGTTGCGCTACACTTCGAACATTGAACTCTAGGTCCCAAAGATCGTCTTCAATATCCTGTATGGGAGTATCGACTGGTAATTTTCTGATTACAACTTTCAGCGGAAGATCTTTCCTTATAACTTCAGTGGCATACTGTTTTTTGTGTTGTTGACAAAATGCTACCAATAAGTTATAATCTCGTATGTCAATTCACGTAACTTTTATGAAAGCTTTCTGATGTTGACATTTAGCTTATCGAAGGGTTGGTTGTAGCTTTTTGGTTAGCGTTAATTTTTTCTCCACATCATATATAGAAAGGCACTTTGGTTTTGGAGGTTTGGTTGAATTCCTATCTTCATTGGGAATATTTGTTTGGGAAGGAGTGAGTTGTTCTTCATCCTCAAGCTCTTCAAATTGATTGTGAAGTGGTAGTTTCAGCGAATTCGTAGTGCTGGTTTTAGCTTTAATTGTTTTTGTAGCTGATGGCAGTTCAAAATCATCCATTTCAATGTTACTCTCGTCCTGAGAGAGAATGTGCTGTGAGTTGGTTTGATCATCCATTGATAATTTTGTTTCTTCGTACTGGTGCTGAGGTACAAGGTATCAATTGAAATGTCTGGGGGTGTGACCTCTGGAAGAGGGACAGCACCTTGATTGAGTAAGCAGTTCTGGTCCATTGTATCTGTGGTGTTTAAGGATGTATTGTTAAATTGCAATTTCGGAGGCGTCAGCACTGGGATAGGAAGCTTTCTAGGCATGGGTACAGATTGAATTTGTTGTGAACACGTTGCGACCCCTGAGGCGAAAAGGGCCCGTCGCACTTCTGAATTTGGCAATAATTCTTTGATTTTCGTTGACAGATCTGTGTTTTCAATGAAAACTTTTTTTAGTCCAACGTGTGTCCTTCCGAGATGATGAAATTTCAATTTTTTTATTATTATTGCTACTTTTTTTCTTGGACTGTGTTCGCGCCAAAATGAAGAGCTGTAAAATACAGGTACTTGTTCTTTTAAACTCAGCTCTTATTATGGGCCCCACTCTCTGGACTGGTTTGGTATGTGACAATTTTACATTACTGGAGTTTCGGGCTTCATTGAAATACATGCCTCGCGTACCTATGAAGTGTAGAGCATAGGTAGCTTGAGAAGAAACGCAATTGTTGCAGCTTCCTGAGAGTATTTTTTTATGAGGCAGAGTCTATCTTCTGAGAATGTGATGGTGAGGCGGCCAGCATGAGTTGAGGTGGTATCTTCTTAAATCCTTGCCCAATTATGGAATTAGTGGGGTGGTTGAGGTCTAGCATAAATGCGTCGGTAAGCTGGAATGGTGCCGATTCTATGAAGAATATCGTGATCGGAAGTTGGAAGTTGGATCCAGAATCTGCGAGATTGGATGGGCATCACTTCTTCCAGATAAGAAAGACCAGTGTCTTCATGAAGCTGTATGATGCGAGTGTCTCTGCTATGTCCTGTAATGATGCGAGCAGCATGGTTTTGGATAATTTGGAGTTTGCGTTTGTGCCCCTTTGCTGTATGTTGCCATACTGGGTGAGCATAAAGAAGGATGGGTCGAAGAATTTGCTTGTAGATGTGAAGTTTCGTTTCCAAGGTAAAGCCTGGAGTGCGGGATAGGCATGTTAGTGCTTGGAGTCTTTGGCGCGCTCTGCAGGTAACCTGATGAAGATGAGACTGGAATGTTAGTTTCTCATCCAATAGCACGCCCAGATATTTCACGCACGAAGTGGTTGACGAAGAAATCTTCCTACTGTCGAATTGTGCGTTCATCAGCTGGATCTGCATTGGGTTGGAACTGGAGGTGAAGGTGGTGGGCGAAGAGTTGAGCTTTATCATAGCTGTCAAAAACTAGTCCTCGAGGTCCATCAAGAGGCTGAAGACGTGGTGCCGAAGGTTTAGTGAGGCGCCAGAAGTCCTTGGAGTTGAGAGATTTCAGCTTGGCGTCCAAGTGTTGACAATGGAAACGAAGGAGGCGCTTTTTGATGCGTTGTTGCATCTATTGTAGATCTGGTGGTAAGCAGGATGTCTGGAGTGTTGCCATTGGCATCGATCCCAGTGTTGGAGTGTAAGGAGTGCTTGAGTACGTTTTCCTCGGAGTAGTTCAGGTTAGGTGCAGAGGAAACGGATGTAAATGCTGTTGATAGTGCTGGTGATCTTGTGAATAAGTGTGTCAATAAGCACGGGCGTGGTGAGCAGAAGGCGAGTGTCCAAAGAGTCATGAAGTAAACGGCGATACTCATCCCAGTTCACTGAGGTTGTAGTAGGAAGATGTGGTGCAGGAGCAGAGTGAGAATTATGAATTTCCATGATGACTGGGTTATGGTCTGAATTTAATGCCGATATAAAAACAAAATCCTTTGTGATAGTGATGTTGGCGTAGAGAGCCATGTCCAGAATATTAGCAATTCCTAGATGACGAGGAAAGTGCATAGGTTCAGTGGAACCGTGGCATTGAGATCTAGGTTGTTGAGGTTAGCTTCAACTCTTGTTTCTGTCTTATTGAGAGCTCTAGAGTTCCAGGAAGGGAGCTTTGCATTTAAGTCCCCAGCAAATAAGATGTGAATGCCCAGTTGACGTAGTTTCCTTAAGTCTTCTATGCAGAGTAGTTTCGGTGGTGACTTGTAAGCTGAGACTATGTAAATAGGGTCAGCTGGTGTGAACATTTTAATGATTGTAACTTCCAACGAGTCCAACGATGGTGCAACAACTTCTTCGTATGCTAATTGGTTTTTGATAAGGATAGCAGTTCCGCCTTTATGTGTAGGCCTGTCGGAACGGATGATAAAGTAATTCCGCATCTTCCAAGTGATTTGTGGAGTGAGAAAAGTTTCTTGTAGAAGTGCCAGATCAATATTGTGAAATGTAAGGAAGTGCTTGAACTCCTGCGTTTGGGGACGAATTCCTTCAGTGTTCCAGAAGGTGATCTTGAGATTGTGTCGTAACAGTTTAGTCGGTGCCATCATCTAAAATATCCATGAGTGTTTCTGCAAGGATGGTGAGTTGCTCAAAGTGATCAGTGGTAGTTTTGTATTTATGAAGTCCTTGCTTGATTTTGGAAAGGATCCGCTTGAGATTGAGATTTTTAAATAGCTGCAATATTTCCTTTAAGGTGCTGGTCACGTCTGAAGAGTTAGTATTTTCGGAACTCGAAGCGTTAGATTCTGGAGAGCGAGTGGCAGAAGTGGATTAAGAAAATGAATCCTTGGTGCCTGTGGACTTGGTGGGCAAAGAGGGAAAATCCTTCTTTGAGATGAGAGTGCGATTGGTGTCCTTGGGCAAGTTGCGTCGTTCTGTATTGGCACTTTTTTGTTGTTCACGCTTCTTCTGTTGCACAAAAACCGGGCAACCACGAAAGTTGGCTGGATGATCGCCGTGACAGTTGTGACAGAAGGCTGGTGTGTTGTGCTCTTTTTTATTGCAAATGCGAGTAAGGTGGTATCCATCGCACTTGATTCATCTGGGCTTGGCTTGCATGACGCTTGGGAGTGTCACAGGCATTGGCAGTTGTAGCACTGCAAAAATTTCGCACGGCGGTAAGGTTTCACAGAGATGCGGTAGCTGAGCAGGTATTTTTCGTTGTATATTTCTTAACTTCGTGAATTTCTTGTAAATGTAGCCAGGAAAATCGGCATTGGCGGTCTTTCCTCGGTGTTTTGTGATTTGCCTCGTAACTAATGTACTTCCTGAACCGTGTATTCTAGATGAATCAAGTCTTGTTTAATGTCTGCAACTGGAGTATCAAGCGGGAGTTTCCTGATAACTACTTTTAGAAGCTGTGCCTTGCGTGGTAGATCGATGGCGTATTCATGACCATTTTGCTGGCAGAAAGCTTCATTTTTATCATAATCTTCTCTTGTACTACATTTGAATTGAATAAAATCATTAGTCTTTGCGGAATGTGGTTTGTCTTTGCAGGTTGCAAGGATAGATGTTGTAAATGCGTATTTATCTTGAATTCCGTAGACATAAATACAGCGTGGTTTGGCATTTCCAGCTGTGGAGTGAGAAGTAGAGCAGGGTGGAGATCCTCTCGTAGTTTCATCAGCAGATAAAGTATCCATAGGTGCATATTTATTCGTTGTGTTCAGAGTGGCATTTTGATGTGAATTAGCGCTTTGTTTGAAAGCATGCTTTCCTTTGACTGGTTGGAAGCCATAATTAAGCCTTTGTTTCTTAAAGCTAGAGTTTACTTCATCCTCTGAATCTGGTAAATCATTCTGCATATAGTCATCGTCAGTATTAGCAGATGGAGCAGTGTCTCTAAAAAGAGCCTTTTGAGAGAGAGTGGAAGTGCCATTTTTAGTGGAAGAGGCTCCAGGAGCTTCAGACATCTGGATATGCTTAGCAGAAGTGTGATTACCTGAGAAGTAATTGCAGGAGTATGATTGGTTGAAGGTATTGCTGAGTTGATTGCTGTTAATAATTCCAGAATGATTTGAAGTAGCGTGGATGTGTTCTATTCTAACTTTCAATTCTTCAAATGAGTTAACATTGAACGAATTAGTGACTTCTTGGTTTTAATTAGAGAGTAATTATATGTTCCTTGTAACAATTCTTTTTGGGCCTCCGTCAGAGTCGAATTGGTGGGATTACTCATGCTGAAGACAGCAGAATAGACGGATAGCTGTGAAGATAGCTCCAACAGGAGTGATTCCTATGACCTGACCTTACTTTATTTGACAAGTAGAGTGTTTGAGTACCGGGTTTCGGGAGAAACCTCTGCCTCGTATTTAAGGTAGTTGTATGTGAATTGGAGTGTATAGGAAGTGGTAAGAGAAGTGCGATTGTCGCGACTTCTACTACGAATTTTTTTTTTTAGGAATAGGAGTAGTTTCAGTGCGGTTCAGGTTTGATGATTTCAAGTCGGAGGATGGAGTGCATAGCTTCTAGTTTGTAACGCCCAAGTAGATGTAATTAATTTGGAGGTTGAGGGCGAGCATAAATGTGACGAGTAGCTGGAATAGTGCCAAAGCTGTTGAGGGAGTCATGAGGCGAAGTTGTAACCAAAACTTGCGTGACTAGATAGTCATCACTTCTTGCAGGTAAGGTAGTCCGGTATCTTCGTGAAGTTGCTGGATCGTTGTATCTCGGCTGTGGCCAGCGATCAGTCTGATTGCACGGTTTTTAAGGATTTATAATTTTCGTTTGTGTGTTTTGGCGGCATGTTGCCATGCAGAGTTTGCATACAGGAGCACTGGTCGAATGAGTTGCTTGTAGATAAGTAGTTTAGTTTCCAATGTAAAGCCAGAGAAACGTAGCAAACATGTCAATTCCTGAAGTCTCTGTTGTGCTTTGCTGGTGATTTGGTGGATATGCTGTTGAAAGGTCAGTTTTCTCTCCAACGTGGTGCCCAGATATTTGACTTGCTTGGCCTGACACAATTGATGTTAATCATAGAAAAGTTGTATAGGAGGTGGGAGCCGAAACTTAGAGAATTATAGGACGATGGTTCTAGCAGGTTTGATCTTAATGCGACATTTAGCCGTCCAAGCAGCAAGAAGATCCAGATGGCGTTGCATCCATAAGGTCGTAAAGCGGAGATTTTGATTTGAAGAGATGAAGGCAGTACCATCCGCAAATGTGGCAATTGTTGTATGTGCTGTAGTTGGAAGCTCAGCGGTAGATAACAAATACAGTAACGGAGATAAGCAAGATCCTTGAGGGACGCCTGCTTCTATGGAGTAAACGGATGATAATGACGTTTGGTGGCAAACCTGGAATTTGCGGTCATGAAGGAATGAGTCCACTAGTGCGAGATAATATGATGGAAAGCCCAGTTGATGAAGCTTGTAAAGGAGGCCGCCATGCCAGACGCGGTCAAAGGGCTTCTCCACATCTATAAATACTGCTATGGATAGAGCGCGGTTATTGAGGCTCTGGACAAGGTGTTCGACTAATCTAGTAAGTTGTGCAGTAGTGCTGAACGTAGGTTGGAAGCCAAATTGATGACTGGGAATGAATGTATTATCCTGAGTAAAACGTAATAAGCGTACATATAGAATGCGTTCAATGAGCTTGCTTAGGTGAGAGAGGAGGCTTATTGGCCTGTAAGTTTGAGGGAATACTTGGTTTTTCCCCGGTTTCGGTATCATACAGATGGTTGCTATTTTCCTTTGAGGAAGGAAAGTGTCTTGTGAGGAGCAAGGCGTTAAAAATCGGACATAATATGATGTTTAATTTCATTGCAGCGTTTTTGAGAGCTGCTGCAGCAATGTGGTCAGGACCGGCGGCTTTTGTTGGGTTGAAGCCTTTGAGTAGATTTGAGACTTATCGGGGAGTACATAGTTTATGAGATGGTAGAGGTAGTGCCGGCATTGGTTGATGAAGGCAGCGGAGAACTTGGTGGATGGTACGTTCATCTACTGGCTCGGCGTTCGGTTGAAATTGGTCGAAAAGTTGTAGTGCGAAGACCTGTGCTTTATCTTGGTTAACAAAGACTAAACCTTTCGGACCATGAAGCGGTTGGGTTTGCTGCAACTTGGATTTCCTGAGAGCGCGAGTTAGGCACCAGAAGTCCTTGGAAGACGAGGGAAGAGATTTTAGTTTGTCATCCCATTGTTGATAATGTAGGCATAGTAGTCGTTTCTTGATTTTTTGTTGCAGACGGTTGTAGAGGTGTTTGAAGGCTGGATATTGCACACGGTGTCAGTGGCGACGTGCCCAGGTCTTTAGTAGAAGTAAAGCCCGTGTTCTGTTTTCGTCAGGTGAAGTTGAATGTCGTTCTGGAGATTAGCTCTTGTGAGATGAACGAATGAAGGGACTATTGATTGATGACGTAAGTTGTTGCACTGCTTGATCAATGAGTGCAGGTGAAGAAACTGGAATACGGGTGTCGAGAGTATCGTGGAGCAGTTGTCGGTATTCATCCCCGTTGACTGTAGTGATGAGTGGAAGACGTCTGGTTGGTGGAGCGTGGGTATGCTCAATTTCCAATAAAACTGGATTGTGATCTGAATTTAGTTAGGAAATGGAAGTTGGAGCGGATGTGATGATTATATTTGCTGTTAATACCATGTCCAATACATCCGGATTGCCTTGGTATCGTGGAAAATTTGTCGGTTCAGTTGGAGCTGTTGCGAGAAGATCAAGGTGGTGAAGGTGCGCTTCCAAAGTAATTCCCGTCCTGTTCCTGACCTTTGATTTCCGTGAAGCGTGTTTTGCGTTTAGATCGCCAGCTATTAAGACGTGATGCCCCAGTAATCGGAGTTTTTGCAGATCTACTACGTTAGCTTCTTCGGTGGTGATTTGTACGCGGATACTATGAAAAGAGGATCTTGAGGCGTGAGTATTTTAATTACTGTAACTTCCAGGGTGTCCATTGTTGGAGCTGGAACTTCTTCACATGGAATGTGATGCTTTAAAAGAATGGCCGTGCCGCCTTTATGAGTTGGCCAATCCGTGCAGATGACGGTGTAGTTCCTGACCTTCCATTGGATTGCCGGTGTTAGAAAAGTTTCTTATAAGAGTGCGATATCAACGTGATGGTAGAGTAAGAATTTGGAGAATTCCATAGTTTATCTTATTCCTTCTGAATTCCAATATGCGATCCTCATGTGACGCCTTACTGAGTTAGTCGCTGAAATTATGAAGGATGTCCATGTAGATTTCAGCAAGTAAGGTAAGTTTTTCAAAGCGATCGGAAGTGTTTCAGATTTTCTGAAGACCGGTCTTGAGTTTAGTGAATATCTTATTAAGATCCTTAAATAGTTGGATAACTTCTTTCAAAGTGCTAGTCATCTCTGAGGGAGAGTCAGACGAAGAATTTGTCTGCTCGGAAGGTGGAGATGAGGTGCTGCTATCGGTTGAGACTTGGCGAGTAGTTTGCCTTTGAGATGTTGCAGGAACTTTTGCTGGAAGTGATGGAAAGTCCTTTGGAGAGGTGAGGTTAAAAGGCGTAGTATTACTTGAGTTTGCCTGTTGGTTCTTGGTAGTTTCCTGCTGTTCTCTGCGTTGCTTTTCTAGAATAAAGACGGGGCAGCCACGATAATTGGCAGGATGATCTCCATGACAGTTATGGCAGTAAGCTGGAGTAGTGCGATCCGTTTTATTACAAAGGCGAGTTAAGTGGAATCCAGAATATTTCAAGCATCGTGGTTTGGCTCGGCAAGAGTTTTGGGAGTGGCCAAGTCTCTGACAGTTATAACATTGTAAGAATTCAGCTGGGCGGTATGGTTCCACAGTAAGTCTGTAACTGAGCAGGTACTTCTCATTATAGATTGTTTGACTTTCAGCATTTTTGGTAAAAGTTGCCAGGAACAGTGGGAGTGGTTTTCTTGAATCTGTATCTGTTTTCTTTCCACGGATTTGATGGACTTCTTGCACACTATATTCCAGGTCGATTAGGTCGTTTTTGATGTCCTGAACAGGTGTATCGATCGGCAGTTTTCGTATAATTATCTTGAGGAGTTGAGATTGCTTAGGCAGTTCATTGGCGTATTCAATGTTATTGGTTTGGCAGAAAGTTGCTATTTTGTCGTAATCATCTTGTGAGTCATACTTGAATTGTATGAAATCTCCTGCCTGATGAGCGTGAGATTGCTTGGTGCAGGTGGCGAGTAAGGATATAGAGAAAGCGTATTTTTGTTCAATTCCGTACACATAGAGGCATCTTGGTTTGCGTAGTTTGGAAGTAGTCTCGGTGCTAGGTGTTGAAGGGAAGTCTGGTGAAGCATCAGAGGTGATAACACCAAAACGAGCAAATTTATTCTTGGCTTTCAGATGGGAGGCTGAAGAGTCCATGGAACGTTGTTTAAATGCATGCTTAGGTTTGACTGGTTCAAATCCACCAGAGAAACGTTGTTTCTTATCGCCTGAATGCCCATCTTCAGAGTCTGGTAAGTCAGTTTGCATAAATTTTTCATTGTCTCTTGCATCTGAAGTGGTGTCCCTAATAAGACCCGGTCGGCCGGAATTCAGAAAAAAATGTGAAGAAAGAGACGCGAACGGGGCGCCAAACTGCTGGAGATTATCATCTGAAGTATGTGGTCCATTGCAATAGAAACATTGAGGTGTTTCAGATAACTGACTGTTAGGACAAGCAGTATCTGCATGCAATGAAAGAGTACCATTACGGCTAGCTAGCTCTACAGCAGCATGAAGTGCTTCCAATGTGTTGACATTAACTGTACCAGCAAGTTTCTGGAGCTGGGCGGCAGTGCAGTTGTACTGAGTGCCAAGAAAATTACAATGTTCTTCCGTGATTAACGGAATTTGGCTAGAATCCATACTTAAATTGTTGATTTCTGAGGTTCTGACATGGATTTGCCCCAACTGGAGTGATTCCAAGTAGTTGTATTCTTTATTTAGTGCAATTTTTTGTTTTGTTTCTTTGTTGCGTGAAAAAGCGGGAATATTTAGAAAAGCGCGGGAACTTGTCACGAGTAGTAATATAGACTGTGTGCGACAAACGAACGACTCCGCTCTTATTCTGATTCCGATGCCAAGTTTGCCAAGTTATAATGACGGATTATTGAGCTACTGAGTTCCAAGACTTGAAACTTCCCTGCCTCTCATTGGTAGTATAGATAGAATTGAATAAGCAGACAACTTAGAACTTATAATTGCCGGATACCGACGTCGAATCATTGAAGTCTTGTTTGGAGTGTTCTAAAAGCTTATCTTAAAGCTGAAAACTGGTAAATGAAAGAGTTTAGGCGATTTGAAGAGATGGTGGCCTGGGATTGGCTGGTAGTGAAGGGCCAATCAGTTAGCCAGCACAGTGGCTCTAAAAAGGCTTTTGGTCCTGTATATTGATGTTATTTAATTAGTCTTGGAGATCTTCGAGAATTTCACACAAGATGATGAGCTTAGTGAAAACATCTGGAGATGTCTTGATTTCACGAAAACGTTTATGAACGGCTTGAAGGAGTCTTGGTAGTTCAAAATCTTGAAAGAGATGAAGTAGCTCTTGCCAACTGACAGGTGGTTCTTTTGTAGGAGATGATGATGATTGAAATTGGGACGGCTTGAATGAAGTACTTGCATTTTCGGCATAGGAAGGTTTTAGATTCTTCTTAGGTGCAGGTTTAGATGTGAATCCAGGGTAGAGATAGGGAAAGTCGTGAGGTTGAAGTAACTTTTCCTTAGTAGAGCGTCTTGATATTACTGTATGAATTGTCGTGCATCTTGGATAATTTACAGGGTGACCACCTCCATAGTTCGGGCACTTTACTGCACTATCTTGAGTTTTTCGAGTACATTCCTATGTGAGATGGCCTCCGGCGCACTTGACACAACGGGGATTGGCGTGACAGGATGATTGGATATGCGCAAGGCGCTGGCAGCGATAACATTGGACATATGGTCTGGCTTTATATGGTTCTATCTTGATTTTGTACAATTCTAGGTATTCCATATCAAAATACTGTTGATAGTGTTTGTCTTCACTAAAGTCACTAAGAAGAGGGAAAAGGGAGTTTCGCTTCGACCTTGTATTTGTTATACAGAAATTGTGGGATATCTACGGTTTTCCAAGTCCTGTTTAATGTTAGTCCCTGAGGCATCAATTGGTAGTTGCCGAATGACGACTTTCGATGTTTTTTCCTTTTTCACAGAGTCAAGGGCATATTGAAACTTATATTCCTTACAGAAGTCTATTAATGCAATATAATCAGCTTGGTTATTGCACTGAAACTTTATTCTGTCTGGATAGACAGCGGATGATGGTATTTCTTTACAAACGGTACTAGCTCCATGGGTTAACGTGTCACCCTTATCAGTGGGTAGTCATAGATGGTTAAAGATTTAATGGTTTGTTGAATATTAGACTTGAGTTGAGTCCTAATTTGTTCTGATTGATTCTCGATGTTGGTAGAATCGTGGGATGAGATATCCATTATCTCTGCACCTGACACTTCAGGGGAATCTGTGGCCGCTAATGGAGTATAACTATTGTTCACTGGAACGGTTGAAGTGGTTAATGGTCGTGGTTTGATAGTACGTTTTGGCCTTTTAAAGGGGCGATCCCCAAGGGGAGAATTGGTTCTGACTTTTGGAAGGCCAGTATCTTCAGTGCTAATAGTCTTTAGGAAGGAAGTAAAGATGTTATCAAATTCTTGTCCAGTTAGTTTCTTGAATTGAAGAGACAGGCTAAACATATCGCCCACAGTCTTGATACTCTTGATGGAGTTCCTCTGGAAGGATGTCTATATGAGTTTCACATGGGCCAGGTTTTTGCCTGGGAAAAGGACACTCCAGACATTCCTGAGATATTGGATTGTCAGATGTAATCTTGAATATGTTAAGGAGAAACGATTGAGGTTGCCTTAATAAATCCTGTTGTTGTTCGCGCAATTCTGTAATAACCACTGCTTGGCCCGATATTGGAGAACGAAAAATTACAGGTCCGTCTCCGTCAAACTCAGCTCTTGTGTATATATTCCAATGCAGTTCGCAGTTCGCAGTTCTATCGTGACAAGTTATCGAGTTGGAGTTCCGGGCTACCTATAGCCCCTGCCTCGTATTCGAAGTGAAAGTATCATCGGACGTGTGTCTCCATGAGTGAGAGCCGAATCAGCAACTGCCGCTGATTTCTAGGGAATTTGTTTTCTGGAGCATGAGTTGAAGGCCTGCAAGACTGCGTTGCTAGGTAGATGAAGCTGGTCGTTGCTGAGATAGAATGAGTGCTGGAAGTGGTTCGAAGTCCTGAGTGGTAGATGCATTAGCCAATGTTGCAGCCTGGAGTGGCCCTCATAAGGGTGTGGCCCTGTACGTGTGCCTCTGCTGGTTAAGAGAAGATCTCTGAAATGATGTCCATGAGTATGGTGAGTTTGGAGAACATATCTTGTTCTGTCTTGGGTTTAGGCACTTGGCGTCTGAGGATAGAGACTAGTCTCTTGATATCAAGTTCTTGTAAAAGGTGGAAAAGTTCCTTGAGAGAGGCTGCGGTGTTTTGAGAATTCGGGGTAGTAGTTTTATCAGTTCGTGGAAGAGGAGGACAGTTTTTCTTGTCATTTTGTTTGGAAGTCGAATGACCGGGTAAAGGTGAAGACTTCTGGACATCTGTAGCTGCTGGGTTGATAGTCTGCTGTTTCTGCCGTTTAAGGAGGCTCCGGACTCGAGGGCAACCAGAAACGTTTGCCGGGTGATCCCCCGTGCAGTTCACACATTTGGCAGGAGTAGTGCGGTCTTGTTTGGTGCATGCGTACGTCCAGTGGTCGCTGGCGCACTTCATACATCTTGGTTTGGCTTGACACGTACTCTGGCCGTGGCCGAAACGCTGGCATTTGAAACATTGGAGATAACTTTTAGGTTGATACGGGCCGACAGGAACTTTGAACTGAAGCAGGAGTTCTTCTTTAAAAATAGTAGTTGCTTGAAGCGATTTCTTCAATGAGACTAAGAAAAGAGGGAGAGGGATGTTCCCATTTTGGGATTCTTTGTCTCGAGTGGTCTGCTGAGTAACTTTGATAATGGACACTTGGAGATAAGGGGGGATAACCCTTGTTTTGGAGAGCTCTAGCAATATCTTCTGTACTGGTATCTGTTAGCAGGTTGCGAATCACTGCCTTAACAGTATCCTGCTTCCGGCGGAGCTCAGTAGCATATTGAAGTTGGTGTTCAATACAGATGTCTTGGATGGCTGTACTGTCCTCTTGTGATCTGCAATTTATTTTTATGAATCCTTTCATGAATTGGAAAGTTGGTTTTTCCTTGCTCTTCTTTTGCATGATGGCAATTAATTGGTATCCTTTAGGGTAAAGGCAGTTATAGATGTAAAGCGAATTATTAGAGGAAACAGTTGTTGTCTCCATTGGTTCTTCCTCTTTCTCGTCTCTTGTAAGAGCCGCAATTTCTTGGATGTCTCGACAGATGAGAGTGAACTAGACCCAGTAGGCTTACATGTCCGTTTAGCGTATTGGAATCCATTAGTCGGAAGTTCGATTGAATGTTTGGTTCCAGAAACCGAAAATTCTATACTGGGAGGTGGAGATAAGGCTGTAGATATAGGAGGATTATTAGATATGCGGGTTTGTTCCTTAAACTGGGACGCTACATGAAGTACAGTAAGTGGGTCAGGAAGTACTGGAATATCTTTAACGATGTCTTCAAATTTCATCCTTCTATTGAGGCCTATGATGATGATGTCGGCAATCATTTTTATGTCATGATTCTGTGAAGCTTCCTTATAGCCAAGATGAATTGCGTCGGGGGTCAGTATGTCATGTGGATTGATGGATGACAGTGTCTTAGCCTTGGCAGGACCCAGAGTATTGTTTGGAGAAGTCATGTCCGTTAGTTTCTTTGTTTCAGAAAAGCGCGCGAAATTGCCGAGAGCAGTGATAGAGGCGTCCGTCTGGTGCGAACTCAGGTCTTGTTATATATTCCGATGCAGTTTTGCAGTTTTGGTGTGACAAATTGATCCGTACTGAGTTCCGGGCTACCTAAAGCCCCTGCCCCTATATGTGTTGAAGAGAGTATTTGAAATGTGTTCCCATGATTGACAGCCGAATCAGCAACTGTCGGGAGGTGTTCAAAATCGGGAGGTGAGAGTGCTGCGAAATGCGATGTTGAGCAGATGGTTTTAAGAAATCGTAGAACGTCTGGTGCTAAAGGAAGAACAAATGGTACATTGAAAGCAGGCGAGTCATGTTTGGCTGTCGGTATAACCAATGAGCTTCGGTGTTGCGTGGTTCTCATAAGGGTGTGGTCCTGTACGTCTGATGTGCATGTGCTAAAATTTTAGATAAAGTCAGTGAGAATTTCCAGAAGAATGGCCAATTTGCTGAATTTGTCTGTTGCTTGACGAATTGATGACATCTTGAGTTTAACAGCCCTGAGGAAGGCAGTAAATGGAAGGTCTCAGAGCAGCTGAAGTAGGTCGTGCATACCAGAACTTTCGTCAGAAGATTTACCAGTAGGATCGTTCCGTTCAGATGTTTTGGGAGCATGAGTAGGTTTGCGAGATGTAGAGATCGGACGTGGTGTTTGACCATTTGTAGGCAGCGATGGGAAGTCTTCTTCGTTGAGTTTGGGAGCCGGTGGGACCCTCCGAGACTGAATCTTCTTGAGTAGCGGACATCAATTAAAGTTTGCCCTGTGGCTTTGATCACAATTTGCACACTTGTAGGAAGAGCTATTTGTGAATTCATAGGTGTAATGTTCGGCCGCACATTTCATGCATCTGGGTTTAGCTGCACAGAACGATTGAGTGTGCCCCAACCGCTGACATCGATAACACTGGATAAAGTTTTCGCTCTGTAAGGTTATACGGAAATCTTGTAGAATTCGAGGTAGGTAAGATTATAAATAGCTTGAGCTGTTGGTGTCTTGCTAAGCGTTACGAGAAAAAGTGGAAGAGGTGCTTTTTGCTTCCCCATCTATTGTACATTTAAAACGTTTTAGCCTCTATTGCTAAGATCAATCTTGATGTTATCTAGCTGGGTGTCAACAGGTAGATGACGGATTACTACTTTAAGATGGCGATCCATTGGTACAGTGTCCATAGAGTATGTGATGTTATATTCTTTACAGAAGTTGATCAGTTTTCGGTAATTCTCTTGGTTGTTACATTGAAATTTTAAGGTGTCCTTGGTGACGGCACAGTACGGTATTTCACTACAGAGGGCAGTAGCGCCATGACTGATTTTGAATGCCTTGTCAGGTGGAAAGTCGTAAATATAAAAATTTCTAATTTTCCGGCGGCGCAGATGGGAGGCTGGAGTTTGAGCGGTGAAGTACCATCCAAAGGTGTCATATCTACTAAAGTATCTTCGGCTCTTGAGAGGCCGTAAACTTGTTGGTAGTACTAATTCGCTTCGGTGTTGAAGCAGATGAACGCCGAAAGGCCTTTTTGGTAGAATGAAATTGGTTAGCAAACGATTCGTCATTCTGAACAGGAGGTGGTCTTATCTGATCTTTCTCGTCATAAAATATTATATGTTCGGAATATTCATGTGGGCCCAAAGAGCGGTAGCATTTACCTTTTCTCCATTAGTGTTGAGATCCAACAGCTTCCGATCGTCGGGCGGCTCTAAAGAGCTTCTAGTAAAAACAGGCGAAATGTATTGGATATTCAAAGTCTTATTTTCTTCCATGGTAAGATGATCAGCAGTCGTGTGTGGACCATCACATCTATTACATAGTGGATGGTGTGTGCGTAAGTGATCTGAAGAACCACACAAGGTACAGATCCTTTCTTTCTGACTTGAAGATGTCGTGGAAGTCGACATGTTTGCGTTTTTCGTCGTTAAATTAGCTGACAAAAGATTTTGGCGGGAAATCATGAGAACGAGCACCAAAAGTCCCACTCTCAATGGTCTCAGCTCTTATTATTGATACCGATGCCAAGTTACCAAGTTATGATGGCGGTTTATTGAGCTACTGAGTTCCGAGACTGGAAAGTCCCTTGCCTCGCATTGGTGGTAGAGATAGAATTAAATAAGCAGACAACTTAGAACTCATAATGGCCGGATACCGACGCCGACTCATTGAAGTCTTGTTTGAAGTGTTCTGAAAGCTTATCTTGAAAGTGAAAGCTCATAAAGGGGGGAGATTTGACGATTTGAAGAGATGGCGGCCTCGGATTGGCTGGAAGTGAAGGGCCAATGAGAGGTAGCCAGTACAGTGGCTCTAAAAAGGTTTTGGTCCTGTATATTGGATTTATTCAATTAGTCTTGGAGATCTTCGAGAATTTCACAGAAGATGATGAGCTTAGTGAAAACATCTGGAGCTGTCTTGATTTCACGGAAACGTTTATGAACGGCTTGAAGGAGTCTTGATAGTTGCAGATCTTGAAAGAGATGAAGTAAGTCTTGCCAGCTGACAGGTGTTTCTTCTGTAGAAAATGATGATGATTGAAATTGTGACGGCTTGAATGAAGTACTTGCTTTTTCGGCATAGGAATGTTTTAGTCTTCTTTGGTGCAGGTTCAGATGTGCATCCACGCTGAAGGGGGGAGGGGGAAAGTCGTGAGGTTGAAGTAACTTTCCTTGGTAGATCTTTTTGACAATGCACGATGAATTATCGGGCATCTGGAATAGTTTCCAGGGTGGAATTCGACACAATGGGACAGCTAAACCAAGAAATGAATTACATTGAAAACTTATTGGACTGGAAAAAGATAGGAAAGTCCCACCTCGAAAATTTAAAAAGAGAGTGGTAGTTTGGGTGAAGGATAGGGTCCAGCTACTTGGAAGGCTAGACCAAATGGAGAAAGTAAATGTTAAGCTTCATGAAAATTATGATAACCTTCAAAAAGAAAAATTAATAACAGAAATGGAAATAATGTCGGGACAAAAAGGTGGTCGCATCGAAGACAAAAAGCAAATGGAAGAATTAAGGCAAAAGAATACAAAACTAGAGAAAGAAATAGAGGAACTAAAGGATGAGAAGGCAGAAATTAAAAACGACAGAGATAGACAATATAAACGGCTCGAAACAGAAATCCAAGAAATAACGGAAAGTAGAAACGAGCTAAAGAAACAATTACAAGAAAAAACGAAACAAGTACACAAACTGCAGGATGATTACAAATATCTGGAGAAAAAATACGAGCAAGTAAAGGAGGAGCTAATACAGACACAACAATCTTTTGGCAGAGAGGAGATACCATGGGAGAAACAGAAAATTATCTACAGGGACAAGATTGAAGAATTAAGAAACAAACAGGGAACCGACACAGACGCAGTAATACAGGAAATACAGGCACTAACAAAAAAGATTGAAGAGAAGCAGGAAAAGATGGAAACAGATGAGGGACAAACGTGGTCGGAAGTAGTGAGATGGAGAAAAGTAACAGAGAAAGAAAAGAAAATCCTAGAAGTAACAGCTAAAACCAAACCTACCCTAATATTTAGACCCAACGAAGAAGAGACAGTTAAACAAACTGTTCAAAGACTAACAGAAACAATAGATCCAAGGAAGGAAAAAATAAAAATAACTGGTATGCGTACGACAAAGGATATTGTGGTATTCGAAACCGCAACAAAAGAAGATCTAAACAGGATAAAGGATAAAGAACAAATAAAAATAGATTTCAAGTTTGAGGAAAGTAGGTAACGAAACCCATTGATGATAGTGTATGGCGTACCGACTGAAATAAAAGACAACGACCTCATAGAAGCTATGATCCAACAGAACTTTGAGGAGGAAGAATTAGCAGAAGCCCGGAACATAAACGCAAGATTTAGAGCTGGTAAGAGAGGGCAAAAGAAATGCCACCTGGTTATAGAGGTCACACCAAACATAAGGAAAATGTTGATTAATAAAGATCGCATATATATCGATTATGAATCCCATAAAGTTAAAGATTTCATTGTGGTACCACAATGTTACACGTGCCAAGAATTTGGCCACATCACGAAATATTGCGAAAGCAAGGACAAAGTACGATGCAGATATTGCGGATCCCTTCGCCACAAAAGTGAAGACTGTGAAGATAAAGGCAAAAAGGTATGCATTCCATGTAAACTGAGACACAAAATATGCCAAACTCCAAATACGTTAGAATGTGTTTCATATCGGGTAGCGCGTGAAAGGATAATCAGCGTAAATAAATTATGGATAAAGGACACAAAGTAATATTGCAAGAAAAAGAAAAACAAATCACCAAGCAAAGCCAAAAGGGACAAAAAACGTTTGTAGAAATTTTTGGATAGAAAAAGAAGAGCTATGGCATCTACAAAGGATAAATGTATACAAACTGAAATAGAAAAATATAATAATACTATTAAGAAACCACCTGACATATACTGGAAGAAAAAAGACAAACGTACTACTTCAGATCCAGCAGCAGAAGAAAAAATAACACTTAAGATAAATTTTGTGAATGGGGAGCAGAAATATCTATTTCCAATCAAAGAAGAACCAATTCGAGATAAGAAAATTACATCAACTCAATCTCCGAAAGAAGCAGAAAATACGAAACCAATTTTGTTGGAACCAAGACAATTATATGATAATATGAGCCATCAATATAGATTAGCCAAATTGGAGGACAAGAACATTCTTAGTGTGGCATTTCGACAAGTAATTAGAGATCTACATGACAAGGGACGGACGATAACGTACCCTACGCTGGAAGAAATCGATAGAATAGAACTGAGAACATACGATCTTCCCGCTAATGGATGGGAGTTAGTAGATCTAATAAATGAAGTATATGAGAGAAGACGTATACACTGGGAATTAGAAAATGTATACAAACAGATGGTGAACGCCCACGGCAGAATTTGTTTCGACTACAGCAAAACTGGTATGGACGCCTTTGTAAACACCAAACATGCTTAACAGCTTACTAACATTAAAAATTGCACAAAACAACTCGCACAGGTCGAAACTCGCGACAATGGAAGCAAGAAGATTTGTGGAAACAAAAAATATAGATTTAATCGCTCTACAAGAACCATATACCTATAATAACAAATTAGTAGCTTTCCCAACATCAGCGAGAATAATTTATGGTGGTGAGGCCTCCCTAGCACTGATTGTGGTCATGAAGAAAAATCTGGAAGTATTAAAAATCTCTCAATATTGTGATAATTGGACTCTGTGTTGAAATTACACAAGGAACTGATTCAATCTGGCTAATAAATTCTTATTTTCAGTATAGTAAGGAAATTAAACCATTTCTAAATAAACTACAGCAAATAATCAGACAAAACCCTGGAAGAAAGATCATAATAATGTTAGATTCAAACGCCAAGAACCTGGGGTTCACCATATACCGATGAAAGAGGAGAGGAATTGGGAGATTTTATCATGCAAAACGATCTAGCGATTATAAATACTAGAAAGATGCCAACCTTCGTAGGATCAAGAGGCGAATCATTTATAGACATAACAATCAGCACAATAAACATTATGGACAAAATAGAAAAGTGGATGGTTCACGATAAACAAACTACCGGTGACCATAAAGTCATAACCTTCGACGTAAAAATGGATAAAGGAAGGAATAAAGAAAGATTAAATATAAAGAAAATAGATTGGGAAGTTTTTAAAGACAAGCTAGACCTCCCCCAATTAGAACAAACAGAAGATGCTAACAATATGGTAATAAAGGTAGAAGAAGCCACAATAACCGCGATAAGAGAATCCACTCCGAAATTAGTGCAAAAAGTAGGATACGGTGACTTTTGGAAACCAAAATTACAAAGATTAAAAAAATTGGTAATGCAAGGAGAAAAAGTTATCAGGCAACCCTAGAACCGAGGCTCAAAAATATTAGGCTCCAAAATTATAGAAAGGTAAAGGACGAATATGAACAGGCGGTATTACTGGAGAAAAAACGAAGTTGGGAATTGTTTCTGGCGAAAAACATAGAAATGGATCCTTGGGGTTTTCCATATAAATTAATTATGCAAAAGATTAATCCTGCAGCATTATGTACAATTAAAAATGTAGATGGAACGTACACAAAAACAAGAGAAGAAACACTAGACAAATTAATGCAGAAAGTTTTTCCTAAGGATACGATGGAAGATGATACAATGGGACAGATGCAGCTAAGAAGAAATCATGCAAGAGAAGCAACAGTAGTAAATGTGCACGACTCCGAATTGGTAACAAATGATGAAATAGAAAAAAAATTATAAAGAAACTAAAAACAGGTAAGCCCCAGGTCTTGACGAAATAACAAATGAAATATATAAAAGGAATAAAGATAAATGGGTCCCTTACCTAACAAGACTTTACAACATATTGTTAAAGAAACAAACATTCCCAAATGAATGGAAAATTTCGAAGTTAATTATACTACTTAAGAGCCTGGACAGAGACCCCTTAGAAATTGGTGCCTACAGACCAATATGTTTACTAAAGAACATAAACAAAATTTATGAGAGAGTTATAGCTAATAGGATAAAAAAGTATAGAAATACACAGAATGACACTCTACAATATGGTTTTAGAGCGGGAAGATCGACCGACGGTGCACTAAATGTTTTTAAAGAACAAATACAAAATAGTTACTACCTAAAGAAATATGCTCTAGCGTTGTTTGTTGACATCGAGGGAGCATTCGATAATTTATGGATACCAGCGTTATTAGAGAATTGGAAGAAATTAAGGCTTCCACAATATCTGTAAAACGTAATAAAACACTATTTCCAACACAGAAAAGTAGTTATACAAGCAGAAATGGGAGATAAGGAAATATAAAATGAAAAGGGCTGTCAACAAGGTTCAATCTTGGGACCCCTGATGTGGGATATACAACTACAGCCTTGCCTGGAGAAAATGGCAAAGAATGAGTCAATAGATAGAATCATAGCCTTTGCTCATGATATTGTAATAATAACCTCGGCAAATTTCAGAAGAGAAATAGAAACAAAAACCAACCAAGTAGTGAAAAATCTATATAACTGGTGCTCTGAAAATAAATTAAAGCTATCAGCAAAAAAAAACTAAGTTTATGCTTTTTGGAACCAAATTAACTAGGGAACGACAAATAAAAATATTAAATCAAAAATAAAAAGAGTAACAGAATTTAAATACTTAGGCGTAACAATAGATGAACATTTAAACTTTGAGAAACATGTACAGTATATAGTTGAAAAAAGCAATAAAATTGCCAACAAACTAATGACAATTGGCAAAAATACATACAAGTTACCAAATAAAATATTAAAGCTATACCATGATACAATACTATGTGCGACTATGACATATGCTTCAAGTCTATGGATACATCGAATTTTCGAGAACAAAAAAAAAATAGATATTCCATAAATAGACCTCAAAGAAATTTACTTATAAGACTAAGTGGAGCCTTGAACACAGTGCCAAATGAAGCATTATGTATACTACTACATATAAAACCACTACATCTGGTAATACTACAAAGAGCAGCATTCTACTGGCTAAAAAAGAAAGAAAACGAAAAGCTAATGGATCTTCTTGGCAAGGCAGTAACAACAAAGAAGGAGATCGAAGAAACTATAGAAGAAATATGGAACTTAGAATGGACAAACTCAAACAAATCAAGAAGATTATGGGATATTATTCCAATAATTAATAAAAGGAAAAAGTTAAAACATCTAGATCCAAGTCCAGGTGTCATTCACTTTCTAAGTGGGCACGGCCCCTATGAAACTTACCTGTATAGAATAAAGGCCAAAGAGAATACAATCTGTGAATGCGGCGAAATTGGAACACCAGAGCACCACATCTTTTGGTGTCCTTTGAGAGAAGATGTAATACCAAAGAGGGAAAATATCAGACGTAAAAATCTAATACAAATAATTGAAAACGAAAATGATTTTAACATCTTAAAGCGAATAGCAAACAGCTATTCAGAAATAAGAAGAACTTATTACAATGAAAACGAATAAGCATTGCATAAATGAATGCATAATAGAATTAGAGTGGATGTGTCTTTGAGTGTTTTTGAATGAATGAAATCTTCCGGACCGAAGAAAATCTTCAGGATGGTACTGGTATTCCGTGCCCCCCGGAGGAGAGGAGCGAGGATCATCGCATCCCCGGTTTACACCGGATGGAACTCCGGACGCGTATGGTCTTGTGTGTGTGCGTCGCATGTGTGCTTTTGTGTTCGTGGTCTCCGGGTTTTCGGTTTTCGGGTTTTTGGGTGTACCTCATTGCGTTATGGACAATAAGTGAAGAGGAGTGTCTCAGAGATAGTGAACTTAGTGACCGCTTCAGTCGATCTCGGCCGAAATGACGGTCCCAGCCTGGGTGTGCGGGCGGAGGGACACAGCGGACCAGGATCCACACTAAGTGCTTTGAGTGGGTTCTGGACCTCAAGTCAGCACATACAGGACCTTGATATGGCATGGACACGAAACTGAGAACACTCACAGAATACTTCATGAATAACTATTAAATTTAGGTCATATAAGAGTGGAAGTTATTAGTGAAGTGAAACGTTAGAGTAAATGTGTTCCGTGACCACAGGACTGCCGTGTCGTGACAAAACGCTGTAACTTTGGCGGAGAAGTTTTGCGAACATGAGCCGTAAAATTTTCATCCGAAAATGTGATCTGTATCGTGCAGAACCAGTGTAACTTGGCAATAATGGTCAACCAATCAATTTTCACCAAATTTAATCACACAACATGCATTTACGTAGCATTACATGTAACCACGTGTTTCCAAAGTCAAGATACATTGGTTCTACACGATACAGATCACATCTTCTGATGAAAACTTTACGGCTCTTTTTCGCAAAACTGCTCCGCTAAAGTTACAGCGTTTTGTCACGACACGGTAGAGGAGAGAACCAATCATACAGTGAAAAACCATAATGATATGCTTTGTTGTGAAAAGTGAAGAGGAGTGCAGTTTGATATATAGCCATACAGCATACGGGAGAGGAACCATTGTCATACGGTGAAAACCGAAGAAAGAAGATGAAGCAACACATTATTAAATAAAACTTAACTAAATAATATAACAATCCAAATAATTAATAGAGAAATATAAAATTAATTAAACAATATCATTAAACACTCATGTGGAATAACAAGAGGGGAAAAAAGAATTAATAGTAACCTAACTAATAAATGTATTAATACATGATAATAAATAATATAATAAACCATTAAATAAGAATAGGAAACCATAATTACAATTTAAAAAAATAAAAATTAGAAACTAGGTAATTAAAGAACATAATAAGACTACAATCTTTAAAAAACATCTTAATAATTAAGAAAAGAAATCAATCAGTAGGAATTAAATGGTTAAGACTACAGGGAAATAAAATATAAAAATAAACAAATAACAGCAAAATAGAAAAGTAGATTAGTTAGATAATATAGATAGATAAGTAGATAAGAATTAATAACAATACAATGTATTATTTAAGTATCTTATATCGTATTCCATACTATTACATATCGTATTGTTGGATCAGAAATTGAAATACTAAGTAGTATAGTTCAGGATTTAAACTGAGTAGCACTTTCCAAGAAAATTGTTGTTATTTTTTTCATAGTTTAGTACTGTTTGTTTCTTTGTTTTTTGTTTGTTTTGTTCTTGTGCTGTGGTTCTTTTGTTCTTTCCTTTTTCCCTTTTCCTTTTCACCTTTTTTCTTTCAAACATGGATATTCAATAAAGATAAGAAAACAAATAAATGTCAATGATGATAACCCGTTCCGGTCAGAATTTTCAGATGCCGGATGTGAAAGAGCCTAAAAAAAGTTTCCAGGGTGACCACGTCCAGAGTTGGGGTATTTACTGCACTGTCTTGACTCTTTCGGGAACATTCGTAAGTAAGATGAACTCCGGCGCACTTGACGCAACGGGGATTGGCGTGGCAGGATGATTGGGTGTGCCCAAGGCGCTGACAGCGATAACATTTGACATATGGTCTGGCTTTATACGGTTCTATGTTGATTCTGTAAAATTCTAGATATTCCAGATCAAAGATATTTTTAGTAGTGGTGTTTTGGCTAAAGTCACTAGGAAGAGGGGAAAAGGGGTTCCGCCTCGACGTTTCAAATGTTGCACAGAAATTATGGGATACCCACGGTTTTCCAGGTCCTGTTTGATGTTAGTCACTGAAGTGTCAATAGGTAGCTGCCTAATGACGACTTTGAATGTTTTTTTTTCCTTTTTGACGGAATCAAGCGCATATTGGAATTTGTATTCCTTACAAAAGTCTATTAATGCAGTATAATCATCTTGGTTATTGCACTGAAAATTGATTCTGTCTGGATAGACAGCGCAAGAGGGCATCTCTTTACAAACGGTACTAGCCCCATGAGATAACGTGTAACTCTTTTCTCTGGGGTAGTCATAGATGGTTAACGATTTAATGGTTCGTTGAATATTAGACTTGAATTTAGTCCTAGGTTGTTCAGATTGATTGTCGATGTGGATAGAATCGTGGGATGAGATATCCATTGTCTCTGCACCTGACACTTCAGGGGGGTCAGGGGCCACCAGTGGAGTATAACTATTGTTCACTGGAACGGTTGATGTGGGAAGTAGTCGTGGTTTAATTGTACGTTTTGGCTTCTTAAAGGGGCGATTCTCAAGGGGGGAATTTGTTGCAACTTCTGGAAGGCCAGTATCTTCAGTACTAAGAGTCTGTAGAAAAGAAGTAAAGATATCGTAGTCATATTTCTTGTTTGGATATTTTCTTCAATTGGAGAGACAGACCAAATATACCAGCCACAGTCCGATGATAGTCAAGGTGGATTTCCGCTGGAAGAACATCTAGATGGTTTTTACATGGGCCAGGTATTTGCCTGGGAGCACGCCGGTCCGGACATTCTTGTCAGATTGGATTCTCAGATGTAAGCTTGTATACGGTAAGAAGAAGCGATGTGTGTCTCCTTAGTATACTTTGTTTTCGTTCACGTAATTCTTAAATATCCTCAGCTTGATCCGACATTGGAAAGCGAAAGAATACAGATCCGTCTCCGTCAAACTCAGCTCTTTTGTATATATTCCGATGCCGAAAGGCCGAAAGGGAATCGTGACAAATGAATCGGCGTTAGGTTCCAGGTAGAAGTACCTATGCCTCATATGTGATTTGTGAGAATCATTTGTGGTATCTGCATTTGAGGTGAAGAATGAAACAGCGCCTGTCGCTGGTTCGTTGAGGAATAGGAATTGTAGGTGTTATGATAGTGTGTGTGTGTGTGTGTATTTTTATTTGTGATGTGTTTGAGTGTATGTGTTGAGGCTTTTGATCCTTTCGATGTTGAAGATGGTTAGCTTGTGAGCAGCAAAGGTGATGGCAGTGGAGTTGATGCTGAAAGGTTAGATGTTAATGGTGCCGCAGAGAAGATCTTAAGCAGGCTGAGGTCTGGCAAAAGTTGACGTTGAGATAGTCCTGTTCCAATACTTTGAAGAATATCATGATTTGAATTTTTGATGGAATGCCAGAAAGTTCTTCGGCGTTGTTGGAGAACTTCTGTCAGAAGTGGTAAATCCAAGTCTTCGTGGAGTTGTACTATTCTGGCCGGTGATATGACGTGCTGCATAGTTCTGGACAACCTGTAGTTTGGCTCTGTAGTGGACTTGCATATAACATATGTGATTGGATCATTGTTTAGTAGACATGCTTTTTGGTATCCATGGTAAGCTGTGGAATACGTAGAAGGCAGGCGAGTTGACCAAGTCGCTGGCGTGCTCTGGAAGCGAGGGATATGAGATGTTGACGAATGGTTAGCTTCCTGTCCATATGTATTCCTAGATATTTGGTGCTGGTGCGTCGTAGAAGAGGTTGATAGTTGAAATTGAGGTGGACTGGGGTATCACGTCTACGCTTCGAAAAAACTATCACCGTTGCTTTGTCGGGATTGATGCTGATCCGCCAATGAGCCGTCCAGTCGTCAATGCGGTTGAGATGCCGTTGGATCCAGAGTTGGGCGAATTTGACATTGCGGCTGAAGCAAAGATGGCTGCATCGTCAGCGAAGGTTGGTAGATAAGTATTGTTTGTCGTTGGAAAGTCAGCGGTGTATAGATTGTAAAGCAGTGGCGATAGGCTTGAGCCTTTCGGTACTCCTGCAGCAATAGGAAAGATGTCGGAGAATGCAGCCTCATATCGCACCTTATATGCCCGATCCTGGAGGAACGCTGCGGTGATGGTAACCAGGGGTGAAGGAAAGCCAAGATGATGTAATTTGTATAGTAGTCCCGCATGCCAGACTCGATTAAAGGCACGTGCAACTTCCAGAAACACTCCTATGACTCTTTCTCGATCGTTGAGGCTCTGAGTGATTTTTTCTGTGATCCTCGTGAGTTGTGCGGTGGTACTGAAGGTAGGCCGAAAGGCGGACTGATGTGGAGCAGGATATGTCGTTCTTCTACTATACTGAGTAGTCGGCGATAAAGCAGACGTTCAAATAATCTTGCTTAGGTGACAAAGCAGACTGATGGGACGATAGTTCTGGGGGAAAAGTGGATTCTTCCCCGCCTTCGGGAGCATACATACAGTTGCCATCTTCCATGACTTGGGGTAGTAGCCGGTCCTCAGAATGGTGTTAAAGATCCTGCATAGGAGGACAGAGAGTTTCCTGAGTGCTCTTTTCAGTACAAGCGGCGAGATGTGATCGGGACCAAATGCTTTGTTTGTTGGCAACTTGCGGATGACTGTTGACACTTCACGAGGAGTGCTGAGAAGATGAGGTTCGATGATTGTGTGGGATGCTCGGTTCGCAAGAAGCGATGAACGCGCCGGATAGTATGCTTATCTAGATTGTCATAGTTGGGTTGAAATTGAGTCTCCAACTGATGGGCAAAGGTGGTCGCTTTGCTAATGCAGTCAAAGACGAGTCCTTGAGGTCCGTGTAAAGGCTGGTTGTGCTTGGTTCCAGATGAGGATAGACTACGGACTAAGCGCCAGAAATGATGATTGGAGGTGGAAAAAGATCGGAGTTTATTATTCCAGGAGGCTTCTTGGAGGCGATGAAGGCGAAGTTTGAGCTTCCAGGAGACGAAGTTGTAAAGCCTTTTGTAAGTCGGATGACGAGGACGCTGCCATTTTTTCCTGGCCCAGCGTTTGAAGGAAACCAGAACCATTGTTCGGAGATGGTCTGACGAAAGGATGCTTGAGGTGCGTACCGAAGTCGTTGTCAATGAGTGGTAATCGCTGCAGTAAGGTGATCAACAGCTTGGTCAAGATCTTTTGTGGTGCAGAGAGGAGTGCGAAGCTCGATTAGTTGGTGAAGTTGTTTGCAATATGCATCCCAGTCTGTTGAGCGGGTCATAGGAAGATGAACAGTGGGGGTGGTATAGTCCTGTTGTATTGTGAGCAAAACGGGGTTATGGTGTGAATCCAAAGCATGTATGGAGACCCGGTCTTCGGTGATGGTAACATTCATATAAAGTGCAGTATCCAAGACATCTGGAGAGCCAAAATGACGAGGAAAATAGGTTGGTTCAGTGGGCGCCGTGGCTTGGAGATCGAGTTCTGCTAGATGAGCTTTAATACTGATGCCAGTGGTGTTGTTGACGTTGGAGTGCCAGCTGACATGTTTGGCGTTGAGATCTCCTCCATTTAGAATCCTAGGTCCGAGAAGGCGCAGCTGCCTGAGATCATCTATTTCAATGCGACGGCGGGGCTGTTTATAGACAGAGATGATAAAAAGAGGTTCATCTGGTGAAAGTAGTTGGTAGTAACCTGGTGATGATGGTTACTTCCAGAGAAAAAAATGGTGGCGCTGGAATAACTTCATAAGGAAGGTTGTGTTTCAGCACGATTGCAGTGCCGCCTTTGCTGGTTGGCCGGTCGGTGCGGATAACGGTGTAATTTCTAATGTTCCACATGAAAGTCGGTGAGGAACTGTTGGAATTTGAGACGTTGTGAGGATACTCCATTGGCATTCCAATAGCATATCTTGAGATGGTGAGACTGGGATTTAATCCGTGTCATTATCTATGATGTCGACAAAGATTTCCTAAAGTGCTCTGATTTTATCGAAGTGATCGGTAGCAGTTTTGACTTTGCGTAGACCTGCTTTGAGTTTCTGGAGTATGGTTTAGATCTTTAAATAGCTGTAGAATCTCTTTCAAAGATGAGCCTAGGCTAGCATCCGATGATGATTCTGAAGTGGTTCGAGATTCATTCCTGTTGCTGGCGGTTTTTGTAGCATATGAACGCGGCAGACGAACTGGAGGTAATGAAAGCGTGGGGTAATCTTTATCTGTAGTAGGCGGTGGAGTTGGCGGAGTGGAAGTTTTTGGTGCGGCTTGTTTCTGTTTGGCCCGCCGATGCCGTTCCAATTCAAAAACATAGCAGCCTCTAAAGTTGGCCGGGTGGTCTTGTCCACAGTTCACACAGTAGGCTGGTTCCGTATGGGATTTTTTGGACAGTCTTTAGTAAGATGTGCTTGTGGGCATTTTAGGCATCGCGGTGCCGTATGGCATTTGTTCTGGAAATGTCCCAAACGTCGCTGGGTTTGTAAGGTTCCACGGCGATACTGTAGCATAAAAGATCCTTAAGTCCATAGATTTCCTGAGTTTTTGGTGTTTTCTTGAAGGATGCCAGAAACAGTGGTATGGCAACTTTAGTATCTGATGTCTGAGTTTTTCCTTTGAGTTGGTGAACTGCGATAACAGGGAAGTTGAATGCCTCGAGATCTTCTCTAATGTCCTCTACTGGGGTGTCGATTCGTAATTTCCGGGTGACAACTTTCAATAACTGGTCTCTCTTGGGTTGCTCAGTGGCGTATTGATAATTTTTGTCTCTGCAAAATTGTTCCAGTTTATCGTATTCTCCTGTGGTTGTACAGGTAAATTGGATGAAGTCTTCGGATTGAAAGGCTTTAGGTTTGATGCGACAGGTTCTGTGAAGAGTATCAGTAAAGGTGTATTTATTATGAACTCCATAGACGTACAAGCATTTTGGCTTGGCTTTTGTGTTTACTGAATTGGTGGTATCTGTTGCTGATGAGCCAGATGTCTTGGCAGTGCATTGCGCATCAGAAGATAGGTTTCCCAGTGGGGAATATTTGTGAGCTGTACAGGAGGTGATGAGTGTGGGTTCTTTCTGGGGGCGAAAGAATGTTTCCTTTCACTGGAAGGAAGTCATCCTGATTGGAGGCAGAGAGACGTTGCTTCTTGTTGTGAAGAGGTACGGAAGAGTCATCATTTTCATCTCCATCCATTTCATAATCATTGATATGCTTCTCAGTATCTTGTGTGGTGTCTCTTACAAGGGCCGGTACTGTAGATGATGCAGATGAAGAATTGACATTGGAAAGCAAAGCATAGCGCGTATCGGATAGTTTAGAGCTTTCATTGAAGGTGCCGTAAGTCATATATCCATCAAAGCTCTCTCCTGGGAGAGAAGAAGTCATTATCGTTGGTTTGTTAGCTGTGGCTTGCTCTACTGTGCGTTTTATGTCAGCAAGTGAACGGGACTCCATTTGTTGTACAATTGAATTGAATTGTTTCGTCGCTATCGTCGAGGTCGCTTTTATAGGCCTGGTTCGATGATCTCAATGTGTTGCCGATGATGTAAAATCTCTGTCTTAGAAGTTGCTCCACTAGTATGTACAGAATCTACTGAAGAACACCAATCCCTAGATGCAGTTTCTCAAAAATTGCTCCCTGAAATTAATGAACCGATCTATGCTTTCACAGCAGAAAATGTTTCCACTTGAGCGACAGCACGGACTAAACCTACTCCTGGACCCCACGCATTATTAAATCTATAACAATTTACGACTACCCCAGTGAAAAGGGATACAAGATAACTCATAGTGCTATTACAATTTGTAAAGAGACCCCGCACTGCGCAGTTCACTCAGATAGAATAAAATTTCAGTATAGCAACCAAGAAGACTACACTGCTTTGATTGAATTCTGCAAAGAACTGAAATTACAATATGCATTGGACTAAGTTAAAAAGGATTAAATACTCAAGTTAGTCATTAGACAGCTACCCATCGACACCTCATTGGCTAATATCAAGCAAGATTTAGAAAATCGTGCACATTTTACTCTCTCTGTTCAGGAACTCAAAGTCGAAGAGGAGTGAGAATACCCCTCTTCCTAGTAACATTATAAAAGACTCCAACCGTCAATACTATCTTTGACTTAGAATATCTTGAGTTCTACAAGATAAAAGTTAATCCATTTAAAGCAAAACCTTATGTCCAGTGTTACCGATGCCAGCGTATTGGGCATACTTAGTCATCCTGTTATGCCAATCCTCGTTCTGTAAATTGCGACGGACTTCATCTTGCATACGAATGCTCGACGTAAACACAAGACAGTGGGGTGAAGTGTACTCATTGCGGTGGTGGCGATCCCGCAAATTACACCAGATGCCCAATGATTGACCGAATCCCGTCAAGAAGTTCTACTCTCCGAAAGTTACCTCAACCGCAGGAATTTCCACCTCTCTCACTGGACTCTCCATTTGTATCACACCCAAGAAGAACTTCCAACCGACATATGCTGCTAAAACAAGTACTTCCTTAAATTCACCACAACGTAACATCAAATCACCTGCTACCACAGAAGAACCCGCTTCAAGTTAGCGTGATTTTCTCACCTTGTTTCAAGACCTCCAGCTTCAGAGACTTCTTCAAGCACTTCATAGACTTTATCATCGAAGCAAGGCATCTCCTGATTTTTTGACTAACTTATAATTTTTTACGAAGTACTAGCATAAATTCAAAATTAACCGGAACACATAACTTTCTATACGGACCTATACCCTGTTTAGAGCCTCTCTACTGGTTAACTTTCATTGGCCCTCCTCCACCAACAAATCCCAGGTCACCATTCCTTCACATCTTCCAATCAAATACTTAATCAGCATTCGTCCTCATCACCAAACTTTGTAACTCTCCATACAAGATCCACATTGGTCATAGTTAAGGAACACATCTCCAACCTATCATCTTAGACAATGAGTCGCCGACGGTCTCCGTTCATTCTTCATCTCAAACTCGGGATTCACATCATGATTCAAATCTACAACTTATATGAGGTAAGGAACTTTGAGTAGTTCTAGTACACTACACTCTATCAAACCAGTCATACATACCTTGACTTTAACGTTGTGCTATGACGTTGCTCGAGCTCACGACTGAGAGTGGCATGACAGTCTTCTGTATGAGCTTTATAAATCCACCTTATCGCTGTCATTCAGGCATTCCTCGAAGACCGCCATTTCCAAGTGCGTTATGAATGCACATTCTGAGATTTTTAAAATCGAAGCAGGCGTTGCAGAGGATTCCCGTTTGTCTATAATTTATACTATATAATTCATATGCAGCAGATTTTCCGACTATACTAAATACCTCTCTATTTGCCTCCAACAGGAATATCAAATACACTCAGATTTCGATCCAACATCACCGTCATCGCATTGAAGGTTGCATCACACGCTGGCGGATCGGCATAATTCCTAAAAAACGTTGTGATAGTCTTTTCAAACCATACAGCGGACATGCCGGTGCATCTTTCGTTTCACGATCAACAATTACAGCAAGTCAAATCTACCACATACCTAGGCCTTCTTCTAGACCGGAAACTTACCTTTGGTCAGCATCTCCTATCCCTCGCTCTCCCTGCCCGCCAGCAACTTGGCAGACTATCTTTTTTACTTCGATCACCCCAATTAACCCTGAACAAAAAGAAACATATGCATGAAGATACGCTTTCTTTTGTTCTAAGCAAGTCCAGTATGGTACCATGGAGCTCGTTCTTAAAGAACCAAACTTCAAGTCGTATAAAACGCCTCAGCTAGACAAATCACTGGTCACTCTCGTGACACGCACATCGCTCATGAAGACTTGGACCTCCCTTATCTTAATGAAGTCATCTGCCAAGAAAGAAGAAGCTTCTGGAATTCGCTGCAACGATCACCACACGACATACTTAACTACATCGGAACTATACCAGATAATCGTCAAATCTATAACAGATGTAAGCCACTTTAACATCTTTTGGACACTCATCACCTCAGACACTTAATTCATCACCTCAGACACTTGTCAAGGCAAGCCGATCATAGGACATCTGTAAATGATCAACGAATGATCAAAGGAAACAACTCAGATAACACAACACTACAAATAAGAATTACACACGTACGCATTACTGAACAGAAAACAACACTTACACTTATGGATCAACGACAGTTGCTTGTTCACCTGTCATCAAAAATGTCGTCACTACCTATGAGTTTCGGATCCGATAAGAGGCAAAAATATTTTACAAGGAACTCCGAATCGAATGAATAGTCAAGACAATCTTCGACCTTCGACCTTGTCCTGTAATATAAAAAGAGCTGAGTTTGAAGTGTTCGGTGACATATATTTCACGCTCGTCTAAATTGATCCTTAAAGAAGAAAAGAAGAAACGGTGCTCTCTTGCATAGTGGTGTTCGTGTGCCTAGTGATTTTAAAATACCTGATGATCCAGTTTTGTTGGATATGGATACCCAATTCAATGAACGGTAATGATATATGTTCCATTTATACTGGACCACACTCTCAGTTATATTATAACCTCTTTTATGGACCTCGTGCAGCACATACTTTGATTAAGACTGATTCTCGGAAATGTCCTATAGAACGGCCTATACCTGAAACTACGATCCCGGTTCCTGTACAGAACAGTTTCTCACCTATTGCTATATAAGAAAATTACTCAATTACAGATGGGAAGATGGAAGATACAATCCCTTCTGAAAACGAAGATGAAGAACTGGAGACAACTCCTCCAGTTGCTTCCAACATTTCTGATACCAAGAGATATATCAAATATCTCATATTTACTAATATCCTACTAGTAAAGGATTTAAATTATCACATGGAGCCTTGCTGGTTTGAAAGCAGAATCTTTACTTCGCTGGTTATTGAGATCAAAATAAATTTAAATGTCATTCTTCTGCAGACTACAACGCTCTTTTTCAATATTGTAAAGATTTCATATTTCAATTCTCCCTGGAAAAGTTAGAAAAGAGTCAGTACCTAAAGTGGTCATCCGGCAATTGCCGATTGCTGCTTCACTAGACAACATCAAGATAGATTTGATTAATCGACAATATGCGCTGATTTGTGTCCAGCAAATGAAAGGCTGTAGGGAGTGTTGTTACATCTGATCTTGGCCACTCTCAAAAAGACTCCAGATTCTAAATCCACTTTGAATCTACAATATTTAGAATTTTATCGCGTTAAAGTAGAACACTATAATGCACCGTCGTATATCCAGTATTATCCTTGCAAACGATTAGGTCATTACGGAACTTCTGTGCTGCTACACCTGGATGTATTAAGTGCAACGTAATTCATTTTACATACGAGTTTAACCGTGAAACAAGATAAAAATGTGAAGTGTTCAAACTGTGGTGGTGTACTCCCTCCAAATCTATAAACTGTGTCCTTAAAAGATCTTGTCACGTAAAAGTTGAAAACAACATATTTTCAAACCTCAAACCGATTTTCAACCGAGTTTCCATCATTGACATCTGAATGTTCTCTACCAGTTCCCAACTCAGTGAATATTCAAGAAAAATATGCAAAGCAGACCGGGTCTCAAACCTCTGCAGGAATACTGGACCCTCTTCCAGCAGATAGTGAAGCCAACACCAGTGATAAATTGAGATAACTTCTCAGCATATTTCGGTATCTTCATCTTTCAGAAATACTATCAATATTCAGAAAATACTTCATGCAATCAAAGCAGCTTCAGATATCCTAAGCAAGCTTTCAATCTTGTGTGACATTATAGAAGACATCAGTTCAACTCAAGATTAAACGACGATCAATAACATACAGGACCAAACAGTTATCAAGGCCAGTTTCCATACTTCTGATTGGCTACTTAGAGCACCAGTCAGAAAACAGATCTCTCCTTCAAAAACACCAATCGGATTCCTCTACCTAATTTCTCCCTCGTATAAATTCGTTCCACCACATCTAGAGTGAGTTAGAGTCGTTCGCAACAAGACGTGTGAATATGACGAAGAGGAAAACTACGCATAACAAACGCTCGCAGCAAAACTCTAAGCAAGAAATGGCTGCTTGTGCAGATACTTCTACTGACTCAGTTACGTTATCGCCTCCACCCTCAGATGAATTTCCCTCAGATTAAGAAGGATACCATTTTGTCTATATTCACAATATGGCAAAAGCAGTTGATCTACATAAGATTACTGACTTTCTCATCATAAGAATGAAGCAAGTTGTACCATTTAAGCTCAAGAAGACGACGTACCCAAACAGTGTGAATATAATTTTCCTCTCAGAAGAACATAATCACTCTTATGTATGGGACCGTGAAGCCTTCGGCCCAGACGCCCCCTATTCAGAAAACCCAATAAACAAAGGACCACTTGCACAGAGGAGAGACACCCAGACTGCGACGGAAGTCAAGATCATCCCTACGAGACCCGCACAGCAAGTCAGCTCTAGTAAAGCAGAAATGCAACAAGAAAAAGATAAGACCACACAGCAAGAATCTTTACTCATAGAACACCCAAAAAGAAGATGGAAACATCACTTTCAGCCAGAACCGATAGCTCAAATAACCACAATTAGCCGACATATACCTGTGTCATTAAAGGTGTTAACATCGAAATAAGACGTGAAGATATTCGTGCCGATTTGAAATCCCAAAATGTTTCCGCATCCAGTCTGATAACGGACCGCTTCACCTGATCCGACTCTTTTCGAAGGATCCAGCTATAATTAGTATCCCTATACAAAGGGGAATGTCCCTAGGATGAAGAAGACACCCACTTGAAGCTTCTCGCAGTACCATTCGGCCAGAAACTCTCTGCAGTTGTTACTCCTATGGACACACCAAATATCAGTGCAAAATCCCGCGTGCATGTTGTCGATGTGGTAAAGTCACACCAAGAATTGCAGCAAACCCATCGATCTGTAATTCTGTGCCACCTGTAAGCTACAAGGGCATCGCACTGGAAGTAGTAGCTACCCCAAATGACCAAAAGGACAAATGCGGAAGACACCCAACATCATAGTGCAAAGAAAACGTCCAACTTTGGAACCACCGGCTCTTTCAAGAGCCAGTTCATCCTCTTCCCCAACCTATATCCCATAACCACAGCAGAAGGGAAAGGAGTTGAGGAGCAGGCATTCATAGTCTGCAATTCCATAGATAAAAAATCAACTCGGCAATAGAAGAAGCTACACAAAAAATAATAACTATGATCTAATTATTACCACAACACACAACAGCAGACAAATGTTTTTGCAGCCATTCAAAAAGCATCAAGAACCATCTTCAATTCTCACCTTGGAGCCATAACTACCACTACAGGAGGTCTTTACTTTAATCATCAACAAACCTCAATGAAGAACACAACGCAAGAAGAACCACCCACCAGCAGCCACCATAAACCGAAGAATATCACCACTCAACCAAGTTTCTTGAATAGATACCAATACTTCCAGAACCTTTGCCGTTCTCCGCGACTGCTAACACATCTACGGAGAAGACATCACCACCCAGCCAGGTACAGGACCACCGTTACAGGAACACATTCCAAGATAGAGATTTTATATCATCGACATCACACAACATCTGGAAAACACCAAGAAGATGCAGCTGAACCAGATATATACCAGTGACTTGTTTCGTTTAATTGTCGTGTGTAACATCACATCTGCAAATATCGTTTATCCATTCCAAACTGCTTAACTCTGGATGAAGTAGCTCAGGCTAGTATATCCTTCCAACTCAATCTGAGATGGTAGAAAGACAACCACTCTACTCGACTCGACTCTAGAGTGCGACCAGCTTCTATATGCCTTTGAACCGCAAAACATTAGCCAAGTTGTGTCAGTTTCACCGTGCCTCATCGGTATATCATTATCATCTTTCGTCATCAACAAAACTCCATATACTGTAGAATTGCGACAGTTTCATCTGAATTAATTCAAAATATGTCTCCACAAAGTCATTCATCAAACAGAACGCGAGTGGGTCGTTGCACTGATATTTGGTGTGTCCATAGGAATAACAGTTACGTGAAGGATGTGTCCGGGGGATGCTGCGAGAGGTTTCAACTGGATGTTTTCTTCTTCCTAGGTACACTCCGCTGTGTATGAGGCTACTGATAGTAACTGGGTCCTTGGAGAAGGGCCAGATAAGAGGGAGCGGCCCAGCGTCAGATTCGATGCGGATGATCTTAGTATGAGATACTTTTTGCAACATCAAATGAGCACGAATAGATTCAAGTCTCATTTGTGTGTTCACACCTTTGATGACACAAGTATAAGTAGGCTGGTTGTGGTTGCTAGAGGTGTCGGATGTGGCTGGTGGTGGTGTTTTCATTTTTTTGTGTGCGTGTTGGTTTCGTGGAATTTCTTGCTTTGTTGCATTGTCTTTTTGTTGATGTATATCTGCTTTACCAGAGCTGAAATACTGTGTTGGTTGCGTCATAATTTCCTTCTTGGTGTGAGTGCCACTTTTCTGTGCAGGTAGTTCTGTATTTATTGAATTAAATGAATAGAAGGCAACCGGGCCGAAGTCCTCCGCATTGTATACATTAAAGTGAAGACGTTCTTCTTCTAAGTGGAATGAGATCTTCACAAAATTTAGGTACTCAATCTTCTTGAGCGTGAAGGGCACAACATGCTCCATTTTTGTATTGTAAAGGTTAGCAAACTTCTGGAGATCAACTGTTTCTCCCACATTCTCTGCATATATAAAATTGTACTCGTCGCGATCTGCATCTGAGTTAAATTCTTCCGTGTGCGTGGGCGACAATCTAACTGATTCTGTGGAAGGGTCAGGGAAAGCAACCATTTCCTGCTGCGGACGTCTCTTATTAGTAGTTTTCTTCCTCCTTGTGTTCGCACATCTTGTTTCGAACTTCTCTGATTGAAAATTTTTGGCATTGGATTGGCTGATAAACCGTAGTTATATGGTTTATTGATTGTTTTTTGCAACCTGCGTGTTTCCGATTAGCAGTAATTTATTTTTCATGAACAATTCTTTCGTTATTTTGCTTTTTGCAAAAGCGCGGGAAAATTTTGCAAAATTCGGCACCGACCGTTCTATAAAAACTCAGCTCTCATTATTTGGTTTAAATGTTCTCTTGGACATTTTAAAGCGATGTTCTTCTATTGCAAATGTTGTGTCTGACCGAGTTTTGTTTTCAACATAAGAAACTGGAGCTTCACCATGGGATTCATGCTTGGAGGGAGGTATACTATTACTCATGTCGCAATAGTAAAACCTCACTGTAAACTACGATCATTCGTGCTGCTTTATTTTGTACCAGCTGTAGCTTGTTGCGATGTGTCGGTGCTGCATGAAGCCAAACTGGATGACCATAGATCATCGCTGAGCGAATACACATCTTATATAAGGTAATGCGAGTTGATAGTTTCAGCTGATGGGAGTGGAGAAGACAGTAGATGGCCAGTAAGCGTTCCTGTGCTTTCTGAGCTGAGGTAGTGAGATGTGATTGGAAGGTGAGTTTCCTATCGAGGTATAAACCCAAGTATTTGACGCCTCATTGTGGTGTTATGCGCTGTTGATTGAAGAATATGTTAAGCTGGTATTGCATGTGGCCACTTAAAAAGTGCACTAGTTCTGTTTTCGTTGCGTTGATTTTAATACGCCATTTCAACATCCAGTCAATAAGAACATCAAGGTGACGCTGTAATCATACTTCTGCATAGCGTATGTTTCGGCTGTACGTGAAGATGGCCGTGTCATCAGCGAAAATTGCTATCATGGAATGTCCAGTAGTTGGGATATCTGGTGTGTAAAGATTATACAATATTGGGGCAAGACAGGAGCCTTGCGTTACGCTTGCTGTGATGGTCTGTGATTTTGAGATGGTTAAAGCATATTTTATTTTGAAGGTTCGATCTTGAAGGTAGGAGTCCAGGAGTTTGAGACATGGTGGTGATAGTTGCTGAAGGCGGAGTTTGTACAGTAATCCAGGATGCCAAAGTTTGTCAAAAGCTTTCTCCACGTCTAAAAACAGTCTTAAGGTGTGAGCCTTGTCGTTGAAGTTGTAGGTGATGCGTTCGACTATTCGAAGTAGCTGGGCTGTAGTATTGTAACCAGGTTTGAAGCCAAATTGATGTTTTGGTAGCAGAGAATGGTCTTGAATGCGTTGTTGGAAACGAATGTGAAGAACTCTTTCGATAATTTTGCTTAAATTGGATAGTAAACTGATAGGGCGGTATTGTAGAAATTTATGATCCTTTCACGGGTTTGGAAGCATAATAATATGGGCTTCTTTTTAAGCAGTTGAAAAATGACCGGTCGCAAGGATTGCATTGTAGATTCGACTTAGTTGGACAGCAACTATTCGAGGTACATTTTTGAGCGCAGCTGACGGGATGCCGTCTGGTCCTGCGGCCTTATTTGGATTCAGGGGGCGAAGTATTTGACTGATTTCTTCTGGAGTGGTGTATTGCTGAGCTTCTATTTGTTGATGCAGGAGATCTTGCCTGTTGAGTCGATGTACTTGTTGAATGGTATATTCATCGAATAGATCATGATGAGGTTAAAACTGAAGTTCGAGATGAAGTCAGTAGGATCAAGGGGCGTGGTTGGTCTTTTGTTAGTTGAGATGATATAAAGGTTGGTGTTTGATGCTAATAAGGTAATCCCTGTTCCTTCTAAGGAATTAAGTGCCGGCAGTTGCAACAATGTCTTTTGTAGGTCTCTTTTTATAATGATGACTGTTCCTCGTTTCGGAATGTGAAGTCGGTCGTTCCTGATGATATCATAATTTCTGATCTTAAACGGAGTGCAGGTTTTTACATGCGTTTCTGATATGAGAGCGATGTCTATGTTTCGTTCTTTTAAAAAGTGTTGGAAATCGTGACATTGTCTGTTGATTCCTTCTGCGTTCCAGAAGATCATGTTGAGTTGGCGGCGTAGTTTATTTTGTACCATCATCAAAAATGTCCATTACTGTGTCCATAATGACCATGAATTTAATAATGACGTCAGGAGCTGTTTTACATTTTTGAATTTCTTTCTTTATCTGTTCTAGAATGCGATGTAGATTGAGGCCACGGAATAATTCCAGAATTTCCTTGAAAGAGGAAGCAAAGTCCCCAATGGATGCAGAAGAATTGGATGAGGTAGATGTTTGGGTTGATGAAGAGACTCGTTGAGCATAGGTAGACGGCGTTGATTTCTGTGTGGATATCGAGGATGATGTAGAAGGAGAGGCTGGAGTTGTTGACTTTGATGGAGGGGAAGCGTTTATTTTTTCAGTCGAAGTCGTAGATGTAGCTTTGGTTCTTCGTTCTTTCTCTTTTTGGAAGGCAATGTATCCGCGGTAGTTCGCGGGATGATGTCCTCCGAAGTTCCAACAATATGCCGCAGATGTCCTGTCCTTTTTGGGCATACAGATGTTAAGTGATTTTCTTTGCACTTGAGGCAGCGCGGAGTAGCATAACATGATTGTTGAGCTTGTCCAAGGCGCTGGCAGCGAAGGTATTGGTGATATTCCTGCGGTTTGTATGCTTCAACATGTATTCTGTAGTAGAGTATAAATTTGCAATTGTAGATGTGAGATGTGGATGGAGTTTTATCGAGAGATACGAGAACAAGTGGAAGTGGAATCCTTTTTAGTCCTGCTTGGTTCTGCCCATCACCTGGGTAACCTTCTGAACAGGGAAGTTTTAATTTAATAAATCAGTCTTAATGTCGTTAGTATCTGTGTCCACTGGGAGCTGTCGGATTACTACTTTAATGGGTTGATCCTTCTTTCTTTTCTCTAATGCATAATCTTTGTGATTTGTTTCACAGTAAGCAAAAATCTTTTCATAATCTGCTGCTGTTTTGCATGTGAACTTGACACAGTCTTTGACCTGAAAAAGTGTTGGTGGTTGCTGACAAATGCTGGCAATGGTTGAAGTGAAGTTAAATTTCTTGCAATATTGTAGACGTAGATTCCTTTTGGCAAAGAGGATGATGGAGATTTGCGAGATGGTTTTGCAGAAGATGTAGAATCCTGGTTGTTTGGTGAAGCAGGAGAGTTACCAGATGGATTTTCAGTTTCGGCGATCTGAGCGTTCACTGAATTTGGATCTTGCAGGTTGACTAATGGAGTAAATTTATTATTATGTTGAAATTCCACCATAGAATCTATATTGAAGTTGTTTGTAGCTTTTCTTCGCTTGCAGGTGCGTTTTGGCTTTGGGCGCTGAAAGGTTCCAGCCGCCAGTGCATCAGTTTTCATTTCTTTTTCAGATGAGGATTCGGCAGAGTATTCTGAGGTGGTGTCTTTCATTGGAAGTGGTGGATATTCCTCTTGAAGCTTCTGATGACGAGCAGCAGTATCTGAACACGTTTGCAGGTCTTGAGATTGGGATTCCATTGTATTAGTTATATAGCCTATAGTAGTGAATAGTGGGTTCATTAATGAATTAGCTAATACTGACGGTTACAGTGGCTTTGACATTTGATTCAATTGGAGCGTTGGATTTGCAGTAGTATCGTGAGTAGCAAGCCCCCTGGGGGTAAAATTGTCTAACAGAAATCAGAATGTTGGAGAATGTCTATTATTTTGGCTGTGGAAGCCGTATTTTCAATAGAAATTCCTTGTGAATTCAACGTGCGTTTGGCCGAAACGAAAAACCGAAGAAAATCTTTATTTTGAGGAGTTTTTTTTACCGATTTTGGCGCCTAATTTGAAGAGCAGCGATATAAGTTCCTTCTCCTTTAAACTCTGCTCTTATTATGGTACGAACTCAAGTTGCCAAGTTATAATGACGGATTATAATATTGAGCTACTGAGTTCCGAGACTGGAAAGTCCCTGTCCTCGCATTGGTAGTAGAAATAGAATTGAATAAACAGACAACTTAGAACTCATAATGGCCGGATACTGACGCCGTTTCATTGAAGTCTTATTTGAAGTGGTCTGAAGTCTTATCTTGAAGGTGAAAGCTGATAAAGGAGATGGATTGGTCGATTGGAAGAAATGGAGGCCTGGGATTGGCTGGTAGTGAAGGGCCAATGAGAGTTAGCCAGTACAGTGGCTCTTAAAAGGGTTTTGGTCCTGTATATTGATGTTATTTAATTAGTCTTGGAGATCTTCGAGGATTTCACAAAAGATGATGAGCTAAGTGAAAACATCTGGAGCTGTCTTGATTTCACGGGAATGTTTATGAACGGCTTGAATGAGTCTTGGTAGTTGCAAATCTTTAATAGATGAAGCAGGCCTTGCCAACTGACAGGTGGTTCTTCTGGAGAAGATGATGATGAGTGAATTTGTGACGTCTTGAATGAAGTACTTACTATTTCGGCATAAGTATGTTTTAGATTCTTCATAGGTGCAGGTTTAGTTGTGGATCCAGGCTGGAGAGGGGGAAAATCCTGAGGTTGAAGTAGCTTCTTCTGAGTAGGGCGTCTTGACAATACTCTATGAATTGTCGGGAATCTGGGAAAGTTTCCAGGGTGACCACCTCCACAGTTGGGGCATTTCACAGCACTGTCTTGTGTTTTGCGAGTACATTCGTAAGTGAGATTGCCTCCGGCGCATTTGACGCAGCGGGGATTGGCGTAACAGGATGATTGAGTGTGTCCAAGGCGCTGACAGCGATAACATTAAACATATGGTCTGGCTCTATATGGTTCTATCTTGATTTTGTAGAATTCTAGGTATTCCAGATCAAAAATACTGTTGATAGTGGATGTCTTCACTAAAGTCACAAGGAAGAGGGGGAAAAGGTTTCCGCCTCGAACTTTCATTTGTTTAACAGAATTTGTATCCACGATTTTCCAAGTCCTGTTTGATGTTAGTCATTGAAGCATCAATAGGCAGTTGCCTAATGACGACTTTGAATGTTTTTTCCTTTTTAACAGAATCAAGCACATATTGAAATTTATATGCCTTACAAAAGTCTATTAGTGCAGTATAATCATCTTGGTTGTTGCACTGAAACTTGATTCGGTCTGGATACTTGCGCAAGATGGTATCTCTTTACAAACGGTACTAGCTCCATGTGTTAACGTGTAACCCTTATCAGTGAGGTAGTCATAGATGGTTAACGATTTCATAGGTGGTTGAATATTAGACTTGGATTTAGTCCTAATCTGTTCTGATTGATTGTCGATGTTGGTAGAGTCTTGGGATGAGATATCCATTGTCTCTGCACCTGAAACTTCAAGGGGGTCTCAGGCCGCTAATGGAGTATAACTATTGTTCACTGGAACGGTTGAAGTGGTTAATGGACGTGGTTTGATAGTACGTTTTGGTTTTTTGAAGATGCGATCCCCAAGGGGGAATTGGTTCTGACTCTTGGAAGGCCAGTATCTTCAATGCCAATAGTCTTTAAGAAGGAAGTGTAGATAATGTTATCAAATTCTTGTCCAGTTATTTTCTTCAGTTGAGGAGACAACCTAAACATATCGGCCACAGTCCGATGATATTTATTATGAAATTACCCTGGAAGGATGTTTATATGAGTTTCGAAGGGGCCAGGTATTTGCCTGGGAGAACGACACTCCAGACATTCCTGAGATATTGGCTTTTCAGATGTAATCTTGAATACGTTAAGGAGATACTATTGACGTTGCCTTAATAAATCCTGTTGTTGTTCACGCAATTCAATAATAACTTCTGCTTGGTCGGACATTGGAGAACGAAAAATTAAACTTCCGTCTCTATATATGGTACGTACTCCGCATTAGCAAGTTAGGAAGTTTATCTTGACAATTTTCAGTTTTGAGTTCCGAGTCTGAAGACTCTTGCCTCATATGTGATTTGTGCATGGTTGACTATGTTACGGAGAATGAGTTGTACTGGACGCACCTGTCGCTTTCCTTTGATATTTTTACGGTGGATGAGGCATTTTGTAGGTGAGACGAGGTTGCTGAAGATGTCCCATTTCGTTTAGAAGATTGTGCTGGGATGCTCCTAGGCGATGCCAGAAGGTGCGGGAATGCTTTCTCATTACGTCTTGAAGATATGGAATATCCAGATCATCGTGCAGTTGACAAATTTTTGTATCTCGGGAGTGACCTGTGATAATTCGGGTGGCTTCATTTTGTACTCGTTGGAGTATAAGTTGATGTGATGGTGCTGCATGTTCCCACGCTGGGTGGGCGTAGAGAGGCAGCGAGTGGATGATAATATCGTATAGTCTGATGCGTAAGGTATGTGAAAAGAAGCGAGATCTGAGGAGGCTTTGAATGTGGTGCAGTGTGTTTTTCCCCTTCTCTGCTGGACGCTGAAGATGAGTCTTGAATAAGAGTTTCTTGTCGAGATATACTGAGAGGTATTTAACTCCTTCTTGAGGTTGTGGCTTGTGTCCTTCCAAGAAGATCTGGGGATGACGAATACGATATTTTCTGGTGAAGTGGAGTTACTTTTTTGTGCATTGGTTGCAATGCGCCATTTGGTTAACCAGGATTCCAGGGCATCTATGTATCTTTGGAATGCGGTGGCAGCATAACGAAGATTTTTATCTTGTGAAAAGAGAGCAGTATCATCAGCGAAGGTGGCTATTTTTGTACGAGGCATGGTAGGCAGATCAGGAGTATAGATGTTATATAGTATGGGAGATGGTGAATTGAACGTCCTGATAGGATCATGTCCAGCAAATCGGGAGAACATCCATTGTGTGGATAGTGAGTAGGTTCTTCTGGAGCGAGTGGAATTAATTGGATACGGGGTAGGGCTGCTTCCAGAGCTTCTCCTGCACGGTTATTTTTCTTTGCATTCCATAGGGCGTGTTTGGCATTTAAGTCACATGCTATGATGATTTTGGAGTTCATTCTACGGAGAAGGATGAGATCGTCCGGATCGATAATCATTCGAGGTTTCTTGTCGGCAGAGATGAGGTGAATTATGGCATAAGGCACGTGGAGAGCAATTCCCATGCTTTCTATGGATTGGAGAGGTGGTAGTTAGTAGGGTGTACGGAAGGTGTTCCTTAATGATCACAGCAAGACCTCCTCCTGGTGTGGGCCGATCTTGACGTAGAATATTGTAATTCTGGAGTTTGGAGTCGGTGGAAGGTTTTAATTTTGTTTCCTGGATGAGTTCTATGTCAATTATCTCGTTCATGAAGTAAATAGGATAAATCAGTTTTTTGTTTGATGATTCCATTTGCATTCCAGTAAAGTAAGTGTATATGACGATTGATTTTGGGCTTAGTCGCTGCAATCATCAAAAAGGTCAGCAACCATTTCTATGACTATTTGAAATTTAAATAGAGCATCATTTGCAGATTTAATTTTCTGAAGCCCTTTCTTCGATTTTTGGATCATTGCAGCGAGATTCAAGCCTTTGAAGAGTTGAATTATTTCTTTGATGCCACTGAAGATGTCGCTGGGAGCAGTTTCTTGATTTGTGTCTGAATTTTTTGACTTTGCAGTCGTTGTGTGTAGGTCCGTGTTTGTCCGATTAGGCTTGGTTGAGAATGTATCCTCGATTGAATTTTCAGAAGAGAACGGTGTTTCCTTCGAGTTACTAGACTTATTATTGTTTTGTCTACGAGCTCTCTCTTGCTGAAATAGAATGAAGCCTCTGAAGTTGGCCGGGTGATCCCCTTGGCAGTTACAGCATCGAGAAGGTTCTTCTCGTGTCTTCTTGGGACACGTTTGTGTGAAATGTTTGGCAGCGCATTTGAGACATCTAGGGTCCGCGTTGCAGGATTCTTGGCTATGACCTAACCGCTGGCAGCGGAAACATTGAAGGAATTCCTGTGGTTCTTAAGGTTCCACGATGACACGGTAACTTAGCAAGTATTTCAGATCGTATATTGTTGGAGTTTTAGGAGTTTTGTCCAGTAGTACTAGAAATAATGGAAAAAAATTCGTTCAGTAGAATTTTTGCTCTTGCCTTTGAGTTGTTTAACCTCCAGGGCAGGGTAGTCACAGGCTTTTAATTCATATAGTATGTCTTGGACTGGGGTGTCCACTGCTAATTTTCTGATAATGACTTTGAGTGGTAAATCTTTTTTGTTGGTTTCAGTGGCATACTGTAATTTTTGCTGTTTACAATATGCTAGCACAGTATCGTAGTCTGAAGCATCCGTACTAGTGAATATAATAGTCCTGAACCTGTTGAAGCTTGGCTTTTTTCAGTGAAGGAAGAAGAGATTTTGTGAAATTGAATTTATTTTCAATCCCATAAATGTAGATTCATTTTGGATTCTGTATTCGTGGTGAAGATCCCCAAGTAGGATTTGATTAAGTTTCTAGAGCCGCTTCATCTTAAAGTGGTGCATATTTGTTCTTGTTTTTGAAGTCCACTAGGGAGTGGATATTTTCTCCTATGCTTCATCTTGCAACTTTTTTCGGATAAGTAAAGTTCTCATCAGAACAAGCTGTGTTGACTTCATGCTGCTTATTGTCATCAGAGTAGTCGGAATCTTGTTGGTTACTTAGCAAAGGGGCGGCTTCTGTGGGAGGGTGTTCCTAGGAAGAGGTGTAGTTAGCAGCCGTTGTGATCAGATTTGGTGAGAATTGCTGATGGATGCCTGATGAGGAGGCTGATAGATTGCTCAGTAGACGTGCTGGCCTCAGTGGTGTCGAATGTCCCAAGTTTGTGAAAATTGGTGGATAGGCTTGATCATCTTGCAATGGCGGCGGCGTTGGATTCGGCATGTTAGGTCGTATTTTGTAGTTCAGAGACTTGTGGCTGTATATATAGTGGGTAATGCCGAAGTTGTGCATTGCCGAATATGATGGTAGTTGTGCTCGATCTGTGGCTCTGTTTATGTGGCTCTGGGTTGGAATATGTTATTGTTGTTGTTTATGTGTGCTAATAGTTGTTGTAATTAAGTTCGTGTGGTTTTGGGTGTTTTTAATATGTGCGTGGTGTTTATAAGTAGGGTTGGTTTTAATTGGATTGGTTGATGATGGGGGTGGAGAACGTGTTTAGGTAGGGATTATAAGTGGATTTTTTGGCATTTTTTACAATGCTAGGGGAGAATGCAAGGTGGTTAAGTGTGGATCTATGGGAGTTCTATCTTAATTCGTGAAGTTATCTCCGAGGAACATTTTTTGTAGAATTCTGTCTCTTTATCTTTCATTTAGTTTAATGATTACATCTTTAATAGGTTGAAGCTTGAATTTGTTGTAATTTGGCTTGATAATATCTTGATAATCTTTAGTTATTCTAATTAGCCAAAAGCGCTCTTCACGAGATATATCTGCGATGTTGTGCCTATTGTATAATGGATGACCATAGAGGAGTATAGGGTTAACAGCCATTTTGTATAAAAATGTTTTATTTTTGATGCTCAACGAGGAATTCATGAATATACCACTGAGAGCTATGATGATGCGGATAGCACGTCGTCTACAATCTTGTATATGAGCGTTAAGATTGAGTCGCTTGTCAAGCAAAACTCCTAAATATTTAGCTGTAGTTGTGATTGAGATCTTTTAATTTTTGGATGGTAATATTGTTATGGGTGTTTTTAATGGAATGTCTACAAGGTGGAATAATGAGCATGAGTTGCATTTTTCGGGGATTGAGTTGCAGTTTCCATGTTTGGCACCAGAGCGCAAATTCAGCAATTTGTTTATGTAATCGGCTGAGTATATTATGCGTGAGGAGAGTGGAAGTCCAATAGGCAGTGTCGTCAGCAAATAATCCAAGTTGTGTTTTAAATTTGGGATTGATGGGAGTGTCGTTGATATATATAAGGTATATTAAAGGTGCTTTAGTAGAGACTTGCGGTACAACTCGTTGGATGTGAATATCATTGGAGTATTGATTATTTATTTTAATCTTTGTAGTTCTATCAGTGAGGAAATTATGAATCCACCGTATGGTTGTTGTGGGCATATTGTAAATGGTAAGCTTGCATAGACGACCATCATGCCAACAGAATTGAACGCATCTGTGAAGTTCAGGAATGCAGCACCTATGTTATGTCCTTCGGCAAATGCTTTTTGAATGTCGTGGCAAATTCTCACTAGTTGACCGATGGTGCTGTATAGTGATGGGTAAGTTTCCGGGAAGATATTTTTCGGGAAGATTCCCTGGGAAGATTACCGGGAAAATTCCCAAAATGAGAATTTATCCGGGAATTTATGTTCAATCAGAAAGAAAATTGCATTCTATTACTATATTATGATTTCAAAGATGAACTAATTTTTATATCACAGCGTATCATTACTGTTGTCCAAAGAGGATTCTTTAAAATGTATATTCTGAACAGTATCATTAACACTTTAATAACACATTATTATTTTTAGAAAGTACGCATAAATGTATATTTATTTACAATATGTTCTATCAATTAAATATGTGTGAAAAATTATATAGTACATTATATAGTAACAGTTTAAATATATATGTAAGTGGATTTGCTGAACTTGACTCTATTGCTGATATTATAAACACATAAATTTATAAATGGTATAAACTAATTAGGTCGGGTAAATGCTAGAAGATACATGTCTCACCAATTTATCAACATTTGAGCATACATATTTATGTTCACAAAATTTGCAAGATACTTACTTATCTTTATATTTTAGCACGTAACGTTGTCACACACGACCTTTCATTCAACGTATTTCTCGAAATTCCATACGTTAATTCACATGTAAAAGAAGTTCGAGCACTTCTTCAGAAATTCATAGGATAAATTACGTTACCAACATTAAATTCAGACAGAGTTGCCTAGCGAGCGTTAGCGAAGAAAGGTGGGTTAGAGCCACGCAAGGTACGTTGTTTTCTATCTTCATTACCAACAATTCACTTTCTTTTCTCACATAAATCACTTCCACTTACCTTTCCGTTTTGTATAAAACCACTACTACCCTAAAACAGTTTTCGATACTTTCTTGAATACTTGATCATCAGTATCAACTCATTTCTTCCGTAAATAATCCTAACTTCTGCTAGTTTTGGACCCCAATTCTAAACAATTACCTTACTTTTTAGTGCAAATGAAAATTTAAAAAAAAATGTATTATTAGTTATATAAAGTACGGTCAAAGAATTTTAAATTTTTTAACCTCCAAATTCTTTATAACATAGAATTAAATCATAATATATTAAAACGAAATAATTAGTCATATTGTTCTTATAATTTGAAACATAAATTAAAGAAATGGAAACAAATTCCTTCCCGGGAATTTATAGGCCAGGGGAAAACCCGGGAATATTCCCATTTTTTAAATTCCTTCCCATCGGGCATATTCCCACTGCCCATCACTAGTGCTGTGTTGAGGCCGAAACACTGCTTTCTGTGGAATTGGTAGATTTATGTCGAGGAGATATTAATGCAGTCTAATAACCAAAATTTTCTCCATTAGATTTGAGAAAATTTTTGAATGTCCTATTGGTCGAATATTACTGGAGAGGTTAGCTGGTTTGCCAGGTTTATGTAGGAGAATAGTATGAGATGTTTTCCAAGCTGTGGGAACATACCCAATGTAGAGACTGGCTGTATACAGTTCAGCAAGTTTTGTATGAAGAAGTGGTGGAGCAGCTTTCAGATGCTATGTGGTTATCTTATCCGGGCCTGGCGCTGTGTTCTTCCTTCGTTTTATAGCATCGTCAACTTCTAGTAGATTGATAGGTTCCAAAAGTTCTGTAATGGATGGTGGATGATTATCAGCTAGATCTGCACCTCTTAGGTCCTCAAAATTGGCTATTATTGGCTTGATTGTATGTGCAAGTTCTTCAATATGGTGCTGTTCTGGTAGGTTAGCTGGAAGATCTTGGAACTTGGTAGTAAAAACATCAGGTAAATGTTGAAGTTTTTCCTGGTCAGTAGCGAGATGAATATTATCGATAGTATCTGGAAGTTGCATTTCGGTAGCGGTTTTGTAAAGTTTTCTAATTTCTTGCCAAAATTTGGAATTATGGTCCCTTTGTAGACCATTGAGTTTCTTGCAAAAGGTATGCAATTTTTCTTCAGTGTGTGTTTGATCATAGTTTTGATAATATGATTAATATTATATAGTTCCATTTTGGTAACTGGTGATCGGTATTGGTTATATTTTTTTGGAGGTAGCGTTTATGGTGAATATTATTGACTATATTTGGCGGTAGACGATCTGTTCCTGGAATAATCCTCATAGTAGGGATAAAAGTTTTGTCAGCGTTTTAAAGAATGTTAGTTATTTCAGCTGAAGCATCTTCGATGGATTGTGGTGTGTGAATGATGTTGATCTTCTGAAGGTTCTCTACTAGGCTTGTTTTATAACTGTCCCAATCCGCATTTCTAAAATCCTTAACAGTTTGATATTCAAGTGGTAATTTTGGATTATGAAGAGTAAGGTGCAATGCCAGGTGATCTGATGGAAGATCTTGTTCAGTATGAATAATGGGTTTAAACTTCAACAATCCAGTGGTGCAGAAAATTTTATCGGGTTTGGTATCTATTTTTTCTGGCCTTTGTGCGTGGCGTGTTAGTCCAGGAATTTTGTGCTGAATTATTGGGCTATTTATGCTGTATTGTAATAGTTTCTTGCCATTCGTGTTTGTAGTTGGATCGCCTGAAAGTTCGTCCTGAGAATTCATATCGAAAGCAAGGAGAAGATTGGGAAACGTTGCAAGGTAGTCTAATAACGGAAAGGAGTTTGTGAGGTCAGTATTGGGGTTGTTGTAGAACGTAGCTATGTGGATAAAGGTTTGAAGTTGGATTTTTACGAGTAGAGGTGTGTGGTTGTTTGATCATAGAGGTTTGCAGGTAATGCGCTGACTGAGTATTTTATGCCTTTTCGGAGTAGTATTGCAGTGCCTCCTGATGCAGTTATCCTGTCTTGTCTGAGGATATGGTAGCCTTGTGAAGAGACTCTAAAGGATTTCGTAAAGTGAGTCTCATTGATAGTGTCAGGAGTCAGGAGTTCTGCCATTTTACTGCGTAGTCCTTGTATATTGATATATAGTATTTTGGTTGTAGTTGGTGTAGATGCAGCCTTTCCCAACGAAGCCCAGTACTAAACATTTCTTCTTGAGTTATGTTTCGGTATATTTATGTACGCATAGCTCTGTGTGGAATTAAGGATGTTGATTTTCTCGTTGAAGATGCAAGCAGTGGCTTTCTTAATGGAGCTATGCAATGACTGAGTCTCAGATGGTTTCGTTGCTAAAGTGAGCATGGCGGTTACTCATTGCATAATGTGGGTAATTTCTTCAATTGCTTCTTTAATAGCTTCGTTTACTGGAAGAGACTCAGAAGAAGTAGTTTGCTGAGCGGCTGGAATATCTTGATTTAAATGTGGTTGTTCGGTGGTTGAAGTAGTGTCTTCAGGAGTCTTCTGAGATGAAGGCTTCGATTTGTTTATGGTATATATTTTGATTGGTAGGTTAGGATCCTCATTGCTAGCTGTAGTGCGTCGTTACGGACAATTACTATCTCCAGTTTTATGGCCGCTTGTTTTACAGGTGGTGCAGAAAGGTGTGTTGTCAGTGATACGACATTTATGGTTAGAAGTGCGGTGCACACCACATTTGAAACAGTATTGCATGGCATTGCAGGTCTCTGCGAGATGCCCATACTGGAAGCATTTATAGCAAGGAAGTGGTCTACCTTGGCCCTTAGAACCTTCTACTGGATGGTAGTAATTTTCGATGACAATTCCATTCGTGATTAAATTGCTTATTTGTTCTGAGCTGTAGGAAAAAGGTCTGAAAAGTGGTAGTGTTCCACTGTCAGATTTAATTCGAATGACATTGTAAAAGTCGATGGATTGATTTTTAAGTTCATCCCTTATTTTATCTAGAGACTAACTGAGGTCTACGGCGGTGATGAAACAGGGGAAGGCAGCTTTTGGGGGTTGAGTCTTCCGTTTATGTTCTTCATTGGTGTACCATGTTTTGTCATAAGTAAACACAGAAGGTTTGTGAAGAACCAGGAATAGCAGTTTCTCGTCCATGGTTTTAAACTTAATACGGATGCCACGAATGATTTTAACGTAGTATATAGTATATTTAATGTTTGGCTGTCTCTCAGTGATTTTTTTTATTCAGTGTTTTTTCTCATGATATTCTGAAGGAAGGTTACTAATAGTGACGCAGAGATAGTCTGTTCCTTAGATAGTGGATGAAATAGTGGGTTGATCGGTAGATGGCGTTGTTTGGCTCCTGTTGGTTACAGCAGGCACCTGTTCAATATCATCTTGATGAGGTTCAATAGGATTACTGTCATCATCACCGGCTTCACGTGAATTGATACTTTCTGTATCGTATGTAGTAGGTTTGCTGAAGTCGCCTTGATGTTTAGGTCTTGGGGGTGGAGAGTCAGGATCAGTTTGTGAAGAACCAGGAATAGCAGTTTCTCGTCCATGGTGTTAAACTTAATACGGATGCCACGAATGTTTTTAACGTAGTATATAGTATATTTAATGTTTGGTTGTTTCTCGGTGATTTTTTTTATTCAGTGTTTTCTTCTCATGATATTCTAAGGAAGGTTACTAACAGTGACACAGAGATAGTCTGTTCATTGGATACTGGATGAAGTAGTGGGTTAATCGGTAGATGGCGTTGTTTGGCACCTGTTGGTTACAGCAGGCACCTGTTCATATCGTCTTGATAAGGTTCAATAGGATTACTGTCATCATCATCGGCTTCACGTGAATTGATACTTTCTGTATCGTATGTAGGTTTGCTGAAGTCGCCTTGATGTTTAGGTCATGGGAGTGGAGAGTCAGGATCAAAAGAGCTGGTGCTGCTGCTAGTGCAAATGAAGTTGTCTTGATTGTTCTCACTTCTAGTTATGGTGATGGTATCCAGAAAGTCAGTTTACTTGAAACTGCTGTCTGTGGTGAAAAATGGCGAAGATGATGAGTGCATTTCTTGAATTGGTGGGAGATGAGCCCCAGATGTATTCACGGCTGCGCAACCAGTCACTTCGTAGTTGACGAGTATTTGTACCTGTTCTATTTCTGCTTCCTTTTGTTGGGCTAGAGTTTACACACGTTTCCGAGAAGCGGTGAAGTTCTTGGGTTTCCTTCCTGGAGTCTTCATGGTGATGTGGTCTGGCTGATGTACTGATAGAACACCACAGATTAGTAGGTGTACGTGCGGCTGGAGAGGGATGGAGGGGTTTTTGTTTGAGTGTAACTTCTATATGTATTAGTATATGTGTGTTGAGTATTGGCAATCCTTTCGTATACCACCGCAAGGTATCAGGAATTGCTATTTTGTTTGTGAGTGCGTGTGTTTGTGTGGTGGTCTGACTATGGTGCTGTCCCTTCGGGAGTACCTATTTCTACCCGCTTTCCGGCTGTCGGCAAAGCCTGTACATACGAGAGTTCCTACTGTGAGCTCGGATACTCAAGAGGACCAGGAAAGCAGACAGTTATAACTATTCCTTCAGGTGCGTCAACGATCAACACTGAGAGTAATATAATTTAGCTCTTGTGGCTCTAAGAAGTGCCGATGGTGGTGGCAGCGAACGAAGGTGACACCAAGACATCAAGTCAAGTGGCTCTTAGAAAGGCCAAAACGAGTGACAGTTGAGATCTGAAAAGAACAGGACTGCAGCTAAGTCTCTTCTTTCTCGGGTCTTTGCAAAAGACCGGGAAACGTTCGTAATTTGGGATGCGTTGATGCACCTAGATACTCTTTTGTACACTGTCCTTCAAATGTTTGGATAGTGTGCTATTTGGTATTACGCGTTACTCAGCTTGCAACCATTAATCCGTGTGGGACGTAGAGACCTGCACGGGCCAAATTGTTTGGTCCGAGCCCAATCCAGCCCGAATGTGCCTAGCCCCGGCCCAGCACGAGCCCTAAAAGTTTTGGAGATTTTCGGCCTGAGCCCGGCCCGGCCCGATAATTTTTTTAAAATTCTTGGCCCAAGCCCGGCCCGGGCCCAATAAATTTTAAAAGTTTCATTTTGTAATATTTTTCACGGGCACACTTTTTCAATGTTTGCCTTTATTCTAATTATCGTTTAATGAAAGTCAATAATTGTTGCAATTAATCGGCCCCAGCCCGGCCCGACTTGAAGAGAAATCAGTGTCGACCCGCACAAGCCCGGCCCGGCCTAAAGAAATAACAGAGTTGGCCCGCCCAAGCCCGGCCCGGCCCTTCGGGCATCGGGCCGAGCCCGGCCAGTGCAGGTCTCTAGTGGGACGCTCGAAAGCTTGAGTCAGTATCAATGAGAGAAAGAGAATCCTTGCTGAAATGTTATACTAGAGGCACTTATTATTCCAGAAGCAGGAATATTTGGTTCAAGAGAAAGGTGCACTGTGATTGGAGAATGAAAGGAACCAATGGCATCGCCGAGTAGAGCGGCTCTAAAAAGGTAATCTTGAGATTGATCCATGAATATGGTCCTGTATGCGGTGGATTTAAATTTACAGCTAAGTCGGCGTAAGATCTTCAATAAGTTCACAATGTATAGATAACTTGGTGAGGGCATAAGCAGTTTTCGGTTGAGATAGTCGACGGCGGTTACCTTGTAGAAAGCTTGGGAGTTGTAACTTTTTAAACATTTTGAAAAACTCTGGAAAACATAAGAGTGGTCTTTATTGGAGACCCTGGGTGCGGTGACTTCTGCTAAGATGGTGTACTCTTGCTTGTTGATTTAGGAGCGTCCGCTGTTGCTTTCTTTGCATAAGTGTCTCCACTAATCTTCGTCATTTAGACTAGTATTCTTCTGCTTCTGGTGTATTTGACGACTTCGATGTTGGGAGTACTGGGTTCTTTCTCGGGAAACCCTGACTGCGATGTGAGGTGAATAAGCATATGAGTTAAATACATAGGAGCTGTTGGTGTAGGGTAACTGTCGCACCTTCATGATGTATGTTTAGTTCACTGATAGATGGAATAGATTGGCGATCTTCCAGTTGCTGTATGGAGAACGAGTGACACTGATTGTGTTTGGTTCCTGAGTGAGCCACTGGTGGGGGTCTGAAGTGTCCCTCATAAGGGTGGCGGTCCTGTAGATAGTGGGAAGATGTCTTGAGGTGCAACTTTTGTAAAGTCTTCCAGAATTTCAATAAGTATCGTCAATTTGGTGAAATACACCTGCAGATGCTTGGAGATGTTGAAGTCTGGTTTTAATACTGTTACAAGTTTAAATAGCTGTGGATCGCGAGGGATATTCAGGAGTTCTGTTAGACTTGGCTCGGTATGAGGCAGAGTATCGTCGTTAGAAGTAGCATAGTGAGAAGTATCAGCTGTAGATGAAGAACGAATTTTCTGCTCATACGTGGTAATATTAGCCTGAGAAGTTGGTCTGGTGGATGAACTGGAAAAATGACCACATTCTGAAAGAAGAGATGGAAAATCTTCGCTTCTAGGTCGGCTACGTTGTGTGCTAGTTCGACTTAAAATTTTATGGACGATACGGCATCCTTTGAAGTTCGCAGGATGATTCCCGCTACATTCTGAACATTTCACTGAAGAATCTCGAATTTTTCTATAACATTGGAAGGAAGCATGAGGGCCAGCGCATTCCACGCATCCTGATTGAGCGTGGCAAGACGATTGCGTACGGCCGAGTCGTTCACATTTGTAGCATTGAACATAAGGTTTATCCCGAAACAGCTCGATCTTGATTTTATGGAATTCTAAATATTGTAAGGAAGGAATGTTCATCGCTTCCTTAGTTTTCCGTAATGTCACCAGAAATAAGGGTATTTGCAGTCCACCTGTACCGCTCAGTAGCTGTACAGTAAGAACTGGGAAACCTCGATCGAATAGTTATTTTCTGATATTGTCCACTAGGATGTCAATAGGTAGTTGTCTAATCACCGCTTTAAGTAATGGGTCATGTGTGGCGATTTCCGAGGCAAATTGTAGTTGAAAATCGTTGCAGAAATCAACAAGGGCGTGGTAACCCATTTGAGAACAACATCGGTATTTAATATGCGTCTTGTATGCAGCACATAATGGTATGACGTTGCAGACTATTGCTGCTCAGTGTATAAGTTTATAAACCTTACCATCAGGGTAATCGTATATAGTAAGCGAATTGATATAGCACTTGATAGTAGGAACTAACTTATCATTGGAGGTGCTGTTGGCGTCAGGAAGAAGTATATCAGAGAGAGATACGTCCATTGTGTCGTCTTTATAAAGTTCGGTGACTTCTGATGTAGCTAAGATCGCGAAACTGTTAGTTGTGGGTAGAGGAATAGGTGTCTCCCGTCTTGGTTTTGCAGTATGCTTTGGTATCTTGAATGGTGGTTCGTCAAGATACCTGTTCTGAGTGCTGTGAGATTCTTCTTGAGAAAAAAAGGAAGGCCCAGTTCTCAATGATGAAATTGTAGAAGAGGTTCTGTTGCAGTTATCCGGACGCTCATAGATATCTCTATGATGGGCTGGAACATGTGGTCCACCGCAACAATCACATTTACTATCTCTACCAAAGCTGTGTCGAGTGATTAGTAAACTTGGATTTAAAGGTCTATACAATTCATACGGCTTCTCATAATAAGAGCAAGTTAGAACAGAGCAGTCGCTGTAATCGTTGCTCCGTTAACTTCGCGCGCACTTCCTTTGCTAAAATATCAAACCATTTACGAGATTATCTGCAACCCCGGAATCACACACGTTGTGGAATCAAAGTATTAACACTGCAAATTCGGGCAATACAATTGCTCTAAACTCATCTACCAAAATAGATACGTCATATACCACTATGGATGTAAAACTATCAGTACGGGGACCACCTGCGAAACTTATACATTCACCCTAGATGGAAGTCCACCTGACAATGCTAGGAAAAACGGCTCTTTCAAAGATCACACACCTGCAAGCTTCTTTAACTTCGTCTGCCTCACCCACGACACTCATGTCTTCAGATGAATCCAGAGTGCCTCTTCCTCCTGATTCCAACACTGACCATTCACATTGTACAGAAAGTGACATGGATGTTGTTCAATACGAAAAAGACAATACGTTTAAGATACCAACAACGAAAAAAGCTAAACGCAGTCGGAAGTCCACGGCTTTTTCGGGGATCCAGTCTATAGTGGCTTTTCAACATAAAAACAAATTTACTGCCCTCGCTCAAGATTCGACTCCCACTATTGATGACTCTTCTTCCAAGGACTTCCAAATACAAACACTCCTACCCAGAGAGATGCTGGCAAGAAAGGGATGATCAAACCCAAATTATCTTCGTTCACGGTATCCGAGATCAATACACATTCACAAAATCTCTGATTCAAGCATGTAAAGTTGAGGCTAAAGCAACGAAAACAGGCGACTACATACGCTTCCAGTGTTCCACCACCGAAGCATATGAGAAAATTGAAAGCTTCTGCAAACATGACAAATGTCAATATGCCACTGAACTTTCATGCAAGGCCAAACCTCTCAAGCTTGTTATTAGGAAACTCCTCCTGGACACTCCAGTAGAAGACATCAAAGAAGATCTTCGTCATCAGGACTTTCCGGTTCAGTCTGTAGTTCAACTTCGAGGGAAAACAAAAATCTCTGACGACAAAGTACCTCTTCATCTGTTTTTATCCACCTTCACTCGCAGCGAAAAGAATCAAACAATCTTCCAAACATCATATCTTCTCAGCTATAGGATACAGGTGGAACAATATCGTCCAGCAGAATTTCTACGGTGCTACAACTGTCAGAGATTTGGTCATACACAATCGCAATGTCATGCTGCACCACGATGTGTCAAATGCTCAGGTCAACATCATACAAGAAATTGCCTCAAAACTGACAGGACTCAACCAGCACGCTGTGCTAATTGCTCTGGAGAACATTCAGCTAATTTCAGATGCTGCCGTGTCTTCCTTCGCGAAAAGGAAAGAAGACAAAAAGAATGGTCTCCAACTCCGCCTACACCGACGTTACCAACAGATCCTCCTGAGAAAGAAACCTCTCCCAATCGCCAGGCTGATTTGACTTCACCAACCTATTATGCATCAAGACTGAAACAGACTGCTGATCCGGCTTCTACTACGTCCACTGAAAATTCTACATCAGACTTGGCACCACACTCTTGGAAGTCCTGGGAGTTTTTAAAGGTCTTCAGCTTGCCAAATTTCTAGAAGAACTAAAAGCCGGCCTTCACAAATTCAAACAAGCAAAGTATACATTCACTAAGATAACAATAGCTGCTGAACTCATTTTGATCTCATAGATAATGGCTGCGAATAAACACATCAGCAGACACCTCAAAATTTTAACATGGAATGCTGACGGCATACATACCCAAACCATTTAATTTCAACATTTCTTAGACTCGCATCACATTGATATTGTTCTGCTTCAAGAAACTTTTCTGAAGCCACATCTTTCCTGGAAACTCAGAAACTACAACATCATCCGCTCCGACCGTCATACGCTGAAAGGCGGCACACCAATAGCCATCGAGAGACATCTCCCTTAAAAACAAATCAGGACCCCGGCAATGAACTCCTTAGAAGCTACCACAATCAAAGTTCTAACGGCTATTGAACTCATCTATATCGTTTCAGCCAACAAGTAACCTCCTAAGACCTTAGTGACCGACGATCTTCATAAATTACGACAACTAGGACACCGACTTCTTATCGCAGGTGATCTCAATGCCAAACATCCAGCCTGGCACTCGACAGTCCACAACACCGCCGGCCAGACCTTGGAAGCTCATTTGGACTCATTAGATTTCATTTGGACTCATTAGGACTAGGAATCCCACTTACTTCTTCAAATACTAGGGTCACACGGATGTACTCGACATGGTCTTGTTCGCCAACATCACGCTCACTGAAGCTTCGATCTCTGTTTCGGCATTGAACTCTGATCATACCCCTGTTACCTTCTGCATCCAAACTCAGCATCTCTTGCCTGCAACTCAGATCCCAGAGACCTCCATTACAGACTGGGGTTATTATCGTCGGCTAGTTCACGATATGCTCAACACCCAGATGCCACCTCAAATAAACGCTGATTTCGACCACGCTGTCCTTCAATTTACTGCTTCTCTTCAAAGCGCTTACCGCCAAGCCACCTGAAGAATTTCTTCATCTTCTTGCCAGGGATCTCCCTATGCCAAGCGTACTTCTGTTCTTATTTATCTCAAGAACTGGGCCCGCAAAATTTGGCAACGTCACCGCATACCAGCCTTCAAGACGCTTTATAAGCACATTCATCAGAAAATAAAGATGAGGCTACAAAGAATTAAATGCCAACAATGGGATGACAAACTTCGATCCATCCAGGCATCTACAAGGGACTTTTGGTAATTGGTACGCACGCTTTCCAAACCTACCTCCCGCTCTGTCAAACCTCTTCATGGCCCTCAGGGACTTGTTTACGAAGATGAGCACAAAGCAACTGTCTTTGCTGAACAACTGAGCGTCTAATTCCAGCCTAATGTAGATCCCAGTGATGAGGACACAATTCGTCGAGTACATCGCTTTCTCGCTCACTCTAATCCAGTAACACCATTACCGCATAATCTGCTCTGCACACCACGAGAACTCAATCTACTTCTCAAACGGCTCCACACAGAAAAGGCTGCTGGTCCGGATCATATTCCTGCTGCTGCTTTGAACAACTCCCCCAGGAAACTTGTTGTTCTCTTATGTCGCCTTTTCAATGCCATCTTATACATTCACATTTTCCAACTTCCTGGAAAAAGGCTATTATATGTATGCTTCCGAAACCAGGAAGAATCATCTCTTCCACCATCATGATCGACCCATAAGCCTAATCCAAGTTCATCTAATCAAAGTTCTGGAGAGACTACTATACCGTCGAATTCTCACTTTCGCTCTGGACCACAATCTGCTGCCTGTCCATCAGTTTGGCTTCAGACCATATTTCGGCATGACGGCCCAACTCTTCAGATTAGTGGAAGCTATCGTTCAGGAACATAACAACAAATCGCGTGCACTAGCAGCTATTTCAGACGTGGAAAAAGCGTTTGACCGCGTCTGGCATGGGGGTCTGATTTACAATTTACATCATATGGGTTTTCCTACATATTTCACGGCCTTAATCGCCTCCTTTCTTAGATGCACGAAGTTTTCAAGTACGTCAAGACTCAGCGTTATCCGGTCCTTATCCCATGAGAGCTGGTGTCCCACAAGGTTGTTGTTTATCACCTCTGCTCTACAACTTATACACCGCTGATCTCCCCACTACTACAACTACGACTGGCGGCACTTTTGCAGATGATACAGCTCTCTTTGCTTTTCACCATAGTCTTCGTTTCGCAACTCACCGACTTCAGCGACATCTCCATCTCCACGAAGACTGGGCTACGCAGTGGCGCATCATATTCAACCCACAGAAATCCTCTGTGGTCCACTTTACGAAAGCATTCCGACCACCGGTAGTTAGGCTATTCTACGGACAACATCACTTACCGCAAAATGACAACGTCACCTATTTAGGTGTGCAACTGGACAGAAAGCTCACTCTAGGACCACATATACAGATTGTCGCCAAGAAAACGCTCCAGCGTCTTAATACACTTACCTGTCTCCTTCGATCACCAGCACTTAGCCTCAACGCAAAGCTTCTTGTCTACAAGCAGGTCTTCCGCCCTGGGCTCCTACACGCTCACCCTGCATGGAGACATGCAGCGAAAACTCACCTCTTCAAGCTACAGAGAGTGCAAAATTACGCTTCACGCATCATTACAATACACAGTCGTGATACGAGAGTAGCACAGCTTCATGAAGTTACCGGCATACCCTTCTAGACATAATAATGACTGTCCATTCACGAAGATACTGGCAGAAACTTCAGAACGCAGAGAATGATATCCTTCGCCAAATCGGCACTCTACCAGCAATACGACAGGTCTACGCTCGACCACAGCCTCCTCAGTGATCATAACATTTAGGGCTAACATCAGCTAGAACACCACCGCTGCTAACTAGAATGACCAGAAAAAAAGAAAATTATATACGTCATACAAGTGCGACAGTTGCCCTTAGACAATACATACCCATGGTACTACCTCACATGCTCTTAGAGCATAGATAGGAGCAAGCGATCCCACAGGAACCTGGTACTCCCACATGGCAAACTGTCAAATGCAAGAGAGAGAGAGTTATAGGGCTTCTGCTCACCTGCTGGATCCTGAATAAATACAAGGCGTTTAAATGTTACTAAAGTCATAACGCGAAAAGTATGAACTGTCCTTTAAGACGTCCCAACTATAAATCCGAGACTAGTATTACAACTGCCAACTTATAATGACGGGTTATTTGAGCTACTGAGTTTCGAGACTATTAGTGTCCCTTGCCTCGCATGGGAAGTAGTTGGAGAACTGAATAAGCACACAACTTAGAACTCATGAACGGCTGGATACCGACACCGTTTCTTTGAAGTCTTGTATGGAATTTTCGAAGTTTTATTTTGAGGATGAAAGCTGTTAAAGTAGAGATATTGGAAGATTTGAAGGAATAGCGGGTTGGGTATGGCTGGTAGTGAGGGGCCAATATAAGTTAGCCAGTACAGTGGCTGTGAAAAGGTTTTTGGTGCAGTATAGTGGTTAAATGTTCAATTAGTCTTGAAGGTCTTATGGAATTTCACACAATATGATAAGCTTGGTAAAAATGTCTGGAGTGGTTGATTTGATGAAAACGTTTATGAGGGCTTGAAGGAGTCTTTGAAGTTGGAGATCTTGAAATAAATGAAGTAAGCACGTCAACTTGCAGCTGGTTCTTCTATGGAAGATGATGTTTGAGGTTATGACGTCTTGGATGTGGTACATCTACAGGTATAGATTTTGGTGAGAGAAGGGGAAAGTCTTGGTTTTTAAGTAACTTTTTGTGGATAGAACGAATTGACAAAACTCGATGAATTTTTGGGCATCTGGGGTAATTAGTCGGATGACCATCTCCACTTTTAGGGCAGTTCACTGCACTGTCTTGTATTCTTTGGGGTACATCCGTATGTGGGATCTCCTCCGGCGCACTTGACACAACGGGGGTTGGCGTGACATGACGACTGGGTGTGCCCACGACGCTGGCAACGATAACACTGAACACATGGTCTAGCTTTAAACGGTTCTACTTTTATTTTGTAAACTTCAAGATATTGCAATTCAAAAATCTGTTAGTAGTGGGCGTCTTTAGTAATTTCACTAGGAAAAGGGGAAAGGGGGTTCCGCCTCGACCTTTCAGTTGTTGCACTGAGAGAGCAGGATATCCACGGTTACCTAAATATTTTTTAATATTGGCCACTGATGTTCAGTGGGTAGCTGGCGAATGACAACTTTGAGTACTTTTTCTTTCTTAACTGAATCAATGCGCGCATTGTAGTTTAAATTCTTTGCAGATGTTTATCAATGCAGTGTAGTCGTCTTGAATACTATATTGAAAGATTATTCTGTCTGGATAAACAGCACAATGTGCAATCCCTTTACCAACTGTGCTGGCGCCATGAGTTAGCTTGTCATTAGGATTATCATATACTGTTAGAGATTTGATAGTGCGTTGGAAGTTGGGAGTAAGGTTAGTCGTAGTTTTCTCTAAAGAATTGTCAATGTTTCTAGAATCTCGAGACGAGATATCCATATTCTCTGCACTTGACTCGTCAGGGGGATCAGGTGTTGCTAATGGAGTATAACTATTATTTATTGTGGTCGTTGAAGCTATTTATGGTCGTGGTTTAGCTGTAAGTTTCGGTTTTTTAAAGGGACGTTCCTTATGAGGGGAATTGGTTTGGATCTGAGGAAGGCCAGTGTCCTGAGTACTAGTATTCATTACAAATGAGGTAAAGAGATTATTATGGAGTTCTTCTCCAGTTGCCAGTTGCAAGTAATAAGATATATTAAAGATGTCAGCCAAAAGCTAGCGATGGTGCTTCCAGATATCCTCTGGAAGGAAATCTACATGAGAGACACACGGGCCAGGTATTTGCTTGGAAGATCAACATTTCTAACTTCTTGGAATATTGTATTTCCTGATGTAATCTGGGCTGCATGAAGGAGAAACTCCTTGTTCGTTCTTAAAAAATGCTGCTGTTTTACACGCAATTCCTCAATATTCTTTGCTTGGTCCGACATTGGAGAACGAATAACCTACGTCCGCCTGCGTCAAACTCAGCTCTTGTGTATATGACTAGTATGCAGGTTGCAGGTTACAGGTTTATCATGACAATTCAACGAGTTGGAGTTCCGAGCTACACAAAGCTCATGTCTCGTATATGTAGTGAAAATAGTGTATGAAGTATTTTCCAAAGAATGAATGCCGAATCAGCAACTGTCGCTTATTTCTGTTCCGGGGCATGATTTGAAAGGCCTACAAAACTGCGTTGCTGGGCAGATGCAGCTGGTAGTTGCTGTAAAGAGAGAATGAGTGCTGGAATCGTTTCGAAGTCCTGATTGGCAGATACGTTAGTCAATGAGGCGGCCTGTAGTGGGCCTCATAAGGATGTGGTCCTGTACGTGTGTTCTTCTGGTTAGAGAATATCTCTGAAATTATACCAATGAAGATGGTTAGTTTGGGGAACATGTCTTTTTCTGTCTTGAGCTTGAGCACTTGGCTTTTGAGAATAGACACTAGTCTTGAAATATCAAGATCTTGTAGCAACTGGAAGAGTTCCTTGAGAGAGGCTGCAGTGTCTTGAGGGTGCTGGGTGGGGGTCTCAACAGATCGTGGGAAAGAAGGCCAATTCACCTTGTCATCTTGTTTGGAAGTCCAACGACCGGACAGTGGTGAAGACTTCTGGGTGCCTGTATGTGCTGGGGTGACAGTCTCTTGTTTCTTCCCTTTAAGGAGGCTCTGGATTCGGAGGCAACCGGAGAAATCCGCATTATGATCCACCGGCGCAGTTTTACGTAGTCTAGCCGTAGTCGATGCGCTGGCACTCGTAACATTGAAGATAATTTTTAGGTTGGTACGAGTCAACACGAACTTTGAAATAGAGGAGGTCTTCTTTGAAGATGGAAGATGGACGGAGCGTTTTCTTCGACGAGACTAAGAAAAGGGGAAGAGGAATCTTCCCCTTTTCGGATTTCCTTGTGTCGAGTGGTCTGTTGAGTAACTGAGATGATAGGATATCACTTGTCTTGAACACGAGTAATGTCTTGAGTACTTTCATCTGTTGGCAGGATGCGAATCATTGCCTTAACAATGTCCTGCTTTTTACGGAATTCAGTGGCATATTGAAGATGTTGTTAAATACAGATGGCTTGAATGGCGCTATAATCCTATTGTAGTCTGCACTTTATTTTGATGAATCCTTTCATGAATTGAATTGTAGGCGTACTCTTGCACTTCTTTTGCATTATTTAATTAATGCATAGCCTTTATGGTATAGGCAGTCATATACATAAAGTCAATTGGAGGAGAAGAGAGTAGTAGTTTACATTGGTTCTTCCTCTTTCTCGTATCTTGTAAGAGCCGCAATTTTTTTTGCATGTCTCTACAGGTGAGAGAGGTGGCGTTCTTGGTTTGCAGGTCTTTTTCGGTGGATGAAAGTCATCAGGAAGTGAGACCAAGCTCTCTTGGGAGGCATGCCATCATTAGTATGTCAAGGTCATGGTCAAGGTGTATATTACGGGTTATATAGACAATTGAGTCCCGGAAATAACCAAAGTTCCATACCTCCCATATGTGTTAGTGGTATCTTCGTGAGGTTGGTCCAGAAGATGTTTCAATTATGAGCCAGAGACCGATGCCGAGTCATATGGAACATAACATTCCTTGACAATGACTGGAGACGAACACAAGAACTGAGTGGTTTAGGTATAAGCTGCAGATGGTGAGATGATGATATTTAAATGGAGACAGCTGGTGGTTAGTTGATGTTATAGTCTAAGATTGCGGCTGCCACCGAGATGAATGGCTCTCATAAGGGTTTGGTCCTGAACTGATAAATTAGGTTAGTCTTCAGTGCTGATTAGTAGACATAGTGTCTGCTAAGATGTCACAAATACTAAAGATTTTAGTGGTGGTATACTGTGCTGCTCTAAGCTGTGCTAATCGGATCTTGATATTATTGTACAGCTGAATAAGGTATAGTACTCGAAAGATATCCAAAAGTTCTTAGAGGGCGGATCTATTATGCTCAGAAGAGTCTACTTTTAGTGGCGAGGTACAGTTCGACGGATGTGATGAAAATCGGGTTTTCTGCTCATACGTGGTAGTATTAGTTTGAGTAGTTGGTTTGGTGGATGAACTGAAAGCACTAACAGAGTCCTATTGAAGTTGTGAAAAATCTTCGCCTCTAGGTAGTCGACGTTGTGTGCTACTTAGACATAGTATTTTATGAATGGTTCGACACCCTTTGAATTTCGCAGGATGACTCCACCACAGTTTGAACATTTCAGTGAAGAATCTCAAGATTTTCTTAAACATTGATAGGAAGCATGAGGGCCTAGCGCAGTTAACGCATCGTGAGTAAGCATGGGAAGACGATTTTGTGTGGCCTTCTTGTTGACATTTGTAGCATTGGAACTGAGGTTTTGCCCGAAACAGCTCGATCTTGGTTTTGTAGAACTGTAAATACTGCAAGAAAGTAATATTCATGGCGTCCTTAGTCTTATGTAATGCCACCAGAAATAAGGGAATTGGTGTTCCACCTTTGCCGCTCATTAGTTGTACAGTAATAACTGGACAACCTTTATGAATGAAATTCTTTTTTATATTTTCCTCTAGGTTATTCTATTGGTAGTTGTCGAATTACCAATTTAAGTAATGGATCTTGAGCTGCCATTTCCAAGGTATACTGTAACTTGAATTATTTGCAGAAAATAATCAGTGCGTGATTATCTGCTTGAGAGTGACATCTCTATTTTATGTGCGTCTTATGAACAGCACAACATGGTATGTGTTTGAAAACAGTTGCTGCACCATGTGTAAGTGTATCCCTTACCATCAGGGTAATCATAAATAGAAAACGATTTGATATAGCGCTTGATGGCAAGAGTTGAATGAGCACTAGATGTGGTTTTTACTGCAGGAGTAATTGTATCAGACGGAGATACATCCATTTTATCTTCTTGAGGAAGATCTGTGATATCTGATGTAGCTAGATATTGAACACTGTTGGACGTGGGTACTGAAACAGTTGTCTCTTGTCTTCGTTTAGCAGTTTGGGTATCTTGAATGGTGGTTCCTCAATCTGCATTTTCTGAGTGTCTTTAGATTTGTCCTGAGAAGGGCCGGAAGGGTCAGTACTTGATGGTGAAGTTCTAGAAGTTCAAATGTTAGAATGCTCTGCATGCTCATAGATGTCTCTATGATGTGCTGCAACATGTGGTCCTTAACACCAACGACAACTACTGTCTCTAGGATAGATACCTTGAGTATTTAGTAATCTTCGATCTAAAGGTATATCTAGCTCATTGTGCTTGTGTGCGCCCGAGCTGCCCTGAATAAATACAATTCGTTTGGAACTTGCTGAAACCACAACACGAGAAGTAAGATCTGTCGTCTAAGACGTCTTAACGATGTATCGATGATGATGACTAGTGTGTTCATGTTTTCTGTTATTCATTACAGTTGTAGGTATGAGTTCCGAGCTCTGTTTGAGGAGCTTCTACCACTTTCAAAATAATGTTGGATAATGATAATGATGAGAAACGTAAGTGAATTGTAATCAGAGGCAACTGTCGCCTGGTTACAGTAGTTTTTTTATAATGGTTCTGGCATCTTATACATTCTTCTTCTGGGTTGTAGGTGGCCTATTTTGTGGAGTGTATGGTAATCAGAGTGGCGAAGACGATACCAGAATTTTCTACTTTGCTGTTGGATGTCTTCAGTGATATATGGTAAGTCCTAATCTTCATGCAGTTGTTCAAGACGGGTATAATTGGAGTGGCCAGAAATGCAGCGTGCTGCTGAATGTTGTACACGCTTTAGGTGAAGAATGTGTGTTGGAGCTGCATGTGCCCATGCTGGATGTCCATATAACAGTTGAGAACGAATAAGCATATTATAGGTTGTAACACGAGCCGAATGACTGAAGAATCTGGAACTTAAAATACATGAAACTTGTTGCAGTGTGACTTTTGCACGAGCTGCTTGTCGATGTAGATGATCTTTGAATGTTAGTTTATGATCAAGGTAGATACGTAGGTATTATACTTCTGGTTGTGGGTTGATGATATGTCCAATTAGCTGAAGTTGAATTGGTCTTCGTGGGTACTCGTGAACTAATGTGGTTTTCTGAGGATTGGTGGCAATTCGCCACTTTTCTATCCAATGTTCAATTTGGTGGAGATGGGTTTGAAGAGCAGCTGCAGCAGATCGTCTATTTTTATTCTGAGCAAAAATTACTGTATCTTCTGCGAAAATTGCTATTGTGGTATTTGGCCTGGTAGTAATATCTTCTGTGTATATTGAGTATAGTATCGGCGAGAGACGTGACCCTTGCGAGACGCCTGTAGTGGTTTAATGTTGTCTTGAAAGTGCCTGATTTATGCGGACTTAGAAGGAACGATGATGAAGAAAGTATTGTATTAATATGATGAGTGATGGTGGAAAATCATGAAGATGAACATTGTATATAAGACCATATGCCTAACGCGGTCGAAACCTTTGACTATATCGAAAAACATGCCCGGGGTTTGAGCTTTATCCTTGAAACCATAAGTGATGATTTCAACCAGTCTAGTGAGTTGGGCTGTAGCACAATGTTGTGGTCGAAACCTAGACTGTTGATCTGGTAGGAGGTCGTCAGTCTGAAGATGATGCAGGAACTTCTGGGGAAGGATTTTTTCACCACTTTTGATGTATGATTCAGTAGACTAATAGTTCGATGGTTTTGGGGGAATTTGGAATCTTTGCCCGGTTTAGGTAACATGATGATGTGTCCTTCTTTCGAATGATGATAGTTTCCAAGTCGCAACATAGCATGATAAATGTTGCGCAGTAGAACAGATAATTTGCATGGTCCATATTTGAGAGCCGAAGAAGGAATTCGATCAGGCCGAGCAGCTTTGCGAGGATGTAAGGTCCTTACAAGTCTCTGGATTTTACTTGGAGTTGTGCGTTGTGAGTTATCTCGCGAGAAGCTGCTAGTTTTTATTGTCATCTTGTTTCCTGGAAGTCGAGTGAACTAGCGGAGGGGAGGACTTCTTTGCGTCTCTATGTACTGGGTTGATTGTCGTTTGTTTCTTTGCTTGAAGGAGGCGCTGAAATCGGGGACAGCCAGTGAAGTTCGCTGGGTGACTCCCGCACAGTTTGCGGATTTGACTAGTGCAGTTCGGTCCTGTTTTGGGCAGGCATATGTCCAATGATCACTTACACATTTGACACATCGTGGTTTCGGTTGGCAGGTGCTTTGACTAAGGCCAAAGCGCTGGCACTTGTAACCCTGAAGATAGTTCTTGGGTTGGTATGATACAATTTGCACTTTAAAGTGGAGGAGAAGGTCCTGTTTAAAGATGGAATATGCACGGAGTGTCTTCTTCATTGACACTAGGAAAAGGGAGAGGGGAATCTTGCCCTTTACGGATTCTTTGTCTCGTGTATTTAATTGGATCTCTGAGGTAACAGGATAGCCTTTGTCTTGCAAAGGAATCATAATGTCTTTAGTACTAGTATCGGTCGGCGGGTTTCGAATCACTCCCTTGATGATATCTTTCTTTTTGCGAAGTTCAGTGGCATATTGGAGATGTTGTTCTTTGCAGATGTTTTGAATAACGGTATAATCCTCTGGAGTTCTGCATTTAATATTAATGAATCTTTTCATGAATTGAAAGGTAGGTGTTTCCTTGCACTCTTTCTGAAGGGTGGCAATTAATGCATAGCCTTTATGGTTTGGGCAGTCATATATATATAACCAGTTAGTGGGATATACTGTGGATGTCTCCATTGGTTCTTCTTCTTTGTCGTCTCTTGAAAGAGCCGCAATTTTATTCACTGTCTCAACAGGTGAAGGGCAAGAATTACTACGGTGCAGGTCTTCTACGGTGGTTGGAAGTCGTCAGTAATTGAAGCCATACTTTCCTTGGAACCTAATCGTGGACTATGGTCAGGATTGGGGGAGATGTTTGGAGTCCCCTGCACCACCGAATGTATCATTTGCAGAGCCGCTTGTTGATAGTCAGGTTTAGTCTTGTTGACAGGGGGAGGGAGGAAGAAAAGGGCTTGGATGAGGTACGAGAGTCACCATAGGCCTCCAGATGATGTTGCCCAAAATGTATCCCTGAGCATCGATTACACTGCACCTCCGAATCCAGAAGAGCGCTAGTGCCAAACAAGTGGATTGTCAGGAATAAACCATAGGTATCTGCGATTGCTACCGGTGCGATCTCTAAGATAGTGAACACGTTTTATAGGCGTCATGTTATTAGCGTGAGAAATGTGCTTCATGCGTCACTAGTCTCCATACGCTGAATCGACTAGAATACAGGCTGCAGGATACAGGTTTATCATGACAATTCAACGAATTGGAGTTCCGGGCTACCTAAAGCCCCTGGCTCGTATATGTTGAGAAGATAGCAGTTGAAGTGTGTCCCCGTGAATGAAAGCTGAATCAGCAACTTTCGCTGATTTCTGTTTGAATTGGTGTTCCGGAGCGTCCGTTGAGACACCTACAAAACTGGGATGTTGATCAGGTGGTCGTGGGAAGAAATCGAAGAACGTCTGGTGCTGCTGGAGAATACAGATGGCATATAGAAACCAGGCGAATCCTGATTGGCTGTTGGTATTATCAATAAACTTCAATGTTGCGTGGTCCTCATAAGGTGCTCATGGGTTGGTTATGAATGGGTTTAAGTTTTAGGTAAAGTTGATACGAATTTCCAGGAGAATTGCAAGTGTACTGAGTGTGTCTTTTGCTTTGCGAATGTATGGCATCTCTAGTTTAACAGCCCTAAGGAAGGCAGTAAGTGGGAGTTCTCGAAACAACTGAAGTAGTTCTTGCACGCCGGAGCTATCGTCAGAAGAGTTATCAGTTAGTCTGTTCCGCTCAGAAGTTTCGTGAGGATAGGTAGGCTTGGGAGATGTAGACGTTGGAGGTGGTGGACGAGGGTCAGTAGGCAACGATGGGAAGTCTTCTTTGGTGAGATTCGTAGCCGGCGGGGCCCTCTTGGTCTGAATGTTCTTGATAATCGGACATCCATAGAAGTTTGTCCTGTGCCTTTGGTCACAATTTGCACATTTATGTAGAGAGCTAATGGTGCATTGATATGTGTAATGTTCGGCTGAAGAATTCAGCTACACAATACGATTGTGTGTGCCCCAACGGCTGCTATCTGTAACACTGACTAAAGTTTTTAGTTCTGTAAGGTTCTACGGAGATTTTTTAAAATTGGAGGTTCATTAGGTCATAAATAGCTTGAGCTGTTGGTGTCTGGGCAAACGTTACTAGAAAAAGTGGAAGTGTTAACTTTTGTTTCCCAATCAGCTGCTGCACATTTAAAACTTCGTAGCCTCGATTGGTAAGATCAATCTTGATGTTGTCTAGTTGGGTGTTCATACGTAGATGTCGAAGCATCACTTTAAGGTGTCGTTCCATTTGTACAGTATTCATAGAATTTGTTAATTTATATTCTTTGCAGAAATTAATCAATTTTTAATAATCCACTTGGTTGTTGCACTGACATTTGAATGTGTCCTTGGTCAGTAAGGTATTTCATGACAGAGGGCAGTAGCGCCATGACTGATTTTATAGGCCTTTTCCGATGGAAAGTCATAAATATAAAAATTCTTAATCTTCCGACGGCGAGAAGGTTTATCTGAGTCTTGAACGATGCAAGCAAGAGCCAATGATGTAATATGTACTGGGTATCCTCGGCATTTGAAAGGGCCGCAATTTTGTTGGTAGTAGTGATAGGTTTCGGTATTGATGGAGGTGAAGGCCGGCAGGCCTTTTTGGCACGATGAAATTGGTTAGCAGAGGAGTCTTCCTTATGACCAGAAACTGGTCTTTTCTGATCTTTGTCATCATAGAAGATTAAATGTTCGTTGTATTCATGTGGACCTAAGCAACGGTAACATTTAGCTTTTCTGCAATTAGTGTTAAGATCTAACAACTTGGGATCGTGTGGCGGCTCTAAAGATCTTCTGGTAAACACAGGCGACAAATATTGTGGATTCATTGTCTTATTTGCTTCCATTGCAAAATGATCATGCATCGTATCATGTCCACCACATCTCTTACATTGTGGATGGTCACTACGTAAGTGATCTATAGCACCACAGAGGGTGCATATCCTATGTTGTGAACTTGGTCTGTCGGTCCGTGTATTGACAGTTTTATTGCTAGAGTTCCGGGCTTCAAGCTCAGCCCATGCATCGCAATTGGAGTGAAGAGCATTTGAGTTAGTTGGCATACGAAATAAGACATAGAGACGCGACTGCCGCAGTCTCGAACAGTATTTGCCATGTAGATAAGTCTGGTATTGATAGTTAGCTGTTGCTGCAACGAAGAACGGAATTTGGCGCTGGCGAGAAATGAGTATTCTGATTGGTTACTAATGGATTTGCTTGGAATGGTCCTGTATTAAGGTACTGAAAAGTGCAGAAATCATGTTAATAAGAATAGACATTTTGGTTAAAACTTCCGTCGCTTCTTTGAGTTTTGAAACATGTTGACGAACAATGTTCATACATCTTGAAATATTGATTTCCTTCAATAGGTGAAGAAGTTCTTTGAACGTATTGAGGTTGTCATCTGTAGGTGTTTGTGAGTAGTCTGCTGTCCCTGATTTAGGCCATAAAGGAACGTCTGATAAATTGTTCAAGGTCGAAAGTATTCTTGATAAGTTATTTTCATGAGTTCAGGGCTTACTTGCAAACTCTGCTTCTTATATGTGTTACTTGTATGTGAGTGTATTGCCATTGCCTTTATTTGCGGAACGCGACTTCCGCAGTTCCATATGAGTATGTTAGATTCTTTCTTCTTTATGATTTTGTGTGATCTTTACATATATATACATCTTTGTCCTTTCCAGTTAGCGTGTATTGTTTGTGCTGAAGGTTTTTTTATTGAGAGCTTTATATGTTATTGGGTATGTGGGTAACCATAGATTTGTCGATTTGCTCAGCTGGTTCCAATTTCTCGTACGGTCTGATACTGCGAGTGATGGAGGTTGTGCCAGAACTTCCTTGAAATTGCTTCATTGACTTCTTGGAGATACCTGTATGGTAATTCCAGATCGTCGTGTAGTTATGTGATCCTTGTGTCTCTGGAGTGAACAGTTACTAATCGGGCAGCGTAGTTTTGCACAATATGCAGAGGCTGAATATTGTTTTTTGTGGCATGTTTCCATGCTGGGCAGACGTACAGCATGGTTGACCGTACCATCATGTTGTAGATGTGAATTTTGGTTATGGGCTTATGGCTTTAGTGATTGTACGTTGCAGGTGTAGTTTCCGAGTTAATTTTCTATCAAGGATAATTCCCAGGTATGAGGTACTTTCTTCCTGTGAGAGACGTTGCTGGTCGTAGTACAGTTCTGCAGTTGGAGCCGTCGGGCTTCTAGAGAACACAAGGATGGCTGTTTTGTTAACATTTATCCGGGTGCGCCATTTTGCAGTCCATTCTTCTAGTTCGTGAAGGTGCCTTTTGATCCATACTGTGGCATATTTGGGATTTTTACTTGCTGAAAATCCGCAAAAGTTGCCATCGTCGTATGTAGTGTTGGTGGCATCTCTGTAGTGTACAAGTTAAATAGTAGAGGGGACAGAGTGGAACTCTGTGGAACCCCTGCCGCTATTTGTTGTTCTGAAGATAGCTGTGACTCATACCTGACTTGGAATCTTCTGTTTTGAAGGTAGGAGTGTGTTACTTGAATAAGGTAGCGCGGAACCTTACATCTTAGAGATCAGTCCCAAGTGCTATACCCTGTCCAAGGCTTTTTCTACGTCAACGAACGCAGCCACTGTAGTTTCTTTGTTGGGTAATCTTCTCAATGATGCGTGTGAGCTGGGCTGTTGTGCTATGCATCGGCCGGAAGGCGAATTGAAGTGGGGGAGTAGCTGTCGTTCGTCTGCGTGTGCCATGGGTCTTCTGTACAACAGTCGTTGCAGGTTGCAGGTTTTATCTTGACAAATTAATCGATTTTGAGTTCCGGTCTTCTCAGCCCCTTCCTCGTGTTTGTAGTGAAAATTGTATATGAAGTGTTTCAACATGAATGTATGCTGAATCAGCAACTGTCGCTGATTTCTGCGCTTCTGGGTATTCCAATGCATGATTTTAGTCCTACAAAGCTACGATGCTGGGCAGATAGAGCTGGTTGTTGCTGGAAAGACAGAATGGGTGCTGGAAGCGTTTCGGAGTCCTGATTGCAAGATGCGTGAGCCAATGAGGCGGCTGGAATGACTCTCATAAGGGTGTGTTCCTGTACATATGAAAGTTTCTTGGTTAATTGAAGGACTCAGGAATCATGTCAAAATGAATATGGACATTTTGGTGAACATGTCTTTTCTTCTTTGAATTTTGGCACGTATTTCTTAAGAATAGGAAGCAATCTTAAAAGATCAAGTTCCTTCAATAATTCAAGAAAGTCTTTGATGGAGTTGGTATTATTGTCTTCTGGTGTTTATTTGGATGAATCAGATGGTGGAAGAGGAGGCCATGAGATCCGGTTTTCGGTACGGGAAATGGTCTTGGTAAGACGTGTAGGTAATTGACTCGTTTGTTGTTCTGTGGTTTCAGATGGAGTGGTCTTGGAGCTTTTCCCTTGAATAAGATGTTGAATCCGAGGACATCCAGAATAGTTCGCCGGGTGGTGCCCCGCTTAATTGGCACACTTACCACGCGTGAGTTGATCTTGCTTTTTATAGACAAAAGTCCAGTGATCACCAGCACATTTCACACAACGGGGTTGCGCTTTGCAAATACTTTGGCCATGGACAAAACGTTTCATTTATAGCACTGTAAGTATGTTTTAGAATGGTACTGCTCTATGCGAACTTTCACATGAAGCAATAAATCTTCTTTGAAAATTGAAGTTCCTCGAAGTGCTTTCCGCAGACTCACTAGGAAAAGGGGAAGGAAAGTTTTCCCCGTCCGTTCTTCAGTGTTCCGTTTGGATAGTTGAATTACTGAGCGAACTGGATAGTCTTTTTCTTTCAGTGCAGAAACAATGGCACAAATTGCAGTGTCAAGTAGCAAGTTACGTATCACTGCTTTGATTAAGACGTTAGTTTTCTTTATTTCTGTGGCATACTCAAGGTTTTCTTCTGAACAGATTTCATGAATAGCAGAAAAGCCCTCTTGAAGCGCACATTTTTTCATGAGGAAACCTTTGATGAAGGGAAAAGTGGGGGCTTCTTTGCACTTCTTCTGCATTTTGGCAATGAGGTCATAACCCCAATACTACGGGCAGGTTTTGGAAGGCTCACTAGTAGCGTCCATTAGTTTTGTATCATTATAGGCTTCTGCAAGGGCCGCAAATTTATTAGAGGTAGAAACAGATTTTGTAGGTTCAATAGATGATTTACAAGACTTTTTAGGTAAGTGAAACTCTGCGTCGTTTGTATCTGAGCTTGGGTGACGGTCTGGAGCAGAGGTGGTTGAATTCCCCTGCGCCATCGTTTGAATTATTTGCAAAGCCCCTTTTTGAACAGGAGGGGAGGAAGAGACATTCATGAGTGAAACAGATGATTCACCATAGGCCTGCCGGTGGTGATATCCCAGATGTGGCCCTGAGCTACAGCGACACCCACCTCCCGATCCAGAATAGCGCTGGTGTCAAACTTAATTGGATCATTAGGGAGATCCCATTCATATCTGCGATCTGTACCAGAACGATCTCTAAGAGAATACGTTTTGTAGTCTTCATGTTGTTATCGTGAGAAATATGTTTCGTGCGTCGCTATTTTCCCTACGCTGAATCTAATAGTCGTTACACAAGTTCACAGATTATCGTGACAATTTAATTGAATTGGAGTATCGGGCTAGAAGCCCTGCCTCCTATATGAGATGAAGTATCATATGAGTTCTCTGCATATAAGGTATGAAGGGAAGCTGGCACTGTCGCAGGCTTCTTGGAGAAGATGAGACTGCTGGCAAAGTAGTTGGATTTAGCCTGAGAAGAAGTGTTTCACGAATAAATAGAACAACGTCTGGGGCTGCAGATGATTGGAGATTTTATTTAAAAAGATGAATCCGGATTGGCAGTCGGTGTAGCCAATAGAATCTATGGTGCGTGGTCCTCATAAGGGTGTGGCCCTATCATCTTGTATCAAATCAAACTGAATCAGAAGGAACACTGCCTGATTTGGATCATTAAATGAAGTCCACTAGATTTTCTAGTAGAATTGTCATTTTGCTGAAGGTATCAGTTGATTGTCGAAGTTCAGACCGTGACCGTGACTGTATTTCACAACTTGAGTGCTTGAGTACCGGGTTTCGTTAGAAAACCCTGCCTCGTATTTAAGGTAAAAGTATATCAATTGGATTGCATAGGAACTGACAAAAGAAGTGCAACTGTCGCGACTTCTACTACAATTTTTTTTAGTAATAGTAGTTGTTGTAGTCCGGTTCACGTTTGAAGATCTGGAGTCGTAGTCTGGAGTGCATATCTTCTAGTTGGTAAGGCCCAAGTAGATGGTATTATGTTGGAGGTTGAGGGCGAGCATAAATGTATCGAGTAGCTGGATTAGTGCCAGTGCTTTTGAGGGAGTCATGAGGCGAAGCGTGAAGTTGTAACCAAAACTTTCTTGAGTAGATAGTCATCATTTCTTGCAGGTAAGGTAGTCCTGTATCTTCGTAAAGTTGCAGTATCATTGTATCTCGACTGTGGCCTGTGATTAGTCTGGTGGCATGGTTTGGAGGGATTTGTAATTTTCGTTTATGTATCTTAGCGGATGTATGTTACCATGCAGGATGAGCATACAGAAGCACTGGTCGAATGAGTTGCTTGTAGATAAGTAGCTTCGATTGCAATGTAAAACCAGAGGAACGTAGCAAACATGTCAATGCCTGATGTCCCCGCTGTGCTTTACTGGTAACTTGGTGGATGTGCTGTTGAAATGTTAGTTTTCTATCCAACGTGATTTCTAGATATTTGACTTAGTTTGCCGGAGGCAGTTGATGGTTGTCAAAGAAAACTTGTATAGGAGGTGGACGCCGGTATTTGGAGAAATATAGGACGATGGTTTTAGCAGGATTAATTTTAACGCGCCATTTCTCTCTCTCTCTCTCTCTTTCTCTCTCGGTATTTGACAGTTGCAAACCTTGAGTACAGGGGTTTCCAGTGAGCCCCTGCCTCTTATGTAGTGAAGAGCATGTGACGTAGGTGGCATGCGAAGCACATACAGAGACGCGACTGTCGCAGTCTCGAACGCTATATGTCATGTTGTTAAGGTCTGCTATTTGTACTTGAACGGGGTTGGGCGCTGGCTAGAAACTGAACGTTCAGCATGGTTGTTGAATGTGCCAATGGGGTTGTCAAATGTAGTCCTGATAAGGCAAGTGGTCCTGTACAGAGAGATTGAACTCAGTGAAAAAGTGCAGAGATCATGTCGATGAAAACTGGCATTTTGCTGAAAACATCTGTGGCTTCTTTTAGTTTTGGATCGTGCTGACGAACTATGTTCACAAATCTTGAAATTTTAAACTCCTTCAGGAGTTGATGCAGTTCTTTGAGGGTAGTGAGGTTGGCATCTGTAGGTGATTGAGAAGACTCCACTGTTCCTGATTTAGACTAGGAAGGAACGTCTGATGAACTGGTAAGGAGGGCATGTGTTTTCTGTAATGGCGGATATAGTCGTTGGTCACTTGTGGGTCCTGGAGGCGTGGTCTTAGATGAAGAGTTGTGAGGTGCAGGCGGCGGGGAAGTCCGTTGTTTGGTCCTGGTCTGGATGAGGCACTGGATTCGTGGGCATCCAGCGTAGTTAGCAGGGTGATCCCTTTTGCAGTTGGCACATTTGGCAGGCGTTGTTTTATCTGTTTTCGGGCATTGATAAGTGCAGTGTTAACTAGCACATTTAACACAGCGTGGCTGAGTATGACAGTTGCTTTGGGAATGGCCCAGACACTGATATCGGTAACATTGTAGATAGACCTGTTTGTGATAAGGTTGTACACGAATCTTAATTGAGAGCAACAGTTCTTCCTTGAAAATAGTGGAGTCACGTAGGGTGTTGCGTAAAGTCACAAGAAATAATGGAAGGATAGTTTTCCCTTGGTTTGAAGAGCGATTATTAGTATATAATTGAGTTACGTTAAGCACTGAGTAGTCCTTGTCTTGAAGGGCTGTGTTGATATCAGAAATCGGCAGGTTTCTGATGACTGCTTTGATTGTGTCAGACTTCTTCCGAGTCTCTGTGGCGTATTGAAGGTTTTGAGCATCACAGATGTCTTGAATAGCGGCGTAGTCGTCTTGGATTTCACATTTCACTTTTATGTAACGTTTCATGAATGAAAAGGTAGGTGACTTCTTGCATTTTTGGCTGATGAGCTCAGTAAGAGCTTTTCCCTTTTCGTAGGAACACTCATAAATATAAAGCCATGTGTGAGTAACAGTTGGAGTTGTATCCATGAAATCTTCTAAGACTTCGGCAATTGTAAGGGCCGAATATTTGTTAACAGTAGATACTGGAGGTGGTGGAGTAAAAGTAACAGGTATAGACGTTATTTTTGCAGGCTGAAATCCATCATCTGGAGGTTCTAGCATATGTTTATTTCCAGAAGTTGAAGGCACTGTAACCTGAGGGGGAGATGATGCGGTAGAGATAGGCGGAGTTGCAGAAGCTTGAGTTGAGGTTTCCATCTGACATACTAGTTGAAGAACTGCAAGAGCGTCGGGATATGCAGGGATATCTTTAACAATATTATGAAACTTCATCCCTCGAGAGGTTCCAATGAGTATAATGTCGGCAATCATTTTGACATGTTTATTCAGTGAAGCTTTCTTGTAGGCAAGATGTATTGCATCAGGGGTGAGAAGGTCGTCCGGGTTGATAGAAGAGGGTGTCGTCATTTTGGTAATAGCCGGAGTATTATCTGGAGAAGTCATGTTCTTTAAGTTCTTTGTTCTTTAGAAAAACGTGCGAAAATGCGCCATTTGCACTTTGCAGTTTTATTTTGAAAAATTTTTCGAGTCGGAGTACCGGGCTACCGAAAGGCCTGGCTTCCTATATGAAGTGAGATAACATATGAAGTGTGCTCCCATGAGTTGTGATCCGAATCAGCAACTGTCGCTAATTTCTGCGGGTATTGGTATTCCAATGCATGAACTCGGTCCTGCAAAACTGCGATCCTGGAATGGATTTAGCCTGAGAAGCTGCATTTCACGAAGAATCGAACGACATCTGAGTCTGCAGGAGATTCTAGATGATAGTTGAAAGACGAATCCTGATTGGTGTAGCCTATTAGCGTCTGGTGCGTGGTCCTCATAAGGATGTGGCCCTGTCAACGTGGATTCAATCAAACTGAATCAGAAGAGAGACTGCTTGATATTGGTCTTTAAATGAAATCGACCAGAATTTCTGGAAGAATTGTCATCTTACTAAAGGTTTCTGCTGACTGTCGAAGCTCAGGCAACCTCTTCCTAACGGCTTGCAGTAAGACAGAAAATGGAATGTCTAAAGATTTGGAGGACTTCTTTGAGTGAAGAACTGGTATCATCAGAAGTGTCCGGCGATGATGAAGCTGGAGATATTGTGTGAGCAGTGGCGGCGTTGGCATAGGTTTGTTTGTTTTTTGAACGTACCGGCTTGACATGAAGAGATTATGTGACGAAAGGATGGACGTCTTCTGGAGGTGGCATCTCCATAACTTTAGCTCGGCGTGCTTGATGCGTTTGATAACTTGACATTCTTGGTAATTGGCCCTACGGTCTTTGCCGCAGTTGGCACATTTGTAGTTCTTCTCATCCCTGCCGTGAGGGCACTGGTAACTGAGATGGCGTTCTGTACAATGCATACATTGTGGGGCGGCATAACAAAAGGATTGAGTGTGGCCCAGTCTTTGGCAGCGAAAGCATTGGATGTAAGTCTTAGCTCTGTAAGATTCCACTGAAATTCTGTAAAATTCCAAATATTGGAGTTTAAAGATGTCCTGAGAATTTGGCGTTTTCTTTAAGGTGATCAGAAAAAATGGAATAGGATTTTTATTTTTTCCCGTCAGCTATTGTACGTTCACTGCGTTTGCAGTTAGCAGTTTTATGTTGTCAAATTTTTCGAATAGGAGTTCCGGCCTACAAAACGCCCTTGCCTATTATATGATGTAAGATAGCATTTGAAGTGTGCTCCCATGACTTTTGATCCTAATGAGCAACTGTCGCTGATTTCTAAGGGTAATTGTGTTGGGTTGCGTTGTTTGAAGTACCTGCATAACTGCGTGACTGATCGGATGGACATTGGCTGATTTGTCTGAGTGGTGCTGGTGAGTCACGAGGCATATCTGGAGTGGTGATTTAGCCAATCTGGTGGTCTTGAGTGGCTCTCATGGAAATTGATGTTATTTACGTAGTTCACGGGTGGTGAGCCTGGAAGTCCCAAGAGATGTTATGGTGGCTGAGGTCTGGCATAGATATGACGATGAGGTTGTACAGTGCCAATGTTGCGGAGAATGTCATAAGGTGAATGTTGCAGGGAATGCCAGAATGCTTGACGTCTTCGCTTAATGATTTCATCTAGTTATGGTAGGTCCAAGTCCTCGTGCAGCTGTGCCATTCTGGTGTCCGAAAGTGTCCAGTGATTTGTCTTGCTGCAAAGTTTTGAACAATTTGTAGTTTAGCTCGGTATGATCGAGCTGCGTGATGTCATACAGGACATGCGTACAGTATCAAAGAGCGCATCATTGCGCAATAAACGTGTCTTTTCGTTTCCAATGTGAGCTGCGAGGAACGGAGTAGACAGGAGAGTTGACCTAGTCGCTGACGAGCACGTTTAGCGAGGTATAGGAGATGATGTCGAAATGTTAGTTTCCTATCCAAATGTAGACTTAGGTACTTGGTAGAAGTGACTTGTTGGAGGCGTTGGTTATGAAAGGAGAGTCGAACTGGAGTTTCCGTTCGTTTCTTGGAAAAGACTATTACAGCTGTTTTCTTGGGATTGATGCCAATACGCCAGCGAGTAGCCCAGTCTTCAATGCGATGTAAATGGCATAGAGTCCAGAGTTGAGCATATTTGATATTCTTACTACAAGCAAAGATGTCGGCATCATCAGCAAAAGTGGCTGCATATGTATTGGAGGTCGTAAGAAAGTCAGCAGTATATAGGTTGTATAGTATCGGTGACAGGCAGGATCCCTGTGGAACACCAGCTTCGATAGACACAGTATCTGAAAACGTGGATTCATAGTTAACTTGGAATATGCCCCGATCATGAACAAATGATTGGATTACGGCTAGGAGTGGAGGTGGAATGCCAAGTTGATAAAGTTTGTATAGGAGCCCTTCGTGCCAGACACGGTCAAAAGCACGAGCGACATCCAGAAAGACGGCTACGACGAGCTCTTTGTCGTTGAGGCTTTGTATGATCTTCTCTGTAATTCGTGAGAGTTGGGCTGTTGTTCCGAAGGAAGGGTGGAAGCCGAATTGGTGCGGAGGAAGGAGAAGACTGTAAATTGAAGGAGACGACTGTAAAGGAGACGTTCAATAATTTTGCTCATGTGACTGAGGAGGCTTATTGGGCGATAATTTTGAGGAAAACGATGAATTTTCTCCTTCGGCTTTTCGACTTCGGAAGCATGAATACTGTAGTCTTTTTCCATAAGGTCGGATAATGTCCTGTCTTCAGGATGGCATTGAAGATCTTGGCTAACAAAACACGGACTTTTCTTGGGGCCCGTTTCAGGACGAGTGGAGAGATGTGATCAGGACCAGCAGCTTTGTGAGAACGCAACTTGCGGATTATGTGGGAGATTTCTTTAGGAGTGGAAAGTAGAAGGGGCTCAATTTCAACGGATTGAACTCTGTTCCTAAGGAAGCGATGAACTCTCCGGATGAAGTTCTCATCAATCTGATCGAAGATTGGCTGAAATTGAGTCTCTAGTTGGCGTGCGAATGTGACTGCTTTATCGGATGAATTGAAGCAAGTCCTTGAGGTCCATTTAGAGCTTGGGAATGTTTAGTTCCAGGTGATGATAGGTTGCGAACAGGTCTCCAGAACTCATGGTTAGCTGTAGATAGAGAGCGGAGTTTCGTGTTTCAAGTCTCTGCTTGTAGACGATGTAGACGAAGTTGAAGTTTCAAGGTGAGAGTATTATACAAGGATTTGAAAGTCGGATGACGCAGACGCTGCCTTTCTTCCTTGCCCAGCGTTTGAAAGAGGTCATAATTCTGGTTCGAAAATCGTCCAGCGAGCGGAGATGTACGCACTGAATGTGTCGACAAGGAGGAGGTATTATTGATTGCTGCGGTGAGGTGTTCACCTGTGTCATCGATTTCTGCAGGGGTTTGAAGTGGGCTATTGCGATTGATTAGACGATGAAGATAAAGGCAGTCTTCGTCCCAGTTAGTTGTGCGGATGGTTGGAAGATGAGTAGTAGGAGCGGTGTAATCATGTTGACTGGTGAGGAGCACCGGGTTGTGATCTGAGTTCAAGGCGGGAACGGAAACCGGATCTTCAGTGATAGTTACATTCATGTACAGGACTGTGTCCAAGATGTCCGGGGATCGATTGCAATGAGGAAAAACGTAGTTTCCATTGGGGCAGAGATTTGGAGATCAAGATCTGGTAAGTGGGCTTCAATGGCGATACCCGTAGTGTTGTTCACGTAGTAGTGTCAAGCTGCATATTTGGCATTGATCTTTTCCGATGAGAGGTCGTCGACCAAGTTTACGGAGATTCCGTCGATCTTCAAGTACGATCCGGCCATGTGGTTGTTTGTAGGCGGAAACGACTATGAGAGGTTCATCAGGAGTGAACAGGCGTATGATGGTGACTTCGAGAGAATTCAAAGTTGGAGCTGGAAAAGTTTCAGAAGGTAGAGTGCGCTTAATCACTATGGCCGTGCCTCCATTAGGAGTTGGGCGGTCGTTTCGGAGGACAGAATAGTTTCGTAGTTTCCAGTTAACAGGTGGTTTCAGAAATGTTACTTGGAGATGTGCAAGGTCGACCTGATACTTTGTTAGAAATTGTTGAAATTCTAGGCGTTGGGATGAAACTCCGTTTGCGTTCCAGTAGCACATCTTGAGGTGAGTGGGGAAGGATTTAGTCGGTGCAATTATCAATTATGTGGACGATGACTTTCACAAGTTTATTTATTTTGCTGAAGGTATCTGATTCGGTTTTGATTTTGCTGATTCCTAATTTTAACTTCTGGAGAATAGATGAGAGGTTTAGATCCTTGAATTGTCGCATTATTTCTTTGATAAAGGAGCCCAAGCTAGAGTCTGAGGCATTCTCAGGAGTAGAACGAGAGTTCCATTGATGAGTTGGTGAGCATGAAGAGTTTGATGATGGGGAGCGTTCTGCCGGATTCGGTAGAGAAGGAAATTCTGTTTGCGTGAATGTTGGCGAAGCTGATGGAGGAGTCTCGATAGTCGTGTTCCGCTTATGTTTGGTTCGTCGTTGGCGTTCTAGCTCAAAAACTGGCCATCCTCGAAAGTTGGCTGGGTGGTCTGCTCCACAGTTGGCACTGCAGACAGCAGTAGATCTGGATTTCTTTTGGCAATTCTTGGTGAGGTGATCTTTTCCACATTTCAGGCATCTGGGTTTAGCGTGGCAGGTGCTTTGGGAAAGTCCCAGACGCTGGCACCGATAGCAATGGAGAAATTAACTTGGCCTGTATGGTTCCACAGCAACTCGGTAGCTAAGAAGATCTTTCACTGTGTATATCTCCTGAGTCTTATATTTTTTTAAATGAGACTGGGAACAGTGGAATTGTAACTTTTTCATCTGATCCTTGATTTTTACCTTTCAGTTGATGGACAGCTACGACGGAATATTTCAGGTCTTCGAAGTCTTGTTTGATGTTCACCACCGGCGTATCGATAGGCGGTTTACGGTTGACGACTTTTTGTAGCCGATCTTTCTTAGGCTGATCAGTGGCATATTGATATTTATTGAGAATACAGAACTTTTCTATTTTCTCGTAAGCTTCTAAAGAGTTGGAAGTGAATTGGATGAGGTCACCCAGCTGATAGGCTTGGGTTTAATGTGCCAAGTATTGCACACACAGTTGGTGAAAGCGAATTTATCCTGAACGACATATACGTATATGTATTTGGGCTTGTTCGTAGATGAAGAGTTGTTACTGGTGGTTGATGATGATGAGGGAGTGATGGAGGAAGTGAATCCTGGTTTATCAGAAGATAACGTGCTGAGTGGAGTGTATGAGTTTTTTCGTTTCCACTGGAGGCGAAGTGCGAGTGCAATTTCTCGTACTGAACGCATGTTTCCCTTTCACTGGGATGAAGTTGTCGATCGGACCACTAGTTGAGTTGCGGCTAAAATCTTCTACATTTCATGTGGAAAGGCGTTGCTTTTTGTATGTCGAAGATAAAGAATGAGCGTCCTCATAACCGTCTTCCATAACGTAGTCGTGTGGATGCAATTGTCCTGAGTTCGGTATAGCCGGTGAGGCTGGTGATTTTCTTGGGCAGTTTCGACTGCTCGTTTCACATCATCGAATGAACGTATTTCCATTCGTTGTGCTAGCAACAGGCAATCTTCTAGGGAAAATCTGCAGTGTACAGGATATAAAGAAGCGGCGACAGACATGAGCCCTGTGGAACGCCTGCTTCGATTTGAAGTATCTCCGAGTAATGGATTCGTAACGTACTTGAAATCAGCGGTTTTCGAGGAATGCCTGGATGACAGCTATGAGATGAGGTGGAACGTCAAATTTGTGAAGTTTATACAGAAGACCATCATGCCATATTCGGTCGAAAGCTCGAGCAACGTCTAAAAGTACTGCTGTTACAACCTCTCGGTCGTTTAGGCTTTGGATGATTCTTTCGGTGACTCTCGTAAGCTGGGCTGTTGTGCTGAATATTGATCTCAATGCAAACTGGTGTGGAGGTATCAGATGGTGTTCTTCAACAAAGTATAACAGTCTTCTATGATGCAAACGTTTTATTATTTTACTCAAGTGGCTGTGTAAACTTATCGGTCTGCGGCTCTGAGGGAAGAGAGGGTTTCTCCCAGTCTTCGGTAACATGCAGATGGTTGCTAGCTTCCATGATTGTGGGTAGTATCCTAACTTCAGTGTATCGTTGAAAATCCTGCACAGTAAAGCAGCTAGTTTTCTCGGAGCTTTCTTCAATGCAAGTGGAAAGATGTTATCTGGTGTTGCTGCTTTATGATTTTGTAGCTTTTTAACACTAGAAGGACCAAGATTTTTATTATACTAGAAGGACCAAAGGGGTCATTTTGACCCCTACTACATTTTACTAAATAAATATTAATGAAACTTGCTTAAATGAATGTTTGTTGAAATTAAAGGAATTTTGGATCATATGCATAACTAAAGAAGCTATTTTTCTTGATTAGAGACACACAATTTTTATTATTTCTGAAAATATAAATGTTCATTTTTTGGAATAATGAAGCTTGAAACAACTATCTGGCTGAAATTATAATTTTCGTACAGAAGCACTAAACCGGTCATGTTATTGAGTTTCCTATCTGAACACACAACATATATGTGCCATCGCGAATCCCTTATCTTTATTCAGGGCAGGTGGAACAGACAAAATATTTCTTGGCAACCTTCGTACAAGAGTCACAGGCAAACTTCTTACAGCGAAAGCACATGTCTTGGGTTTTGTTGCTCTTACATTTACCTATCTGACACTTCTTTCGTTTCTTGGTTGGGATCGAACTTGGCAACTCTTCAGAATTTAGCTCGTTCCGCACCCGTTTTTATCTTGTCACTTCGCAAAGTTCGAGAGATTTTCCTCCCTTTAGCACATTTGTACAAAACATGGGCATTGGTGGCGGCCAAATCCAGCACATTGTAGAATAGCTGCAGAGGACATCTCCTGCTTGCTGCCTTCACAGAGTATTTTCGTGACATCAGATCAAAAATATCAACCCCGACCTTTTGTTTGTTGTAGATCCGAATGAAGACGTACATCCGAATGAAGACTGCTCAACACAAGAACGTTTTTGTTTTTCTTACACTGATACGATGTGAGTGTGATGTCATCGGTCGCTTTGAGTACTTGTGTGCTATGCAGTTCATTCCTACTAGAGCGAACTGATGTTGGTACTTCCCTTCTATTGCTTCATAAAGTATAATGCATGCTTATTTTCATATTTCGCGATTCTCTTGCAAGGTGTAACGACGTAAAGCAATTATCACAGGTCACATGAAGTCCGGAGTTTTCTTAAACGTTTTACAAGCTCTAAAACTACGTGTTCCCCCAGTATCATGTTTGCTGCTCTCTGCTAATCTTTTCCTAAGTAAGGAAAACTGTTCACTATATATTTATTTTTCACCTCAACTAACATCCAAAATGTCACGGCATACTTATCTGGTTTGTTACCCATATACTGTATAAATCTATACCTCGTTTTCATCCGAAATAGCTGTTCGTCAACAGTGCAAAAGGCATCCGGGTTGTAACACTATTGCGAATTTTCAATAAACTTATAACATGTTTCAGAAAACAGACAAAATTTGTCGCTCTTGCGTCTGTCATCCCTGGTGGACTTCAAGTCAGACCGTAAAAATCGCATAATTTCCATAAACCTCTTCCTTGGCATCACGTTGCCATAGTAATTATAGCCCCACTTCTCAGACCAGAGGCACTTTATACTTACCCCTCTCATCCGCATTTCACCACGTATGTACAATAGTCCTACAAAGACACCTAATTCATCAAGAGAAACCGTCCAGTTTCGATCTTTTAGTACGGCACGAGCTTCTGTTTCAGTACATTTTTTTTATATTTCTCATCATCCCATCATCAATAATTAGTCTAAAAGCACTCAACTCAGTATCGTCTATTTTACGCATGGCATAAGGTGTAACACGTACCCTGTAATGCACTACATTATGCTTCTTGATACTACCACACCAGGATTTCCTGAGTTGTAAGTTCTTTTCTGCCACACGACTCCATAATATTATATTGCAACACCACTCAAAACAGAATACCCTCTACTCCACTACGTGTAATCTAAACACAGCACAATTCTTACTTCACCGAAAAACCTCATGCTTTTTTTTAACAAGAGTTCCATTCCCATCCAATGGATGATCGGGCCGTAGAAGACAACACCTTCTCTGTGGCCATAACTTTTTTCAACTGTTGTGATTTATAAGACATGGAGAATGATTTCAGGCTATATAATAATGTGGATGGAAGTAAGGAACTAATAGCAAAATCGAGTTGACGACGATGTGTCAGAGTTGGCTATTGTGTTAAAATGTTTCGTGAGTATATGTACGGAGGTTATGGGCAATATATATGTGGATTTCGGTGGTAGATACGGCGGTCAGGATTATACTGATCTATGGCTTCGGTGCATTTGTATATTGCTAAGAGATGATCCAGTGGTGGGTAAGCATAGCGTGGTACAGCAGGATCTTGGTCTAACAGCTCATGGACGATGGGATATCCCAATTTGATTCGTGTCGCTATGTAGCGTTGGCGTAGATGGTAGAGGTGTGGCAAAATGGTTGGAAATTGCACACGACGATATATTTCAGCATTGGGAGTATCGAAAGCCAGAGAGTAGGCCAGACGAAAGGCATGTCTTTCGAAAACTTTCAGACGCTCATAGTAAGTTGGTGCTGCTGATAACCAGTCAAGATGTCCATATGTGAGTGCTGGGCGTACAAAGACTTTATATGTTAGCAGTAGAAGTTTTGTATTAAGACCCCACGTGGTGCCTTTAAGGTTTCGTAAAAGGTTAAAAGGGCGCCGTATATTAGCTTCCAATTGTTTCAGGTGAGGCTTCCAAGTAAGATGTTTGTCGAATATTACTCCGGGATACTTGAGACTGTTTTGAATTGTGATTGGAGAGTCAAGAAGAGTTAAATGTAGACGTTCCGGTTTACGATTGTTACAGTATTTATTGCGTTTGAGCCCAAAGAGAGTAATTTGAATCTTAGATGAAGTCAGCTTAACACTAGAACGGCGGCTGGGTCATTTTTGACCCATTTCAAACTTTACGTTTTAACAACTTTTCTATTTTCTTACGAATCGGATCGAACTTTTGTGACTTTTACTCATTCTCTTGAAGAAATATTTGTACTAAGTATCACTCTTATCCACACGTTTCCTTTTGAAATACCAAACAATTATACTAGAACTACGGCGTGGGTCAATTTTGACCCACCTCTTTTATTAGTGATATTTTGTTGCATTGTAGCAACACTGTTTTGTTGCATTGTGCTATTTCAAACACTCATTATGAGGTAGAATCTGATGACACTGGATGAAATACTTGCAAATTTCAATGACATTAGTGAGGCCGAGTCTGACGCTGAATGCCTTGATATTTCTTCAGATGAAGAGTACCTGCCGAATAGCAACGAATATGATGATTCGGATGAAATATTGAAAGAGGAAGAAATAAACACAGAAAACCATACTTCAGCAAATAAGCGTCGTAAAATTGGTAAGACATTATTATTATTATTATTATTATTATTATTATTATTATTATTATTATTATTATTATTATTATTATTATTATTATTATATGTCTTACATCGTAACAAAATATTCATAATATTTTCAATCATTTTGACAAAAAATTTGCAAACAATTTCCATGGTAATGTGAAAATATATAACTAGTGTTTTTTTTTGTTGGTATCACTATGTTGAAATGTTTCATGGGAACACGTTCATAGCACAAATAAATAGTAATAAATTGCCCACAGCCATATTCGATCCACTATTGGTTGAGGCCTCTCCTCGGAGGGAGGACTTGGTCTACTGCTCCCACGCTGACCAGACGGATTGGGACAAGGTTCCTATATACCAGACGGGTTGGGAGAAGATAGCCGAAGCTCTCACTGTGATCGCCACTAGGCTGGTCTAGTGGTGAACGTGGCTGAGTACGGATTGAGGGATCCCCAGTTCAATTTCCAGCGCTGACAGAAATTCTTTGACTACTAGCCTGTGGAGTAATCAGAAATTTCAAAGCTACCGAAACCAAAAATTTTAGAGGTCTAAATGGGAGACAACGAACTTTCTCTTATGTTTGGATAAATTATATTTCAACCAAAGAAGTAGAATCTGCAAAGGAGTTTTTCGAAAGATGAGGTAGTTTACCAACTTTTCATGCCAGAGGTTTCATGATTAGAACCTAGCAAATCTTATTTATAAAACAAACACTCTATAATGACTTTTTCTGGTTTGAACTACTACAAGTTTACGACTGTGTATGCTATTTTAGGTTATGTCAGGTTAAGTTTGCACAAATTCTAAATAGGGAGAGCAAAGTTATAGAAATGCATAGGTGCGTATTACAACCATATTAGTAAAATATTTTTTTTGTGTAATACGTCACGTTTTTATTTGTGAACAATGTTTTTGTATGACACTTCGCCTTGGAGAGGGGTGACTGAACTTCGTTCTGTGTAAGACTGCAAGTTTAGATGTGTGTAGATTAGGCTAGTTTAGTTCAGTTAGGTCATGCGCTTAAACAAACTAAGAATAATAACTATCTAGGAATTAGAATGATATAAAACTTTACTATATAATAAACTGACATTGTATATAATACATTTAATAATATCATTCTAATATTATTGTATTCATAAAAAATAGCATGTTTCTTAAATTTGTATTATTGGCAAAAAACACATTTATCAATAAATAATAAGCTAGAGTTTAACCCCTATTTTTTGTCCTAAATTTTTTCGTATTCTTTTGTCGTGTGGTCTCACAGACCCCAATATTGTAGATTGTATCTATATTGAAAATTACCACTAACAATTTAATATTACAATTTATAATGACCATCTTACACTGTATCTATATTGAAAATGACTACTAACAACTTACTATTACAACTTACAATCACAACTAACTTAACCTAACCTAATATCGAAGATTGTATCTATATTGAAACTCACGACTAACAATTTACTCTTACCATTTACAATAACCACTAACCTAAACTAACAATTTATTATTTTGCTTAATATTTATTTAAAAAGCTAATCCTCTTCTGTTTTAAAATTTAATCTTTATAAATTCTCAAAATACAATTTCACATTTGGTACATTTCAACCTATTTTTCATTATTACAAGAGAACTAAGTTTTTTCACGTTTATTTACTTGTTGCAACAAATAACTGCTTGGTGCTCTGCACAAAAATGTTTGTTGCATTCTTCACAAACTATTCTACTTTTTCTGTCCTTCTTCCCATCACAAAGATGACAACGCTTTCGTCTGTTTTCAGATGACGCTGAAATCGTTAAAGTCCTTTCAGTTTGGGAGATTCTAAAGTGTTTCATTGCTTCAGTCTCTGATTTTGGTAACCGTGCTGACATCTCGCATCTTCGCTGCATGTGAGGCTTTACCATATCATCGACAAGGCTGTTTAAAAATTTACGCCTCGCATTGAGTTTATTGCATAAATCTGGATTTTGAATTTTGAAAATTATAGATGCATTCAGTGCAGAAACATCTACCTTATTGAAGAACACAGCTAATGGCCACCTTCTTGTTTGCCGTTTTGTTGTGAATTCTCTCACCATTTGGTCAAATTTATCCACCGCCCCATTGATCTTGTTATATCTGGCTTTTTCTTATCTGTGTGAGATACAGCGGTATCATGATGCTGCGTGCTGAGTAAAATCACAGCTTTGCATCTCTTAGGGCCATAACTTACGATCGTTAGGTCTCCGTTGAATCCGAAGATAGGTGGACTACGAGATTTACTAGGTTGCATAAAGTCCGGGATTTCACGTTTGTTCTTCTTCATGGTTCCAACGAGCAGGAACTGAGCAAGTTCAACACTTGTAAAATAATTTTAAATAGTAATGTTCCTTCCACTTTTGAACAAATGTTTTGAAAGTTTAATGACAAGGTTCTGAGCCAGATTCTTCTCCACAGTACAGAGCTAATATTTTCGTCTGTTATAACAGTTCGAGGCCTCTTAGATTCAGACATAATAAAGAACAAATAATTTCATCCGAAAAACTAATTGTTTATAAAACCAATTAAGCATACACTACACAGCAATGATTTCTTACAGGGAGAGACGAAAACAGCGGTCACACTGGCAAATGAAGAAATTCTTAACTTTTTCTTCTCAGATTGGAAGAAATTGAGATCAACTAAGGTCTGTTATACATGACCAAACTTTCTGTTTGCTTTGCATGCATCAAATTCTGGATGCGCGTATTTCTAATTCGATCAGATAACTTCAGCAGTGGATGCAAGGTATATTCATTTGTAGATAACACAGTCCCATCTTCTAGATTGTCAAAGATAAATTTGCCAGTCACACAAAGTTACGTCACTCCGCAATTTTCCAGTGATAATGTAGAGGGTAGGACTGTGCTACCTACAAATGAATATACACTGGATTTACCGGTGAAGATATCTAACTTACCTAACTGAGGTACGGTCACTTGGTCGATTTGGTGGTAAACTAACACACATAAATACGCTGAAAGAAGACAAACGTTCTACCATCATCCTTATTTGAAAACATTCTGTGATTATTAGAGTAAAAGAAAAGTTAGAATCACAAATTTATAAATTGTCTTTTTCTAGTACTTTCCCCCTTGCAAGAGACAATTCGCCCTAGTCCCTTAGCACCATCAACCAGTGACCTAGGGGGTAAAATTGGGGGAGGGGAAACCAGATTCCAGTCTATGATAGGTATATCATGAGTTTACGCAAACCATTTTAATTTGAAAAATATAAATAGTAGCTTAAATTGTTTTTGACGTTCAAAAATTTGAAGAGGCCTGAGCCACCCAGCCCCGGCTAGATCCGCCACTGCCATCAACGAACAAGTACGAACTATTTTGAATTCATTTTACACGAGGTTTATTGTCAGAAAGTCTCAGTAATAAATTTTAAAATTTCTTTATAACTATTAGCAAACTGACTCCCACTTGGGGTCACACAGACCCCACGACAGAAAAAGCAAGGTTGTTTACAAATAAGTAAGATAATTATGGCTTAGGCGAAAGAAAATTTTTTTAGTCATAAAATATACTGTAAAATTCAATTTCTGAAGATGTCAGAAACGTACTGTGATTTAAGCATCAAAATAAGGAAATAATCGAGCCTTATGACTCCTTGGGGTCTGTGAGACCCCACGACATAAAACTGGGGTTAAAGAAGTTTTTTGTTTTATGGAATGAAAGTTACATTTTATTATGCAACAAATTTTAGTGGCTTATAATACAAATATTTAATAAAAATGCAATGGGTCATTTTTGACCCACTCCCGCCGTTCTAGAGAGTATCAAAAACCCCGCCGTTCTAGTGTTAAGCTTCCATTTCAGGCACCGTGCAACAGGTTTGTCCAAAGCTGGTTGTAGGAGTTGATTAATGCGATCCACAGAAGATCCCAATGCGACATAAGCGGTATCATCAGCAAATTATAAGGCATAAAGTGGGGGCTGAGGTTGAGGCATGTCGGCTACATAAAGAATATATAATAGAGGAGATAAAACAGATCCTTGGGGCACACCGGCGCGGAGTTGAAAGATGCGTGACTTTGCCCTGTTTATCTGAATGAATGCCTGGCGCTGATGTAGGAAATTGGCTATTAACCGGACATAGCTGTGAGGAAGCAGACGTTTGAGTTTTTAAATTAACCCCTTATTTCAAACAGTATCGAACGCTCTTTCGATATCAAAGGAAATCAAAACAGATGGTAAACGCTTATTAAAATGGTTGACAAGTAGTGTAGAAAGTTTGAGTAATTGGTCAGCAGTGCTATAGAATGGACGGAATCCAGCTTGAATAGTTGGTAGTTTGTTCGTGATTTGTAGTTAGTTATGCAGCCGTTTTACCAGAAGGCGTTCTAGTGTCTTGCTAAACACGTTAGTAAGGCTAATGGGTCTGTAGGATGACACAGCAGTTGGATCTTTGCGAGGTTTTAGAAAGACCACAATTTTAGCAAGTTTGCATGTAGTTGGAAAATAGATTGTAGATAAAATAGTTGTATACAAAGAAGCAAGTAGGACTAGAAACGCCTTAAGCAGTTGACGATATGTAATTGAGTCTGCCCCCGGAGCTGTGTTGCGACGGCATTTAAGAACAGCTGTAATATCATCTGATGTTATTGGAGCAGTGAGCTGATTTGTGGAATCAAGGTGGTAGTTGAAATCAGTTTGAAATGATGGCTGCACTAGAGATGGCTGAACCAGCATGTTAGATGTGGGTATATGTAGGACAAGTGAACAAAGGTGTAGTGTGTGAAGTGAAGACTCCCTCAAGATATGTAGCGGAAACAGTTGCCTTTTCTGCATCCGTCGTTGGTACTTGGTCAGCACATATGATGGGGTATTGTAGGCCCTGTTTCTGAAATGTTAGACGTTTAAAAGTATTCAAGAATTTAGTAGGATTTGTTTTTTGGGGCTAAGCATTACAGGAGGCACGCCACTCTAGTCTTTTCCGGGCTACTATGTAGCTCTGTACCGTTCGTTGGAATTGACGATGGAGATGAAATCGGCGGTCATGTGTGCGACGAAATTCTGTTAAATACTCGTGTGAGCGCCGGAGAAGACCGAGGGCGCCTGCTGGTAAACGAGGTCTAGATATTTTGTTGGTACATTTGGGAACTGCGTAATCCGTAGCATGAGAGACTATGTCAGTCAGAGTATGTGAGACTGTTTCAATAGATGCAACTATTGTGAGAAAACTGCAACTGTAGCCGGCAAAAAAAACCTCATGCTCATGGTACTCAAGAAAAAGTCATAAAATAGCAGCGAAAGAAAATATTTAAACTATTCATTCATATAACTTTGCTTAAAACGCTAAGGGTCAAATTGACCCGTTTGGTCCTTCTAGGTAGAATTTAAGTTTTCGGGAAAATTAAAAATAATTGCCTATAAATATTTTAGCTATGAACATGTTATACCAAACAAGTAAAAGGGACGCCATCTCTTGGCCATGAGATAATTATTCTTAAAACTACAATATTTTAAGTTCCGTCAGGTGTCATAATTACCCCTTTGGTCCTTCTAGTGTTAATTACTGTTGAGATCTCTTGTGGTTTGCTGAGCAGGTTAAGTGCAAGATATCGAGGTGGAGCTCTAGTCTTTAAATAGCGGTGTAACCTTCGAATGTGAAGTTCGTCTATATTCTCGTAGTTTGGTTGAAACTGATTTTCCAGTTGATGAGCGAAAGTGTAGCTTTTTCTTCAGAATTCGTCCGTAGAGCGGTTGTGTATGTTTAGGGCCTTGTGATGATAAACTGCGTACCAAACGCCAGAAGTGATGATTAGCTGAGGGGTAGGATCGAAGCCGATTGTTCCAGTTGACTTCCTGAATACGGTGAAGACGTAATTTCAGTTTCCAAGATAGGAAGTTATATAAGGATTTGAATGTAGGATGACGTAGCTGTTCCCATTTCTTCCGAGCCCATCTTCTGAATGAAGCTATGATTGAAGTGCGGTGACCATCTCTTGGGGTTGGCGTAGTAGTACGTGTTAAATATCAAATAACACAATTATTTTGTTCCACCTGTTTATTCTGAATCTGTACCATTATTTATTTCGAGTTGCATTAAATTATTCGAATCTAATAATCTATTTATCTTTCTTGTATTACAATCTAAATATTAAATCTTCTTACTTCATATTGGTCAACTACACTGTAATCTTGTTTAACACATCCATCTCTCTGTTTTTATCTTTTTTACCCACTCATTACTACGTCACAGTATGTATTACATTTGAAAGCACTTTGTGCCACTCCCATATATCCAACATTCTCCACCCTTTACAAAATTAGAGTTGGATAAGCTGATCTACTGATTTAAATCTAGGAAATAACAAACTAATAATTCATTTCTGTCCTTCTGCTTCTTCCTTAAGTGTATCCCCATCTGTCAGGCGGTCTCTTTTGTCGAGTGGATCTTCTGAGCCTCTCCTGAACCTCTGAAGTACGTTGTTCGCAATTCGTCCCGAGAGTATTCCTATAATACCTCCACCGAGTAGGAAACAAGTTATCCCCTTTGTTTGTGGTTTCCCTTTCCTTTTGCTCATTCAAACCACTGTTTGATTCGTTCTTCTCTTCTGACTTACTCTCTTGAAAACCGAATTTAATTTGATGTACATGATAAATACGTGTATATCCATTTACTAACACTCGATACGTATTCCTTCCAACTTTCCCTAGCAGTTCCCCTTTCAAGAATTTTGGTATAGAAGACTGGTGATTTTTAACCCACACTGAACTTTTTTTACATGCTGTTTCCTTAGTCCTGCACATCTGTTCATTTCGTTGAACGGTAAACCATGTTCGGGGTTTGAAAGAAAACAGTGTTTCCGCAGGTGTTTTTTGTACCTGTTTTGAATTTGTATGTAAAAACACATAATTAACCTGCCGTATCCAATTGTCAAACATCGTCTTTGTTACCGTGAAATTTGCCTGTATAAATTTTAATTTTAATAATTTCTTTATTGATTGAACGGCTCTTTCTGCAGGACCATTACTTTCCGGATGATAAGGAGGGGTAAGGAGGGGTGTGTAATAGTTTTATATTTCTCTGCTTACAAAAATTCGTAAACGGAATCGATGAAAAAGGAGGCCCATTATCTGTCACTAAAGTTGTCGGAAATCCACACCATTGAAATACTTCCTCTAACTTCTCGATTGTTTCCTCACATTTTGTACTTTTCACAACCCATACTTTTATCCATTTCGACCACACATCTGTTAACAATAATAAAGTAAAACCAAAAATTGAAAAATGATCCAAATGTACCCTTTCCCAGGGTTGTTTTGATTCTGGCCAAGAAATATACTTTGTTCTAGCAGGTGCATTTGTCACTGCATAACAGTAATTACACCTCCGAACAAACTCATGTATCTCATTAATTAAGTCAGGCCACCACACTTGCATTTTTGCCATACTTATCATTTTTTCACTACCTAAGTGATTTGCATGTAATCTTCTTAAATATACATGCCGTAATTTCATCGGCACAATTACGTTTCCCTGAAAGAACAATAAGTTCCCTTGTACCTCCAATTCATATCTATGCTTAAAAAAACCTTATGTTCTTTGGAGTCCAAATTAGCAGGCATCTTCTTCGGCCAACCTTGTTTTATCCAATTTAAAACTGTCTTCATCCAATTATCTTGTTGCATTTCTACGGCTATTTCATCTTCCGTTAACAGAAATGTCTGTAATTGACTTATGTAATTGGTCGATATCTCTTCATCTTGCGTGGAGTTGGCCAATGGAAATCGCGACAGAAAATCTGCCACTTTAACATCTTTATGATATACAATGTCAAAACTGTAATTGTTTAACAACAAATACCATCTTAAAAGACGTGGCATAATAGTGGATGGCGGTGTTTTCACCCCAAATATCCAGCGTACTGGCTGAGAGTCCGTAAGAATTTTAAATGGTCTTCCATAAATGTATTTGTGAAATTTTTTTACAGCAAATACTACTGCCAAAGCCTCTCTTTCAAATTGGGAGTAATTTCGTTCGGCATTTGATAGCGTTGCAGACGCACATTCAACCGTTTGGAACTGATTATTACTCCGGTTCAACAGTACAGCTCCTACACCTGTGGGCGAAGCGTCAGTCATAATGAACACCTCCTCATTTTCCTTAAAAGGATGTAAAACTTGTGCTGACGCAATACTCCTTTGAATTAACTCAAATTCATTCTGATGTTCTTGTTCCCATTTCCATCTCACACCTTTATGCAGTAAATTCAACAGATTAGGAATTTTCATAGACAAACCGGGAATATGCCGATGGTAGAAATTAACCATTCCTAAAAACAATTGTAACTCCTGAACCCTAGTTGGCGGCTGAATATTTAAAATAGGTTCTAATTTTGATTTAGCCGGTGAAATATTGTCTCCATCCAAATCATATCCTAAATACGTTATTTTTGGACTAAAAAAACACTCTTGTCTTCACGCACCTTCACATTGAATTCCTTAAATTTTTCTAACACTTTTACTGTCCTGTCATAACACTCCTCCACAGTTTGACCCCAAATTAGAATATCATCCAAATACGTTACAATACCGTCACATTCTTGTAGTATCTGGTCCATAAAACGTTGAAATATTTGAGGTGAACAATTTAATCCAAAGGGTAATCTAGATTGTCGAAAAAGTCCCCAAGGAGTATTTATAACCAAATATTTAGTCGATTTCTCGTCAACCTCTAATTGTAAATACGCATTGCTGAGATCCAAAACCACTAAATACCTTGCTACCACCATCTTATTTAAGATATCCTTAATTTTAGGGATAGGATAAGCACACTTTTCCGTATAACGATTAACTGTCTGCTTGAAGTCAAAACATAGACGTATATCCCCATTCTTTTTCCGAACTACCACCATAGGTGTCGCCCAATCCGAAAACTCCACTTTCTGCAAAATGTTTAACTTACATAACTTGTCTAACTTTTCTTTAACTGCACCCATTAGAGCATTCGGTATTTCATAGGATTTCCTGAATATTGGTATGGCATCTTCTCTTATGGGTATCGTGACTTTATATCCTTGCACTGGGTTATCAATACATTCAGAAAATACTAATTTAAAATCCTGTAAAATTTTCTGATGAAGATATTCTGGGTCATTTCTTGTTTCCAACACAGGTGCTAACATATTTTGGTTCAAAAAATTACCAACAGATTGCTGCCTCCATATCGGCGTTAAAACATCTAACCAATCGCGGCCCATTATGGGTATTGGCATATCATGTTGAAGAATGACTAACGGCAGATTAAAGTTTTGATTCTGAAAGGTAACCACGATCTCAATATAACCCATAGTAGCAATGGATGTTGTATCTGCATTTCTTAATGTATATTGAAATTTCATTACCGGTTTTAATGGAAACCATTGCTGTTTTTGCTAACTACTAATAGCAGAAACAATAGCACCTGTATCAAGAATAAATTTAATATCGTGATTTTCACATCGTAACGAAATCGTAACGGGTTTCGATAAAATCATTGTGCTAATTAATAATTTGCTTGTTGGATTTATTTAATCCTACCGACTGCGCCAAATGTTAAATATCAAATAACACAATTATTTTGTTCCACCTGTTTATTCTGAATCTGTACCATTATTTATTTCGAGTTGCATTAAATTATTCGAATCTAATAATCTATTTATCTTTCTTGTATTACAATCTAAATATTAAATCTTCTTACTTCATATTGGTCAAATACACTGTAATCTTGTTTAACACATCCATCTCTCTGTTTTTATCTTTTTTACCCACTCATTACTACGTCACAGTATGTATTACATTTGAAAGCACTTTGTGCCACTCCCATATATCCAACAGTACGGACAGAGGTGGTCGCTATATGGTATGCACTTGTTATGGCTGCAGTGAGTTGAGCGATAGCATCCTCTAGATCTTCGGTTGTACTAAGAGGAGTTCTTAGGTCAATTAGATCCTTGAGTTGAAGGCAGTATACATCCCAATCTGTTTTGCAAATTGATGGAAAATGAGTAGTAGGAGTGGTATAATCCTGTTGGATGGTAAAAAGTACCGGATTGTGATCGGAGTTCAAGGCTGGGATCGAGACTGGATCGTCAATTACGGTGACATTCATATAGAGGACTGTGTCCAGAATATCCAGAGATCCCCGTCCTCTTGGGAAGAACGTAGGTTCCGTTGGTGCAGATGCTTGGAGATCAAAATTATCAAGGTGAGCTTTGATGGTGATTCCAGTCGTGATGTTAACATGTGAGTGCCAAGCTGAATGCTTTGCGTTCGGGTCGCCTCCGATTAAAACTCTTGGACCTAAAAGACGAAGTTTGCGTAGGTCTTCAAGTTCTATGCGGCGTCGAGGTTATTTATATGCTGAGTCTATTATGAGAGGTTCGTCTGGTGAAAGTAAGCGTATAATTGTGACTTCAAGTGAGTCCAATTGTGGAGGATTTATAAGTTCATAATGAATGCTATGTTTTAACACTATTGCTGTGCCGCCGTTATTCATTGGCTGATCTGTGCGTAGAACTGTATAGTTTCGGATTTTCCAGTTGGGTGGTGGTTTTATAATAGTCTCTTGGAGAAGTGCTATATCAACTTGGTAGTCAGTGAGAAATTGTTGAAATTCGAGCCTTTAAGAAGCAAAGCTATTGGCACTTCAATAGCAAATCTTGATGTGATTCATTGAGGATTTAGTCTGTACCATTATCTATGATATCAACTAATATCTCCGCAAGTGCAGTGATTTTGTCAAATTGGTCTGTGGCTGTTTTTACTTTGCGTAGTCCTGACTTGAGTTTTTGGAGAATGGTTGACAAATTGAGATCTTTAAATAATTGTATAATTTCCTTAATAGATGAGCCGAGACTAGATTCCTCCGTGGTATCAGTGTTGGTGTGAGAGTCTTGATGAGTTGTGGTTGATCTTGAAGTAGTGCACGATGAGGTTTGTGCTTGTGATTTTGGTAGAGATGGGAAGTTCTTATCTGTGGTAGGCGGTGGAGGGGGCACAATTGGTTTTGGAGGTGTGGCCTATTTTTGTTTCGCTCGTCGGTGACGTTGTAATTCAAAACTTTGCAGTCTCTGTAATTGGTGGGATGGTCTTCTCCGCAATTTGCACAGCGTGCAGGAGTAGTTCGGGTTTTCTTTGTGCAGTCGGTTGTCAAGTGATTTTTAGAGCACTTCAGGCATCTGGTTTGGCATGACAAGTACTTTGAAGTTGCCCCAGGCGTTGACATCTGTAGCATTGAAGAAAATCGCTGGGTTTATATGGTTCCACATTTACACGATAGCACAGCAGGTATTTCAAAGAATATATGCGCTGATTATCAGTAGTCTTCCTAAAAGTTGCCAGCAAAAGAGGAAAAGGTACTTTCTCTTCTGAACGCTGAGATTTGCCATGTAATTGGTGGACAGCAACAACTGGATATTCCAGTGGGACGAGATCCTCCTTAATGTCTTCTGGTGGGGTGTCAATTGGCAGTTTACGTATAACAACTTTGGTCATAACCACGATAATACGGGCAATATGTGTACGGGCAACTTGTACACATACATCCAAGTTGTGGAAGGCTCACTAGTAGCATCCATCGGATCTGGGTAATTGTTGTCACTGGCAAGGGCCGCAAATTTATTAGAAGTAAGGACAGGTGGTGCATGTTTACTTGCTAGTTTAGAAGTCTTCTTAGGTAAGTGAAACTCATCGTCTGTTGAATCTGATCTTGACTGGTGATTTGAAGAGGAGGGGGTTGAATTTTCCCGTGCGACAGATCGTATCATTTCCAATGTAGCATGTTGGTAATCAGGTGTGGTCTTGTTGATAGTAGAAGAGGAAGAGACAGTCTTGGAATAATCAGACGCATCACCATAGGCCACGCGATGGTGAGCCTCCAAATGTGGTCCTGATCAGTAATTACATGTCGTCTTTCGACCCAGAACGCCAGTGGTACCAAACTGAAGTGGATCATCAGGGATGACCCAGTCATAACGATGGTTGATACCGGTGGAATCTCTAAGAGAGAGAACACATTTAGTTGTCTTCATAATAGTAGTTTGAGAGCAGATGTACAAAGAGTCCGTCTCTGATGAACTCGCTCTTGTTCTAATTGCAATTGCTATCTTCACTACGTCCACAGTCCACAGTTAACATGACAAATTATTGGGTATTGTGTATGGAGCTCACGGGAATGAGCTCCTGCCTCTTATTGGAATTCTGTGATGCTTGAAGTTTCGGATGAGGTAGATGAAATTTTTCGAATGCAACTGTCGCATCCTACAGTATATGGGTATTTGGATGAGGATGAGAGGTGAGGGTGATAACGATGAGAGGCGACGAACTGTTGCGAAGTATTGGATTCAGGGAGAGAATGCCATTGGTTGGTTTGAAGTAGAGGTGTGGATAGCGGGTGGTTCTCTAAGTAACCAATCAGAAATAGGGTGGTGGCCCTGATAAGGGTGTGGTCCTGTATGTAAATTTCAACGTTTAATCTTGGGTTATACTGATGTCTTCTAGTATGTCACTTAAAATGGAGAGCTTGGTTAGAATGTCAGGAGCTGCTTTGAGAGCAGGAAGACGTTTCCTCACAGCTGATAGGATTTTTGAGAGATGAAGGTCTCGAAATATCGCAATAAGTTCTCTCAAATTATCACTGGTAATGTCTTCTTTGTCTACTTCAATATGTTCAGGAGTCTCTGTACAGTTAGGAGCAGCGGCTTTCTTGGCATACGTTTCTTGGGTATTCACTGATTTTAACACTGGTAGGATAAATCAGATGGTAATGATGGAAAATGTTGAGGTTTGAGTAACGGTGGTTGATAACTCTTCAGTGATAATATTTTAAGAATGGTAGGACATCTTTTGTAATTTGCAGGGTGCCCCGATATACAATCTGAACATTTCACTTCGTCGTTCTGAGTTTTTCGAGGACACTTGTATGTAAAATGTTTTGCAGCACATTTAACACCTCTTGAAGTTGCAACACAGGATGTCTGTGTGGCAGAAACTCTGGCAGCTTTAGCATTGGATATATGACGGTGGATGATAGTATTCGACATTTATTCTATAGAACTCCAGATATTGTAAGTCCAAAATTGATTTTACATGAGGCGTCTTTTTAAATGTGACCAAAAACAGTGGGAGCGGCACACCCCCTGCCTTTCATTTGCTGGACTATGAGAACTGGATATTTACGATTTAATAGATCTGTCTTAATATTAGCAATAGAAGCATCAACTGGCAGTTGCCGGATGACCACCTTTGTTACATCCTCTTTCCGAATCATCTCCAAGGAATATTGCACTTTGAATTCTTTGCAGTAAGCAATTAAAGCTTCGTAGTCTGCGGAAAAGTGACATTTGAATTTAATGCGATGTGAATAAACTACAAAATATGGGATTCCTTTACAAACCAGTGACGCGCCATGCGTTAGTTTATATCCTTTATTGGTAGGGTAATCATGAATAGTAAGATATTTGATGTGTCTCTTTGTATCTGACTTATTGGCAGTATCTGGGGGAGTTTGTGCCATATCGTCATCCCTATTTTCATGGGGGAGTGTATCTTCCGTTTTCTTTCAGTTTCTTCTTTCATAGTGATAGGTGAAAAACTGTTTTGTATAGAAATAGGGATCTTATCTTCTTTTATAGGACGAAACGTATGTGTTGGCAGGACGAAATGAATTTTCTAACGTCCGTTTCAGTTGAATTTGGTTTGCAGAGTCGTCAGCGTCCTGTGAAGGAACTTGTGTTTTATGATTATTTTCGTCATAGATCATATGTTCTTCGGGGTCATGCGGACCCGAACAACGTCAACATTTAGCTTCTCTGCCATAAGTGTTTAGATCTAACAGCTGGGGGTCATCTGGTGGCTCTAAAGTTCTTCTAGTAAATACAAGCGATATATAGGTTGGATTTATCGTCTTATGCTTTCTCCATGTTAACGTGATGAAAGGCCGTATGAGGGCCATTACATCTGTTACATTCAGGATGATCTGTACGTACGTGATCTACAGAACCACACAAGGTGCAGATCCTTTCTTCTTGACGTAAAGGTGTCGACATGTTTCTATTTTTTGCCATTAATTAGTTGACAATAGATTTAGGCGGGAAAACACGAGAATGAGCAACAAGGGTCCCACTCTCAAGTGCTTGTCTTGATGTTTCTATTCTTCTGAGTACCGGGTTCAACATGTGATCCCTTGCCTCTTAGTTGAGTGGTTAGGTAAATAAGGTTCGAAGCAATTGAATGAGGTTCTAAAGCGCAACTGACGCAACTTTAGTTGGGATTCGTTTTTTTTGTTTTTTTAGGTTGTGTCCTTTATACCGGTAAGCCCTAGAGGTTGATTGATTAGAGCATAGGGTGTGGTTCGTTGCGAAGCTTGTCACAGAATCGATTTTCATCTGTTCTTCTATGTAAGTCATACCTGTGTCCTCATGCAGTTGAGCAATTCGAGTATCTGTGGTGTGGCCGGTGATGATGCGGAGGGTATAATTTGAATTATTTAAAGCTTCTTCTTATGGATTTTCGCTGCGTGGTGCCATGCTGGTTGGGTGTATAGTAAAGTTTTCGAATCATCTGTTTGTAAATGTGCAGTTTGGTTGAGAGCTTGAATCCAGGTGAGCGGAGCAGCAAGCCATAGCTCGGAGTCGTTTTGTGCTGTTGTAGCAGTAGTTTGTAGATGATGTTTGAAGGTTAGTTTTCTATCTAGGTAGATTCCCAGGGAGCGAATGCCTCAGCTTGAGGTAGCAGATGGCTGTCGAAGTAGTGATTCACTAGTGGAGGATTTCTGTTCTTTGTGAAGTGAATTACAGTGGTTTTTGCTGGGTTTATTCGGATTCTCCATTTGGCTGTCCAGTCTTCTAGATGGTTAAGTTGGCGTTGCATCCAGGGTTTGGTAAATTTGAGATTTCGATGCCTGGAGATAAAGGCCGTGTCGTCTGCGAAGGTTACCGCTATGGTATGTGGTATTGTTGGGAGATCTGCGGTGTATAGGTTGTATAGTAGTGGTGAGAGGCTGCATCCTTGTGGAACTCCGGTTTTCATGTGATACTGTGTTGATAGTGCTGCTCCGTGACGAACTTGAAAATGGCGGTGATGTAGAAATGAATCCACTAATTTTAAACAATAAGATGTAAAGCCGAAGCGGTGTAATTTGTAGATAAGGCCACAATGCCAGACTCTTTCAAAAACTTTTTCAACATGGTCAAATACAGCAAGTGCTTGTGATTTGTCGTTAAAGGTGTGAGTGATAGTTCCTACTATCCTGGTGAGCCGCGATGTTGTGCTGAAGTCTTGACGGAAGGCGAACTGATGTGATGGTAAAAGTTGACGGTTATTGGCGATGGTGAACATTCTAGAGTGAAGTAGTCGTTCCATGATTTTTCCAATGTGGAATAGTAAACTGATCGGGCGGTAATTTTGTGAAAATAGTGGGTTCTTTCCTCGTTTTGGGCAACATAAAGATTATGGCGTTCTTCCAGGTGGACGGGAAGTGACCAGTCTGGAGCATAGCATTAAAAATTTTGGTGAGTAAAATGCAGCATTTCCTGGGGCCGTGTTTCAGTGAAGAGGCAGTGATGTGGTCTGCTAAAGCGGCTTTGGTAGGATTTAAGTTCTTCATTATGCCTGCAACTTCACGAGGTGTGCAGAGCTGATTTCGGGGAAGAGTATCGGCTGGTAGTAATTGACGGAGGAATCCATGGACTTGTCTGATGGTGTGCTCGTCAACAGGTTCGGCATTTTGTTGAAATTGTTTGTATAGTTGCATGGCGAAGACATCTGCTTTGTCCTGGTCGTCATAAATAAGCTCTCTGGGACCATGCAACGGTTGATGTCGTTTTTGAGCCGGTTTCGCAAAGGGTTGTAGATGTTTCCAGATTTCCTTATTAGGTGTTCTGAAAGAGCAAGCTTGGAATCCCATTGTTGGGTCTGGATGCGCTGTAGTCGTTTGCGAATCTTCTGTTGGGCGTAGTTGTACAGTCTTTTGAAAGCCGGAATGTTATGTTAATGCCAGATCTTGCTTGCCATTTTTTTGAGAGAAATGAGAGCTGCGCTGCGTCGGTCATCTGGGTGATGCTGAGGAACAGTCGAAGAGGTGCTTGTGGAGTGAGAATATGCACTTTTAATAGCTGCAGTCAACAGTTGAATTGCTTGGTCGATTTCATCCGGGGTAGATAGTGGAAGTTGCAAGTTAATCATGCTATGGAGGTTTTGACGATATTGGTCCCAGTCGGTTTAAGTCGGTGGAGGCAGGCATGTCTGTGGGTCATGATGCTGATGCTGGATAGATATTGTAAGTGGGTTATGGTTAGATGCTAGTGCAGGAATGGAAATTGGATCTTCAGTGATGGTGACGTATGCATAGAGAGCCATATCCAAGACGTCTGGAGAGCCTTGATGGCGCGGAAAGTGAGTTGATTCTGTAGGCGCCGTTCCCAGAAGATCAAGGGCCGCAAGATGAGCCTCTAAGGTGATGCCAGTTCTATTGCGAACTTTGGAATTCCAATGTGGGTGTTTGGCGTTTAGGTTACCTGCGATAAAGACACGTGGGCCGAGTTTGCGAAGTTTGCGCAAATCTTCGATCACCAGTGGACGAGGCGGAGGTTTGTATGCGGAGACAATGAATAGTTGATCTTGAGGTAGGAAAAGTTTGATGATTGAGACTTCAAGAGATTCCATAACGGGAGGCTGTACTTCTTCCTGTGGAGTATGAGGATGAAGCTTGTGTACGATCCGTTGGATTTTTCTAGGGCTGGTGATGAGGTCTTGGGTGATTGGGTCCTTATGTAGTGGTCGCCGTAAGAATCTGCTGACACGGGTGATTACAGCATCATCATATGGAGCAGGATTGATCGTAAATTGATTTTCAAGCATCTCAGCGAATACAGAGGCCTTCATGTCGTCAGGGTAAACAATTCCGTGTGGGCCATGGGTCGGTGATCTACTAAACGGTCTAGAGCTTTTTAGTGCACGAACAAGTGCCCAAAAGTGATGTTTTGGAGTTGTGAGGTTGGCAAATTTCTCCTCCTACTAACGAAGGTTGATTCTGCGGAGTCGTTTTCGTACCTTTTTGGTCAGATGATTATATAAAGTTTTGAAGGTTGGATTTTGAGTGCGGTGCCATAATTTGCGAATCCATCTCTTCAATCTGACCAAGCATTGCGTGCGATGATTTTGTCGTGAAGAGTCGGGTGTATAAATTGTAATTTGCTTCGTGGTTAGGGCTTAGGCACTGTTAATTTATGCAGTGAGCTGTTCAACTGCTTAGTAAAAAGCTGTAGGAGTATCCAGTCGTGTGCGTAGACTTAATACGGCTGAGAGTATGGTTTTGTACTGATCCAAATCTTTAATGGTTGTGGGTGGCGGTGAAGACAATTCTGCAACATGGTTAGATGAAACTCAATGTAGACTGGAGTATGGTCTCAGTAGAATGCATTTACTGATTCCGGCATTGTTGAAAAATGGATATCATTATACATGATCATATCTAATACATCTAGAGCACCACCATTCAACGGGAAATGCGACGGTTCTTCTGGCGCTGTAGGAATTAGTTGTATCGTAGGAAGAGCTGCTGCAAGTACATCGCCTGTTGTGTTTCCTCTGCGGGCATTCCATAGGTCAAGCTTGGCATTTAGATCACCAGCTATTATGGTTTTGGAACTTAGAACTCTTAGAACTGAAAGGTCCCCTGGTATCAACATTTTACCTGGATATTTATAGGCTGAAATGATGTTGGTCGTAGCATGTGGTGCATGGAGCGTAATGCCCCTTGCTTCAATTGATTGTAGCTGTGGAAGTTGTAGCTTGCTTTACGGTAAATGTTTTTTGATTATGATGGCGAGACCACCGCCACGAGTTGGCCTGTCTTGTCGAAGAACTTCATAGTTTCTAATTTTGAAAGCAAAGTTTGGTTTAAGTTTTGTTTCTTAAATTAATGCGGCTTCAACGTCCCTTTCATGGAGAAGATATGTCAATTCTTGGCGTTGAGTAAATATTCCATTGGCATTCCATGATAATAGATGAATATGACGGTGTATCAGCTTATTATTCACTGCCATCATCGAAAATGTCTGCGATGAGTTCAATGAATATCTGTAATATGGTGACAGCATCTGATGCTGTTTTTAATTTTTGCAGTCCTTTTTTGGCTTTCTGGATTATCGGATCTATGTTTAATCCTTTAAACATTTGTATTAGCTCCTTGATTTCCGAGAAGAGGTCACTTGAGGTTGATGCAGTTGGTGGATCTGGACAGGTTCAATTTTGTAAACGCTGAGCGTAGGTGTTTGTTGAGTTTTTGGATGATCCGGAGGTGTTGTTAGTGGTATTCGCGAAGTTTTCTGTTTCCTTAATGGGTGGAGACAAGTTTTGCTTCTTTTTATTAGCAAGGCGTCGCGCTTTTTATTCTCAAAAACAACTCATCCTTTGTAGTTAGCTGGATGAGCTGCTTGACAATTCTAACAATAAGCTGGAGTATACCTAGTTTTCTTTGGACAGTACTGAGTGAGGTGATTTTCTGGGCATTTCAGACAGTGTGGCTGTGCTTTGCAGTATTTCTGACTGTTACCCATGCGCTGGCACCGGTAGCATTGCAGGAAATATTGTGGTTTATAATTTTCCACGGTGATACGATAGCTCAACAGATAGGGGCTATTAAAAATTTCTTTCGCTTTTTGATCTTTCGCCAATTGAACTAGAAGCAGAGGAAGATAGACACGTTCAGTGGAGTTTTTACTCTTCCCTTTTAGTTGCGCTACATTTTGAACATTGAACTCTAGAGCCCTGAGATCGTCTTCAATATCCTGTATGGAAGTATCGACTGGTAATTTTCTGATTACAATTTTCAGCGGAAGATCTTTCCTTATGACTTCAGTGGCATACTGTTTTTTTGTGTTGTTCACAGAATGCTACTAATAAGTTATAATCTCTTATGTCAATTCACGTAACTTTCATGAAATCTCTCTGATATTGAAATTTAGCTGATCGGAGGGTTGGTTGTAGCGTTTTGGTTAGCGTGAATTTTTTCTCCACATCATATATATAAAGGTACTTTGGTTTTGGAGTTTTGGTTGAATTCCTATCTTCATTGGGAATATTTGTTTGGGAAGGAGTGAGTTGTTACTCATCCCCAAGCGCTTCAAATTAATTGTGAAGTAGTAGTTTCAGCGAATTCGTAGTGCTGGTTTTAGCTTTAATTGTTTTTGTAGCTGATGGCAGTTCAAAATCATCCATTTCAATGTTACTCTCGTCCTGCGAGAGAGTGTGCTGTGAGTTGGTTTGATCATCCATTGATAATTTTGTTTCTTCGTACTGGTGCTGAGGTACAAGGTATCAATTGAAATGTCTGGGGGTGTGACCTCTGGAAGAGGGACAGCAACTTGATTGGTTAAACAGTTCTGGTCCATTGTATCTGTGGTGTTTAAGGATGTATAGTTAAATTGCAATTTCGGAGCCGTCAGTACTGGGCTAGGAAGCGTTCTAGGCATGGGTGCAGCTTTAATTTGTTGTGAACACGTTGGGACCCCTGAGGGGAAAAGGGCCCGTCGCACTTCTGAATTTGGTAATAATTCTTTGGTTTTCGTTGACAGATCCGTGTTTTCAATGAAAAGTTTCTTTGAGTGCAACGTGTTTCCTTCCGAGATGATGAAATTTTCAAATTTTATACTATTAATGCTACTTTTTTTGTTTGAATGTGTTCGCGCCAAAATTAATAACTTTGAAATGCAGGTACTTTTTCTTTTAAACTCACCTCTTATTATGAGCCCCACTCTCTGGACTGGTCTGGTATGTGACAATTTTACATTACTGGAGTTCTGGGCTTCATTGAAACACCTGCCTCGCATACCTATGAAGTGTAGAGCATAGGTAGCTTGAGAGGAAATGCAACTGTCGCAGCTTCCTGAGAGTATTTTTTATGAGGCAGAGTCTATCTTCTGAGAATGTGATTGTGGTGCGGCCAGCATGAGTTGAGGTGGTGTCTTCTTAAATCCTGGCCCATGATGGAATTAGTGGGGTGGTTGAGGTCTGGCATAAATGCGTCGGTAAGCTGGAATGATGCCGATTCTATGAAGAATGTCGTGATCGGAAGTTCGAAGTTGGATCCAGAATTTGCGAGATTGGATGAGCATCACTTCCTCCAGATACGGAAGACCAGTGTCTTCATGATGCTTTATGATGCGAGTGTCTCTGCTATGTTCTGTAATGATGCGAGCAGCATGGTTTTGGATAATTTGGAGTTTGCGTTTGTGCCCCTTTGCTGTATGTTGCCATACTGGGTGATCATAAAGAAGGATGGGTCGAAGAATTTGCTTGTAGATGTGAAGTTTCATTTCCAAGGTAAAGCCTGGAGAGCGGAAGAAGCATGCACTTCTTGGAGTCTTTGGCGGGCTCTGCAGGTAACGTGATGAAGACGAGACTGGGATGTCTACGATCTAATAGCACGCACAGATATTCTACGCTGTTGACTTGAGGTAAGTCACAATGATCGTACGACAGATGTACGTTATCTGGTCGTCGTTGCTTAGAGAAGTGAACCACCACAGTTCTCGTCCGATTGATTTTTATGCGCCACTTTGCTGTCCAGTCGTATAGTGAGTCCAATTGCCGTTGCATCCAGATCCTGGCAAATCGAATGTTTCTGTTTGTAGCTAGAAATGCTGTATCATCGGCGAATGTAGCTGCGATGGTATGTGGGATGACCGGGAGATCGGCGGTATAGAGATTGTATAGCAGTGGGGAGAGGCAAGATCCTTGCGGGACTCCGGCGGCAATTGGATAGACTCCCGACAGGGTGGCTTCATGGCGTACTTGGAAATCCCATCTGATGTAACTAGTAGATGAGGCCAGCATACAAAACCCTGTCAAATGCTTTTTCAACATCCACAAAGACAGCTATTGTTAGTTCTCGATTGTTGAAGCTCTGTGTGATGTGCTCTATGACTCTTGTAAGCTGAGCTGTTGTGCTAAAATTCGGTCAAAATGCGAACTGGTGATGTGGGAATAGATTGGAGTCCTGAACTATTGTTAAAAGTCTGGTATAGAGAAGATGTTCGATGATTTTACTCTGATGCGATAAAAGACGAATGGGACGGTAGTGCTGAGAAATAACGCGTCCTTCCCTGTTTTGGTATCATACAAATAACTGCCAATTTCCATGATGTGGGGAAGTAGCCGGTTCTCAACATGGCGTTAACAATTCTGCACAGAAGAATTGTCAGTTTTCTTGGTGCGTTCTTAATTCCTGCAGCTGAAACATGATCATGACCTGCTGCCTTGGGCGAATTGAGACGACGTAAACTGTTGTGGACTTCCCGAGGAGTACAGTTGATTACCGGGGAATGGTTGTGCACGAAATGGTTGACGAAGAAATCTTCCTAGTGTCGAATTATGCGTTCATTAGCTGGATCTGCATTGGGTTGGAACTGGAGGTGAAGGTGCTGAGCAAAGAGTTGACCTTTATCATAGCTGTCAAAAACTAGTCCTCGAGGTCCATCAAGAGGCTGAAGACATGGTGCCGAAGGTTTAGTGAGTGCTCTGGTAAGGCGCCAGAAGTCCTTGTTTGGAGTTGAAAGATTTCAGCTTGACGCCCCAGTGTTGACATTGGAGACGAAGGAGGCGCTTTTTGATGCGCTGTTGCATCTATTGTAGATCTGGCGGGAAGCAGGATGTCTGGAGTGTTGCCAGTGGCGTCGATCCCAATGTTTGAGTGTCAGGAGTGCTTGAGTACGTTTTTCCTCGGAGGAGTTCAGGTTAGCTGCAGAGGAAACTCGGTTAGAAGTATGTATGTAAATGCTGTTGATAGTGCTGGTGATCTTGTGAATAGCTGCATCAATAAGCTCGGGTGTGGTGAGCGGAAGGCGAGTGTCCAAAGAGTCATGAAGTAAACGGCGATACTCGTCCCAGTTTACTGAGGGGGTAGTAGGAAGATGTGGTGCAGGTGCAGAGTGAGAATGTTGAATTTCCATGATGACAGGGTTATGGTCTGAATTTAATGCCGATATGAAAACATGATCCTTTGCGATTGTGATGTTGGCGTAGAGAACCATGTCCAGAATATTAGGATTGCCTAGATGACGAGGAAAGTGCGTAGGTTCAGTGGGAACCGTGGCGTTGAGATCTAGGTTGTTGAGGTTTGCTTCAAGTCTTGTTCCTGTCCTATTGAGAGCTCTAGAGTTCCAGGAAGGGTGCTTTGCATTTAAGTCCAGAGCAATTAAGACTTGAATGCCCAGTTGACGAAGTTTCCTTAAGTCTTCTATGCAGAGTAGTTTTGGTGGTGACTTGTAAGCTGAGACTATGTAAATAGGGTCAGCTGGTGTGAAAATTTTAGTGATTGTAACTTCCAACGAGTTCGACGGTGGTGCAACAACTTCTTCGTATGCTAAGTGGTTTTTGATGAGGATAGCAGTCCCGCCTTTATGTGCAGGCCTGTCTGAACGGATGATAGAGTAATTCCGCAACTTCCAAGTGATTTGTGGAGTGAGAAAAGTTTCTTGTAGAAGTGCCAGATCAATATTGTGAAATGTAAGGAAGTGCTTGAACTCCTGCGTTTGGGTGCGAATCCCTTCAGTGTTCCAGAAGGTGATCTTGAGATTGCATCGTAACAGTTTATTCGCTGCCATCATCTAATATATCCATGAATGTTTCTGCAAGGATTGTGAGTCGCTCAAAGTGATCGCTGGTAGTTTTGTATTTATGAAGTCCTTGCTTGATTTTGGAAAGGATCCGCTTGAGATTGAGATTTTTAAATAGCTGCAATATTTCCTTTAAGGTGCTGGTCACGTCTTAAGAGTTAGTATTTTCGGAAGTCGAAGCGTTAGATTGTGGAGAGCGAGTGGCAGAAGTGGATGAAGAAAATGAATCCTGGGTGCCTGTGGACTTGGTGGGTAAAGAGGGAAAATCCTCCTTTGAGAGGAGAGTGCAATTGGTGTCCTTGGGCAAGTTGCGTCGTTCTGTATTGGCACTTTTTTGTTGTTCACGATGTTACTTCTCTTGCACAAAAACCAGGCAACCGCGAAAGTTGGCTGGATGATCGCCGTGACAGTTGTGACAGAAGGCTGGCGTGTGGCGCTCTTTTTTTATTGCAAAGGCGAGTAAGGTAGTATCCATCGTACTTGAGGCATCTGGGCTTGGCTGTGCATGACGCTTGGGAGTGTCCAAGGCATTGGCATTGGTAGCACTGCGAAAATTCCGCAGGGCGGTAAGGTTCAACAGAGATGCGGTAGCTGAGCAGGTATTTTTCGTTGTATATTTCGGAACTTCGTGAATTTCTTGTAAATGTAGCCAGGAAAAGCGGCAATGGCGGTCTATCCTCGGAGTTTTGTGATTTGCCTCGTAACTGATGTACTTCATGAACCGTGTATTCTAGATCAATCAAGTGTTGTTTAATGTCTGCAACTGGAGTATCAAGCGGGAGTTTCCTGATAACTACTTTTAGAAGCTGTGCCTCGCGTAGTAGCTCGTGGCGTATTCATGACCATTTCGCTGGCAGAATGCCTCACTTTTAAAATCTAGTCTTTGCGGAATGTGGTTTGTCTTTGCAGGTTGCAAGGGTAGATTTTGTAAATGCCTATTTATCTTGAATTCCGTAGACATAAACACAGCGTGGTTTTGCGTTTCCGGCTATGGAGTGAGAAGTAGAGGAGATCCTCTCGTAGTTTTATCAGCAGATAAAGTATCCAGAGATGAATATTTATTCGTTGTTTTCAGAGTGGGATTTTGATGTGAATTAGCGCTTTGTTTGAAAGCATGCTTTCCTTTGACTGGTTGGAAGCCATAATTAAGCCTTTGTTTCTTAAAGCTAGAGTTTACTTCATCCTCTGAATCTGGTAAATCAGTCTGCATATAGTCATCGTCAGTATTAGCAGATGGAGCAGTGTCCCTAAAAGGAGCCTTTTCAGCCCGAGTGGAAGTGCCATTTTTAGTGGAAGAGGCTCCAGGAGCTTCAGACATCTGGATATGCTTAGAAGAAGTGTGATTACCTAGTAGTAATTGCAGGAGTATGATTGGCTGAAGGCATTGCCGCGTTGATTGCTGTTAATAATGCCAGAATGATTTGAAGTAGCATGGATGTTTTCTTTTCTGGCTTTCAATTCTTCAAATGAGTTAACATTGAACGAATTAGCGACTTCTTGGATTTGATTAAGTGAGTAATTGTATGTTGCTTGTAACTTTTCTTTTTGGGCCTCCGTCAGAGACGAATTGTTGGGATTACTCATGCTAAACACAGCAGAATCGACGGTTAGCTGTGAAGATAACTCCTACAGGAGTGATTCCGATGACTTGACCTGACTGTATTTGACAAGTAGAGTGTTTGATTACCGGGTTTCGGGAGAAACCTCTGCCTCGTATTTAAGGTAATTGTGTGTGAAATGGAGTGTATAGGAAGTGGTAAGAGAAGTGCGATTGTCGCGACTTCTACTACGAAATTTTTTTTGGAGTAGGAGTAGTTGCAGTCCGGTTAAGGCTTGATTATCTCAAGTCGTAGGCTGGAGTGCATAACTTCTAGTTTGTAAGGCCCAAGTAGATGTAATTAATTTGGAGGTTGAGGGTGAGCATAAATGTGGCGAGTAGCTGGAATAGTGCCAATGCTGTTGAGGGAGTCATGAGGGGAAGTTGTAACCAAAACTTGCGTGAGTAGATAGTCATCAGTTCTTGCAGGTAAGGTAGTCCGGTATCTTCATGAAGTTGCTGGATCGTTGTATCTCGGCTGTGGCCAGTGATCAGTCCGATGGCACGGTTTTGCAGGATTTGTAATTTTTGTTTGTGTGTTTTAGCGGCTTGTTGACATCCAGGGTGAGCATACAGGAGCACTGGTCGAATGAGTTGCTTGTAGATAAGTAGTTTAGTTTCCAATATAAATGCAGAGGAACGTAGCAGACATGTCAATTCCTGAAGACTCTGTTGTGCTTTGCTAGTGATTTGCTGGATATGCTGTTCAAAGGTCAGTTTTCTATCCAACGTGATGCCTAGATATTTGACTTGGTTGGCCTGAGACCATTGATGCTTATCATAGAAAAGTTGTATAAGAGGTGGGAGCCGAAACTTAGAGAATTATAGGACGATGGTTTTAGTAGGTTTGATCTTAATACGCCATTTAGCCGTCCAAGAAGCAAGGAGATCCAGTTGGCGTTGCATCCATAACGTCGTAAAACGGAGATTTCGATTTGAGGAGATGAAGGCTGTATCGTCCTAAAATGTGGCAATTGCTGTATGTGCTGTAGTTGAAAAGCCAGCGGGATATAACAAATACAGTAACGGAGATAAGCAAGATCCTTGAGGGACGTCTGGTTCTATGGAGTAAACTGATGAAAATGACGTTTGTTGGCGAACCTGGAATCTACGGTCATGAAGGAATGAGTCCAGTAGTGCGAGATAATATGATAGAAAGCCCAGTTGATGAAGCTTGTAAAGGAGGCCGCCATGCCAGACGCGGTCGAAGGCCTTCTCAATCTCTAAATACTGGTATGGATGGAGCACGGTTGTTGAGGTTCTGGACAAGAGGTTCGACTACTCTGGTGTGTTGTGCGTAGTGCTGAACGTAGGTTGGAAGCCAAATTGATAACTGGGAATGAGTTGATTATCCTGAGTAAAACGTAATAAGCGTACATATAGAAGGCGTTCCATTAGCTAGCTTAGGTGAGAGAGAAGGCTTATTGGCCTGTAATTTTCAGGGAATACTTGCTTTCTCCCCGGTTTCGGTATCATACAGATGGATGCTATTTTCCATGAGGAAGGAAAGTGTCCTGTGAGGAGCAAGGCGTTAAAAATCGAACATATGATGGCTAATTTCCTTGCAGCGTTTTTGAGAGCTGCTGCAGCGATGTGGTCAGGACCGACGGCTTTTGTTGGGTTGAGGCGTTTGAGTAGATTTGACACTTCTCGGAGATTACACAGGTGATGAGATGGTAGAGGTAGTGCCGGCATTGGTTGATGAAGGAAGCGGCGAACTTGGCGGATGGTACGTTCATCTACTGGATTGGCGTTCGGTTGAAATTTGTCGAAAAGTTGTAGTGCGAAGACCTGTGCTTTATCTTTGTTATCAAAGACTAACCCGTTTGGAACATGAAGCGGTTGGGTGTGCTGTAACTTGGATTTCGTGACAGCTCGAGTTAGGCGCCAGAAGTCCTTGGGAGGTGAGGGAAGAGATTTTTGTTTGTCATCCCATTGTTGATAATGTAGGCGTAGTAGTCGTTTCTTGATTTTTTGTTGTAGACAGTTGTAGAAGTGTTTGAAGGCTGGATGACGCACCCGCTGCCATTGGTGACGTGCACAGTTCTTTAGTAGAAGTAAAGCCCGTGTTCTGTTTTCGTCAGGTGAAGTATAATGTTGTTCTGGAGAGGAGCTCTTGAGAGATGAACGAATGAATGCGCTGTTGATTGATGACGCAAGTTGTTTGACTGCTTGATCAATGAGTACAGGTGAAGAAACTGGAATACGGGTGTCGAGAGTATTGTGGAGCAGTTGTCGGTATTCATCCCAGTTGATTGTAGTGATGAGTGGAAGACGTCTAGTTGTTGGAGCGTGAGTATGCTCAATTTCCAATAAAACTGGATTGTGATCAGAATTTAGTTCGGAAATGGAAGTTGGAGCGGATGTGATGATTATATTTGCTGTTAGTACCATGTCCAATACATCCGGATTGCCTTGGTATCGTGGAAAATCTGTCGCTTCAGTTGGAGCTGTTATGAGAAGATCAAGGTGGTGAAGGTGCGCTTCCAAAGTAATTCCTGTCCTGTTCCTGATCTTTGATTCCATGAAGTGTGTTTTGCGTTAATATCGCCAGCTAGTAGGACGTGATGCCCCAGTTATCGCAGTTTTGGCAGATCTACTACGTTAGCTTCTTCGGTGGTGATTTGTACGCGGATACTATGAAAAGAGGATTTTTAGGCGTGAGTATTTTAATTATTGTAACTTCCAGGGTGTCCAGTGTTGGAGCTGGAAATTCTTCATATGGAATGTGATGCTTTAAAAGAATAGCCATGTCGCCTTTATGAGTTGGCCGATCCGTGCGGATAACGGTGTAGTTCCTGACCTTCCATTGGATTGCCGGTGTTAGAAAAGTTTCTTGTAAGAGTGCGATATCAACCTGATGGTAGGGTAAGAATTTGGAGAATTCCAAAGTTTGTGATCTTATTCCTTCTGCGTTCTAATATGCGATCCTCATGTGACGCCGTATTGAATTAGACGCTGCCATTATCAGGGATGTCGATAAAGATTTCAGCAAGTAAGGTAAGTTTTTCGTAGTGATCTGAAGTGTTTCTAATCTTCTGAAGACCGGTCTTGAGTTTAGTGAGTATCTTCTTAAGATTAAGATCCTCAAATAGTTTGATAACTTCTTTCAAAGTGCTAGTCATCTCTGAGGGAGAGTCAGAGGTAGAATTTGTCTGCTCGGAAGGTGGAGATGAGGTGCTGCCATTGGTTGAGTCTCGACGAGTAGTTGGCCTTTGATATGTTGGAGGAACTTTTGCTGGAAGGGATGGAAAGTCCTTGGTAGAGGTAAGGTTAAAAGGCGTAGTTTTACCTGAGTATGCCTGTTGGTTCTTGGTAGTTTTCTGCTGTTCTCTGCGTTTTTTTTAATGAAGACGGGGTAGCCACGGTAATTGGCAGGATGATCTCCATGACAGTTATGGCAGTAGGCTGGAGTAGTGCGATCCGTTTTATTACAAAGGCGTGTTAAGTAGAATCCAGAATATTTCAAGCATCGTTGTTTGGCTCGGCAAGAGTTTTGGGAGTGGCCAAGTCTCTGATAGTTATAACATTGTAGGAATTCAGCTGGGCGGTATGGTTCCACAGTAATTCTGTAACTGAGTAGGTACTTCTCATTATAGATTCTTTGATTTTCAGCATTTTTGGTAAAGGTTGCCAGGAACAGTGGGAGTGGCTTTCTTGCATCTGTATCTGTTTTCTTTCCACGTAATTGATGGACTTCTTTCACAGGATATTCCAGGTCAATTAGGACGTCGTTGATGTCCTGAACAGGTGTATCGAGCGGCAGTTTACCTATAATTATCTTGAGGAGTTGAGATTGCTTAGGCAGTTCAGTGGCGTATTCAATGTTATTGGTTTGGCAGAAAGTTGCTATTTTGTCGTAATCTTCTTGTGAGCCGCACTTGAATTGTATGAAATCTCCTGCGTGATGAGCGTGACATTGCTTGGTGCAGTTGGCGAGTAAGGATTTAGAGAAAGCGTATATTTGCTCAATTCCTTACACATAGAGGCATCTTGGTCTGCGTAGTTTGGAAGTAGTCTGGGTGCTAGGTGTTGAAGGCAAGCCTGATGAAGCATCAGAGGTGATCCCACCAAGCGGAGCAAATTTATTCTTGGCTTTCAGATGGGAGGCTGAAGAGTCCATGGAACGTTCTTTAAATGCATGCTTAGGTTTAAATGGTTCAAATCCATCAGAGAAACGTTGTTTCTTATTGTCTGAGTGCTCATCTTCAGAATCTGGTAAGTCTGTTTGCATAAATTCTTCATTGTCTATTGCATCTGAGGTGGTGTCCCTAATAAGACCCGGTCGGTCGGAATTCAGAGAAAATTGTGAAGAAAGGGACGCGAACGGGGCGCCAAACTGCCGGAGATGATCATCTGAAGTGTGTGGTCCATTGCAATAGGAACAAACAGGTGTTTCGGATAACTGACTGTTAGGACAAGCAGTGTCTGCAGGCAATGAAAGAGTACCATTACGACTAGCTAGCTCTACAGCAGAATGAAGTACTTCAAATGTGTTGACATTAACTGTACCAGCAAATTTCTGGAGCTGGGCGGCAGTGCAGTTGTACTGAGTGCGAAGAAAATCACATTGTTCTTCCGTGATTAACGCAGTTTGGCTAGAATCCATACTTAAATTGTTGATTTCTGAGGTTCTGACATGGATTTGCCGCAACTGGAGTGATTCCGAGTTGTTGTATTCTTTATTTAGTTCATTTTTTTGTTTTGTTTCTTTGTTGCGTGAAAAACGCGGGAAGTTTAAGGAGTAGTAATATAGACTGTCCGCGACAAACGAACTCAGCTCTTATTCTGATTCCGATGCCAAATTTGCCAAGTTATAATGACGGATTATTGAGCTACTGAGTTCCGAGCCTGGAAAGTCCCTTGCCTCGTATTGGTGGTAGAGAGAGGCTGAATAAACAGACAACTTAGAACTCATAATGACCGGATACCGACACCTACTCGTTGAAGTCTTGTTTGATGTGTTCTGAAACTTTATCTTGAAAGGGAAAGCTGATAAAGGAGGGAGATTGGTCGATTCGAAGAGATGGCGGCCTGGGATTGCCTGGAAGTGAAGGGCCAATGAGAATTAGGCAGTACAGTGGCTCTAAAAAGGGTTTTGGTCCTGTATATTGGATTTATTCAATTAGTCTTGGAAATCTTCGAGAATTTCGCAGAAGATGATGAGCTTAGTGAAAACATCTGGAGTTGTCTTAATTCACGAAGACGTTTATGAACGGCTTCAAGGAGTCTTGGTAGTTGTAGATCTTGAAAGAGATGAAGTAGGTGTTGTCAGCTGACAGGTGTTTCTTCTGTAGAAAATGATGATGATTGAAAATGTGACGGCTTGAATGAAGTACTTGCTTTTTTGGCATAGGAATGTTTTTGTCTTCTTAGGTGCAGGTTCAAATGTGGATCCAGGATGAAGGGGGAGAAAGTCGTGAGGATGAAGTAACTTTTCCTGGGTAGATCTTCTTGACAATACATGATGAATTGTCGGGCATCTGGAATAGTTTCCAGGGTGACCACCTCCACAGTTGGGGCATTTATTACACTGTCTTCACTCTTTCGGGAACATTCGTAATAAGATGGCATCCGCGGCACTTGACGCAACGGGGATTGGCGTGGCAGGATGATTGGGTGTGCCCAAGGCGCTAACAGCGATAACATTGGACATATGGTCTGGCTTTATACGGTTCTATCTTGATTTTGTAAAATTCTAGATATTCCAGATCAAAGATATTTTTAGTAGTTGGTGTCTTGGCTAAAGTCACTACGAAGAGGGGATAACGGACTCCGCCTCGACCTTTCAAATGTTGCACAGAAATTATGGGATACCCACGGTTTTCCAGGTCCTGTTTGTTGTTAGTTACTGAAACGTCAATAGGTAGCTGCCTAATGACTACTTTCAATGTTTTTTCCTTTTTAACGGAATCAAGCGCATATTGGAATTTGTATTTCTTAGAAAAGTCTATTAATGCAGTATAATCATCTTGGTTATTGCACTGAAACTTGATTCTGTCTAGATAGACAGCGCAAGAGGATATCTCTTTACAAACGGTACTAGCTCCATGAGTTAATGTGTAACCTTTATCAACAGGGTACTCATAGATGGTTAATTTTTTGACAGTTCGTTGAATATTAGTCTTCAATTTAGTCCTAGGTTGTTCAGATTGATTGTAGATGTTGGTAGAATTGTGGGATGAGATATCTATTGTCTCTGCACCTGACACTTCAGGGAGGTCAGGGGCCACTAGTGGAGTATAAGTATTGTTCACTAGAACGGTTCAAGTGGTAAGTAGTCGTGGTTTAATTGTACGTTTTGGGTTCTTAAAGGGGCGATTCCCAAGGGGGCAATTTGTTGCAACTGCCGGAAGGCCAGTATCTTCAGTACTAAGAGTCTGTAGAAAAGAAGTAAAGATATCGTAGTCATATTTCTTGTTTGGTTATTTTATTCAATTGAAGAGACAGACCAAATATATCAGCCACAGTCCGATGATAGTCAAGGTGGATTTCCGCTGGAAGAACATCTAGATGGGTTTCACATGGGCCAGGTATTTGCCTGGGAGCACGCCAGTCCGGACATTCCTGACAGATTGGATTCTCAGATGTAAGCTTGTATGCGGTAAGGAGAAGCGATGTGTCTCTCCTTAATATTCTTTGTTGTCGTTCACTTAATTCTTGAATAGCCTTAGCTTGATCCGACATTGGAGAGCGAAAAAATACAGATCCGTCTCCGTCAAACTCAGCTCTTTTGTATATATTCCGATGCCGAAAGGCCGAAAGGGAATCGTGACTAATTAACCGGCGTTGAGTTCCAGGTAGAAGTACCTATGCCTCATATGTGAGTTGTGAGAATCATTTGTGGTATCTGCATGTGAGGTGAAAAATGAAACAGCTGGTTCGTTGAGGAATGGGAAGTGTAGGTGTTGTGATAGTGTGTGTGTGTATTTTTATTTGTGATGTGTTTGAGTGTATGTGTTGAGGCTTTCGATCCTTTCGATGTTGAAGATGGTTAGCTTGTGAGCAGCAAAGGTGATGGCAGTGGAGTTGATGCTGACACGTTAGATGTTAATGGTGCCGCAGAGAAGATCTTAAGCAGGCTGAGGTCTGGCAAAAGTTGACGTTGAGATAGTCCTGTTCCAATACTTTGAAGAATATCATGATTTGAATTTTTGATGGAATGCCAGAAAGTTCTTCGGCGTTGTTGGAGAACTTCTTCCAGAAGTGGTAAATCCAAGTTTTCGTGGTGTTGATATATTCTGCTATCGCGGGAATGACCGTTGATGTGACGTGCTGCATAGTTCTGGACAATCTGTAGTTTAGCCCTGTACGAACGAGCTGCATGTTGCATGCTGGACTTGCATATAACATGAGTGATTGGATCATTGCTTTGTATACATGCTTTTTGTTATCCATGGTAAGCTGTGGAGAACGTAGAAGGCAGGAGAGTTGACCAAGTCGCTGACGTGCTCTGGAAGCGAGGGATATGAGGAGTTGACGAAAGGTTAGTTTCCTGTCCATATGTATCCCTAGATAATTGGTGTTGGTGCGTTGTGGAAGAGGTTGATTGTTGAAATTAAGGTGGACTGGGGTATCACGTCTGCGCTTCGAAAAAACGATCACCGTTGTTTTGTCTGGATTGCTGATGCGCCAATGAGCCGTCCAGTCCTCAATCCGGTTGAGATGTCGCTGGATCCAGAGTTGGGCGAATTTGACATTGCGGCTGGAAGCAAAGGTGGCTGCATAGTCAGCGAAGGTTGCTAGATAAATATTGTTTGTCGTTGGAAAGTCAGCGGTGTATAGATTGTAAAGGAGTGGCGACAGACATGAGCCTTGCGGTACTCCTGCAGCAAAAGGGAAGATGTCGGAGAATGCAGCCTCATATCGCACCAGAAATGTCCGATCCTGGAGGAACGCTGCGATGATGGTAACTATTGGTGAAGGAAAGCCAAGATGATGTAACTTGTATAGTAGTCCCGCACGCCAGATTCGATCAAAGGCTCGTGCAACATCCAGAAACACTCCTATGACTATTTCTCGATCGTTGAGGCTCTGAGTGATTTTTTCTGTGATCCTCGTGAGTTGTGCGGTAGTACTGAAGATAGGCCGAAAGGCGAACTGATGTGGAGGCAGGAGATGTCGTTCTTGTACTATACTGAGTAGTCGGCGATAAAGCAGACGTTCAAATAATCTTGCTTAGGTGGCAAAGCAGACTGATGGGACGATAGTTCTGGGGGAAAAGTGGATTCTTCCCCGCCTTCGGGAGCATACATACAGTTGCCATCTTCCATGACTTGGGGTAGTAGCCGGTCCTCAGAATGGTGTTAAAGATGTTGCATAGGAGGACAGAGAGTTTCCTGGGTGCTCTTTTCAGTGCAAGCGGCGATATGTGATCTGGGCCACTGGCTTTGTTAGTTGGCAGCTTGCGGATGATTGTTGACACTTCACGAGGAGTGCTGAGAAGATGAGGTTCGATGATTGTGTGGGATGCTCTGGTTCGCAAGAAGCGATGAACGCGCCGGATAGTATGCTCATCTAGATTGTCATAGTTGGGTTGAAGTTGAGTCTCTAGCTGATGGGCGAAAGTGGTCGCTTTGCTGATGGAGTCAAAGACGAGTCCTTGAGGTCCATGTAAGGGCTGGTTGTGCTTGGTTGCAGAGGGGGATAGACTACGGACGAAGTGCCAGAAATGATGATTGGCAGTGGAAAAAGATCGGAGTTTATTTTTCCAGGAGGCTTCTTGGAGGCGATGAAGGCGAAGTTTGAGCTTCCAGGAGACGAAGTTGTAAAGCCTTTTGTAAGTCGGATGACGAGGACGCTGCCATTTTTTCCTGGCCCAGCGTTTGAAGGAAACCAGAACCATTGTTCGGAGATGGTCTGACGAAAGGATGCTTGAGGTGCGTACCGAAGTCGTTGTCAATGAGTGGTAATCGCTGCAGTAAGGTGATCAACAGCTTGGTCAAGATCTTTTGTGGTGCAGAGAGGAGTGCGAAGCTCCTGTTGGATTGATTGTTCGGATGATTTGCTGAATCTTCCGAGGTGTGGTTAGCTCTTGCGCTGGTAGGTGATGCTGTCCGATTAGTTGCTGCATGCTTTGCTGTGTTGCTTCCAGGATTTCCTCTGGTACTGGGGTGTTGTTCTTCGTGAATGTTTGTTCCAGATGATCTGCGAGAAGGTCAGCTTGTTGTTTCGGTGAATAAATTAGTCCTTGCGGCCCTCGCAGCGGTTGAGTTTTGGGGGGTCCAGGTGTTCTTGACAATGACTTTAGAAGTCTCCAGAAGTCTCTGGAAGGAGTTTCAAGCTCCTGAAGCCTGGCGTTCCACTGGTTGAGTCGGAGGCGTTGGAGGCGTTTCTTCACCCTGGTAGTCAATGAATTCCATAGGGTTTTGAATGCTGGGTGGCGTGTGGCCTGCCATTTCTTCCTGGCTCAGCGCTTTAGGTGGATAAGTGCTGTAGTCCTCAGATCTTCTGGTTTCTGCTCTTCTGGAGGGATGAGCTGGGTAGTTGTTGCCAGTCTATATGCGGTTTGCATTGATACCGTGAGTGTTGCAAGTGTGGCATCTGTCTCGTCCGGTGTGTTGACTGGCAGCCTGGGGTTGATCATTTCTGCAAGATTCCTGGTGTAATCGTCCCAGTTAGTTTGACGGAGGCGTGGTACTTTGATTGGCTGGAACGTGTGTACGCAGCGCTACCGTCATGGTGACCGGGACGTGGTCTGAATGCTGATAACTGAATTTGGTCCGTCCTTGATAGTAATGTTAGCCGTGAGAGCCATGTCTAACACATCTGGTTCACCTCCTTTCTTCGGGAAGTGTGTAGGATCAGCAGGAGCTGTGGCCAGGAAGTCGATGTTTCTCAGTGCTTTAAACAAGTCCCGTCCGCCTTGGTTGAATACCCTAGAATTCCAAGCGGGGTGCTTGCAATTCAGGTTCCCGCCTATGAGAAGTCGATGTCCTAGTCTTCTTAGTGCTTGGAGATCCTGGGCTTGGATAGCTACCAATGGCTTCTTGTACGCCGAGATGAGCTGAAGAGGACCATCTGGAGAGTGGATGGTTACTGCTGTGGCCTCTATGGTTTGTAACGGTGGCAACTGTAATGTGTCGTGAGCGATGTGTCTTTTCACCAAAACAGCTGTGCCTCCCTTGCATCCTTGCCGGTCTGTTCTATACATCGTGTAATTGCGAATCTTGAAGGTGTCTGGAGGATGGAGATGTGTTTCGCTGAGTAGGGCTATGTCAATCTTTTCTCGAGTGAGAAAATCTGTCAGGTCTAGCCTCTGGTCTTTGACTCCGTCCGCGTTCCAAAACGCGAGTCTCAGGTCTCGGGTTATGGTTGACTTATTCTGTTCCATCATCGAGGATGCTGGCTGCAATTTCAAGGAGAGTTGTGAACTTCGTGACGGGGTCTGTAGCTGTTTTCATTTTCTCTTTTTCTGACTTCAGGGTGTTCATGAATTTCCTGATGTTGAGTCCCTTTAGTAATTCCATCACTTCCTTGATGGTCGCTGCCAGGGATGGTTCTTGACTGCTGTCTTGTTGCGCTGGGGTTGGCTGGTCTTGGTTACTTGGTTTTGGTTGTGGTAGATCTTCACGTGTGGTTGGCTCTTTCTCTGGGGTGGTTTCTCTGGTGGTCGGTTTCTCTGATGTCTTCTGTGTCATTTTCTTTGACTGGGATTTGGTGGACTCTACTTGGCGAGATCCACTCTTCACTGTCTTGTCTGTGTTGGAAGTACTTGGTTTTGTTGTATTCTGTTGGGTGCCTGCTGTCTCCGTCGTGTTTGTCGGATCATCTGATGGCGGTTGGGGCGAGAATCGTTGGTTTCCCCTCTTCATTTTTGCTTTCTTCAGGTAGTCGCAGCCCTGGTAATTTGCAGGGTGGGCTCCCTGGCAATTTGCACACTTGGCTGGTGTGTCTCTTGATGTTTTGGGGCATTCTCGGTTGTGGTGGGGTCCAGCATACTTGACGCACCGTGGAGTGGCATTGCAGGTCAGCTGGGAATGTCCTGTCCTTTGGCACCTGAATCATTGCAGCATGTCTGTGCCTTTGTATTTTTCTATCTCTACTCTGAAGTGCAGTAGGAAGCGAACATTATATATCTCGAAGTTGGTGGTTGTTTTTGGGAGGGAGACGAAGAACAGCGGAAAGAGTGATCTGACTCTCTTCTCGTCTGGTCGGCCTCTTAGTTGTGAGACCGCAGCGGGGGTGTATCCTAATGTTTCTAAGGCTTTATGTATGTCGTCAAGCGCTGTGTCGATAGGCAGCTTCCTGATTACCACTTTGAGAGGTTTGTTTGATTTTGGTAGCTCCGTGGAGTACGACGCATTTGTTTGGAGGCAGAACGCGTCGATTTTCTGGAAGTCCTGCATATTGGTACAGTGTATTTTAATATAGTCTTGGTTGTGTAAAGCCTCAGGAGGTTCTGAGCAAGTGGCAGAAGCACATATGTCCAGACGGTGGCTGTTTCTAATGCCGTATATATATATATATATATATATATATATATATATATATATATATATATATATATATATATATATATATATATATTTATTTTGGAGATATCTTCTTTGTTGCGAGATTCGGGATGGGGATTTGTTTGGGGTTTTCTCCTGTTTCTTGGATAATGTCCATTTTGTCAATCTTGTCGGCGATAGTTGTTTCGCAGTCCTCTTCCTCTTCGGCTGCTGCTTCCCTGTCGAGCTTTTGTTGTCGAAGCACAGAGTACTGATTCCTGAACTGGACTACAGATGCTATTGTTGCACATAACGAGGTTTTTGGTCTGAATGTCTTCTTGGGGGTGATGTATCCTGTTTGGTCGTCATTTGATGTGCTTGACGGTCCTGCTTTTGCGTTGTCAGGTTTCGCTTGTTGGGGCTTGCTCACTTGTTCCACTTGAGGTGGGGTTGGAAGGGGGGAAGACCTCGTTGCTCGTTGTCTTGGGAGTTGGCTTGTCGTCCTTCGTGGTTTTGTGGGTGGGTAGTGGCTCCATTGGTTCTGGGATAATTCGGGGGGAGGGTGGCACTACTCTTTTCTTTGGCACAGGCCCGATGGGCGTGTATTTCAACGCTTTGTACTTTTTCAAAATGTTCTTGCTGTCCTGGAAGGGTTTACGCTTACGTTTAGCCTGCAAAGGCATTCTGATTCCCTTTTGTGGCTGCCGAAAGGGCCAGTCGTAGACAGTAGTTTCTCAATGTCTCACAAGGATTGACCGGAGTACACTTGTGGTCCTTGTAAGGGACGAAACACTAATATTATGTACAATGTTCACAGGGTGGCTCTAGTAAGAGCCGGAGTTAATGGCATATGTTGGTGTGGAGAGTTCACTCTGTGGCTCTTGAAAGGGCCAGAGCACTAATTTCAATGTAGAATGTTCACTATGTAACTGTAGTAAGAGCAGGAGTCAGTATGTTATGTTGGTATGGAATTCACTGTGTGGCTCTTCCAAGGGCCGGAGTTTATAATATTGCGATATTATTAACACTATGGCTGTTTCCAGTTCTGTCAGTTCACTGTATATTTTGTAAGATTTTATTATTGTTGCTAAATGGCTGGTAGATCTGCGTTAACCTGTTGCCAGGAGCCTTTTAGGCGTGCTCCTAGCAGGCCTATTTTTCTTTTTGCCTTTTCCTAGGTTTTTATCGCGGGAGGGAAATATTTTTCATTGTTAGGCACTCTGAAGGCATTGAGTGCTTCCAGAGCACTGTGATCAGGGCTATGAAGAGTCTGATATTTATACGAAATTCTCGGGAAAAGCGGCTCTCTTGCTTGTGTCTTCCCGACCAATCAGAAGAGCGCTCTCGAGTTGTGTCTTCTCGCCGTAACGCAAGTTTCTTAACAAAACTGTTCGTCTCAATCAATATGGCGTCTTTGGTGCTAGCTGTGCTTGTTGCTAGCTTTTCCTAACTACGCTAACTAACGCATGCAACATGCACACAGAACTAGCACTGACACTTCCAATAGTCCACTGCACATGTAATGATCACAAACACTGCAATAAATGTTTATGTGTCTAATTGAATAGTTTCTGAGGGATGAAAGTCTTTATTTCCTCACAAAAACACGTAACTTTACGGAGCACAAACACACGCGTGCCGCTCACTTCGTCTTCTCTGAATTCTTGTTTGGAAATTCAGAAGTTTTATATGAAGGATGAAAACTGGTAAGTGTGATGAAATGGCGGTCTGGGATTGGCTGGTTGTGAAAGGGCAATGGGAGCTGACCTTTACAGTGGCTCTGAAAAGGGTTTTGGTCCTGTATAGTGGTTTGATGTTCAATTAGTCTTGAAAAGTTTCACAGGCAAAAGTCCAGTGGTTACCGGCACGTTTGACACAACGGGGTTGCGCTTTGCAACTACTTTGGCCATGGCCAAAACGCTGACACTTATGACAGTATATAGGTAGGCTTTGCAATGATATTGCTTTACACGAATCTTCATATAAAGTAAGAGATCTTCTTTAAAAAAAGGAAGTGGCAGGGAGTGTTTTCCGCATAATCACTAGAAAAAGGGGAAATAAAGTTTTCACTGACGGTTCTTGAATGTTTTGTTTGGACAGGATAGCCTTTTCCCTTCAACTCAGAGATAATGGCATCGACATCAGTGTCAAGTGGTAAGTGACGAATCACTGCTTTTACAACGTCATTCTTTTTCTGTATTTCTGTGGCGTTCTCAAGATTTTCGGCAGAACAGAGTTCTTGGACAGCTAAAGAGTCTTCTTGAAGAGCACATTTAATCTTAAGGAACCTTTTCATGAAGCGAAAGGTGGGGGTTTCTTTACATTTCTTTTGCATCTTGGCAATGAGGTCGACGCCCCGATAATACGGGTAATTCTATACATACATCCAAGTCTTGGAGGATTCACTAGTAGCATTTATCGGTTCTGGATTATTGTCGGCTCCTGAAAGGGCCGCAAATGTGTTAGCAGTAGGAACAGGTGTTGCAGATTCAGTAGATGGTTTGCAAGTCTTTTTAGGTAACTGGAACTCGGCGTTGTGTGAATCTGAGCTTGAATGACGTTCTGGAGTAGAGGCGGTTAACTGCCCCTGAGCCACCGATTGTATCATTTGAAGGGCCATTTTGTTATAATCAGGCGAAGTCTGCTGTACAGAGGGAGAAGAAGAGACAATCCTCGAGGGTTCAGTGCGGTCCCCATAGACCTCCTGATGACGTAGTTTTAAGTGCGGTCCGGAACACCAGGCACACTTCACTTCTCTTTGCATATCACACGTATTGAACTTGACTGGGTCCTCGGGAATCTCCCGTTCATAATTATAGTATCCGCCTGTCTAGTTTTTAAGACGTACTACACGTTTGGGAGTTGTCATGTTTGGAGCGCGAGTAAGTGACTGCATCTCTCACTTATTTCCCGACGCTGAGTCATACAGCTTGTCGATTCACAAATGCACAGATGCACAGATGATCATGACAAGTTAATCGGGTTGGAGTACCGGGCTGGAAGCCCTTGACTCGTATATGAGATCAAGTAGCATATCAACTTGCCAACTTATTATGATGGATTATTGAGCTACTGAGTTCCGAGACTGTGAAAGCCCCTTGCCTCGCATTTGAAGTAGAGAGATGGAACTGAATAAACACACAACATGGAGCTTAGAATGGCCGGATACCTACGCCTACTCATTGAAGTCTTATTTGAAAAGTGCTGATATTTTTTACCTTGAAGGCGAAAACTGGTGAAGAAAGGGATTGCACGATTTGAAGAGGTGGCGGCATGGGATTGGCTGGTAGTGAAGGGCCAATGGGAGTTATCCAGTACAGGACCTCTAAAAAGGGTTTTGGTCCTTTATAGTGATTTTTTATGCAATTAGTCTTTAAATCTTCTAAATTTCACAAAAGATGATAAGCTTGGTGAAAATGTTTGGAGCAGTCTTGATTTAATAGAAACGTTTATGGACGGCTTGAAGAAGTGTTGGTAGCTGCAAATCTGGAAATAAATGAAGGAGGTCTTGCGAACTGACAGATTGGTCTTCTGGAGAAGATGATGATGAAGTTTGTGACGTCTTGAATGAAGTACTTGCTTTTTCGGCAAGTCGGCATAGGAATGTTGTAGATTCTTCTTAGGTGCAGGTTCAGATGTGGATCCGGGCTGGTGAGGAGGAAAGTCCTGAGGTTGAAGCAGCTTCTTCTGAGTAGATCCTCTTGACAAAACTCGATGAAAACCTGATGGATCCCTTGCCTCCTATCTATGCTCCAAATGCATGTGAGGTAGTACCATGAGTATGTATTGTCTAAGGGCGACTGTCGCACCTTGAATGACGTATATGATTTTTTTTCGGTTGTTCTGACTAGCAGCAGTGGTGTTCTAGCTGATGTTAGACCTTAGATGTTGTTATGATCACTGAGGAGGCTGTGATCGAGCGTAGACCTGTCGTATTCCTGGTAGAGTGCCGATTTCGCGAAGGATATCATGCTGTGCACTCTGAAGTTTCTGCCAGAATCTTCGTGAATTTACAGTCATTATTATGTCTATGGGGGGTATGCCGCTATCTTCATGAAGCTGTGCTACTGTCGTATCACGACTGTGTTCTGTAAAGATGCGTAAAGCAAATTTTGCACTCTCTGTAGCTTGAGGATTTGAGTTTTCGCTGTATGTCTCCTTGCAGGGTGAGCGTATAAGATACCAGGGCGGATGACCTGCTTGTAGGCAAGAAGCTTTGTTTTGAGGCTAAGTGCTGGCGATGGAAGGAGACAGGTTAGTGTGTGAAGATGTTACTAGTGCATGCGATTTGTTGTTAAGTTGGTGAACGATAGCTTCCACTAATCTAGTGAGTTGGGGCGTCATGCCGAAATCTGGTCTGAAGCCAAACTGATGGACAGGCAGCAGATTGTGGTCCAGAGTGAAAGTGAGAATTCGAGAGTATAGTAGTCTCTCCAGAACTTTGCTTAGATGATAGAGTAGGCTTATGGGTCGATAATGTTTGGGGAAGAGATGAATTTCCCCGGTTTCGGAAGCATGCCATTGAAAAGGCAACATAAGAGAACAACAAGTTTACTGGGGGAGTTCTTCAAAGCAGCAGCAGGAATATGATACGGACCAGCAGTTTTTTCATGGGTGGAAGCGTTTGAGAACTAGATTGACTTCTCGTAGTGTGGAAAGCAGATGATGCGGTAGTTGTGTTACTGGATAAGCGTGAGCGAGAAAGCGATGTACTCGACGAATTGTGTCCTCATCACTGGGTTCTACATTAGGCTGGAATTGGACGCTCAGTTGTTCATCATAGACTGTTGCTTTGTCCTCATCTTCGTAAACAAGTCCATGAGGGCCATGAAGAGGTTTAACAGAGCCTCTGGTAGGTTTGGAAAGCGTGCGTACCAAGCGCCAAAAGTCCCTTGTAGATGCCTGGATGGATCGAAGTTTGTCATCCCATTGTTGGCATTTAATTCTTTGTAGTCTCCTCTTGATTTTATGATGAATGTGGTTATAAAGCGTCTTGAAGGCTGGTATGCGGTGACGTTGCCAAATTTTGAGGTCCCAGTTCTTGAGATAAATAAGAGCAGAAGTACGTTTGGGATCAGAAGATCCCTGTGAAGAAGAAGAAGAAGAAGTTATTCTGGTATCTTGGCGGTAAGTGCTTTGAAGAGAAGCAGTAAGTTGAAGAACAGCGTGGTCGATATCAGCGGAAATTTGAAGTGGCATCTGGGTGTTGAGCATATCGTGAAGTAACCGACGATAATGATCCGAGTGTTTAATGGAGGTCTGTGGGATCTGAGTTGCAATCAAGAGATGCTGAATTTGGATGCAGAAGGTAACAGGGTTATGATTAGAGTTCAATGCCGAAACGGAGATCGGAGCTTCAGTGAGCGTGACGTTGGCGAATAAAACCATGTCGAGTACATCCGAATGACCCCAGTATTTGGGAAGTATGTGGGCTCCCTATGTGCAGTGGCGAAGAAATCTAATCTGTCCAAGTGAGCTTCCAAGGTCTGGCCGGTGGTGTTGTGGACAGTCAAGTGCCAGGCTGGATGTTTCGCATCAAGATCGCCAACGATAAGAACTCGGTGTCCTAGTTGTCGTAATTTGTGAATGTCATCTGTCACTAAGGTCTTCTGAGGTTGCTTTTAGGCTGAGACGATATATATGGGTTTGTTAGTCGTTAGTACTTTGATTGTGGTAGTATCTAAGGAGTTCATAGCAGGGGTCCTGATTTCTTCATAGGGGACGTGTTTCTTGATGGTTATTGCTGTGCCGCCTTTCGGCTTATGAGGGTCGGAGCGGATGATGTTGTAGATTGTGAGTTTCCAGGAAAGATTTGGCTTGAGAAATGTTTCTTTAAGCAGAGCAATATCAACGTGATGCGAGTCTAAGAATTGTTGAAATTCATTGGTTTGTGCATGTATGCCGTCAGCATTCCATGTTAAAATCTTGAGATTTCTGCTGATGTGTTTAGTCGCAGTCATTATCTATGAGATCAACAATGAGTTCAGCAGCTATTGTTATCTTAGTGAATGTATCCTGCGCTTCTTTGAATTTTTGAAGGGCGGATTTAAGTTTCTCTAGAAATTTGGCATGCTGAAGACCCTTAAAATGTTCCAGGACTTCATTGAGTGTGGTGCCAAGTCTGATGTAGAATATTTAGTAGACGGAGTAGAAGCCGGATTAGCAGTCTGTTTCAGTCTTGATGCCTAATTGGTTGGTGAAGTCAAATCAGCCTGGCGATTGGGAGCGGTTTCTTTCTCAGGAGGATCTGTTGGTAACGTCGGTGTAGGCGGAGTTGGATATTTTGGTTTTTGCCTTCTTTCCTTTTCAGGAAGGATGACCGGGAAGCCTCTGAAATTAGCTGGATGGTCTCCAGAGCAACTAGCGCAGCGAGCTGGTTGAGTCCTGTCAGTTTTGGGGCAATGTCTTGTATGACGTTGACCTGAGCATTTGACACTTCGTGGTGCAGCATGACCTTGCGATTGGGAATAACCAGATCTCTGACAGTTGTAGCACTGTAGAAATTCTGTTGGACGATATTGTTCCACCTGTATCCTATAGCTGAGAAGATATGATGTTTGGAAGATTGTTTGACTTCGTTGCGAGTGAAGGTGGCTAAAAACAGAGGAAGAGGTACTTTGTCTTCAGAGAGTTTGGTTTTTCCGCGGAGTTGAACTACAGACTAAACCGGAAAGTCTTGATGAAAGATATCTTCTTTGGTGTATTCTACTGGAGTGTCCAGGGGGATTTTCCTAATGACAACCTTGAGAGGTTTGGCCTTACGTGGCATATTAGTGGCATATTGACATTTTTCGTGTTTGCAGAAGCTTTCAATTTTCTCTTATGGTTTGGTGGCGGAACACTGGATGCGTATGTAGTCGCCTGTTTTCGTTGCTTTAGGCTCAACTTTACATGCTTGAATCAGAGTCGAATCTTGATCGAGGGCAGCAAATCTGTTATGTTGAAAACCCACTATAGACCGGATTCCCGAAGAAGCTGTGGACTTCCGACTGCGTTTAGCTTCTTTCGTTGTTGGTATCTTAAGCGTATTGACTTCTGTTTATTGAACAACGTCCATGTCACTTTCTGTTCAATTGAATGGTCAGTGTTGGAATCAGGAGGAAGATGCATTCTGGATTATCCTGAAGACATGAGTGTCGTGGGTGATGAAGACGAAGTTGAAGAAGGTTGCAGGTGCGTGATCCTTGAAATAGTCTTTTGTCCTAGCATTGTCAGGTTGACTTCCATCTGCGGTGAGTGTATAAGTTGTACAGGTGGTACCCGTACTGGTAGACCTGCATCCATGGTGGTAGATGTCGTATCTATCTTGGTAGATGACTTTAGAGCAATTGTATTGCCCGAATTTGCAATGTTAATACTTTGATTCCACAACGTGTGTTATTCCGGGTTGCAAATAATCTTGTTGGATTGAGTTTACATGAAAATCTTCGTAAATAGCTTGAAATCTTAACAAAGGAAGTGCGCGCGGAGATAACGGAGCAACGATTACACTGACTCCTTTGTTCTAACTCAGCTCTTATTATGTGGCGAGCTTTTAGAGTCCTCACCTGAATAAAGGATGTGATAAAATTTATGGTTCTACAAAATATAATGATTTTTATGTTCTGTAGCATATCCAAGGTCGAAGGTTATCTTGACACTTGTGTTGTGTGAGTACCGAGTTCACTGCTGTGTACTCTTGCCTCTTATTTGTAGTTTCTTGATGTTTAGCTGGTGAGTACTTGGATTGTTTCGGACGCTACTGCCGCTGTCCTACAGAATTTGAGATTCTTGACGATGTTACTCAATGTTAACTTTGGCTTTTGTTCATTGTGCACTTGGCATTTTGTACGTGTGCTGTGGTGGCTGTAGGTTCACAACCCCCTGTAGAATTTCATGTGGAGAGTATGAGAGTCGTTAGCAGAAGTTTCTTGATTGTTTTTCCATTACTTCAGTCAGACATGTTATTTCCAGATCCTAGTGGAGTTGTTTGCTTTTGGTGTCTTTTGCGTGTCCTGAAATGATTCTTGCTGCTTGGTTTTGTACTCTCTGTATAATGCTGAGATGTGATTTAGCAGCATGTTGCCACGCTGGATGTGCGTATAACATTTGTGCTCGTACTATCATGTGTTACGTTCGGATCCTGGTAGCATGTCTGAATAGTCTGGAACTTAGTACCCCGTGGATGCTTTGTAGGGAAGCTTGGAGCCTTTGAATGTGTTCCTTGAAGGTGAGTTTGCGATCCAGGTACACTCGCAGATATCTGTCTCCTGGTTGTGGACGGAGTGGATGGCCTTGTAGTTGAAGATGGTATTTCGTGGCTTGACATCTGCGGGTGAAGTGCACTAAGACAGTCTTCTGCGCGTTAGTAGCAATTCTCCATCTGGTCATCCAGTCTTCTATGGCATCGAGCTGTCTCTGCAGGAAGGCTTGGGCATATTTGATGTTGCGGTCAGGTGCAAATACAGCGGTATCATCCGCAAATGTAGCTAGTGTGGTGCTCGGTGTTCTTAGCAAGTCTGCGGTGTACAACGCATAAAGCGTCGGGTACTCCTGCTGTTATGTGCTGTTTTCTGGAGATGCCTTTGCTTGCTTTCACTCTGAATGTTCGCTGCTCAGCAAGTAAGGAAGTTAGCAAGTTTATCGTGACAACTTTCAGTTTTGAGTTCCGAGTCTGAAGATCCTTGCCTCTTATGCGATTTCTGCATGGCTGACTATGTTACGGAGTATGAGTTGTACCGGACGCAACTGTCGCTGTCCTTTGATTTCTTTTACGGTGGATGAGGCATTTTGTAGGTGAGACGAGGTGGCTGAAGATGTCCCATTTCGTTAAGAATGTTATGCTGGGATGTTCCTCGGCGATGCCAGAGGGTGCGGGAATGCTCTCTCATTACGTCTTGAAGATATGGAATATCCAGACCTTCGTGCAGTTGACAAATTTTTGTATCTCCGGAGTGACCTGTGATGATTCGGGCGGATTCATTTTGTACTCGTTGGAGTATAAGTTGATGTGATGGTGCTGCATGTTCCCACGTTGGGTGGACGTAGAGAAGCTGCGAGGATGATCATATTGTATAGTCTGATGCGTAAGGTATGTGAAAAGAAGCGAGATCTGAGTACGCTTTGAATGCTGTGCAGTGTGTTTTTCTCCTTGGCTGCTTCACGCTGAAGATGAGTCTTCAATAAGAGTTTCTTGTCGAGATATACTGAGAGGTATTTAACTCCTTCTTGAGGTTGTAGCTGGGGTCCACCCAAGAAGATCTGGGAATGACGAATACGATATTTTCTGGTGAAGTGGACTAAAACTGTTTTTTGTGCATTGGTTGGAATGCGCCATTTGGTTAACCAGGATATCAGGGCATCTATGTGTCTTTGGAGTGTGGTGGCAGCATAACGAAGATTTTATCTTTGGAAAGAGAGCAGTATCATCAGCGAAGGTGGCTATTTTTGTACGAGTCATGGTAGTCAGGTAGGCAGTATAGATGTTATATAAGATGGGAGAAAGCAGGAGCCTTGGGAAACACCTGCTGCAATTGGACGGAGTTGAGTAGTGGCTCTGTTGACTTTAACCTTAAAAGTGAGACTGTGAAGATATGAAGCGATGGTGGAAACTAGTAGCTATGTAACTTATGAATAAGCCCGTTGTGCCAGACACGTTCAAAGGCCTTGGCCACGTCTATGAAAACTCCTAGAGTGTGAGCTCTGGAGTTGAAGCCACATGTGATGTGTTCCACAAGGCGGGTTAGTTGGGAGACTGCACAGAAGTCTGGCCGAAAAGCAAATTGGTGTTCTGGAAGATGATTTTCTGCTGTCATATGGTGTAGCATCTTTGGTTGTAGAATTCGTTCCAGGACTTTGCTGACATGGTTGAGTAGACTAATCGGTCTATAGTTTTGCGGTAATTTGTTGTCCTTCCCAGGTTTGGGGATTAGAATGATTCAAGCTTCCTTCCATGGCTATGGGAAGTGGCCGAGACGTAACATCGCATGATAGATTTTGCAGATGAAGATAGGAAGTTTCCTGGGTCCGTATTTGAGAGCGTGAGGAGGAATCTTATCTAGGCCGGATGGTTCTCTTGGATGTAGATGATAAAGAATTCTTTCTAGCTCTCTCGGTGACGTGATCAGTGCAGGTGAGAGAGGTTATTGTGGAGGTTGATGTTGTCGATTTTGAAGAAATCGGTGAAGATTTTCAATGTGCTGGTCATCATAAGGTTCATGGTAGGTTTGGAATTGATATTCCAACATGTCGGCAAAAACTTCTGCTTTGTCTTCATCAGTGTATGCTAAGCCTTGTGGACCGTGAAGAGGTGGCTGGTAAGTTGTATTAGAAGTCTTCAAAAATCGGACGAGATTCCAGAATTCGAAGGTGGGAGTGGTGAGTGATGCCAGTTTTTGATCCCATTGTTGAATTTTAATACGAAGAATGCGTTTGCGGACTATTGTTGTGAGTTTGTTTAGGAGAGCTCGGAAAGTAGGATGTCTGGTAATTTGCCAAAGTTTTCGAATCCAGCGTTTTCGGTGAACCAGTAGTCTTGTACGTGACGCTTCAGCCGAAGAGTTGTGATGAAGACCTTCTTGTTTTGTGGTTGTCAACTGATAAGAGTTTTTGATTTGTGCCGTTAAATTTCCTACTGCTTTGTCAAAAGCTTGTGGAGTATCCATTTTTGTACGGAGGTCAAGAATATTAGTTAAAATTTGGCGGTAGGCATCCCAGTCGGTGGTCCAAGTGATGCAAGGGATAGCACTTTCAGCTGTGTGATCATGTCTGAAGTCGAAGTACTGTGGATTGTGATAAGAATTTAAAGCATTTACTGATTTAGGTAAGATGGTGAATTGAACGTTCTGATAGAGTATCATGTCCAGCAAATCGGGAGGACATCCATTGTGTGGATAGTGAGTAGGTTCTTTTGGAGCGAGTGGAATTAATTGGATACGGGGTAGGGCTGCTTTCAGAGCTTCTCCTGCACAGTTATTTTTCTTTGCATTCCATAGTGCGTGTTTGACATTTAAGTCACCTGCTATGATGATTTTGAAGTTCATTCAACGAAGAAGGATGAGATAGTCCGGATCGATAGCCATTCCAGGTTTCTTGTAGGCAGAGATGAGGTGAATTGTGGCATAAGGCGCGTGGAGAGCAATATCCATGGCTTCTATGGATTGGAGAGGTGGTAGTTAGTAGGGTGTACGGAAGGTGTTTCTTAATGATCACAGCAAGACCTCCTCCTGGTGTGGGCCGATCTTGACGTAGAATATTGTAATTCTGGAGTTTGAAGTCGGTGGAAGGTTTTAATTTTGTTTCCTGGATGAGTGTTATGTCAATATCTCGTTCATGAAGTAAATAGGATAAATCCGTTTTTTGTGTGATGATTCCATTTGCATTCCAGTAAAGTAAGTGTATATGACGATTGATTTTGGGCTTAGTCGCTGCCATCGTCAAAAATGTCAGAAAATATTTGTGAGAGTATTTGAAATTTAAATAGAGCATCATTTGCAGATTTAAGTTTCTGAAGCCCTTTCTTCGCTTTTTGGATCATTGCAGTGAGATTCAAGCCTTTGAATAGTTGAATTAGTTCTTTGATGCCACTGAAGATGTCGCTGGGAGCAGTTTCTTCATTTGTGTCTGAAGTTTTTTGACTTTGCTGTCGTTGTGCGTAGGTGTTGGTATGTTTAGGCTTGGTTGAGGATGTATCCTCCGTCGAATTTTCAGAAGAGTACGGTGTTTCCTTGGAGTTACTAGATTTGTTATTGTTTTTATTGGTTTTTCTACGAGCTTTCTCTTTCTGAAATAGAATGCAACCTCTGAAGTTGGCCAGGTGATCCCCTTGGCAGTTACAGCATGCAGCAGGTTGTTCTCGTGTCTTTTTGAGACCCCTTTGTGTGAGATGTTTGGCAGCGCATTTGAGACATCTAGGGTCAGCATTGCAGGATTCTTGGCTATGACCTAGCCGCTGCCAGCGAAAACATTGAAGGCATTTCTGTGGTTTGTAAGGTTCCACCGTGACACGGTAGCTTAGCAAGTATTTCAGATCGTATATGGTTAGAGTTTTTGGAGTTTAGTCCAGTAGTACCAGAAATAATGAGAGGAAAATTCGTTCAGTAGAATTTTTGCTCTTGCCTTTGAGTTGTTTCACCTCCGGGCCAGGGTAGTCACAGGAAATAGGTCATCTAGGATGTCTTGGACTAGGGTGTCCATTGGTAATTTTGTGATAACAACTTTCAGTGGTAAGTCGTTTTTGTTGGTTTCAGTGACATACTGCAATTTGAGATATATGAGATGATGATCTATATGAAGTGTTGGCATGTGAAATGAAAACCAAATCAGCCACTGTCGCTGATTTTCGGGGAAGACGCGGTCTGGTAACAGTCTTGAAGAGAGCCTGGGAAGCTCTGCAGCTTGTCGTTGCTGAGGAGAGAATATGAATGCTGAGCGCTGAGAAGAATCCTGATTGGCAGAGACGGAAACCAATGAGGCGGCCTGCAGTGGTCCTCATAAGGGTATGGTCCGGTATGTATGCTGATCATGGGTTAAGAGAGGATCTCCGAAAGTGTATTTATAAAGATAGTTAACTTCGAGAACATGTCTTGTTCTGATTTTAGCTTAGGCACTTGACGTCGAAGAATACATACTAGTGAGGAAATATCGAGATCTTGTAGCAATTTCAAGAGTTCATTGAGGGTGGTTGAAGTGTCCTGAGGTTGCAAGTTTGTAGTCTCTTCAGATCGTGGGAGAGAAGGCCAAGTATTCTTGGCATCGGTTTTGAAATTCCGACCAAGCACTGGCGGGGACTTCTGGGAATCTGTCTTTGTCGGTTGTCTTTTTCGATTTAGAACACTCTGAATTCGGGAGCAACCAGAGAAATTCGCTGGATGCTCCCCGGCACAATTCACAGATTTGGCTGAGTTACTTCGGTCTTGTTTGGTGCAAGCATATGTTCAGTGGTCACCGGCGCGCTTTACACTTCTTGGGTTTGCCTGGCACGTACTCTGTCCGTGGCCAAGACGCTGACATTTGTAGCATTGGAGATAATTTTTTGGTTGATAGGCTTCAATGCGAATTTTGAAGGAAAGGAGAATATCTTCTTTGAAGATGGAAACTGCACGTAGCGTTTTCTTCAGTGTGACTAGTAAAAGGGGTAGAGGAATCTTCCCCTTCCTGGATGTTCTGTCTCGGGTGGTCAGTTGCATGACTGATAGGATAGGGTATCCCTTGTCCTAGAGATCACGAATGATGTCCTGAGTGATGGTATCAATAGGCAGGTTGCGAATCACTGCTTTGACAGTGTCCTGCTTTTTGCGGAGTTCTGTTCAATATTGAAGTCGTTGTTCTGCACAGATGTCTTGGATGGCGGTGTAGTCTGCTTGTGATCTGCATTTGATTTTGATAAAGCCCTTCATTAATTGGAAAGTTGGTATTTCCTTTCATTTTTTCTGCATCATAGCTATGAGTTCATAGACCTTATGGTAGTGACAGTCATATACATACAGCCAGTTAGTGAAGAGGACAGCAGTCGTCTCCATTGGTACCTCTTCTTTTCCGTCACTGGTAAGTGCCGCAAATTTGTTGGAAGTATGAACAGGTGTTACATGTTCAATGGTTGATTTGTAAGTCTTCTTTGGTAAGTGAAACTCTGCATCTCGTGCATCTGAGCTTGAGTGGCGTGCTGGAGTACAGGCGGTAGGGTTCCTCTGTGATACCGATTGTATCATTTGGAGGGCCATTTAGTTATAATCTGGCAAAGTCTGCTGTGCCGAGGGAGGAGAGGAGATAGTCCTGGTTGATTCTGTAGGGTCCCCATAGACCTCCTTATGATGTATTCGTAACTGTGGTCCGGAACACCATTCACACGTTATTTTGGTTTGCATTATATCACACGTATCAAACTCGGTTGGATCCTCAGGAATTTCCCGTTCGTAATTGTAATAACCACCTGTGTAGTTTCAGAGACATACTACACGTTTTTGAGTTGTCATGTTTGGAGCGCGAGTAAGTGCCTTCATGTCTCACTGTGCAGATTGCAGATTGCAGATTTGTCGTGACAAGTTAACGAGTCGGAGTTCCGGGCTACCCAAAGCCGTTGCCTCTTATTTGAAGTGAGATAGCATGTTAGGTGTGTTCCCATGAGTTGTGATCCGAATCAGCTACTGTCGCTGATTTCTACGAGTATGTGTGGTCCGAAGCGTTGTTTGATGTATCTGCAAAACTGCATTACTGGTCAGATGTTCGTTGGCTGATTTGTCGGAGAGATGCTGGCGAGAGAGTAGGCGAATCTTGAGTGGGGATTGGTCCAATCTGGTGGTCTTGATTGGCTCGCATGGAGTTAATGCGATTTGTGTAGTTCAGGGTTGGTGGGCCTAGTATTCCCAAGAGAGGATGTTATGGTGGCTGAGTTCTGGCATAGATATGACGATGAATCTGGTATAGTGCCGATGGTGCGGAGAATGTCATAAGGTGAATGTTGCATGGTATGCCAGAATGCTTGACGTCTTTGCTTAATGATTTCATCTAGGTATGAAAGGTCCAAGTCCTTGTGCAGCTGTTCAATTCTGGTGTCCCGAGAGTGGCCAGTGATTTGTCTTGCTACAAAGTTTTGAACAATTTGTAGTTTAGCTCTGTATGATCCAGCTGCGTGATGCCATACGGGCCATGCATAAAGCATCAAAGAGCGAATCATTGCGCAGTAAATGTGTTTTTTCGTTTCCAACGTGAGCTGTACGGAGCGGAGTAGACAAGAGAGTTGACCTAGTCGCTGACGAGCACGTTTAGCGAGGTATAGGAGATGATGGCGAAATGTTAGTTTCCTATCCAGATGTAGACTTAGGTACTTTGTGAAGGTTACTTGTTGGAGGCGTCTGTTATGAAAGAAGAGTCCAACTGGAGTTTCCGTTCGGTTCTTGGAAAATACGGTAACAGCTGTTTTTTCTGGATTGATGCCTATTCGCCAGCGAGTGGTCCAATCTTCGATGCGTTGTAAATGTCGTTTGGTCCAGAGTTGTGCATATTTGATATTCCTGCTTGAAGCAAAGATGGCGGCATCGTCCGCGAAATTGGCTGCGTATGTGTTGGAGGTAGTAGGAAAGTCAGCAGTATAAAGGTTGCATAGCAGCTGTGACAGGCAGGATCCTTGTGAGACACCAGCTTCGATAGGCAGAGTATCGGAAAACGTAGATTCATAGTGAACTTGGAAGGTGCGATGGTGAAGAAATGACTTGATTACGGTTAGAAGTTGGGGTGGAATGTCAAGTTGATAGAGTTTGTAGAGGAGCCCTTCATGCCAGACTCGGTCGAAAGCACGAGCGACATCCAGAAAGACAGCGATGACGAGTTCTTTGTCATTGTGGCTTTGTATGATCTTCTCTGTGATTCTTGTTAGTTGGGCTGGTGCTCCGAAGGAAGGACGGAAGGCGAATTGGTGTGGAGGAAGCAATTGATGTTCTTCTGTGAATTGGAGGAGACGGCGGTACAGCAGACGTTCAATGATTTTACTCATGTGACTGAGGAGGCTTATTGCTCGGTAGTTTTGAGGAAAAAGATGATTTTTCCCCGGCCTCGGAAGCATGCATACTGTAGCATTTTTCCAGGAGGTCGGATAGTGTCCTAGCTTCAGGATGGCATTGAAGATCTTGGTTAACAAAACACTGAGTTTTCTAGGGGCCCGTTTCAGTGCTAGTGACGAGATGTGATCAGGACCAGCAGCTTTGTGAGTAGGCAACTTGCGGATTATGTCTGAGGTTTCTTTAGGAGTGCATAGTATAAGGGGCTCAATTTCCACAGTTTGGGCTCGGGTTCTAAGGAAGCGATGCACTCTCCGGATGAAGTTTTCATCAATCTGATCGAAGTTTGGTTGGAATTGAGTCTCCATTTGGCGTGCGAATGTGTCTGCTTTATCGGATGAAGTGAAGACATGTCCTTGAGGTCCATGTAGAGCTCGAGGGTGTGTGATTCCGTAGGATGATAATGTGCGAACAAGTCGCCAAAACTCAGGATTGGCTGTTGATAGAGAGCGGAGTTTTGTGTTCCAACTCTCTGCTTGAAGACAATGTAGACGAAGTTTGAGTTTGCAGGTGAGTGTATTATACAGAGATTTAAAAGTCGGATGACGCAGACGCTGCCATTTCTTGCTTGCCCATCTTTTGAATGAGGCCATAATTCTGGTGCGAAGATCGTCCAGCGGAGAAGGCGAAGATGTGCGCATTGATTGTGTCGACAATGAGTAGGCACTGTTGATTCCTGCGGTTAGTTGATCAACCATGTCATCAATATCAGCTGGGGTTTGAAGAGGGCTATGGAGATTGATTAGGCCGTGAAGCTGGAGGTAATACTCGTCCCAGTTGGTTGTGCGGATGGTTGGAAGATGTGCAGGAGTGGTGTAGTCCTGTTGAATGGTAAGGAACACCGGGTTGTGATCTGAGTCCAGGGCAGGAATGGAAACCGGATCTTCGGTGATGGTTACATTCATGTATAGGACTGTATCCAATATGTCCGGAGAACCATTGCGACGAGGAAAGAAGGTATGCTCTATAGGCGCAGTAATTTGAAGATCGAGATCATGTAAGTGTGCTTCAATGGTGATTCCCGTAGTGTTGTTCCTGTAGGAATGCCAAGCTGAATGTTTGGCATTGATATCTCCTCCGATGACCACTCGTGGACCAAGAAGACGGAGCTTCCGGAGATCTTCAAGTTCGATTCGACGATGAGGTTGTTTGTAGGCCGAGACGACTATGAGAGGTTCATCAGGAGAGAGCAGTCGTATGATGGTGACTTCGCGAGAGAGTCTAATGGTGGAGCTTGAAGAGGTTCGTAAGGTAGTGTACGCTTAATCACTTTGGCCGTGCCACCATTACGAGTTGGGCGGTCATTTTGGAGAACAGTGTAGTTGCGTAATTTCCAGGTAACAGGCGGTTTCAAAAATGTTTCTTGGAGAAGTGCAAGGTCGACATGATGCTTCGTTAGAAACTGTTGAAATTCCAGGCGCTGGGATGAAACTCCATTGGCGTGCCAGTAGAAAATCTTGAGATGAGTGGAGAAGGATTTAGTCGGTGCCATTATCAATGATGTCGACTATGACTTCTACAAGTGTAGTTAGTTTACTAAAGGTGTCGGATGCTGATTTGACTTTGCTGAGTCCTGCTTTTAACTTCTGAAGAAGAGATAAGAAGTTGAGATCCTTGAAGAGCTGCGTTATTTCTTTGATAAAGGAGCCCAAGCTAGTGTCGGATGTAGTCTCAGAAGTAGAACGAGATTTCCATGGATTTGGTGTTGGTCGTGCAGGTTTTAAAGAGGGTGAGCGTTCTGCTGGAGTCGGTAAAGATGGAAATTCTTGTTGTTTTAGTAGTGGTGAAGTTGATTGAGAAGTCTTGACTGTCGTGTTTTGATTTTGTTTGGCTCGTCTTTGGCGTTCTAATTCAGAAACTGTGCACCCTCGGAAGTTGGAGGGGTGGTCAGTTTCACAGTTAGCACAGCAGGCAGGAGTAGTTTTGGATTTCTTTGGGCATTCCTTGATGAGGTGGTCTTTTCCACATTTCAGGCATCTGGGTTTAGCGTGGCAGGTGCCTTGGGAATGTCCCAGACGCTGGCACCGATAGCATTGGAGAAATTCGCTGGGCGTGTATGCTTCCACAGCTATTCGCTAACATAGAAGAGCCTTTTCTGCGTATATCTCTTGAGTTTTGGACGTTTTTTGAAATGAGACTAGGAATAATGGAAGTGGAACTTTTTCCTCTGAGACTTGTTTTTCCTTTCAGTTGATGGACTGCTACGACTGGATATTTCAAGTCTTCCAAGTCTTGTTTGATGTCCTCCACCGGTGTATCGACAGGCAGTTTATGGATGACGACTTTGATTAACTGATCTTTTTTAATCTGATCAGTGGTATATTGATATTTGTTGAGAATACAGAACTGTTCTATTTTCTCGTAGGCTTCTGAAGAGTTGCAGGTGAATTGGATGAGATCACCAGTCTGATATGCTTTGGGTTTAATGTTGCAGGTATTGCACAGAGAGTTGGTGAAAGCGAATTTATCCTGAACACCATATAGGTATATGCACTTTGGCTTGTTGGCAGAGGAAGAGTTGTTACTGTTGGTTGATGATGAGGAGGGAGTGATGGAAGAAGTGAATCCTGTTTCATCAGAAGAGAACGTACTGAGTGGAGTGTATGACTTTTACGTTGTCACTGGAGGCGCAGTGCGAGTGCTATTTCTCGGACTGAAAGCATGTTTCCCTTTCACTGGGATGAAGTTGTCGCTCGGATCATTGGTGAGGTTGCGGCTGGAATCTGCTAGATTTGATGTGGAAAGGCGTTGCTTTTTGTGTTTCAAAGATGGAGAGCGAGCGGCCTCATCTCCTTCATCCATGTCGTAGTCTTGAGGGTGCAATTGGCCTGAATTCGGAAGAGTTGCTGAGGTTGATTGAGTGGCTTGAGCAGCTTCGACTGCACGTTTCACATCATGAAACGATCGTATTTCTACGTTTTGGGCAATCAGCAGGCAATCTTCCAGGGATATGTTCCGTTCTTGAATGTGCATTGACTTGTTGATGATCCTGTGGTGGAAGATGAAACATTGAGATAGATCCATGGTTTTTTTGCTGCTGAATGCAGAAATTGGCAGTATTTTGATAGTTCAGGTCCAACGTGCGTGTGCCCAAAATCTTCTTTCTTCCCTTGGTCTATTTTTTCAGTTTTTTGCATTGTTTTGTAGAAAACGCGGGAAAGTTAACGTTTTCGCGCCAAAACTTAGCTTCAACTGTCACAGGAGTGTCTCTATGACCATCCCAGCTCTTATTATCTCTCACTGTGGTTAAGGTTAAGGTTTATATGGCGGGGTTTTAGAGAGGGCAGAGTCACGGAACTAATGAAAGTTCCTTACCTCCTATGTGAATTGTAAAATTAATCTTGAGATAGTCCAGATCATGCAGTTGTTAAAATGAACGGAGACCGACGCCGTTCATTGAGGATTGGTAGTGGAAGTATTCCTCAACGATGACCGGTAAAAGAGGAGCCTTGCTGAGTTGTTGAAAGTACTGGTTCCATAAGCAGGAGTAGTTGGTTCAAGGAAGATGAACTATGATGGAAGTCAAGGAAACCAATGGTGTCGCCGAGTACAGCGGCTCTAAAAAGGTAATCTTGAAGTTGTTCGTGATAATCCTAGATGCTGCAATTGAGGTTTACGGTGATATTGGTGTAAGATCTTCAAGAAGTTCACAAAGTATGGATAACTTTGTGAGAGGGTCTGCATTTTTCAGTTGTTGTACTCGACGGCGGATAGCTTGGAGAAATCTTGGTATTTGCAGCTCTTTAAACATGGTGAGGAATTCTTGAAAACTCATGTCGTCAGCAACAGAGTGGTCTTCTTTGGAGATACCAGATGGTGACCTTTGCAATGATGGTGTAGTCTTGCGTGATGATTGGGGAGCGTCTGGTGTTACCTTCTTTGCATATGTGTCTCCTCTTGTCTTTGGTACTGTCACTGGAGGCGGTAAAGAAGAGTCAGATAAGAGAACTGGGAAGTCCTCCACTGGTGGCACCGGTGGTTGAGAAGTGCGTCTGGAGAATGGGACAACTTTTGTAGTTTCCGGGGTGTCCTTCTCCGCAGTTTGGACATTTGGCTGGAGTGTCGGATGATTTTCTCGGACATTTGTGAGTGACATGTGAGTCCGCACATTTAAGACATTTAGGAGTAGCCCAACAGTAGGTCTAAGCATGGCCAAAGCGCTGGCAGTTATAGCATTGAATAAATGGCTTCACTTTATATGGTTCCACTGTAATCCTGTAGAATTCGATATAGTCAACCTGAAATATTTTTTCAGCGTCTTTAGTCTTCCGTAAAGTGACCGAAAAGAGGGGAAAGAGTTGTCTACTTCCGCCCTGAAATTGTTGTAGAGTGACAACTGGGTAGCCTCGGTTCTTCAAATCTGTCATAATATATTTGACTAAAGTGTCAATCGGTAGCTGTCTGATGACCACTTTAAGTAGCGGTTCAGCCTTGGTCGCTTCATATGCATACCGGAAGTTAAAGGATTCACAGTATTTTGTTAGCCGTTCAAAGTCCGAAAATGAAGCACATTGGAATTTGATCCTGTCAGGATAAACAGCACAATATGGTAATTTCTTACATACTTGAATGGCGCCATGCGTCAGCTGGTATGCTTTGCCTTCTGGATAATTGTATAATATTAATAATTTTATTTTTCTTTTCAATTTTCTATCAGCACAGCAATCAGCATCAGTACAATCTTCAGGTTCATGTTCTTCAGTTTCATATAGAACATTAGAGGGAAAAGTGTCCATATTGGTGTCCAAATTTGACTGAACGGTCTTTTGCGTTTAAAGAACATTGAAACTATTTTGCGTAGGAACAATTGAAGGGGGTTCACATCGTGGTTTGAATGTGCGTTTAGCCTTCTTGAAAGGACGATCATCTAAAGATCCTCAGAATGTGATGATGAGTCATACCGAGACGTATTATTTGTATTTAAACAATTTGAAGTTGATTCTCCAAGGATGGAGTTATGTTGTTTAGCTTTTTTACTGCTATACATAGCGGAGCGCAAGTACAACGTGTACGTATCCTACGAACTCAGCTCTTATTATGATGATCTCTCACAGTTCACAGTTATTCATGACAATTTTATTGGTGAGTTCCGAACTCATTTGAGGAGCTCTTGCCTCTTCCAAGTGATGTTGAATTAGATGATGAATGAGAAAAACGTAAATTGAATTGTAGATGGCGACTCAGTGAAGACTTGTTTGAAAGATCGGAAGTTTTATAGTGAAGGGAAAAGCTGGTGAATGAAGGGATTGGTCAATTTGAGGAGATGGCGGCCTGGGATCGGCTGTTAGTGGAGGGCCAATGGAAGTTAGCCAGTACAGTGGCTCTGAAAAGGGTTTTGGTCCTGTATGTTAGGCGTGAGTTCATCAATCTTGAAGTTCTTCAAGAATTTCACAAAAAATGATTAACTTTGTAAAAACGTCTGGTGCTGTCTTGATTTCACGGAATCGTTTATGCACGGCTTGAAGGAGTCTTGGTAGTTGTAGGTCTTGAAATAAATGAAGTAGTTCTTGCCAACTGACTGCTGGTTCTTCTGTAGTAGGTGCTGATTGAGATTGTGAGGTCTTGAGTGAAGAACTTGTTTTCTCTGCTTAGGAATGTGATAATGCTTCTTAGGTGCAGAGTCAGATGAGGTTCCGGGTTGAAGAGGGGGAAAGTCCTGAGGTTTAGGTATCTTGTTTTGAAGAGATCTTCTTGACATAACATGATGTATGATTGGACATCTTGAGTAATTCATATGCCCTATGTAATTCATAAGTCATATGTCCTCCGGCACACTTAACGCAGCGTGCATTTGCATAATATGAAGATTGGTTATGGCCAAGTCTTTGGCACCGGTAGCATTGAATGTAAGGTCTGGCTTTAAACGGTTCAATTTTTATTCTATAAAACTCCAAATATTGTAGTTCAAAAATACTATTCGACATAGGCGTCTTTTGTAAGGTCACTAGGTAGAGGGGAAAGGGAGTTCCACCTCGACCTTTAAGTTGGTGCACGGAAAGAGTGGGATAACCACGGTTTTCCAGGTCTTGCTTAATGTTGGCCACTGAGGCATGAATGGGAAGTTGGCGAATTACCACTTTAAGAACTTTTTCTTTCTTCACTAAGTCCAAGGCATATTGTAACTTAAATTCCTTGATAAAAGTTTATCAATGCTTTTTAGTCTTCTTGATTATTGCATTGGAATTTTACTCTATCTGAATAAACGGCACAATAGGGGATCTCTTTACAAACGGAACTGGCACCATGGGTTAGCCTATATCCTTTATCATGAGGGTAGACATAGATGGTTAGAGACTTGATAGTACGTTGTGGATTGGACCTGCGGTTAATATTGGTTTTCTCTAACGAGTTGTCATCAGTTGTTGGATCCTGAGAAGAAATATCCATATTTTCTGCACTTGATTCTGTGGGGGATCTGGCAGTGCTAATGGAGAATAACTGTTAGTAGTAGAAAGAGCTGTGGGTAACACTGGTCTTGTTTTGACTGTACGTTTTGGCTTCTTAAAGGGACGATCCCCCGGGGGTTAATTTGTTGCAGCTGCTGGTAGGCTAGAATCTTCAATACTGAGAGTTTGTAGAAAGTTAGTAAAGAGATTATAGTCAAATTCTTTGTTGGTTAATTTCTTCAATTCAAGGGACTTATTAAATACATTGGACTGAACCCAATGATAGTCTCTGTGAAGTTCCGCTGGAAGAACATCTAAATGGTCTTCACAAGGGCCAGGTATTAGCCTGGGTTGACTACAGTCCGGACATTCCCTACAAATTTGATTCTCAGATGTAAGCTTGTATATGGTAAGGAGAAGTTCGCAGTTTCGCAGTTTTGTCGTGACAAGTTAATCGGTACTGAGTTCCGGGCTGCCTAAAGCCCCTGCCTCGTATTTGTGGTGAAGATAGGAATTGAAGTGTGTCTCCATGATTGACAGTCGAATCAGCAACTGTCGCTGATTTCTGCGGGTATTGGTGTTCAAAATCAAGGAGTGAGATTTCTGCGAAGTGCGACGTTGAGCAGATGGTGTTGAAGAAATCGAAGAGCGTCTGGTGCTAAAGAAGGAACAGATGATATTTGAAAGCAGGCGAATCATGATTGGTTGTTGGTATAACCGATGAGCTGCGGTATGGCGTGGTCCTCATAAGGGTGTGGTCCAGTTCGTCTGATGTGCATGTGCTGATTTTTAGATGAAGTCAGTAAGAATTTCCAAGAGAATGGTCAATTTGCTGAATTTGTCTGTTGCTTGACGAATTGATGACATCTTGAGTTTGACAGCCCTAAGGAAGGCAGTAAATGGAAGGTCTCGGAGCAGTTGAAGTAGTTCTTGCATACCGGAACCTTCGTCAGAAGATTTATCTGTAGGATCGTTCCGTTCAGAGGTTTTATGAGCATATGTTCTTTTGCGAGATGTCGGTGTCGGAGGTGATGGTGGTGCATTTGTGGGTAGCGTTGGGAAGTCTTCTCCGGTGAGCTTGGGGGCCGGGGGGGCCCTCCGAGACTGAATCTTCTTGAGTAGCGGACATCCATTAAAGTTCGCCCGGTGGCTTTGGTCACAGTTAGCACACTTGGAGGATGAGCTGTTGGTGCATTGCTAGGTGTAATGTTCGGCCGCACATTTCATGCATCTTGGTTTTGCTGCACAGAACGATTGAGTGTGCCCCAACCGCTGACATCGGTAACACTGAAAGAAGTTTTTCGCTTTGTAAGGTTCTACGGAGATCTTGTAGAATTCAAGGTAGGTAAGATCGTAGATATCTTGAGCTTTTAGTGTCATGCTTAGCGTTACAAGAAAAAGCGGAAGTGGCGCTTTTTGCTTTCCCGTCATCTGTTGTACATTTAGCATGTCGTAGCCTCTGTTAGTAAGGTCAGTCTAGATGTTGCCGAGCTGGGTGTCAATAGGAAGATGACGAATCACAACTTTAAGATGGCGGTCCAGTGGTACAGTGTCCATAGAGTAGGTGAAGTTGTATTCTTTGCAGAACTTGATCAGTTTTTGGTAATCTTCTTGGTTGTTACATTGAAATTTTAAGGTGTCCTTAGTGACTGCACAGTACGTTATTTCACTACAGAGGTCAGTAGCGCCATGGCTGACTTTGTATGCCTTGTCTGGTGGAAAGTCGTAAATATAAAAATTTCTAATCTTTCGGCGGCGGGGAGGGAAGACTGGAGTTTGAGCGGTGGGAGTATCATCCTCAGGAGTCATATCTACGGTAGTATCTTCGGCACTGGAAAGGGCCGCAAATTTGTTGGTAGTAGCAAGTGGCGTCGGTGTTGAAGGCGGTGAGGGCCGGCAGGCCTTTTTGGCAAGTTGAAATTGGTTTGCAGACGATGCGTCATTCTGAACAGGAGCTGGTCTTTTCTCATCTTTCTCGTCGTAGAAGATTATATGTTCGGAATATTCATGTGGTCCCAGACAGCGGTAGCATTTGCCTTTTCTTCCGTTAGTGTTAAGATCGAGCAGCTTTGGATCGTCGGGCGGCTCTAAAGAGCTTCGAGTAAAAACTGTCGACATGTATTGTACATTCAAAGTCTTATTTTCTTCCATGGCGAGGTGATCAGCAACTGTGTGTGGGCCACAACATCTATTACATTCTGGATGATCCGTGCGTAAGTGATCTAAGGAACCACACATGGTGCAGATTCTTTCTTGTCGTCTTGAAGTAGTCATGGAAGTCGGCATGTTAGCGTTTTTCATCGTTATATTAGCAGACAAAGGATTTTGGCGGGAAATCATGAGAGCGAGCGACATATTTCCCACTCGCGATGGTCTCAGCTCTTATTATGGTAAGAAGAAGTTCACAGTTCACAGTTATCTTGAAATTTTATCGAATATGAGTATCGAGCTCACGGGAGTGAGCTCCTGCCTCTTATAGGAGTTGTAGTGAAATGACTTTTTGGTTTGGTGTCTTGGTATGAGATCAGACGCAACTGTCGCGTCTTACATAATTTTTTTTTAGATTGCTCTAGGCATCCTGTAGGCGTTTCTCGACGGTTGAAGATGACCCATTTGCAGGAGTACTAGGTGATCCGAACTCTGTAATCTACGCCAAAATTTTTGGGAGTGTTTATGCATTACTTCGTGGAGGAAGGGGAGATCAAGGTCTTCATGCAGTTGATCGATACGTGTATCTTTTGAGTGTCCAGTGATGATCCTGGCAGCTGCATTTTGGACTCTTTGGAGCATGAGCTGATGTGTCTTAGCTGAATGTTCCCAGGCTGGATGAGCGTAAAGTAATTGAGATCGGACTATCATGTTATAGGATCGTATGCGTGAGGCATGAGGAAAAAGTCTAGAACTGAGTATGCTATGAATATTAAGAAGCGTGTTTTTAGCCTTTGATGCCTGCCTGGCTATCTGATCCTGAAAGATGAGTTTCCTGTCCAGGTAAACTCCCAAATATTTGACTCCGGGTTGTGGTTGTAACTGCTGTCCATTCAATTGAATATGAATTTGCTGATATTTCCTTCGCCGGGTGAAATGTATCAGAACAGTTTTTGCTGCATTGGTTGCAATGCGCCACTCTGCTAGCTAGTATTCCAGGGCATTAGGATGGTGTTGGAGTGCAGCTTGAGCATAGCGGAGATTTCGGTCTTGAGCAAAAATAGCTGCATCATCGGCGAAAGTGGCGACTGTTGTGTGAGGCGAAGTTGGAAGATCGGCCGTGTAGAGTGCGTATAAGACAGGTGACAGACAAGAGCCTTGTGGGACCCCTGCTTGTATTGGATGTGATGGTAAAAGGATCGGTTGACCTTAACTTTGAAGCTGCGATGACTGAGGTACGAACTGAGAAGGAGTATAATTGCTGAGAGTATATGAATCTGGTACATCTTGTATATTAATCCTGCGTGCCAGACACGATCAAAAGCCTTTTCAACATCTAGGAAGATACCAAGGGTGTGTTTCTTCTCATTAAATCCGTGCGTAATTTGCTCTACTATCCTGGTAAGCTGAGAAACAGCACAGTAGCCTTGGCGGAAAGCAAATTGATGATGAGGCAGGGTATGATTTTGCGTTAGGTGGTTAGCTATCCTGCGTTGGAGAAGTCTTTCCATTACTTTACTCAAATGACAGAGCAAACTGATTGGACGATAGTTCTGAGGAAAAGTATTGTCCTTCCCAGCTTTAGGTATCATTATAATTTTTGCCTCTTTCCACATCTGAGGAAAATGACCCAGACGAATCATTGCATTAAAGATGTTGCATAAGAAAACGAATAATTTTCGCGGGCCATGTTTCAATGCCAGTGTTTGGATGTTATCTGGGCCTGCAGCTCTCCGAGGATGAAGTTTTTGTACAATCCGTTGAATCTCTCTCGGGCTGGTGATGAGGTCCGGGGTGAATGGATCCTTTGGTGGTGGTTGCCGTAAGAATCGATTGACACGTGTGATAGTATCTTGGTCGTATAGAGCAGGATTTATCATAAATTGGTTTTCAAGCATCTCAGCGAATACTAAGGCCTTCGAATCATCAGAGTAAACTATGCCGTTGGGACCATGTATCGGTGTTCTACTGAAAGGTCGAGTGCCCTTGAGTGCACGAACAAGTGCCCAGAATTCATGCGTCGGAGATGTGAGGTTAGACAGTTTCTCCTCCCATTCACGAAGGTGTATTCGGCGGATTCGTTTTCGTACCTTTTTCGTCAAATGGTTGTATAAGGTGTTTAGGGTTGGATTTTGAGTGCGGTGCCATAATTTTCGTATCCATCTCTTCAATCTAACCAAGAGTTGCTTGCAATGGTTTTCTCCTGAAGAGTCGAGTGTAAAATGTGCAATCTGCTTTGTGGTTAGAGCGTAGACACTATTGACTTGTGCAGTAAGCCCTGGTATCAACTGCTGAGTCCAGAGCGGTAGGGTTATCCAGTGGTGTACGGATATTTAATATTGTTGAGAGTAGGATTTTGTACTGGTCCCAATCTGTAACGGATGCGGGTTGAGGTGAAGACAATTCTGCGACGTGGTTGTGATGAAATTCGATGTAGACTGGATTATGGTCTGAATAAAGAGCATTTACTGATTCCGGCATTGTTGTAAAGTGGATATCATTATATAGTATCATATCTAATACATCTGGAGCACCACCATTTAATGGGAAATGCGTCGGGTCTTCTGGCACCGTAGGAATTAGGTGGATTGTAGGAAGAGCTGCTGCAAGTGCATCTCCTGCTCTGTTTCCTCTTCGGGCATTCCATAAAGCATGCTTGGCATTTAGATCACCGGTGATTATGGTTTGTGAATTTAATACTCCGAGAAGTGAAAGTTCCCCTGGTATCAACTGCTTACCTGGAGATTTGTAGGCTGAGATGATATTGATCGTAGCATGTGGTGCATGGAGTGTAATGGCCATTGCTTCAATTGATTGTAACTGTGGTAGTTGCAGTTTGGTATAAGGTAAATGTTTTTTGATTATGATGGCGAGACCACCTCCAGGAGTGGGCCTGTCTTGCCGAATAACATCATAATTTCGAATTTTGAAAGTAAAATTTGGTTTTAGTTTAGTTTCTTGAATTAGGGCTACATCAACATCCCTTTCTCGTAGGAGATATGTAAATTCTTGACGTTGAGTAAATATTCCATTGGCATTCCATGATAGTAGGTGAATATGACGATGTATCATTTTATTATTCGCTGCCATCATCGAAAATGTCTGCAATGAGTTCGATGAATATCTGCAATTTAGTGAGTTATCCGGTGCTGTTTTTAATTTTTGTAGGTCTTTTTTGGCTTTCTGTATAATTGTTGCTAAGTTTAGTCCCTTAAACATCTGAATGAGTTCCTTGATTTCCGAGAAAAGGTCGTTGGAGTCGGATGCAGTTGATGGATCTCGAGAAGCTGAATTTTGTACACGCTGAGCGTAGGTATTAGTTGAGTGCTTGGATGGACTTGAGGTTGTATTAGTGGCAGGCTGCAAGCTGTCGGTGTTTGTGTCTGGTGAAGACGAGATTTCCATCTTTTTGTTGGCAGTGCGTCTGGCTTTTTCATTCTCAAAGACGACACAACCTTTGTAGTTAGCAGGGTGAGCTCCTTGACAATTCCAACAACAAGCTGGAGTATCCCTGGTTTTCTTAGGGCAGTACTTGGTGAGATGATTTTCTGGGCACTTAAGACATCTTGGTATTGTATTGCAGTAATCCTGACTGTGACCCAGTCGCTGGCACCTGAAGCATTGCAGAAACTCTTGTGGTTTGTAATTTTCCACGGAGATGCGATAGCTTAAAAGATACGGAGTGTTGAATATTTCATTCGCTTTCTGGTCCTTTTCTAGTTGAACGAGGAACAGGGGAAGATAGACACGTTCTTTGGAGTTTTTGCTTTTGCCTTTTAGTTGAGTAACAGTTCGAACATTGAACCCTAGGTCCCTTAGGTCATCTTCTATGTCCTGGGTTGGAGTATCAATTGGTAGTTTTCGGAGTACAACCTTCAACGGAAGATCTTTCCTTATGACTTCAGTGGCATACTGCTTTTTATTCTGTTGACAAAAGGCTACCAATTTATCATAATCTCTTACATCAGTACACGTAACTTTGATGAAATCTTTGTGTTGTTGGAATTTGGCCGATCTAAGAGTTGGTCGTAATGTTTTAGTCAGCGTAAATGTTTTCTCCACATCATATATGTACAAGCATTTTGGTTTTGAAGGTTTGGGTGAATTCTTGACATCATTGGGAAGCGTTGTTTGTGAACCAGTGATATTTTCTTCATCTTCGAGTGCTTCATATACTGATTTTGCAGTGGCAGTTTCATCGGATTTGTAGAACTGGTTTTAGCTCTTATTGTTTTCCGAGCGGATGGCATTTCTAAGTCATCCATTTCAATATTATTCTCATCCTGCGAGAGTTGGGACAGTGAATGATTTTTAGCATCTATTGATAATTTTTGTTTCTTAGTGCTCGTATTTTGGTTGGCATTGGTATCAATGGACATGTCTGAAGTTTTCTCAGCTGCAGTATTTGATAAGACAGGATGTTTATACAGAGCCATATGTTCTTCCAGAGTATGGGGTCCTGAGCAGTACCCACACATCGCATCGCGTCCGTTTACATTAAGATTCAGTATCGTGGGATCATTTGGCAGTTCCAATTGAAATGGTATAGCCCCTGGTATTAGGGAAGTAACTTGAATGATTGGACATTTCTGGTCCATGGTAGCTGAAGTGTTTAATGGTGTATACTGAAATTGCAATTTCGGAGCCGCCAGGACTGGGCTAGGAAGCGTACGAGGCATAGAAACTGATTTAATTGCTTGTGAAGTCGTTTGCCCTCCTGGGGGGAAAAGGGCCGGGCTCCCTTCTGAATGTGCTAATATTTCGTTGAGATTCGTTGAGCAAGCCGTTTTTACAGTGAAAAATTGCTTTAAGTCCAACGTGTGTCTTCCCGAGATGAAGAATTTATCGAAAATTTTATTATTATTACAAGTTTTCTTTGTTTGACGGTTTTCGCGCCAAAATGAAGAGCAGTGAAATACAGGTACCTGTTATCTTGATCTCAACTCTTATTTAAATTATATCAAATGAATCTCCAACAGTTTGGATTCATTTGAAAAGCTACATCACTGCCTCCATCCATCCATCCAGTATATGACAGTTTCAGTATTGGAGTACCGGGTTTCCTAGGAAACCCCTGCCTCGAATGGGAAGTGAAAAGTATGTGATGTAACTGGCATTCGATGTAGACAGTAAGACGCGACTGTCGCAGTCTTGACGAGGTCCGTGTGATGTGTTATGCACTGCTATTTGTATTGAGTTACTTATTTCACTGAAGAACGAGATTGGACACTGGCGAAAAAACTGAAGCTTCTGATTGGTCGTCGTGTTTTCCAATGAGGTGACTTGAGTTGGTCCTGAAAAGGGAAATGGTCCTGTACGTAAAGATGTAACTTAGTAAAAAAGTGCAGAGAGCAGGTCGATGAATATGGAAATTTTGGTGAAAACATCCGTGGCTTCTTTAAATTTGGGAATCTGCTGACGAGCTATGTTCACAAATCGGGAAAGATTGAAGTCCTTCAAAAGTTGAAGCAATTCTTTGAGAGTGTGAAAGTTATCTTCTGTAGATGGCTGTGAAGTGTCTGCCGTCCCTGATTTCGGCCAGGAGGGAGCATCTGATGAACTGGTAGGATTAATATCTGTTTTCGGTAATGACGGCCATTGGCGCTGGTCAGTGGTGGATCCAGAAGGTGTGGTCTTTGAGGTAGGTGTGCGGGATGCAGTCGGCGATGATGATCGGTGCTTGGTTCTGTGTTGGATGATGCTCTGGATTCGGGGACATCCGGTGTAGTTTGCAGGGTGATCCCCGTCGCAGTTTGCGCATTTGGCCGGCGTTGTTGTATCCGTTTTCGTGCATTGGTAAGTCCAGTGTGAATTTGCACATTTTACACACCGTGGCTGGGCATGACAGGTACTTTGGGCGTGGCCCAGTCGCTGGCATCTGTAGCATTGGAGATATGCCTTTTTGTGGTAGGGTTCTACCCGAATCTTCATAGAGAGTAACAGATCTTCCTTGAAGATGCTGGAGGCACCAAGGGTTTTGCGGAGCGTCACAAGAAACAGAGGAAGAAGAGTTTTTCCTTGGCATGAGGAGCGGTTTGTAGTGTATAATTGGGTCACGTGAAGCACTGGATAATTCTGGTCTTGTAAAGCTGCACTGATATCAGATAGCGTGGTATCAATGGGCAGGTTCCTGATTACTGCTTTAATAGTTTCATTCTTCTTACGAGTTTCTGTGGCGTACTGTAGATTTTGAGCGGCACAGATGCCTTCAATAACGGTGTAATCTTCTTGGAGTTCGCATTTCACTTTTAGGTAGCCTTTCATAAAAGAAAAGGTGGGCATCTTCTTGCATTTCTGACTGATTGTCTCTGTGAGGGCGTAACCCTTGTGATATGGACAGTTGTAGATGTACAGCCATGTGTATGAAACAGAAGGAGTTATGTCCATGGCATCTTCTGATGAGTCGGCACTTGTAAGGGCCGAATATTTATTAGAAGTAAGTACTGCAGCCGGTGGAGTACGAGTAGCAGGTTTATACGTTTTCTTGGCTGGTTTAAAGCCATCATCTTGAGGTTCTAGCACATGTTTGCTACCGGGAGTTGAGGGGACAACAGCCGGTGGAGAGGAGGGAGCTGTAGACTTAGGCGGAGTGGCAGTAACTTGTGGTGAGGGTCGCAACTGAGTCACTATTTTGAGAAGTGCGACAGCTTCAGGATTGACAGGAATGTCTTTCACAATTTCTTCATACTTCATCCCTCTGGAGAGTCCGATGATTATGGTGTCGGCAATCATTGGGACATCTTGATTCTGAGAAGCTTGTTTATATGCAAGATGAACTGCTTCAGGAGTAAGTAGGTCTTCTGGGTTGATAGAAGATAATGTCGTCGTTGGACTGGGAGCCTGCATATTGTCTGCAGAAGACATATTTTGTGTAGTTCTTTGTTCGTTAAAAGAGCGCGAAAATTGCCGAGAGTAATGTAACAAGCCGTCCGTCTCGTACGAACTCAGCTCTTATTCTATTGCATTGGATTATTGCCTTACATCACTGCCTGGGCAATCAGAGATCTTTTTGTGCGTTCTTGGTGGTGCATTGCCGATGTTGTGCAATGCCGATGTTCGTGAAACCCTATGCTTGGCAAATTGTCCTATACCTGTCATCCTGCACCAGGGCTGGCGATGTTTTCTCCTGGCGTTGATCTTACTGCTGTACACTAACATCCGAGGAGTGTACCGAAGCAGGAACCACATGTTATTTAGTTAAAAAATATTGATTGTTTATGAAGTAAAGTTGTTGGATGTGTAATTTACTTGTTGCGAATATGTTCATAATTGTGCTTCGAAGGTCGAAGGTCAAAGGTTATATTAACTATCCATTAGGTTCGGATTTAAAAGTAAAATACCTTTTGCCTCTTATTTGATATGGAATTCATATGAAGTTATAGCATTTGTCTTGATAGGTGAACCAACAACTGTCGTTCATGCATTGGTTTAAGTGTAATGTTTTTGTGTTCTGTGCAGTGTGTGTGTAATTTTTATTTCTCGTGTCGTATCATTTGAGGTGTTTCCTTTGATCCTCCTTTATCATCTCCTTGTCCATGATCGGCTTGCCTTGACGAGTGGCTGAAGGTGGTGAACTGCAAGAATGCCCAAGAGAAGATGTTAACGTGGCTAAAGTCTGGCATAGATTTAATTATTTGCTCGTACATTTCCGATGCGATTAAGTTTATCATGATGTGATCGTTGCAGCGAATATCAGAAATTTCTACTTCATTGACAGATGATTTCATCGAGATGTGGGAGATTCAGGTTTTCATGTATCTCAGCGATGCGAGTGTCATGAGTGACCGGTGATCTGTCGAGCTGCGAAGTTTTGCATGATTTGAAGTTTTGTTCGGTAAGAGCGAGCTGCATGGTACCGTACTGGGCTTGCGTAGATCATTAGGGAGCTTATCATCATGCACTAAATGTGTATCTTCGTGAACAGAGTAACTTGCGATGATCGAAGTAGACAAGATAATCTGCTAAGTCTCTGGCGGGCATGGAGACTAAGAGATAGAATGTATTGACGAAAGGTAAGTTTATGGTCTAACTGAAGACATTTCTATGTTGTAGATCCTACGTGGTGTACTTGTTGTCCTTTAAAAGCAAGATGGACCAGAATATCCGCTCGATGATTTGAGAAAACTATCGCAGCGGTTTAATCAGCGGTATTATGACGATTCGCCATCTTGTGGTCCAGTCCTCAATGCGATAATGATGACGTTGGATCCATAGCTGAGTGTATTTGATATTCCTGCTGGAGGCAAATAGATCTGTAAAAGTATTTATTGTCGTCGGAAAGTCTGCTGTATAAAAATTATAAAGAAGCGGCGATAGAGAGGAACCCTGTGGAGCGCATGCTTCGATTTTAAATATCTCCGAGAATGTAGATTCGTAACACACTTAGAATTGGACGTTTTCGAGGAATGCCTAGAAGACAGCGATTAGGTGAGGTGGAACGTCAAATTTGTGAAGTTTGTACAGAATACTATCGTGCTAGACACGGTCGAAAGCTCGAGAAACTTCCAAAAATACTGCTGTGATAACCTCTCTCGAACGTTTAGGCTTTGGATGATTCTTTTGGGTGACTTCGGTAAGTTGGGCTGTTGTGCTGTATATTGGCGAAATGAAATTGATGTGGAGGTATCAGATGTTCATCGGCAAAGTGTAGCAACCAATCAGTCTTCGGTGAAGCAGACGTTCATTTATTTTACTCAAATATTTAAGTAGACTTACCGATCTGTAACTCTAGGAAAAAAAGAGGGTTTTTCCTAGTCTTCGGTAGCATACAGATCGTAGCTAGCTTCCATTATTTCTTATAGTATCCTAACGTCAGAATGGCGTTGAAGATCATGGGGAGTAAAATTAATAGTTTGCTCGGAGCTTTCTTCAATGCAAGTGGAAGAATGTCGTGTACCCTTTAGATGAGAAGTTCATCCAAATGTTCGAAGTTTAGTTGAAACTGGTTTTCCAATTGATGAGCGAGAGAGTTAGCTTTTTGATAAAAATTGAAGACAAATCCTATTGGTCCGTAAAGCGGTTGAGTTGGGTTATTGCATTGGGATCATAAACTGCGTACCAAACGCCAGAAGTGTTGGTTAGCTTTGGAATAGGATCGGAGCTGGTTGTTTCGGATTGTTTCTTAGATACGGTGAAGACGTAGTTTCAATTTCCAAGATGGGAATTTTTATAAAGATTTGAATGTAGGATGTCGCAAGTGTTGCCATTTCCTCCTGGCCCATGTTTTAAATGAAGCTACTATTGTGGTGCGGTGATCATGGGTTGAGTTTGACGAATGAATTCGGACAGAGATGGTCGCTATATGGTAGGAACTGGATATGGCTGCAGTGAGCTGATCGACTGCATCCTCTAGTTCTTCAGTTGTTCTAAGAGGAGTTCTTTAATCATTGAGTTCCTTGAGTTGAAAGCAGTAAACGTCCCAATCTCTTTTGCGAATTGATGGAAGGTGTGTAGTAGGAGTGATGTAATCCTGTTGGATGGTGAGCAACACCGGGTTATGAGACTGAGTTCAATGGAGACTGAGTCTTTAAATACGGTGGCATTGATATAGATAACTGTATCCAGAATATCCGGAGATCCCAGGCCTCTTGGGAAGAACGTGGGTTCCGTCGGTGCAGAGGCTTGAAAATCAAGATCATCAAGGCAAGTTTCGATGGTGAGGGCAGTCGTGTTGTTCAAATATGAATGCCACGCTACATGCTTTGCGTTCAGGTCACCCCCGATTAAAGTTCGTGGACCTAGAAGACGAAGTTTGCCTAGGTCTTCAAGTTCTATACGGCGGAAAGATTGCTTATATGCTGAGACTAAAATGAGAGACTTCTACTTATTCCAATAATGGAGGAGTTAGAAGTTCAAAAGGAATGGTATGTTTGAACAATATTCCTGTGCCGCCATTATGCGTTGGCCGATCTATGCCTAGAACTGTGTAGTTTTGGATTTTTCAGCTAGCTGGTGGCTTTAGAAAAGTTTCTTGAAGAGCTGCATTATCGACGTGGTAATCACTCATAAATTTTTGGAATTCGAGCCTTTGAGAAGCAACGCCATTGGCATTCTAATAGCATATCTTGATGTGATGTGAAAATGATTTAGTCCGTACCAAAATCAATGATATCAACTATAATCTCCAAATGCAGTGATTTTGTTTATTGTTCAGTGGATGATTATACTTTATGTAGTCCTGCCTTGAGCTTCCGGATAATGGGTGACAAATTGAGGTCTTTAAATAGCTGTATGATATCCTTGATGGATGAGCCGAAACTAGCTTCCACAGTGTTATCAGTGCTGGAACTAGAAACGTGGTTGGTGGTGAAGTAGTTGACGATGAAGATCGTGCTGGTAATGTTGGTAGATATAGAGAGTTCTTTTCTGTGTTAGGCGATGAAGAGGGTACAATTGGCTTTTCGGGTGCGGCCTCTTTTTGTTTTGCATGTCGTTGACGTTCCAGTTCAAAAACTTTGCAACCTCTGTAGTTAGCTGGATTTTCTTATTAGCAGTTTACACAGCCTGCGGAAGTAGCTCGTGATTCCTTCGGGCAATCAGCAGTCAAGTGTATCTGAGCACATTTTAGGCATCTGCGATCAGGATGATACGTACTTTAGGAGTGTCCAGACGTTGATATCTATAATACTGAAGTAAGTCACTGGGTTTGTACGGTTCCGCATTAACGCGGTAGCACAGAAGGTCTCTCAAGGAGTATATGCGGTGGTTATCTAAAGTTTTGTTGAAAGTTTGTCAAAATAGAGGAAAAAGTACTTTTGTCTCTGAGCCTTGAGCTTTGCTCCGAAATTGGTGAACAGAAACAACTAGAAATTTTAGTTCGACAAGATCTTTTTTAATGTCTTCATGTCAATAAGCATTTTGCGTATGAGAACTTTGAGGAGTTGATTACTTTTTGGTTGATCAGCTGCATATTGATATTTTTTTTTTCAGTGTAGAAATTGGCATTTTTGTCATACGCTTCAAGCGAAGTGCAAGTAATTAAATTTAATCATATCTTCGGTCTGGGATGCTTTCTGTTGGATGTTGCTGGCTCGTTGAAGAGTGCTAGAAAAGTTATATTTATCTTTAACGAGGTAAACATAAATGTATTTAGGTTTATTTGCCTCTGACGACTTGTTAGAGTTGCTAGTTGAGGAAGTCTTGCTGGATGGAGTGATTTGATTTTCAGATGGTAGTGTGCCTAGCGGTGAGAACTTTTTCTTGGTTGATCTTGGAGGCGAAGTGTGTGGAGTATGTCTTGGAGTAAACGCATGTTTCCCTTTTGCTAGAATAAAGTTATCGTTAGATGTTCCTGCCGTTGCAGGTCCTGGAGCATTTGGATGAGTGGTAGAGAGGAGCTGTTTTTTCTTTCTGAGGCGGATGAGATTTCCTCTTCCTCTTCTTCATCCATTTCTTAGTTCTCTACATGGGTTTGTCTTGTATTTGTTGGATCTTGTGATAATGGTCTATATATGTTTGTTGTGTCTACTGCTAGTTTGGCAGCAGTACAATGATGGTATTTCTACTTTTTGGGCTATTTTACTTACGAAATCTACCGAAATCTACGGAGCAAAGCATAGGTTGAAATTGGTCTTGCTGTGTAAGATGAAGGTGTTGAGTCGGATCCAGGCTATTTAGCGCTTTAATGAGTGAATTTACAATGTTCTGACTGTTGAGTTTGAATTTGCGCGGAGAAGAGATCAATTCCTAAAACTATGGCTTCAATTTGGTAATTTCTCTTTACTTAATCAAAGGCGTGAAAAAAATCTTTATTTTCACGCGAAAAACTGCTGCGATAGTCATACATTTCACTCCCACATGATCTCAGCTCTTACTATGCGACCTGCGACCTGCGACATGCGAATATTTGACAGTTTTTATATTTGCTATTGAGTTTCGAGATACTTATCCCATGGCTCACATGCGAAGTAGATATTAATCTTGTCTATTTCATATGTACTTGTAGTTGTGAATGTTCAGAAACCGTCGCTGAAGCATCTAGTATTTTTTATGGAGCCTTGGGCATTGGACACATTCGACGTGGCGGATCTAGTTGTCCAAGGTCATGTAACATTGGGTCTACAGCATCATGTAATTGGCGCCAAAATTTTCTGCATTGGATATTGAGAACGTCTTCCAGGAATGGTAAATCGAGGTTTTCGTGGAGTTGTTGAATTCTTGTATAGCGATCATGACCAGTAATCATTCTTGCAGCTTTATTTTCGACAACTTGCAGATGACGTTTGTTTGATGGGGCGGTGATGGTCCAGATTGGACGGCCATGGATTAGGGCTGATCTAATTAACATTTTGTAGAGGTTTGTGCGAATGCTGAGAGTGAGTTGGTGCGTGTGTAGTAAACTATATATCGCTAAGAGACGTTGGTGAGCTTTCTGAGATGTTGTTTTGAGATGTATTTGGAAGGTGAGTTTACTATCTAAATGTAGTTGAGGTATTTTATTCCTGGTCTTGGTTGTAGAGGTTGGTTGTTGAACAGTATGTTGATGTGGGGTTGCAGTCGGCCTCGAGTGAAGTGTACTACAACGGTTTTATTAGTATTGATTTTGATTCTTCCATTTATTTGTCCAGTCTGAAATTTGGTCCAAGTGGCGTTGCATCCAGAGTTGTGCAAAATTTATGTTGCGACTATATGTAAAAATGGCCGTGTCATCGGCGAACGTGGCCAGCATGGAGTTCCTGGTGGTTGAGATGCCCGCTGTGTATAAGTTACACAGTGTGGGTGCCAGACATGAGCCTTGATGTACTCCAGCATTGATGTTTATGATAGTTGAGATATGCGATGAATATCTCACTCGGAAAGTGCGTCCTGTGAGATATGATTCCAACAATTTGATGTATATAGAAGGAATTTTAAGAAGAGACCAGAGACCAATACCTTATCGAAGGCCTTTTCGACATCTAGGAAGAGACCCAGTGTGTTGGATCTATCGTCGAAGTTATACAGTATTCTTTCTGTGATTCTTAGAAGCTGCGCAGTGGTACTGTAGTCTTGTCGGATAAGATGGTAAAATTGCATGTTCCTGTATATATTTCTGTACAAGGATGTGAAGAACTCGTTCTGTAATTTTGCTGAGATGAATTAGAAGGCTAATTGGTCTATGATTTTGTGTGAACTTGTGGTCCATTCCAGATTTTGGTAGCATGATTATTGTTGCTGTTTTCCATGCAGATAGAAAATGTCCTGTTCGAAGAATAGCATTGGTGATTCAGCATAACTGTACTATTGCTTTTCGTGGAAAATGTTTTAGTGCTGAAGAAGGGATGACGTCTGGGTCAGCTGCTTTGTAAGGATGTAAGGCTCGGAGAATTCTTTGTATTTCTGCTGGTGTGATAGTTGGTTTGCTTCTAGATTAATGGGTGGAAGGTCTTGGTTGTTGTGACGATGAACTTGGTGTATGGTATCTTCACCATATATGTCCGGATGTTTTCGGAATTGTAGTTCCATGGCATCTGCGAATGCTTCTACTTTTTCATCAGGATTAAAAATGAGTCCTTGTGGTGTTTGTAATGGCATATTGTTTGAAGAGGTTGATGGTTCACTAAGTGAGTGCACTAACTTCCAAAGTTCTCTTTTACCAGGTGTGCTGTTTGCGGCTTTTTCTTTCCAGGCGTCGTTGAAGACGTTTAGACACTTTTTCTTTGAGCTCACCAGTTCACCAGTTATTCATGACAATTTTATTTGAGAGTTCCGAGCTCTGTTGAGGAGCTCCTGCCTCTTCCAAGTGATGTTGAATAATACGATGCTGAGAAAAACGTAAATTGAATTGTGATCGGAGGCAACTGTCGCCTCTTACAGTACTTTTTTTAAGGTTGTGGCATCTTGAATGATCTTCTAGGTTGTAGGTGGCCTATGTTGTTGAGTGTGCGGCAGTCAGAGTGGCGAAGACGGTTCCAGAATGTTCTTCTTTGTTGTCGGATAACTTCAGTGATGTATGGCAGGTCTAGTTCCCCATGAAGTTGTTGAATACGAGTATCCTTGGAGTGGCCAGAAATGCAGCGTGCTGCTGCATTTTGTACTCGCTGGAGCTGTAGAATATGTGTGGAGGCTGCATGAGCCCATGCTGGATGCCCATATAGCAGTTGAGAGCGGATAAGCATGTTATAGATTCTAACACGAGCAGAATGGCTGAAGAATCTGGATCTTAGAATACATGAGACCTGTTGTAATGTGATTTTTGCACCAGCTGCTTGTCGATGAAGATGATCTTTGAATGTTAATTCCCGATCAAAGGTAGATGCCGAGGTATTTTACGCCTGGTTGTGGGTTGATAGGATGTCCATTTAACTGGAGTTGAATTGGTCTATGTTCGTAGGTTCTCGTGAAATGAACTAGCGTAGTTTTCTGAGGATTGGTGGCAATTCGCCACGTTTCCATCCAGTCTTCAATTTGATGAAGATGAGTTTGTAGATCTGCGGCAGCATAGCGTATATTTTAGTTCTGAGCAAAAATGGCGGTATCAACCGCAAATGTTGCTATTGTGGTGTTAGGCCTGGTAGTATGATCTGAGGTATATATTGAGTATAATATCGGCGAGAGACAGGACCCTTGCGGGACGCTTGCAGTGATGGGGTGTTGTCTTGACAGTGCTTGATTGATGCGGACTCTGAAGTAGCGATGTTGAAGAAAGGACTGTATTAGGAGGATGAGTGATGGTGGAAAGTTCTGAAGATGAAGTTTGTATATGAGACCATGATGCCAAACTCGGTCAAAAGCTTTGGCAATATCCAAAAATATTCCCAAAGTTTGTGCTTTCTCGTTGCATCCATAGGTGTTGAGTTCAACCAGAGTATTGTGTTGAGCTGTAGCACCATGTTGTGGCCGAAACCCAAACTGGTGATCTGGTAGCAGTTCTTGAGACTGGAAGTGGTATAGGAGCTTCTAGAGAATGATTTTTTCTACAACTTTGGATGTATTGTTTAGTAGACTAATAGGGCGATGATTTTGTGGAAATTTGGAGTCTTTGCCGGGTTTTGGTAACATGATGATGAGTGCTTCTTTCCAAGGAGTTGGATAGTGTCCAAGGGGTAGCATAGCATGATAGATGTTACATATTAGTACATATAATTTGCGTGGTCCATATTTAAGTGCTAAAGACGGAATTCTATCAGGTTTAGCAGCTTTGCGAGGATGTAAAGTCCTTACAATTTTCTGGATTCCACGGGGAGTAGTTAGCAAATCGGGTTGGAGTTGCGTTCTCGGATGGTAGTTGTTGATGAAACGGTGAACAGCTTCAATGTGGAGATTATCATAAGGTTCCGGATTTAAACTGAATTGGTCTTCCATTGTTTCGGCAAAAACATTAGCTTTTTCGTCATCAGTGAATACTAGCCTTGAGGTCCTTGTATTGGTTGATTGGAAGATGGGTTGGTGGTGCGAAGGTTTTTCACAAGCTTCCTGAAGTCATGATTTTGTCCTGTAATGTGAGATAGCTTGTTCTCCCATTGTTGTAACCTGATGCGTTTTAAGCGATTTCGGACTGTTTTGGTGAGGTGATTGTAAAGAGCATCAATTGTAGGATGTTGGGTAGATCGCCAAAGTTTACGGATCCAACGTTTGAGATGAATAAGAAACTGGGTGCGTAATTCTTTATGCGTAGAATAGTGGTACTGGGTCTCCAGCTTCGTTGATGCTAGTTGATAGGAACTGTTAATTGCGGCTTCTAAATGCTCCACAGCATGATCTACGTCTTCTGGGGTATGGAGTGGAATTTGGAGTTGTAGAATAGTTGTCAGTATGGTTTTGTAACGATCCCAATTAGTTACTGTTTCAACTGGTGCGGTAGGCGCGTCTTTGATTCTATTTAAGTCAGCAGCTAATAGATCACCAGTATGCCAAAGAACGTGTTTGGCGTTGAGATCACCAGCTATGATAGTCTTGGGATGGAGATTTCTCAGATCATCGGTGTGAAGTGTAGTACGTGGTGGACGATAAGCTGTGATGGAATGGATGGTTGATTGTGACGTATGAAGTGCAATGCCCAACGCTTCCAAGGATTGGTAATTGCAGGATTGTATATGGTAATTTTTCTTGATTAAAATGGCTAAGCCACCAACAGGCGCTGGTCGGTCGAGACGTAATATGTCATAGTTGCGAATGCTGAATTTTATGGATGGTTTTAACTTGGTTTCCTGAAGAAGTGCGATGTCTATGTTTTGTTCTTGGAGTAGATATTGGAAATCTTGTTTCTGTGTGAGGATGCCATCTGCGTTCCATGAAAAAAGGTGAATGGTGCGATGAATAGTCGTATTATTGGGTGCCATCATCAAAGATATCAGCGATGACTTCGATCATGATTTGAAACTTGCTAAAGGAATCAGTGGCTGTTTTTAATTTTTGGAGTCCAGTCTTCGCTTTGCGTATTATAGTTTTAAGGTTAACGCCTCGAAAGAGTTCTATTAGTTCTTTGATTCAGAGAAGATTTCTGTCATGTTGGTAGTATCTGCTTCTTGTGTGGTCGCCTGTTCATGTAACGTCTTGGCATAGGTCTTTTTGGGATTTTCTGAAGGATGGTCCGAAGGAGGATCAACAGTGATTTTTAGGATCTGGCGTGGAATTTTTCTTGGAAGGGAGAGAAACTTTCTTGTTTTGGAGTCTGCGTTCCTTTTCCTGTTGAAATATAGGGCATCCTCCAAAGTTTGCTGGATAGTTCCCTTGACAATTGCAGCAAACAGTTGGGTCTTCTCGTGTTGTATTTTGGCAGAATTTGGTACGGTGTTCCCCTGGACATTTTAGACAGCGTGGTGTTGCTTTGCAGATAGCTTGACTGTGTCCTAATCTTTGGCATTGAAAACACTGCAAAAATTCCTGAGCTTTATAGGGCTGAACTAGTATTTTGTAGTGCAACAGATATTGCAGATCATAAATGGTTTTATTTTTGGGCGTTTTATCCACATAACCAGAAACAGAGGAAGAGGAATGCGATTGGTGGTATCCTCGCCGCGTCCTTTCATTTGTTTCACTTCTTGAATTGGAAAACCTTCAGCTAGTAGGACGTCCTTGATTTCACTTACAGGTGTGTCCACAGGAAGTTTTCGTATGACAGCTTTAAAGAGCAAGTCCTTTTTGGCTGTTTCCGTGGCGTATTTAAGTTTTTCAGTGTCACAATATGCAAGTATCTTTTCATAGTCAGCATTTTCCTTGCAAGTATATTTGATGAAATCTTTGGTATGCTGTACTTTAGTTTCACCGTGAGGAGTGGCAACAAGCGCCCTTGCGAATTGATGTGTTTTTTGAATTTCGTAAATGTAGATGCATTTTGGTTGAGGCTTTTTTGGACTTGAAGATGTTTCTTCAGAGTCAGTAATCATGTTGTCTCCTTGGTCCTGAAGTGTCGTGAATCGGTTGAAGTTTACAAGCGTGTTTATGTTTTCTCCGTTAGGGTTCTGTCCATTTTGTCTTCTGGCTACTTTTTTGGTTTTTTATATTCTTCGCTAATTTCATCGGCATCTGCTTGCATACCATTGACAGCATGTTTTAAATCTGGGTGATGGCCAGATGCAGACGGCGGCTGGAATTGCGGGGCAGAGCAATTCAGCATTCTTTGTTGAGATGGGGTTGGATCCATTGGATAGGTTTCTGTTATTGAAATCTGCCTTTGTGGAGGAATAGCACCTAATCCTGTATATTGATGTTGTAAGTCATTAGTCGTCATGGCGGATGTTGCATTTTGCAAAAGGCTTGGTTTCATCTTGAAGTTCAGGCCCCCGGGGGCAAGTAAGCAGGGTGACTAGTTTGGTTTGACGAAATAACGTCAATTTTGATGTTAGAAGCCACTAATTTGGCTGTATTTTCTTGTATTTCTTGAGAGAAGTCCAACTTGTGTGACGCCGATTCTCTATTTTGACTTTTTTGCTATGAAATAGCTGATATTTATCACAAAAACGAAAGCGCGGGAATTGTAACAAAAGCGCGGGAATTTCTCTGGAGCAGCGATACAGTCCACTATCACTGACAAACTCAGCTCTTATTATGTTTGAGTTTGTTGTAGAGTTGTATATATTGTGGATGACGTGTACGTTGCCAGTTTTTGCGAGTCCAATGTTTGATGGCTATTAGTAGTTGGTGCGAGCTTCTTGTCCAATTGCCGTAGATGAAGGATTGTTGATAGAGGTTGTGGAGAGTTTGAAGGCGCTTACGACATGTGCAGTGAAATGGATAACGGTGTCATCTATGTCTGATTCTGTGTTTAGCGGTGAGTGAAGATCCACTAGTTCTGTGAGGAGTAGTTTCTAGTTGTCCCAGTTCGTAGCGTTGGAGATTGGTGATTTATGGTGTTGGATGGTGGAGAGATGGCTAAACTCTACATACATTGGGTTCTGGTCGGAGTCCAGATCACTGATAGAGTCAAGTGAAGGAAAGATTATGACGTTATCGTATAGTATCATGTCCAGAATGTCCGGTTGTGCTCCATTTTGTTGGTAGTAGGTTGGTTCTGTTGGGGCCATGGGTGTAAGATGAAGATTTGGTAAAGCCTGTTCCAGGATGTTACCAGCTCTATTAGTTCTTCGGGAGTTCCATAGGGGGTGTTTGGCATTCAGATCTCCGGCTATTATGACTCGTGGTCCAAGGCGGTGCAGTAGTGTGAGATCATTGGGATCCATTTGTGCTGATGGTGGCTTGTAGGCTGAGATGATATTTAGATTAGCCTGTGCTGCGAGAATTTGGATTCCCGTAGCTTCAATGGAGTTGAGAGCAGGAAGTTGTAGCTGAATATACGGTAGATCTCTTTTTACTATTATGGTTGTGCCACCTTTACATAGTTGAATTCTATCAGTTATGATTACCTGATAGTTCCGGATTTTAAATGAGAGATTGGGTTTTAGCCATGTTTCTGAGATTAGTGCAATATCTATTTTTCTATTATGTATGAAGTGTTGGAGTTCATCTCTTTGACGGTTGTTCTTTCTGCATTCCAGAAAATCAAATATTTCCATGATTGTATCCATTACTATTGTGAGTTTTGTAGTTGTGTCTGAAGACGATTTGAATTTTTGAATTCCTGTTTTAAGATATTCAAGAATGTGCTGGAATTTAAGTCCACGGAAGAGCTCGGCTATTTCTTTGAATGATGCTTTGAAGTCTCCAAATGAAGAAGTGGCTTCAGTTCATGGTGGGATTGTTTTTGTAGACTTCTTCGTTTGTTGAACATAAGTTGTTTTCATAGGCAGTGGAGGGATTTTCAGTTGTTGAATGAATTACTGGTGTTCTTGAGTTGTTGTTATTCTTGTTTGTAGTAGTTCTAGATGAGGAGGATTTGTTCTGAATAGTGGTATTTTTGGCTTTGATTCTGCGCTCTTTTTCTCTTTGGAAGACAGGACAGCCCGTATAGTTGGCGGGCTGGTTCCCACCGCAGTTCCAGCAATAAGCTGGTGCACTTTTATCCTTCCTAGGACATGTTGATGTGAGGTGTTCTTCCTTGCATTTCAAGCAGCGGGGCTTGGCGTGATAGCTTTGTTGGGCATGTCCAAGACGCTGGTATCTGAAACATTGGAAATATTCTTGTGGTTTGTATGGTTTTATAGCTATGTTTCTGAGTAGCAGTAATTTGGCTTTTATCAGCAATTCTTTCGTTATTTTACTTTTTTACAAAGGCGCGGGACTTTTTACAAAAGTGCGGGAAAATCTTGCAAAATTCGTTACAGACCGCTCGCCTATAACAACTTATCTCTTATTATAAATTGTTGGTCGGTCGGTGTCGGTCGGTCAGTGTATTGACAGCTTTGTTACTGGAGTACCGGGCTTCAAATTTAGCCCCAGCCTCACATTGGATGTAAAGAGCATGTGACGTAGATGGCATGCGATGTGAAACACAGAGACGCAACTGTCGCAGCCTCTAACAGTATATGTGATGTAGGTAAGGTTTACTATTTGTACTGAGTTGTTGCTATAACGAAGAACGTGATTTGATGCTGGCTTGAAACGGAGTGATCTGATTGGTCTTGAATTTTCCAATGGAGTTGTCGGGAGTGGCCCTCATAAGGGTGTGGTCCGGTACCTGGAAGACTCTTGGGTAGTTGAAGAACTGAGCAATCATATCAATGAAGATGGTCATCTTCTTGAACATGTCATTTTCTTCTCTGAATTTGGGAACATATTTCTTGAAAATAGGAAGTAATCTGAAGAGATCGAATTCTTTCAATAATTGAAGAAATTCTTTAAAGGAGTTGGTAGAATTGTCTGGAGCTGAGGTAGATGATTGTGGAAGGGGAGACCGTATGGTCCGGTCTGCTGTACGGGGAGAGTTCTTGGTAGAACGTGTGGATGATGAGCTCTTTTGTTGTGCTGTTGTTTCAGATGAAGTGGTCTTGACGTTTTTCCCTTGCATAAGGCGCTGGATTCGAGGACAGCCTGTATAGTTCGCCGTGTGATCTCCCCACAATTGGCACATTTGGCAGGCTGAGTTGGTCTGGTTTTGCACAGACAAATGTCCAATGGTCTCCTTCACATTTTACACAACGGGGTTGTGCTTTGCACGTACTTTGGCCATGGCCGAAACGCTGACATTTATAACACTGTAAATATGCTTTAGAGTGGTATTGTTCGATGCGAACCTTCACATGAAGCAGGGGATCTTCTTTAAAAATTGAAGTTGTGAAAGTGTTTTCCGCAGAATCACTAGGAAGAGGGGAAGGAAAATTCTCCCCGACGGTTCTTGATTGTTTCATTTGGACAGTTGTGTAACGGAGAGGACTGGATAGTGTTTCTCTTTCAGTGCAGAAACAAAATCATCAACTGCAGTTTCAAGTGGCAAGTTACGTATCACTGCTTTGATGAGGTCGTTCTTTTTCTTTATTTCTGTATGATACGCAAGGTTTTCTTCTGAACAGAAGTCTTGAATAGCGGAAAAGTCCTCCTGGAGAGCGCATTTAGTCTTGAGGAAACCTTTCATGAAGCGAAGGTAGGCGTTTCTTGGCACTTTTTCTCCATATTGGCAATGAGGTCGTAACCACGATAATATGGGCAATTGTATACGTACATCCTAGTTGTGGAAGGCTCACTAGTAGCATCCATCGGTTCTGAGTCACTATTGGCACTTGCAAGGGCCGCAAATTTGTTACAGGTAAGAACAGGTGATGCAGGTTCAGTAGATAATTTGCAAGTTCTTTTAGGTGAGAGAAACTCATCGTCTGTAGTAGCTGGTCGTGCTTGGTGCTTTGGAGTAGAGGGGGTTGAATTCCCCACAGTCTACAGTCCACAGTTATCTTGACATTTTATCGGTCTTGGGTTTCGAGCTCTCTGAAGTGAACTCTGCTTATTATAGGAGTTGTAGTGAAAATCGTTTGGGTTTTGATGTCTTGGAGTGTGATCAGGCGCAACTGTCGCGTCTTATAGAATTTTCTAGATGGCTCTAGGTATTTTGTATGCGTATCTTGTTGGTTGAAGATGACCCATTTCCTGGAGTACTTGGTGTTCCGAGAGCTGTAATCTTCGCCAAAATTTTTGGGTGTGATCGTGCGCATTACTTCGTGGAGGAAGGGGAGGTCGAGTTCTTCGTGAAGTTGATCATGCGCGTATCTTTAGTGTGCAGTGATGATCCTAGCTGTTGCATTTTGGACCCTTTGGAGCATGAGCTGATGTGACTTGGATGAATGTTCCCAGGCTGGATGTGCGTAAAGTAGTTGAGCACGGACTATCATGTTATACGTTCGGATACGTGAGGCATGAGAGAAAAGTCGAGAGCATAGTATGCTTTGGATATTGTTGAGCGTGGTTTTAGCCTTTTCGGCCTGAATTGCAATGTGATCCTGAAAAATTAAATTCCTGCTAAGGTAAACTCCCAAATATTTGACTCCGGGTTTAGGTTGTAACTGCTGTCCAGTCATATGAATATAAAATTGTTGATATTTCCTTCTCCTTGTGAAATGTACCAGAACAGTTTTTGCTGCATTCGTTGCAATGAGCCGTTCTGCTAGCCAGTGTTCCAAGGCAGTAAGATGATGTTGATGGGAAGCTTGTGCGTAGCAGAGATTGCGATGTTGGGCAAATATGGCAGCGAATGTGGCGACTTTTGTGTATGAGGCGAAGTTGGAATGTCGGCCGTGTATAGTGCGTATAAGGCAGGAGACAGACAAGAACCTTGTGGCACTCCCGCTTGTATTGGATGTGATGTAGAATAAGACCTCTTAACTTTAACCTTGAAGCTGCGATGACTGGGGTACGAACTGAGAAGGAGTGAAATTTTAGAGGGTATGTGAAACTGGTACATCTTGTATATTATTCCCTCATACATACACGATCAAATGACTTCTCAACTTCTAAGAAGATCCCTAGAGTGTGTTTTTCTCATTAAAGCCATGCGTAATTTGTTCTACTAGCCTGGTAAGCTGGGAAAGAGCACAGAAACTTTGGCGGTAGGCAAACTGGTGATGAGGTAAAATATGATTCTGCGTTAAGTGACTATGAATCCTGAGTTGGAGCAGTCTTTCCATAATTTTGGCATAGCAAACTAATAGGACGGTAATTCCTTGGGAATGTAATGTCCTTCCCAGTTTTTGCTATCATTATGATTTTAGCTTCTTTGCACATCTGAGGAAAATATGCCAGGCGAATAATAGCATCAAAGATGTTACATAGCAAAACAAATAATTTTCGCTGTCCATATTTCAGTGTCAGTGGTTGTATGTTATCTGGGTCTGCAGCGTTTCGAGGGCATTTACTGATTCCGGCATTGTCGTGAAGTTTAT